>NC_064621.1:368829378-369456878 GCF_023898315.1 Schistocerca nitens
GTTCCGAGATATTCAGATCCTCGAAAGATTAGATACGAATTCGAATCACAGTGCAGCACCAAATTTTTCTACGTCTCTAGTTCAATCAAGTACAAGAGAAATAAGAGCCATGTTCCTTTAAATCAAATAAAATAAAATTTTCTAATGTAAGTAAGTTTACTGGAGACAGTATTTCTGTCAACCATTATTTCCGCCTATGTCATTTCCCAACGTAAACCGGCTCTGCCCAATTGGTAATGAAGGAACGTGATGTTTAATGCGAATTCTGGATTATAACGTCTTTCTCTTTAGGTTACCAGAGGTAAAGTAACTCTGTTCGTGCCTCTTAAAAGTAAATGCCTGAACCCAAACAATCCACCTGTGATAGTTCGTTACACCAGACCATTGTGGCCACATTTCTCAGCGCCAGGAGTGTGCTGTAACGGATGATGTGCTTAGCTTACAAATTTAGTCACGGTGGAAAAAATGAGAGTCTGTTAAATGGTTAAGTAGAAGCAATCTTCTGAACCAATCTTCTTCCACAGATCATGAATACGACATTTCGTAATGATGTAGAACGTGTCATTTTAATGAAACATTTCTTTACAACAATTTTTTACTCTCTCTCTCTCTCATTCTTTTTTATTTTTATCTCTCTCCCTCTCTCTCTCTCTCTCTCTCTCTCTCTCTCTCTCTCTCACACACACGGTCTTTTTTTATTTTTATTTGTTTGTTGTGCTCGACTATCGGCGAGGCACGAAAACGTTCGTCAATGGTTTTCTTAGTTTTGAGTACACTTACGAAAGATATATAAAAACAACTATGAGAGTTACTGATTTATGAAGCTTAGTTTGCAGTCAGTTCTGAGTATTATTAGTAACTACGCTCCAGTCCCTAAACCCAGTTACAGACATGTGAATCAGACGGATTACGTATTTCAGGCCGTAGCGGCCGCGTCTTTGAGACGCCAGCTATGGTCACTTCCCAGCCCACTGTAGGATCACATCGGTTCGTCTTCTTCCTGCTGGTAATGTAACTGAGATTTGGCAATAAGGCAAGGTATATTTGGCAACTCTGTGATCGACGAGTTACTTCCTGGTGTGCACGGAATTAAGCCTCAAATTCACTTGATTTTTTCTGTCATTTCCATTGAATAATCTGAGTTATTATTAGCGCTTGAGCTGTAACAAAGTATTGTAAATGTACAGTTTTTAGCCCATGAAAGTCGTTGTACGTGAAAATCGCATCTAAACTCGTCATTTAAATAGCGGTTTACAAGTTCTAGCCACTACTAGCCTCGTAAGAGGAGTCGTAGACGCATGCCTCTTCCCTAGCTGTTTGGAAACGTGCTAACCTGAGAGAAAGCGTCTGTTATTGTTTGCGGCTCCAGTCTTGCTGACTGTAACGTTTTTATCCCTTCTGTGTAAGAGCTACAAGCAGTCAGATCACACATCGATAAGGAAATCGCAAGAAAATACTTTCGGCTCATAGTGCAATGGTGAAAGACTTACAATGCTGCACAACAGGTAACGCCCCTTTCCGCTGCTAACCAACAAATTTTGGGTTTCTAGGAATACATAACTTTATTTATGAAATGCCACATTTGCATACCGCTTGAGTATGACACAGCATACCAATCAAACACAGACCCAATCGAAATCTTAGTTATTAGTATTTTACTAATTCGTGCCGATAGAGGCTCGCTTGTGAACAGATACTCAGTTTTATTGAAACAGACGTTCGTCGTAAGGTTATCGTGGGTAGTTTTATTTTATTTCTTATAATACAGTGCACAATTTTCGTATGATTTCTTTTAGTGTTGTTAAAACATTAGTTAACATGAGAGAGAAATTAATCATCAACTATATGTGCGAATTCTCTGATGTAATCTACAACAGTCTAACAATGCACATGCAGTTTATTGATTACATGCAAGTAGAAAACATGTTCTGATTTAAAGCTGTCAAACAAGGTTTTATGAAGAATAAAATGCCACTGCCACACGACAGCTAATGTAGAAAATACTTTTCTGACGTATTTTGGCACGATGCGCTCTCCCCATACATAATACAAAAGTTTCGAGATGCATCTGCTGCCTGGCCATCTATTAAACCCGAAAAGAACAAAATGTCGCAGAAGTTAGCCCTTTTTCCAAATGCGACTATTTTGGGTTGAGAAGTGAAGGGAATTATGTTCAAAGTTCCATTAGATCGATAACTTCAGCAGACAGCAGTACGGCGTTTTAAAAAATGTAGCAGTGAATGTACCCAATCTCTCGACGTCTTATCAACAGTGCGCGACACTTCCCGTTACGCTACTAGCTGACACATATCTACAACACCTCCAGAACTCAACAACAATTCCTCCAGAACTTACGCATTGCACAGTGCTGTGAGATAATGCATATGGCCGGATCTAGACTTCTGAGAGACAGACAGTTACAGCTTTTCTTTTGCACTGCACGACGTTTTTAACAAACAGATAGCGCAATAGAGTAGCTCAAGTCGAAAGGGACACTTCCTGTTTAAATTTCTGCATCCTACACTGTTGGCAGTTCTGTGTAGGTGTCAGTTACGTGATTTTCAAAATGATTCAAATGGCTCTGAGCACTATGGGACTCAACTGCTGTGGTCATAAGTCCCCTAGAACTTAGAACTACTTAAACCTAACTAACCTAAGGACATCACACACAGCCTTGCCCGAGGCAGGATTCGAACCTGCGACCGTAGCGACGTGATTTTATTTCGGTGATTACAAAAGAGTCGAATGTATGCACTGGGTAGCCGAGGCAGCTAGTTCATGGTGATTCGGTCAACCAAGTAAATGAATGTACTGAACACGCTGCAAACCACTACAGGGAGTCTGTGTGTCCGAATTCTCATCCAGTGTGGCGCAACTTTCTTGTGATAGAATAATGACTGATTGAGCAGAGATTTTGGTAGTCTCTTGGATTGATGCTAGGTTCATATACTTATGGTCTGGGTTCGATTCCAACTTCTGCTGATGGTTTTTGATAAGGAGAGACAGATTCTGTTCTCTTCTGGCTACGCCAAGTGAAGAAGGTATAATGGCATTGTGGTCTGGAATTCACGTTAAACATGATATTCCTTCTCTACCAAATAGACTTTAGGTTGAACCACAATCAAGTCAGGAGTCGCGTCACGTAGAAACTCTATCAGCAGTAACCTTTCTTATACTAGTTATTTATTTCTAGTGACGAATCAAACGCAATGTAGGGTCACAGGACACTTATTCCATCTTTTATTTGAGCTTCTGTATGTCGATGAAATCGGTTCTGATCTGGGAATGCAACTCAGACCGCCCTTTACGCGGAATTTGTTCCCTTCGTGACAATACAGCTCGACTGCAGTTTGTTGTTTCTTCAAAACTTCAGATTCCTCTACAACTCCACATCCTGCGCGTGAAAGAGTTCGAATCCTGGCCCGGCACTAAAGCTTTCATTATGTATTATCAAGCTGTAGCATGTGAACACCTGTCTTCTGGTGGGTAATAATTTTGTTTTTTAATGTATTTTCATTCGTTGTCAACACTAACGGTATCTGACGTTTTTGAGTCCCAGTGAGATACAGAACTGTTTGAGAAATCATTGTAAATTCCAGGATGTTATTCCGAGCTGCTGGTGGAGAGTAATTCGGTAGCTGACGTCTCTTTGTGTGCAGTCAACAACGATATGCGTGGGGCTCGATTCCCAGTCAGCACTGAACTCTTCTTCATATTATTTCTAGTTCAAACATGCTCACATGTCGCTGCTGGTGTAACAAACCCATTTTTAACGTTCGTTTTCTCTAGAATATAACAGCGATAGGCGCCAGGTGGAGTCCTGGGAAAGAAAAAATTAATGTTTCGTCTCGTCATTTCAGTTAAAACATCTAGCTACTGCCGAGAAAATCCGATATGTCACAGTTGATTGTGCTTCGATGACAATGCAATTAGGTTCTGGGTTCGAATCTCTGTCTAACACAAAGCTTTACCTCACGGCATTTCAAGTAAATTACTTGTGAAGAAGCAATATTTAACATCTCTCGTAGTTCGTTAACAAGGACAATAGATGCTGGGTAGGAATTCGCGTCCGTTAACAATGTTTAAGGTCTGTAATTTAAAGTTGCTATTTGCTAACTGATACTGTCTAAAATCGAGGTATATCACTCTCTGTATGCCTAGTCAGGAATGACTGTTAGTTTCCGTCAGTCACGAAGCCTTTGCTCAGTCTGCATGACCTGGGTCATGCAGAACGAGACGGTTCGTCGTGTCATTTGAAGTTCATACATATTCTCAACAAGCTGCTCGTGAATAACTTAAATTTTTATTGTCATTTTGTGTTAAATAATAAGTACGGTATGTTATTTTGAAGAAGAAATTATGAATACGACGAACTTACTACGTGAATTACGGATCTGACGTAATAATGAGAGTGGTAACATTTCGTGTATGTCATTTATTGTAATAAATGTGAACTTACAGGCCTGAAGAACCGTCTTATCTGTGATGTTTCCTGATATTTGTAGTACCTTGGTATTACTTTACATCTTGAGTTATTGCGACACAGAGCAGTGTTTTCTAGTGGTGACTTGTTGGAACCATTTTCAATAGTCAAACGACTGTACCGAGGAGCGATTAGAGAACCTGCTAGACAGCTGCGCTATGTGGGTTGCATTCGAATCAGGCGACTTGCAATTCAGGTCGTTCGGATACTTTTGAGCACGACTGTAGCTCATCCGATTCAACTCCATACATACAGTCGTTGTCCTATCAGGCCTTCTGGTACCACTGCAGAACTCAGAGTCATTCGTTCCGCTGTTTTCATGCGAGTTTTTGGGAACTGCTCGAAGGTCCCTGTCCATCATTGGCTGGTCTTCGTTTAGTTGTCGTTGTTCCTTCGCTTTTCCACTTCACAGTCACATCACCAACCATCGACTTGGACAGCTTTACAAGGGTTAAAAGGCGCCTAATGGATTTGTTGCTCAGGTGACATCCAATGATTTATCCACGTTCCAGCTCACCTGACAGTTCGGTTCAACTCTTACTGCTTGTATACTTTCTGTGCAATTTCGAACCTCACTCCCAACCTACAGTACAGGCTCACGGTATCTATTCTGCAAGAAGATTCTTTTTCACACTATCTTATGTAATATATTGCCCTTTTTCTGCGTTTGGGGTGTATGTCATACAGGTATATTCTAAACGAATTCCATCGTCTTTCTCACAGAAAGTCAAAACAGTCTTACAAAAACAAATGATTAATCATAAGAAGCCCGGTGCCCATACTCCAAAGCAGATATGTATCAGGAAAAATAAAAATTATTTTATTTCCATTTAAATCCTCAATATAGCACATGAAACCACGTAGCTTTGCGGTTGGTGATAGCGAGTATAAACATTAATACCACTAATCAATTGTGCACAGGGAATAACCCAAATATCTATCTTCCATAAAGAAATTATTTCTTAGTTTTCTGACTGAAATGTTACGCTAATTCTGTACCTCTTCATATTGTGTAAAATATTACGTAACTCGTATCTCTTGTTCCCTCAGTTTCGAACAATATAATTAATACCACATTGAATGATGCAAGTCAAGTGAATCATAAGATTACACAGTGGAGGAAAACTCTCCATCGTTCGTAATAAAATTACATTACTGGCCATTAAAATTGCTACACCAAGAAGAAATGCAGACGAGAAACACATATTCATTGTACAAATATATTATACTAGAACTGACATGTGATGACATTTTCACGCAATGTGGGTGCATAGATCCTGAGAAATCATTACCCAGAACAACCAACTCTGGCCGTAATAAGGGCCTTGATACGCCTGTGCATTGAGTCAAACAGAGCTTGGATGGCGTGTACAGGTACAGCAGTCCATCCAGCTTCAACACGATACCACAGTTCATCAAGAGTAGTGACTGGCGTATTGTGAAGAGCCAATTGCTCGGCCACCATTGACCAGACGTTTTCAGTTGGTGAGAGATCTGGAGAATGTGTTGGACAGGGCAGCAGTCGACCATTTTCTGTATCCAGAAAGACCCGTAGAGGACCTGCAACATGCGGTCGTGCATTATCCTGCTGAAATGTAGGGTTTCGCAGGCATCGAATGAAGGGTAGAGCCACGGGTCGTAACACATCTGAAATGTAACGTCCACTGATCAAAGTGCCGTGAATGCGAACAAGAGGTGACCGAGACGTGTAACCAATGGCACCCCATACCATCACGCCGGGTGATACGCCAGTATGGCAATGACGAGTACACGCTTCCAATGTGCGTTCACCGCGAAGTCGCCAAACGCGAATGCGACCATCATGATGCTGTAAATAGAACCAGGATTCATCCGAAAAAATGGCGTTTTGCTATTCGTACACCCAGGTTCGTCGTTGAGTACACCATCGCAGGCGCTGCTGTCTGTGATGCAGCGTCAAGGGTAACCGCAGCCACGGTCTCCGAGCTGATAGTCCATGCTGCAGCAAATGTCGTCGAACTGTTCGTGCAGATGGTTGTTGTGTTGCAAACGTCCCCATCTGTTGACTCTGGGATCGAGACGTGGCTACACGATCCGTTACAGGCATGCGGATAAGACGCCTGTCATCTCGATTGCTAGTGATACGAGGCCGTTGGAATCCAGCACGGCGTTCCGTATTACGCTCCTGAACCCACCGATTGCATATTCTGCTAACAGTCATTGGATCTCGACCAACGCGAGCAGCAATGTCGCGATACGATAAAACGCAATCGCGATAGGCTACAATCCGAGCTTTATCAAAGTTGGAAACGTGATGGTACGCATTTCTCCTCCTTACACGAGGCATCACAACGGTTCACCAGACAACGCCGGTCAACTGCTGCTTGTGTATGAGAAATCGGTTGGAAACTTTCCTCATGACAGTAAATTGCAGGTGTCGCCACCGCCGCCAACCTTGTGTGAATGCTCTGAAAAGCTAATCATTTCCATATCACAGCATCTTCTTCCTGTCGATTAAATTTCGCGTCTGTAGCATGTCATCTTCATGGTGTAGCAATTTTAATGGCCAGTAGTGTACATTCGAGATCCAGTCCTTTATCTGAGATTTTTCCCCCTTTTCACAGAATTATCTGCTGTACCATAAAAATGCCGTAGAAAACTTGTTCTCATGGTCTCCACCAGATAACTGGTCCGAGTAGGGTCGACGTCACGTTGTAAACTAACAAAGAACGAGATAAAGTCATGCTTTCTAAAGAATCAATCCCAGAAGACATCTAATACAAAAAATTGCCTTCCGGGTAATTAAACAAGAAGTATTTCTCTTACGTGTCTGATGCAATGTCACGAAGCCTTCCCACAAAGTGCGAAGATTTTGAAGGCTTCCTTTTAAGAAGCTTTACGTGGTTATAAATTGAGTAAATTACAGGTGAGCCGAGAAAGAAATTTTCTTAACAAAGAGAAAAATAAATCATGGTAATATTAGGGTTCAGAGATGATTGGATTATCGCGTTGAGCAGATCTCTAAATACGTGATGAGGAGACTTAACGGGCGACGGAAACTCGGCTGCAGTCTACGACTGTGTTATCAGCGTTCTTTGTCACGACGCAACGAGAACAGACAGACTCGATAGAAATTAAAGAATACTTCGATGTCACTTTAATATCCACTGTTTCTAAAGAACTGCTGCGAACGTGATAGCAAAGATCCGAATACTGATGGCACTAAGGACACTTTAGTTTATTCAGTCGTACAGGGAAGAAGAAATACGGTACGTCAATGCTAGTTAACTGACAAAGTCAGGTATAAATTCTTTATTCGCAAGTAGTTGCTAGGTTAGTTTGCAGCTGTCAATGTGATCGAGTAAAATGAATAAGAAGGGATATCTGCTGCGAGTTTCTATTGGAATCGGTATTGTGTTGTATCAGTAATACTGCGACGGTTACCAAGAAAAAAACGCCATTTATATTTGGTAAGTTTTTGCACGAAGAATAACACTTAAGTTGTTAACAATACTATAGAGGACACAGATGTGTAGTATCGACCAAAGATGTAGCCTCAAATTAATAAGGTTGAACGATGTTTTTGGATTTCACATTCAGCACTATTCTGACGTTGTTTCCTGAATTATTAACTTTTTGTGTACGTTGCTGTTTGTACTACCTTCAGCTCTCACGTCTTTTGGCGCAGTTTGGAGGAGGTATTTGGCCGCTTTATAGAATGCAGACTTTCATGTGTGGTGTTACAGTAACAATAGCTCAATAACACGATTGTCAAAGTACGACTGTATTTCAGTAAGAATTATATTTCTCAACCTTCAGAAGTAATGGTTATTTAAGTACCTATGAGCTCGGAAAGCCAATGATATATGAAAAAGTCCAACAAGAAGCTTTAAAATGCTTGTGTAACGACAACATAGCCACTCAGATCTCCTCAAGATGGCTACTAGAAAAGAGCTAACATAGTTTAACTACGTTATCTCTGAGCAGCCACTGGAATCGGTCACAAGCTTCAGATACCTAGGAATATCTGTCCTGGAAGGCAGTTGTCATATTTATTGGACGAATTCTTACCTGGATAAAACTTCCACTCGTTGCACTGAATGGTTTCTCTCTTTAAATGAGCTAGTATTAATAAAAACGCCCAGAACAAAGGTAAACTTCCCTACAATATCTGATTACAATAGTATTCGGATATAAATCAGTATTAGTGAAGCTGAATGAAAAACAGGTTGGATAGGTACTTGGAAAGTACAGTGCATCTGTATGGGTAATTACATGCAAGGCGCTGGTGCAGCTAATTACAGAGTGCTGCTCCAACGTTTAAAGTCTTATCAAACAGACATCGAACTATTTGGAGACGAAGAGTTCGGATGTGACTTATTAGTATAGCCTACTCGAGAGTGTAGCAGAAATGTTGAGGAATTTAAATGGGGACTATTGGAAGAGAGGTGACATTATTCCGTCAAAAACCAGTTGGAGAAATACAGAGAACAGATGTTCGAGGAAGACAGTGATAATTTTCTACCACCAAGAAATATCTCGCCTATGGATCGTGCGAACGAGATAAGTGAGATTATGGTGAATACCGATATAAAGGGTGTTTCGAAGTCTTAGAGATTTAAGTCTGGGGCTGATAGATCGCGCCTAGGGGAATAACTTTTGTTACATACAAAATGTTCAGTAAGGGTTCCCGGTGACATCAGGCATCAGCTCTTTTTAATTCGCCGAACTAGACGGACCTACTAACCTAGTGTGCTGCATCTGCATACTACAGTCAATCGGAGTAACTTTGAACTACTTTATCCCATTTATTTTTAAATACTGGACGCAAAATGAGTTACATGTCACAACAGACATTGTATCATTTTGCATCTATAGCTACTCTGGGCAGTCTACTACTTTCCCCACGACACCGGAAAGCATGGCTAGTCTCGTGTCCTGAGACAGCTGATTAGAGAGTCGAATGGCGCTCTGTTGACAACAGTAATGGGAGTTCATTCTGTCTGTATCCGAGTGACGGACGTGCAAGTGCACTTGTATTGCGTAGACTGGTATCCTGTCTATTCCATAGCGTATTCGCCACGACACACAGGTCAAGGCGCAAGCTTAACGGTGTGGTAGGCCATCAGTTACAACCTGCAGTCAGATTTGACATTCCTGAAAGATAATGTATCCAGTTCCTACTATATTTCAAAGGTTGTTATTCCCATGATGCAGCCATTTTTTCGACAGGTATGTGATGTGCTTTTTCATCAGAAAATGTATGTACAAATAAGGCTGCTGAGACGCTGTGTGCTCTTCGTGGTGTCCAACAACAGCTCTGCGCAGCGACGTCAACAGATCTCTCGTCAACTGAACACATATGGGACATGATAAACTTGTTCGTTCTCCAGGGTCTGCAGTAACCATTGCGGAACTGCAACAACAGACGAAAGATACTTTGGACGGTCTATCGCAGGACTCCATTCGGCTCCTTCATGTTGGTTTGCATGCGGGAGTACATGCCTGCATTTCTGCCAGAGGGTGAACAAATTCAGTCAAATCTGATACACATGTTTCAAAGAAATACAGTTGTATAAGAACCATCAGCGTCCTATTGTTGTGAGTGTGACAACGTGTAGAGAGAGTGGGGGAGGTGGAGATGAACAGAGAATGAAGGGCAAGGAGAGATGGACAGACATAGGAGGGGAGAAGGTGAAAGAGTAGGAGGAAGAGAATGATGAGATGCAGAGAAATAGGAGAAGGTGAAATGGATGGACAGAGGGAAGAGGAGCAGGTGGACAGAGGAAAGAGGAGGAGATGAATAGAGACAGGGGGAGGAAGAGATTGGCAAAGAGTGTTGGAGGAGGAAATGAATAGATAGAGGGGGAAGAGAGATGGAGGAAGGGATAACGAGGAGATGAGTAGAGAGAAAGAGAGGAGGAGATGGACACAGAAAGGAAAAGGAGAATATAAAAGGGAGAGGAAGAGATGGACAGAGGGTGGGGGTATATAGATAGAGAGAAAGAGGAGATGGACAGAGAAAAGGGGAAGGAGGAGACTGACAGAGAGATAGGTTGAATTAAAGGGGGGGGGGGGGAAGATGAGATGATCCGAGAGGGGAGGAGCGGAGAAATAGAGGGGGAGGAGCAGATTGGCAGAGATGGACAGAGAGACGGGTAGGAGGAGATGGTTGGAGAGTTAGGGTGGAGGAGGTGGTGAGAGAGACTGGGAGGAGAAGAGCGACTGTGAGGAGAGGTAGTAAGGAGTAGAAAGAGGGGAGGTGGGAAGGAGGAGATGGTCTATTAGAAGAATGGAATACATACATACAGAAACACCGCTGGGTACTAATTTCAATTAATCTAATAGCTGATCTCCCTGTTCATTTCCAGAGTTCACCCACCATGTTCGCTGAGGCGCATGGTGCTCTCCAGGACAACGTGCGCGTACTGCAGCTGTCCGGCCTGTGGCCGCCGGCGCGCATGCGCGGCTGGCGGCTGCTGTTTCCGGTGTACACAGGCGTGCTGTACTTCTGTTTCCTGTCCGTGCTGTTCGCCGTGCTGGAGCTCGCCTACCTATCGCAGAGGGACATCAACGAGCTCACGTACGCACTCATCGTCGTCATGTCGCACTTGGGCGTCCTGTTCAAGATGACGCACTTCCTCTCCAACAGGGGCGCCTACCTTCGCCTCGTGGGGCGTCTGAACGGCCTGATACAGCAGACACAGACGGACGTTCTCTCTGACCCGCAAAGCGTCCTCTCCGCCTGCCACCGGAAGGCGATGCGGCTCACCTACTACACGTTCGCCTACCTAGCACTGACTGGCCTCATCTGGTACCTGCTTCCTATCCTCGACATGTTCTCCTCAGCTTCCGCAGGGAGGCGGCTTCCCGTGGTCAACGCTCGGTGGGTCGACAATAATAACACAGCATTCTACGCTCTTGGATACGTCGTTCAGTTTCCGTCCATCTTCTACTTTGTGGCTATTAGTGTGGGACTGGACGGCTTCTTTGCGACCGCCATGATCCACGTCGCTGCCCAGCTGCAGCTTCTCAGTTTACGGTTGTCTCAGCTGAACAAAAGTCGGTCGCCTGTGTCTGCTGCGACGGAGTTTTCGGGCGTGCACAAACAAGAATGTTGGTCACCGTTGGCACTGCGGGAAATTGAATCGCTCGAAGAAAGTGGAGGCATGTATCATCAGCTGGTTCAGGAAATAAAACGACACCAAGAAATTGTCAGGTACGTATACAATGATATGACAATCGGCTAGGACCACACGATTCGTTTTGAACGGATTATTCGGTTTTATAGTCCAAATTTTGTTCTTCCGTTATTTTTCAAGCGAGAGAATAATTCTCCGATTTGGTACATGAGTTTACTACGAAGTATGCGAGAATCACTCCATATGTCACGCAACTGTAGTATATCTTTCGATAATGTAACAACATGATAAATCCACGATGTATATTGAACTGTTACAACAGTGTGTATTTTAATGCCTACATAAAATAGGTCTTCATTACAGGAAGTTACGGTAAAGGCTGAAATGATACACACGCATTGGAACTCGGTAAAAACTTTTTTTGTGCAGAGTACAAATGGAATAAAAATGAATTAAAATCAGCTACTGTGGTTCAGAATCGTCCTCCAGTGAATGTACGAGGCGTTTCCTACGATGAGGATGGCGCTGAATGCCATTGGCATTGCCACCAACATGTGCCGCCTTCGCCGAAATTCAGTGTGGACATTCGCCCTGTTTGCAAAGCGCTTTCCACGTAGTGATTTTCTCAGTCGTGGAATGAGGTCCAAGTCACATGGACAGAGGTCTGGTGAGTAGGGTGGGTGGGGGAGAATCCATCCTGTAGTTCGGCCAACCTGACAACGAATGTTTCAGGCGCTGACACCGTGCTACTCTCGTAAGGGATCGCTATCTGTCGGTTGACTTCCGTAACTAGAGTGAAACTTTCACTCTACAGCGGAATGTGCGCTGATATGAAACTTCCTGGCAGATTAAAACTCTGTGCCGGACCGAGACTCGAACTCGGGACCTTTGCCTTTCGCGGGCAAGTGCTCTATCAACTGAGCCACCCAAGCACGACTCACGCCCCGTCCTCACAGCTTTAATTCCGCCAGTACCTCTTCTCCTACCTTCCCGAGTTCGAGTGTCGGTCCGGCACACAGTTTTAATCTGCCAGGAAGTTTCGACTTCGGTAACGTTTCCCGCTGACTTTAAATATATTTACTGCGATGCGGTGATGCCACATGTTCGCACGATACATAGAAGCTGCCATGACTTATAGAATCACCCTCGTATGTTGTGGAACAAATATAATCTTAAAACGTATACTCTTGAAATATATCTTTGTTATAGTTCCCCTGATTATTGTTAGCTAAAACAATAGATAGGTCTGACTTAAGTGTTCCAGAGACATAGAAACAAATTAGACATCTTAGTTATAAAATTCATCAGGCAAGGAAAGAAAAATTTTTTGGTGGAAAGAAAAATTCCATAACAGAAAATTCCATAACAGAAAGAAAGTAACTGGAGGCCTCAACTGCATTTATAGGAATATATTTATCTGCAAGAAAGGTTATAAGATAGCAGATGACAGCCACTAGTCATCCTTTGCAGCTTTCTCTCTGTAGGAATTCAAAGATGTTGGACATATATCTCACCTTAACAGCAGTGTAAAGAAAGTTGGTGATTATGTTGGAAACTGGATTAAATTGTTCAAATGGTTCAAATGGCTCTGAGCACTATGGGACGTAACATCTGAGGTCATCAGCCCCTAGAATTTAGTATTACTTAAACCTAATTAACATAAGGACATCACACACATCCTTGCCCGAGGCAGGATTCGAACCTGCGACCGTAGCAGTTGCGCGGTTCTGGACTGAAGCGCCTAGAACCGCTCGGCCACCGCGGCCGGCTAAATTGTTCCCTTCAGTGTCTGAACAAGGTGCATCAAACATTTCGGGATTGGCTTTTTGATCAGTATCCCCTGGTTCCAACACCTTAGTGGGGCGAATTATTTCATTATGTAAAGCCGGCCGGAGTGGCCGTGTGGTTCTAGGCGCTACAGTCTGGAACCGAGCGACCGCTATGGTCGCAGGTTCGAATCCTGCCTCGGGCATGGATGTGTGTGATGTCCTTAGGTTAGTTAGGTTTAATTAGTTCTAAGTTCTAGGCGACTGATGACCTCAGAAGTTAAGTCGCATAGTGCTCAGAGCCATTAGTACCATTATGTAAAACATTCTCGGTTTCCTTGCCGCGTGAGTTCGGGATACAATCTCGAGCTGTCGACGATAGTCTCCACCGTCATCGTCAGGAGATACTGTCTTCACTGCTGATGTGGTGGTCTTATATAGCCCGTGGAGGGCTTCTGATTGGTCGGGTTGTGATTGGTCGGAGATTACGTACTGCTCTGGCGCTGTATCTAATAAAATAGGAAGGGACCTGGGTAGAGGGGGTACAAGACCGATTTGTCATCCTCCTAAGAAAATTAAAGAGATGATGCGCCCTGTTAAGGACAGTCTCGGTATCAGCCTCCCTGGAATTTATAATATCCCCTGTGAGTGTGGAAGCCGTTTCCGACCGCTGTGCAGAACACCAGTGGCATGTTGAAAATAGAGAACTGGAGAAATCGCAAATGTGGAGCACAGACTCACTAAGAAACATAAAATACTGTTCGATTAAACAAAAATTTTGTCCCATGCCTTCACATAATGGCATTATGTTATTAAGGAGGCTGTTGCAATAAAAATGGGCGAGAAGAACTTTAACCTTGATATTGGATATTATCTGAGCAGTGCGTGGAAAGGAACGAATGATGCAGAAAAGCAGCAGAGACATTCCTTGCAGTGTTTACGTTTCACGGAAGCGGTGGCGCCACCAGCGCAGACGCTGACACCGTCTGCGATAGCAGTACATAATCGCCGAGCAATCAGAAACCATCCATGGGGTTATATAAGACCACTACATCAGCAGTGAAGACACAGGCAATCATCGTAGGTCGTACCACTCGCTCCTTCCGGCTCCTGGATTTCTCCCTTACCGTCTGCGCCCGTCCTATCTGCCTCGGCCCTACCCTCACCTACCTTGGCCTCACCATTGACCGTCAGCTCACCTGGATCCCTCATCTCCGCTCCATCCAATCCAAGGCCCACAACTTCCTACGACTCCTCAAACTCCTCTCTGGCCAGACATGGGGGTTGCACCCCTCTACCATCCTCCACACCTACAAATCCTTAATCCATCCCATCCTGTGTTATGCCAGTCCCACCTGGGTATCTGCCCCCTCCCTCCCCGCCCTCCAAATTCTATAAGTCCCTCCAGATCCTTGAGCGTCAGGCACTCCGCCTCGCCTTCCGTATCCGCCTTCCGTCCCCCATGTGGATCCTCTATGACCTCATTCCTTTCCCCCATCTGCTCCTGTTCCTTGAACATATCCGCATACTGTACATCTCCCGCCGCCTTGATCCCCCTCACCCCCTGGTTGCTCCTCTCCTCTCCCATCCCCGCCCCCTGCCACGTCTTCACTGTTGTGTCCCCTCTACCCTCCATCTCTACACCCTTCCTTTCCCAAGGTGGCTTCCATCAACTCCCCCTCCCGGATGATGTCCTCTCTCCCTCCATTTATCCCTCCTACCATTTCTGATCCTCACCCACCCTCCTTTATTCCGTCCTTTCCCTGGGATCCCTCTCCCCCCCCCTTCCACCCCCTTTTCTTTTTCCCCATCTACCCTCTCTCTGCCCCCCTTCTTTTTATTTTATTTTTATTTATTTATTTATTGTTTCGTGGGACCAAATTAAGGAGAAGTCTCCATGGTCATGGAACGAGTCAATACATGAAATTATAACACGATATTAGAAACAGATAAAATGTAATATAAATAAACATATTCAGGTGACAAGTCGTAAGTTTAAATGAAGAAAATCAACAATGTAACACTGGAATTTGCTTAATTTTTTAGCTCTTCCAGGAGCTCCTCGACAGAATAGCAGGAGTGAGCCACGAGGAAACTCTTCAGTTTAGACTTAAAAGAGTTTGGGCTACTGCTAAGATTTTTGAGTTATTGTGGTAGCTTATTGAAAATGGATGCAGCAGAATACTGCACTCCTTTCTGCACAAGAGTCAAGGAAGTGCATTCCACATGCAGATTTGATTTCTGCCTAGTATTAACTGAGTGAAAGCTGTTAACTCTTGGGAATAGGCTAATATTGCTAACAACAAACGACATTAAAGAAAATATATACTGTGAGGGCAATGTCAGAATTCCCAGACTATTGAATAGGGGTCGACAAGAGGTTCTCGAACTTACACCACATATAGCTCGAACAGCCCGTTTTTGAGCCAAAAATACCCTCTTTGAATCAGAAGAATTACCCCAAAAAATAATACCATACGACATAAGCGTATGAAAATATGCGAAGTAGACTACTTTTCGTGTTGAAGTGTCACTTATTTCAGATACTGTTCTAATGGTAAATAGAGCAGCATTTAGTTTCTGAACAAGATCCTGGACATGGGCTTTCCACAACAGCTTACTATCTATCCGAACGCCTAGGAACTTGAACTGTTCTGTCTCGCTTATAATATACCCATTCTGTCTGATCAAAATATCGGTTCTTGTTGAATTGTGAGTTAGAAACTGTAAAAACTGAGTCTTACTGTGATTTAGCATGAAATTATATTCCACAAGCCACGAACTTATTTCATGAACTACATTATTTGATACTGTTTCAATATTACACACAAGATCCTTCACTATCAAGCTGGTGTCTTCAGCAAACAGAAATATTTTTGAATCACCTGTAATACTAGAAGGCATATCATTTACATAAATAAGAAACAGCAGTGGCCCCAGCACCGACACTTGGGGAACGCCCCACTTAACAGTGCCCCATTGGGACTGAACATCACTACCACTCTCAATATTGCGGAGAATTACCTTCTGCTTTCTGTTCTTAAAGTAAGAGGCGAACCAATTGTAAGCTACTCCCCTTACTCCATAATGGTCCAACTTCTGCAGTAATATTTTGTGGTCAACACAGTCAAAAGCCTTCGTTAAGTCAAAGAAAACACCTAGCGTCCGCAACCTTTTATTTAATCCATCCAAAACCTCACAGGGAAAAGAGAATATAGCATTTTCAGTTGTTAAACCATTTCTAAAACCAAACTGAACATTTGACAGCAAATTATGTGAATTTAAATGCTCCAATAACCTTGTATATACAACCTTCTCGATAACTTTAGCAAACACCGATGGCATAGAAATAGGTCTAAAATTGTCAACATTATCAATGTCTCCCTTTTTATAAAGTGGCTTCACTACCGAGTACTTTAATCGGTCAGGAAACCGACCACCCCTAAAGGAAAAGTTACAGATACATAGAATAATACTTCAGTGTTCTGCTAGATACCCCGTCATATCCATGAGTGTTCTTGGTCTTTAGTGATTTAATTATTAACTCAATCTCCCTCTTGTCAGTATCATGGAGGAGCATTTCAGGTAACAATCTCGGAACACTTTTTTCTAAGAGCGCTATATGATTCCCTGTTGGGACTAGGTTTCTATTTAGTTCACCTGCTATATTCAGAAAGTGATTATTAAATAGTGTACATATATGCGACTTATCAGTAACACGGACATTCCCACTACGCACTGATTCTATATCCTCGACCTGTCTCTGCAGACCAGCCACTTCCTTTACGAATGACCATATGGTTTTAATTTTATCCTGAGACTTAGCTATTCTATCTGCATACCACAAACTTTTTGCCTTCCTAATAACATTTTTAAGCACCTTACAATACTGTTTGTAATGGGCTGCTGCATTTAGATTTTGACTGTTTCCAACGTTTTGATATAATTGCCACTTTGTTCTACAAGATATTCTTATCCCTCTAGTCAGCCACCCAGGCTGCCTGTTTGTGCTAGTACCCTGTTTTGAACGTTCTAACGGAAAGCAACTTTTAAAGAGCATGAGAAAAGTCTTGAGAAAAGCATTATATTTATCGTCTACTGTATCAGCGCTATAAACATCTTGCCACTCTTGTTCCATGATAAGGTTTACAAAGGTCTCTACAGCAACTGGATCAGCTTTTCTAAACAGCTGATGACTATATTTAACACGTGTTGCACCACAAAAACCTTTTAGAGTTAAAATTTGTGCATCATGATCTGAATGGCCATTCACCTTTTTCCTAACAGAATGCCCTTCTAGTAATGAGGAATGAACAAAAATGTTGTCTATGGTTGTTCTACTGTTCCCTTGCACTCTCGTTGGAAAGAATACGGTTTGCATAAGATTATATGAATTAAAGAGGTCTACCAGCTTCCTCTTCCTTGCACAATCACTTATACAATTAATATTGAAGTCACCACATATAATTAACTTTTTGTATTTCCTATAAAGTGAACCAAGAACCTCCTCTAGCTTTAGCAAAAATGTTGTGAAATCGGAGTCTGGGGATCTATAAATAACAACAGTTTAGCTCCATTAAATTTAACCACACCTGCACAACATTCAAACACCTTTTCAGTGCAATACTTTGAAACATCAATTGACTCAAATGGGATGCCATTTTTCACATACATGGCTACTCCCCCACACCGCAAAGAGCTCCTCGAAAAGCTGCCAGCCTACCTTTATCCTGGTAAAGGAAGCCTCTGAATTATCTCCTTATTTAAGAAGTGTTCAGATATACCAATAATTTCAGAGTCAACATCTATAAGCAGTTCGCTAACTATATCTCTAATACCTTGTGCATTTTGATGAAATATACTAATTCCCTCATTACTCGGATACCTAAGCTTTGTCAAAAGTGGTTCCTTTGTTAGAGAGACTTCCCTTAAGCAGGAATACCTATCAGCTGACTTCAATCTAAAAAAGGTGCAGCTCTAACACCCACTACTGTAGGAATTTTCCCATGAGTGATCCCACCAACCCCATCTATGCTGTCACCTATAAGCTTTGCCAACGTCCCCTTCCCATACCTGTTGAGGTGCAGGCCATGCCTAGTGAAACCCGTCCTGCTAATAGACTCAACCGACACCACTGAAATGTGACCCATGCTCTCTGTCATCAGCGCACTCCCAAGTCTCATGTTATTACGCCTGACGGCTGTATTAAGATGAGGCCGATCGTGACGCTGAAACAGTTCCACGAAATGCACATTCGTGTTGCCAGTCTGAGTGGCTATCTTTTCCAGGTCACCATCTATGTTATACTCCCCATCCCTATCAATACTATTACCAGCCCCACCCACAATCACTACCTGATCCTCTTTAGTAAAATCCCTACATAACCCCCCAATGTTAACAGTCACCTGAGCCAATCCTGCATTAGGCTTCACAATGCTGGTGACCTGGTACTCACTCCCCGGCACTTCCTGCAACTGCTGGCCTACACCTCTGCCATGAGAACTACCTAACAGCAGAACCTTCTTCTTCCTATTCGATTTTGCAACTGTTCTAGCCACCGTAACTACTGAGGTCTGCTGCATACTTCCTACATCTACAGCTACTAGAGATTCCTCTCCACTAGACTCTGACAGTTGGTCATATCTATTGTAAACACCAATAGTAAAACTATCTGAAAATCTTCTTCTCCTAGCAGATCTCTTGCCAACAGCCAGCTCCCATTCCCCAACCCCCTTCTCCCTCCTCATCCTATCTAGCTCCTCCTGTGCGTTTTTCAACTGCACCTGAAGGGCACAGATCTTACGCTCCTGCTCCTCTATCAACTTACTCTTGCTACATAACCTGCAGTTCCAGGAGAGGATCTCACGAGAATGCCCACTGGCTTCCCCACTACATTCCCACCAGTGAAAATACTTCGAACAAGTCTCACACCGCAATCCACTACTCACGAACCTACGGCAAAGCCCACACTTCTCGCTCATGGTAAAATTTTACTTTTTCTAATTCCGCTACTACAATAAGAAGATATTAAAAACCTGACTACAATAATCACAAACTTACTCTACAAGGGAAGTAACTACTATTATTAACAGTATTAATAAACAACAAGTGTGAATATAACAAAAGTTTAATACAGAAAGAGAATCAAACGTCTAATGACACAGTAACGAAGCTGAAAACAGTTCCCAAAAGGTTCTTCTGAAATTATTTCACCAGAAAACACCAAGAACACCGGTTGAAGACTACTAAAGTTCCTAAATAAACCACTATACACAAACAATTAATTAGTACTTAGCTTTCGATGCGCCGCTACAGCTGCAACTAGTCAGCGCGGAATGTAAACACAGGCAAGAGGTTAAGTTGCTCGATACGAAACACTCACAAATATCTGGTCACAACACAAGAAAGGCAGAGGTGAATGAAGAAACCACTAATACGTGACTTTTATAGTAAATATTATCACAAAAACCGTTAAAATATGTATCTGAAACCTAAATATATATATATATATATAAACTTGGAGAGCGATCTCACACGCAGTCACTCACTTATGACGTCCCCTGAGTCCTTTTGCATTTCCCTCCTCTGCCTTTTCCCATTCCCTCTCGCGTCTGCCCTGCCCCTCCCCCCCCTTATGAGTCTTCTCCCTCCTTTGGTCCACCCCTTTCGTTTTTCCTCTCCTCCTTCCTGGTTCCCCCCCCCCCCATCTGCCCAGTCCCCCCCCCCCATCTGCCCTTGGCTATGGTGTGTTATCTTTGTGCTGACATTTTAGTACAGTGTTTACAGAGAGTACTCAGTATTGTGTGTCTTCTCCGAAGTGTTGCGAACGGACATCATACTGTCACTGGACGTGATTTTTATATCTCTTGCGAACAGAAACCAGAATGTCGCCATGTTTTTTAATTGTCTGTCTGCTATGTTGCCTGTCTGTTTCCTGTGTATTTTATTAGCTTTGCCAACCCTTTGCTTTATGTTTTAACTTTCCGCAATTTTCCGCCGTTTTACAATTTCAGTCACCGTTTTATCGCCTGCATTTATTGTTTTTTATCTTCTTTCTTACGTTTTAAACAGTCTGTAGGCTGCAGAGCAGCGTACTAAGCTGCTGCCAGCCCGCCCCCATCGGATGGAATCGAAATACAATAAAGGAAAAAAAATACAGTAAAGACAATCAGTTGCTCCTGAAGATGACGATGGAGGCTATCGTCGAAAGCTCAAGATTTTATCTCGAAATGACGCGTCAAGAAAGCCGTAAATGATCTACATATCAGTGTCGTCGTGAAAGACTTCGTTCTCAACAAGAAACAGATGTTCAACGGATTTAATTAATGCAGAACTCCAGGAAACAGTGAACTATAACAGCATGACGTGTATACACTTCCAAAGAGTGATATTCAGTTAGTAAAAATTAGTAGCAGAAGCCTCTCAGTGAGTCTACATTACAGTTGCAGACAGTCAATGTGGGTCTGGACAAGGTGAGGGGCGCTTTGTTTGTAAAGCAGTTTTATCAAAACAACTGCCAGTGCTTCTGCTCTTCGCGTCCATCGATACTTTGAAGGAATATGTAGAGGTCTTCTTTCCTCACCGTGGTTGAAGAACATGATTCGGAAGTCGAATGAATTGGTGATTTGGGAACTGCGCGTGGGAGAGGTTGACGGCCAATTACGCCGCAAATTGTTGAATAATTTACTGTTGCCATGGCTGCTAATGCTGGACGCAGTGTGTGATCTTCAAGGACTGCACGAGCTGTGTCACGACAGCTGAACATTGGATGGTCCACCATTCGTAAAGTGCTGCGAACAGTTGCAAAACGGTATCTCCACTGCAGTTCGAAGCTGTCACGGGCGCAGATGGTCGTCACATTGAACAACGTTTGTAACCTGTAACGTAAGCTTGGTACGCATTTAACAGTTATTACCCTGTCATGTGAAAATTAAGATGTGTTTCTTTCGATGGTTTATTCGTTATTTCTCTTGCGCATGTGCTTACAAATGTTTGCACAGGGTTTTATTGTCCTACTATCAGTCGTTTTTCCACCATGTGTATCTGGCACACTCTTAAAAAATTCACAATAGTTGAAAATTCTTGTCTTTGTAATAGATAGCATAGACCCAATTTCAATATCAACAGGTTCACTATTCGAAAATTACACATTCTTTCGGATGTAAAGTAATTAATTTAGAGTCACGCTGTCAATTTATTACAGGTTTATTTGCTAACGTTAACCAAAATATATTTGCTTAACATGTTGCCAACCTAAGATTTCCATAAAGGAAATGTATCTAGCAGATGGCAATTGCTCACATGCGTCTGGTTCCTAGAGAGCTTAGCAACAACTCCTTCTACTTGAAGCAATTCTGTTGAAAGCCAGTCACCATTTACAACTCAGAGCGTGTTTTGACTAACATTAGTTTTGGTAAGGACAGAGCCAAACATAAATAAATAGATTACAGTTTTATACGATATCCTTGCATACTGTGTCATATTTATAATTATTTGACAACATGGCAATATGTGTGACATTCAAGAAAAAAAGTGTTTTTTCGTAAGATTTAATATCGTTAAAATAATTTTCTGGTGCATATAAGTCATTTCCCTTTTTACGTAAAAGCTGATTCTGTCATCTAAAACCTCCAGTGAAGTTGTTTCACGAGGTAATTACAGTGTTAATATGGTTGTATGGGTTCATTCAGCGCTAATTACAAAACAGAGTCTTCCAATTGATTTCGATTACCTGTACCAGTATAGGCTGACACCCGGCGCGGTTTACAGTAGCACAATCTCTCTGATGTAATCAGAATTATGAAAATCGCCAGATCTGAGGCACGAAATAAAACCCATGCAAAGCCTTTTATGTCACAATGAACTGTTACTACATGTTACATTTCGTTCAAAAACGATTGCAAGAGACTGCAGTTGCTTCCGCTCTTTAAAGAGGTACAGACTAAATTTATAAATCGTTAGGATATTGCCAGTTCAAGGAACGAATCGATGGCTTGTAGCAATATCGTTAATATCAAAGAATTAATTAAAGTGGATTATTCTTGGATTGAAAAATTTTAAGCTACCAATTAAGCATACTACTTGTAAATTTCCAGATCAGATAGTGAGTTCACTAAACTGTCCCCAAATTCTACTTTCGTCACTTTAAATTAGATGTCGATAGCACTTTTTTAAAATTAACAGTATTTTGCAAATAAGTTTAAGAAAACAGCTTCAAAAGTCTTGGTGCGCTAAAAACGGTGCCAACATTTCACCGTTAGGCAAAGGGAGATAATAATTCCTGACAGCAAAACGACGAGGATACAGTGCACAAAGTGAATCCGCCGCCTTCGACATTAAGTGACATGTCTTGGCAACTATGGGATGTGATTGCCCTTGATTTGTAACGCAGTGGTCGGGGGTGGTCCTTTCAGATAAGCCTCTTTTGGGTTGGTGATCTGAGCCACAGAGGCCAAAGTGGAAACATTAATTTTCGGTAGCTATCCCAAAAACAAGCAGAGTTTTTAAACAACAAATTCATTAATACACAGCAGCAGGTAGCTGAAACTTATAAAAATAATGTATACATGTGTGAAGCAGACAGAACAGACTGTCGCAACACTAACAATGAAAACACGTAGACAGGAGAACTGGTAGTAGAAATTTAAGAAAAGAATTATGTAAGAGGTTGTGAAGAAGCCAGAGGAGGTTGTTATCTCAGTAACATACGCAGTCATAGAAAGTAAATTTAAAATAATGCACACGTCTGTGAAGTAGACTGTGGAGTCTGCAGTAAGAAAAAATTTGACTTTCAGCTAGCGAACGGGAGTACTCCGGGCATCACCAGCTCCTTTATGAGTAGCAAAATCCCAAGCAAGTGTAGAGCCAGAGGAGACAAATCTGCGAAATACACTAACCGGCTCGCTTTCGGTCTGCGCCCCAGAAGCAGCTCGATTCAGTACCGATTCTAAACCATACATACAAAACACAAATTAAAATTACGTAGCAAGTGAATTACAGGCCTCAAACACAACAGAGACATAAGGCTATTAAATTGAGCCCATTTAGCCCGCAAGTATTGAAAATAAAATAAATATAAAAGGTACTTAAATTCAGGGAATAGCAGATATTAAAATTTTAAGTTATTAAACACAAGCACGTGTAGTGCAAAGTGACACCAACTTTTCGAAAGTGATACTCTTTTACAATTAAACAGATGTTTGACCTGGAAGGGTTCTTATCACCAGGATGCTGATCCACATTAAAGGCATCGGCCAATCACTTTCTGGGAAGAACAACAGATGACACTTAGAAGTGTTCGCACTGGATGGGAGGACGAGGACGGGAATGGGACGTTGTGGTGGCGGTGGGGGCTCGCGAATCTCACGACTATCTTTTAACGCACACAAGAAATGGTACTCACCACAGTTCCAAGTCCAACAACCAAAGCAGCAGGGAACAAGCCAAAGACGAACTCCAAAATATCACTAGTCATCGCACAGGCATGGTAAAGGCACGATCCGCTAAATAATCACCAGCCATCCAAATATTTCAAGTGGGCCACCACGGCTCCCAGGCACAAGGCATGATTGCGAGCGAGACTCCGCCAAACACCTAAACCCTAGCATACAGCCCCTGTAAGTGCTGAGGGCGCACTTAAATCACACTCGCATTATCGCGACGGTACAACCTTCACAGAAGCCAAGGAAACCGTAGCTAAGCAACACTATCCAAAGAGATTCCACAAGCACAGTTGTCGCAAAGCGTCCGCATGGCTCACTTTTGAGTGTATGCAAATACAAATTTAAGGTACTTTTTGCAATTCTATTTGAGATCAATGTATTTATTTGCATTTCCCATTATTCAGTCTTCCCTCATTTCGCTGACGTAGCTCATAGTAAGAAATCCTTGTAAATGTACGAGAGGTGATGAGTAAGGAATGAAATACATTTGTTTTTTTCTGAAAGCAGATAGATTTTATTCGGGATACAGTTTACCATAGCTTCCCCACTCTTTTGGCTACAAGAACCTGTTTTTCAACACAATTCTTTACAGTGCGGCGTGCCGTGCGGAGTGGTCGCGCGGTTAGAGGCACCATGTCACTAATCGTGCGGCCCTCCCGCCGGAGGTTCGAGTCCTCCCTCCGGCATGGGTGTGAGTGTTGTGCTTAGCGTTAAGTTAGTTTAAGTAGTGTGTAAGTCTAGGGACCGACGACCTCAGCAGTTTGGTCACTTAAGAACTGACACACATTTGAACATTTGAACAGTGCGGTGTACTTACGCCACCTTAATACGAGGACCTGTATGGAAGCACGGTACCATTCTACTGGTCGACGTCGGAACCAACGTGTTTCTGCACCTATAACGTCCCCATCATCGACGTGTTGCTTCCTGCGGAGTGCATCCCACACTGGGGAAAACAGATGGAAGTCGGAAAGTGCGAGATCCCGGCTGTAGAGTGGATGAAGGAGAAGTCTATTGAAGTTCTGTGATCCCCTCCCGGGTGCGCAGACTTGTGTGAGCCTTTACTTTGTCACGGAGAGCGAGAAGTTCATTTATGAAACCTCCTGGCAGATTAAAACTGTGTGCCGGATTGAGACTCGAACTCGGGACCTTTGCCTTTCGCGGGCAAGTATTTCTAGAATGAGATTTTCACTCTGCAGCGGAGTGTGGACTGATATGAAACTTCCTGGGGGATTTAAACTGTGAGTCGTACCGAGACTGGAACTCGGGACCTTTGCCTTTCGCAGGCAAGTGCTCTACCATCTGAGCTACCCAAGCACGACTCACGCCCCATCCTCACAACTTTATTGAAGGAGTGCTAGTTCTGCTAGGTTCGCAGGAGAGCTTCTGTAAAGTTTGGAAGGTAGGAGACGATGTACTGGCAGAAGTAAAGCTGTGAGGATGGGGCGTAAGTCGTGCTTGGGTAGCGCAGATGGTAGAGCACTTGCCCGCGAAAGGCAAAGGTCCCGAGTTCGAGTCTCGGTCGGGCACACAGTTTTAATCTGCCAGGAAGTTTCATATCAGCGCACACTCCGCTGCAGAGTGAATATCTCATTCTGGTAGTTCATTTATATTTTTGGGGTGACGAAAACGCTGACTGTGGCCGAGCGTTTCCAGGTGCTTCAGCCCGGAACCGCGCTGCTGCTACGGTCGCAGGTTTGGATCCTACCTCGAGCATGGATGTGTGTGATGTCCTTAGGTTAGTTAGGTTTAAGTAGTTCTCAGTTCTACGGGACTGATGACCTCAGCTGTTAAGTTCCATAGTGCTCAGAGCCATTTGACCCATTCGACTACTCACTGGATCAAGGACGTTATACAGTTAGACGAACAAGTGTCATTGTTACTCAGGAAAGCTTCCAGCTCGACAGCGTGTAAGTCTACATCTCATCTACATCTACGTGGTTACTCTACATCTACGTGGTTACTCTACAGATCACTCTCAACCGCCTGGCAGAGGGTTTTATCGAACCACCTTCACACTAATTCTCTAGTATTCCACTCTCGAGCAGCTTGAGGGATAATCGAACACGTATGTCTTCCCGTACGAGCTCTGATATCCGTTATTTTGATATGATGGCCGTTTCTCCTCATGTAGGCTAGCGTCAACAAAATATTTTCGGATTCATAGGAGAAAGTTGGTGACTGAAGTTTCGTCAAAAGACCCCGCCACAATGAGGAACAGCATTATTTAAATGATTTTCGCCCATAACCCTGTATCATGTCCGTGACAATCTCTCCCCCATTTCTCGATAACAGAAAACTTTCTGCCTTTCTTTGAACTTTATCGATTCGATATTCTCCGTTAATTCTATCTGCTGAAGATCTCACACCGCGCAGCAGTACTCCAAAAGAGGACGGACAAGCGTGGTGCAGTCAGTCTCTTTAGTCGATTTATTGCACCTTCTATGTGTTCTGTAAATAAAATGCAGTCTTTAGTTCGCCTTCCCTACAATATTTTCTATGTGTTCTCTCCAATTTAAATGGTTCGTAATTGTGACACGTATTTAGTTGAATTTGCAGCTTTTAGTTTTGATCGATTTATCGTGTAGCCAAACTTTAACGGATTCCTTTTAACACTCAGGTTGATGATCCCATACTATTCATACTTATTGTCAATTGCCAATTTTCGCACCATATAGATATCTTACCTAAATTGTAAATAATTGAATGTTAATGCTACCCATGCATCTATATGTCTATGGGGTGGTGGGGATGGTGTGAAAAATCTACCTTATAGCTACTTCCTACAACTGATGCACAACAGATATAGTCTTGTGGAATCTCATGTATCTTTTTGAAACAACGTGTATCTGTTAGCCGCACTTGGTAGCACTCAGGGTTACGATCCTTCTCAGGGAAGCTAGGTTGTAGATGGTTTCATGAAGGGAGGGGACAAGTGACGCAGGGCTTCACTCGACTGACCAATTTTGCAGTTAGTTGCAGTGCGATGCAATCTTGTAGCGTGAATGGAGAGTCACAGTTCAAGGGTTGTAGACTGACAGTAAACTATGCTGGTCAGAGCTTACAACCACGTAGCGTAGGGAAACGAAACCCAAAGCTCTGTCGAATTTGAAAACAGCAGTAGAGAGCGAATGTTGCGACTTCAAGGAATGTGAGCTGAAATCCGTACTGACGAACGAATATCAGAATCGTTTTACACATAATACAGCTGTAACATTTTAAGATTAGGATCGAGGTCCTGCAGGTGAGGTAACAGCTACATCGAAGAATCTATAGACGCCTAATTGTCATCTCCACGTGGCTTGTTTGCAGCACAACTTGCAGGTGTTCTAGCGGTTACCAAAGTGGATATATTGAGCCTTGCAGATTATATCGTCGATACTCTGTGAGTCCGTTACCATATCGCTGGTGTGGTTGTATGTGAGACAATGTTATTGTACTGTTACACTGGGACGACCCTATGCCTGACCGCGATAGAAAATCCCGGAAATATCTACGTGCCAACTTCAGGGCTGCTTACACTTTGTTCTGATTCCAACTTTATTCCAAGTATTTAAGTGCTTTACTCTTAAGCCGATGCAGTCTGATGTCTCTGTGTCACCCGCATGTTTGTGTGTACACTTCAGCTAAAAAAGGCAATCAAAGAATTTGTGGCGAACCTGGTTAGCTTCATTTTTTTTATATATAGCAACGTGATATTTGTAGTGTTTGTAGTCTTTTGCACGTAAGATGTCGTTCATAGAAAATATTGACATGTTTTGTATAGTTTTCTAACTACATTTCATGTTGGTGTACAGTTTCACTGCTGAGTCAATGACAATAAACATCGCTACATGACTTTGTTTCTAGCTTCGTGAAGTTTCTGGAGACTGTGATGAGCCCAGTGGCCTTCATTCAGTTCCTCTTCAGTGTTGGCAGCATCTGCGTCACACTCTTCCAGTCAACTTTCGTAAGTGAACTATTTTACTCACTTTCAAATTATTTGCCTCGCGTTTTGGTCAATCTATATAATTTGCCAGACTCTCAAACTCTGGCTGAACAGGCATCCTAAGGCCAAACGTTACCGACGGACCACCACGTCATCCTAATCCGAAAGGCATCTTTGGATGCAGATGTCGAAAGGCATGCGATAAGCACACCACACTCCCGGTCGTCTTCAGCTATCATGACCAGAGCCGCTACATCTCAGTCTAACAGCTGCGGAACTGGCGTGACAAGGTTTGAGTGCACTACGTTTGAAAACAGCGCAATGCAGAACTGGACTGTCACCCATCCAAGTGCTCACCACACCCGACAGTACTTCGGTGATGCGGCGGGAACCGGCGTTACCAGTGCGTCAAGGCCATTGGCAAGCTAAGATACATGGAATGTTATTTCATAATAAAAACATACTTTTCGTAGGAACTTAACAATGTCTATATTTGCACTACTGGCCATTAAAATTGCTACAACAAGAATAAATGCAGATGATAAACGGGTATTCATTGGACAAATATATTATACCGGAACTGACATGTGATTACATTTCCACGCATTTTGGGTGTATAGATCCTGAGAAATCAGTACCCAGAACAACCAACTATGGCCGTAATAACGGCCATGATACGCCTGGGCATTGAGTCAAATAGAGCTTAAATGGCGTGTACAGGTACAGCTGCCCATGGAGCTTCAACGCGATACCACAGTTCATCAATTCTAGTGACCGTCGTATTGTGACGAGCCAGTTGTTCGGTCACCATTGACCGGACGTTTTCAATTGGTGAGAGATCTGGAGAATGTGCTGGCCAGGGCAGCAGTCGAACATGTTCTGTATCCAGAAACGCCCGTACAGGACCTGCAACATGCGGTCGTGTATTATCCTGCTGAAATGTAGGGTTTCGCAAGGATCGAATGAAGGGTAGAGCCACGGGTCGTAACACATCTGAAATGTAACGTCCACTGTTCAAAGTGCCGTCAATACGAACAAGAGGTGACCGAGAAGTGTAACCAATGGCACCCCATACAATCATGCCGGGTGATACGCCAGTATGGCGATGAAGAATACACACTTCCAATGTGCGTTCACCGCGATGTTGCCAAACACGGATGCGACCATCATGATGCTGTAAACAGAACCTGGATTCATCCGAAAAAATGTTTTGCCATTCATGTACCCATGTTCGTCGTTGAGTACACCACTGCAGGCGCTCTTGTCTGTGATGCAGCGTAAAGTGTAATCGCAGCCATGGTCTCCGAGCTGATAGTACATGCTGCTGCAAACGTCGTCGAACTGTTCGTGCAGATAGTTGTTGTCTTGCAAACGTTCCCATCTGTTGCCTCAGGGATCGAGACGTGGCTGCACGGTCCGTTACAGCCATGCGGATAAGATGCCTGTCATCTCGATTGCTAGTGATACGAGGCCGTTGGGATCCAGCAAGGCGTTCCGTATTACGCTCCTGTACCCACCGATTCCATATTCTGCTAATAGTCATTGGATCTCGACCAACGCGAGCAGCAATGTCGCGATACGATAAACCGCAATCGCGATAGGCTAGAATCCGACCTTTATCAAAGTCGGAAACGTGATGGTACGCATTTCTCCTCCTTACACGAGGCATCACAACAACGTTTCACCAGGCAACGCCGGTCAACTGCTGTTTGTGTATGAGAAATCAGTTGGAAACTTTCCGCATGTCAGCACGTTGTAGGTGTCGCCACCAGCGCCAACCTTGTGTGAATGCTCTGAAAAGCTAATCATTTGCATATGACAGCATCTTCTTCCTGTCGGTTAAATTTCGCGTCTGTAGCAAGTCATCTTCGTGGTGTAGCAATTTTAATGGCCAGTAGTGTAATTTGGATGAAAAAATATCTCTTCTATTATATTTTATCAAGCAGTATAATGATGTTATATCTTTATCTTCCTTACTTTGAAATTGCTAGTTTAAATATGTTTGAGTAAATTAAGTAAATGCAGTGGTTTCCATCACATTAGTGCGAGTGTGTTTTGGAGGAGTTCGGCAGAGGTACTCTTGCTCTATACAGCGTAAACCAGAACTGCGCCGAAAATCTTTTCGGAGAATGATCAGGGATATTTTCTGAGTAGTGAGGTACAAGGGATTCGTGGCATCCAGTGACTCGTTACAAGCATAATTGTATTTCGTTTGATTTCTTGCCTTACTTTATTTGCGTATTTCTATGCACTGAAAATATTTTCATAACCCTACGAGCGTCGACGATATCCATAGTGTATTTTGATTGGAAACACTTGTTGCAATTACTGATGGCTCATGTTGTTGATAAAATTAAAGCCCACTTTTCTCAATAAAACTACTCGGTTCTGTCTCTCTTTTTTCCTTCTTCTTTTTTCTCCACTGAATTAAAGCTTCGTAAAACAGAGGGAGCAGTAGCAGAAAATTATAGTTAATGGGCTATTTTACTAGCTCATGTCAAACTAGTAAACAGATAGCATTAAAACAACTCTATACTTGTGTGGAAAGTAACACCGATAATAAACGCTAAGAAACAGAAATAGATAACGTACAGTTACAGCACAAATAATGATACTGTGAAGTGTTTCACAACTGGTATTTACTTCAATATAAACTTCCGGACTGAAAGGTTGTGGTCGATGTATCGAATCATTTACCGGTGTTTCGTCCGTATTTGCGAGAAATATCTTAACAGATGAAATTGGTGACTGAATATGTTTGCCATAGACAGGGACGATATGTTAGCAAATAATTCGGTGTACAGACCACTATCTCTCAGTTCAGGACTTTAACTGAAATTGTATATAGTAAACTGAATTTCAAGAGCGACAAGAAATGACTGTCGTAAATTGTTAAGAATGCTAGTAATCTTTTTTTCTTTTTAGTTTGAGCATCTTATGTGCTTGAGAGCAGAACATTCTTTGGCATATTTATTGCTCATTTATGGTAGTCGGGTGATTACTAGTTCGTCTTATAGAGTTTTTAGAATATTGGCTTTCTTCAACAATGTGTGGGGATGATTACTTCATTAAATTTAGGAAGTCAACATATTTAAAGCAGAAAAATCAGTGACTTTTTGAATTCTACTTTGAATGGTACAGTAGTGAGATTTTAAAGTATGGCACAAACAAAACGATAAATAGTAACCATACACATTGAAGGATTAGCGAATATGTAAAACATGCATTATGATGCGTCGTGTAATTAAACCTTGTTTGCCCTCAGAATCCACGGCCAGACGTCGTTTTCAAGTGCGCTATGTACTTACCAACACCTGCATTTCAGATATACATATACTGTTGGTGTGGCCACAATATAATGGAGGAGGTAAGTATTAAATTAGACTACGCATTAGCGCTTGTATGGTACAAAACGACTTGTCGTTCTAGTACTTTGTGCAATCAGTAGCTAATGAGTATCTTTAAAACTCCATTCATATTTACTGCTGTATTCACAACTGTCAGGTGCAGGGTCGAAACCCTGAAAGGGAATCGGTAGATTTCCTTCGCAGTACAATCTTGCGCTGCGACAGCGTCATTATGTGGTGAGATAGTGTACCGAATGGTGTAAATAAAGGTGTGTTATCGACTTTAAAGTTTCTAGAATCTGTTGCTCTCATCTGTGTCATGGAAGAGATAAGAAATTGATCAAATATCATGAAGGATGTAGCTGGCGAAAATAATCGTCCTCGACACATAATGGTTATATTTTGCCCAATAAGCCGTTTATTTGACAAGTTGGTACGAACTACGTGTGCGATGACAGATTCATACACGCCTTGTTACGACCACTTCAGCGCTCGAGTTATAGTTGCAACTTCTTGAAACGTAATCCCCGTTAAATATTTCAGAACTAGAGTTCAGAAAAATCTACTCCAGAAATATTTTGATAGTCCACGAGCACAAGCAGGGATTTTACAAGTTCCTAGGCCTGCATGAGAATGAGCAGACACCTTTAGATGTAAGTAATATGCCGCTCATATACCAGGGTCACCGGCAATCGAGTTTCGTCTAATAGTAGGTCGTCATGAGAAAAATCATCTCAACCCAAGCAGAACCGTCGATCTATCGTAGAAAAAAATCACGAACAGAATTTATTTTATGTATTGTTACTTAAACTACAACGCTAACCACACTACACAACTTCTAGTTACGTGCTACTTCCTCTACAAACTTACAAATAGCCGAAGTCACTAAAGCTGGTGCTTGACTCTAAGCCAAGCGGATTCGAACCCTTGTGCCTGCCAATAGTTGGCCGGCAGTGGGAAGAGAGATGGCGGTGTAAGGTTTCTGATAGTCACACTTTAGCGACGAACACGCTGAAGTCGTTTCTCCAGTTTCTTGGGGGTAAAACAATACACTTCAGAGTTGATCGTCACGCTATCAGGGAGGACATCAAACAGAATAACCCCTTCAGAGTCCCTGAAGACTGTCGACATGATTTTACCGGCTGAGAGTGCGGCTCTGAACTTTTTATTCGAAGGAGACGTTCCATCGCCTGTGAAGTTGTTCGACAGAATATCAACCTCGTAACGCCGAAGGTCTTCTGTTAAGTGGCAAGGAACCCAGCGGTCACACACCTTCGAGTACCCGAACTGGTGGACGAATGTGTCAGCAGTACCAACAGAGACGTCCATTTGTGCAGTGAGATATTTCATTGTCATCCGTCGATCACCTGCGACTCTGCAGGAATCACAGCTGTGTGGGGCCGGGCTGCACGGTTAGCGGACAGGTTAGCACGATCTCGCTGCGATGATGACAGGCGACTCGCCCAACGACTCACCGTGCTTTTGTTCACTTCCATGTCTCCGAAGACACTGTGCGAGCGTCTATAACTACCTGTGATGCTTTGATTTTCCGCCAAAACAACTCAGTTACAGCTCCCTGCTTGGAACGCACCTGCGCTACAGACTCCATTTTGAAGGCGACATATACTGCCAGCACTTATCTGAACTTCACGAAACTGTAGGGGCTGAAACTGTAATATTCTACGATAACCCACAACAAATTCCGCACTTTTGTTAACCGAAGTTGACCAAGAAAAAGAAGAGTTGCATTACACACTTAACGCCCACCGTTTAAAGATAAGCCATTACACTAATATGTGTCATGAAGCTGAAATTGTCGCACGCTGTTCTTCCTGCCCCGTCCAGCTGTCCGTGACAGCGTAGCTCACGCTTCTTTAGTTAGAAGGTGCAGTCGACGGCGTTCGTGCCGCAGCTAGCGCCTTTGTGAGCTGATCTCGGCAAATTCGAGACGATGAGAGACCAGTCGCCTATTCTGCTCGCAACACGAAATATATACTATTAGTGAGTGCCATAACCACGGTGGAACGGTCGGGAAGCCAGTGTTGTCACCCGTGGTCAACGTGAGCCACGACTGAGCTGGAGATGGTAGCCAAGGCTGATGATGCAGGCTGCGCTTTGGGGATGTGGGCAACGGAACCGTAGAGTCAGCGACATGAAGGAGAGCCATCGCCAGTAGCCGTGGACCAAGTGGCTGATGAGCAGTGGTACGGTGCCAGCCAGGCCTGTACAAGAGCGCTGGACCAATTAGTTTGAAATGGTGTAGCAGCCTGAAAGAGTGGCAGTGTTGGTAGTTAGAAGAGCGAGTACTGAGCGTGTCAGCAATCTCCAGAGCCAATGCCGACTTCGTTCCGTATATATAACGTTCTTATTATTAATTAGCAGCCTATATAAATTAGTATATTGTGAGCCCCCAATAGACTAGTTATAGTTAGGACGCGATAAACCGACGCCATCCCCCCCCCCCCCCCCCCAATATACTGATCGTTAAACGCCTGCACCGCTTGGAAACACTTCGTGTCGACAGTGCTATGTTTCAGATTGTTGCCACACTGAAGTTCTGACACTGTATATAGCTGACGATGTATTATTGTCTTGTCTGTGTGAAAAAATGATTAATTTATGAAACCTTTGATTACTGCCGACATAATCCTTGCCGTTTCTTATAATGGTTGATATTTTTATGGTTTTTAAAGTTTTTAATTGAGAACACTGTCCAATATTTAACTGTGATGCTAATCTTTTATGAAAGCCTCAAACTATTTATTCTGGATTACAGATACGGGATGTCCTAGGAGAAGTGGTAAATGTTCAGGTATATGGCAAGAACGCTCATCTGAAGCAAAGAACTTCTTATGGACGTTTGCCCTACTCCAAATGATTTCCGAGATAGAGCGTATTTAATTACATGTGTTTGGGCTCGTGGGGCGCACTTGAGTGTCTTAACCAACCAGCCTCTTTGACATTTTAGTGTAGTTTAGCCTCACTCGTTGCTTTCAGTTTCTTTTCTCGGGATGCCTTTCTGCTATTGAAGGTGCAGTTGTCCATGGTGTGTTATGAGTGAAGTAGTGCGAAGGATTAAGAGTGTATCAGACAGACTCATACGTTAATTATGTTTGTATTAACACACAATGCATCTACACTAAAGAATATGCAGATACAGTGTTTATTTACATCTTCTGAGATGACAGTGCTCCTGTTGCTCTCGAAGGCTACCGTCGGCGCTTTCCGTGTACATATTTTTCAATTAATACTTTGTGACACGCATGTTGTAATGCTTCATAATTGTTGTACGTCTAGATCTGTGAAAACCTGAAAATTTGTTAAACAATGGAGAAAATAAATAACAATGTACACTCCTGGAAATGAAAAAAAGAACACATTGACACCGGTGTGTCAGACCCACCATACTTGCTCCGGACACTGCGAGAGGGCTGTACAAGCAATGATCACACGCACGGCACAGCGGACACACCAGGAACCGCGGTTTTGGCCGTCAAATGACGCTAGCTGCGCAGCATTTGTGCACCGCCGCCGTCAGTGTCAGCCAGTTTGCCGTGGCATACGGAGCTCCATCGCAGTCTTTAACACTGGTAGCATGCCGCGACAGCGTGGACGTGAACCGTATGTGCAGTTGACGGACTTTGAGCGAGGGCGTATAGAGGGCATGCGGGAGGCCGGGTGGACGTACCGCCGAATTGCTCAACACGTGGGGCGTGAGGTCTCCACAGTACATCGATGTTGTCGCCAGTGGTCGGCGGAAGGTGCACGTGCCCGTCGACCTGGGACCGGACCGCAGCGACGCACGGATGCACGCCAAGACCGTAGGATCCTACGCAGTACCGTAGGGGACCGCACCGCCACTTCCCAGCAAATTAGGGACACTGTTGCTCCTGGGGTATCGGCGAGGACCATTCGCAACCGTCTCCATGAAGCTGGGCTACGGTCCCGCACACCGTTAGGCCGTCTTCCGCTCACGCCCCAACATCGTGCAGCCCGCCTCCAGTGGTGTCGCGAGAGGCGTGAATGGAGGGACGAATGGAGACGTGTCGTCTTCAGCGATGAGAGTCGCTTCTGTCTTGGTGCCAATGATGGTCGTATGCGTGTTTGGCGCCGTGCAGGTGAGCGCCACAATCAGGACTGCATACGACCGAGGCACACAGGGCCAACACCCGGCATCATGGTGTGGGGAGCGATCTCCTACACTGGCCGTACACCACTGGTGATCGTCGAGGGGACACTGAATAGTGCATGGTACATCCAAACCGTCATCGAACCCATCGTTCTACCATTCCTAGACCGGCAAGGGAACTTGCTGTTCCAACAGGACAATGCACGTCCGCATGTATCCCGTGCCACCCAACGTGCTCTAGAAGGTGTAAGTCAACTACCCTGGCCAGCAAGATCTCCGGATCTGTCCCCCATTGAGCATGTTTGGGACTGGATGAAGCGTCGTCTCACGCGGTCTGCACGTCCAGCACGAACGCTGGTCCAAATGAGGCGCCAGGTGGAAATGGCATGGCAAGCCGTTCCACAGGACTACATCCAGCATCTCTACGATCGTCTCCATGGGAGAATAGCAGCCTGCATTGCTGCGAAAGGTGGATATACACTGTACTAGTGCCGACATTGTGCATGCTCTGTTGCCTGTGTCTATGTGCCTGTGGTTCTGTCAGTGTGATCATGTGATGTATCTGACCCCAGGAATGTGTCAATAAAGTTTCCCCTTCCTGGGACAATGAATTCACGGTGTTCTTATTTCAATTTCCAGGAGTGTATATTAAATATGTTCCTTCTCGGAAACCTTCCAGAACAGGGCATAACCCCATATGAAACTTTCTGCTTCAAATTATCGTTCCACTCGTATTCCTGAATATTGACCATTCCTCCTAGGATACACTGTATAAAAAGTTACGCAATTCTTTCACGTAGTGTAAGTTTTTATGTGATATACTTACAGACAAGGCTTCTTTCCCATGATTATTTTACACTCACTACACTGGTAAGTAGTTTCATTTATTGTACCATTTCCTGTTTGCCTTTAAAGAATAAATAACATTGTTTCACAGTTCAGAATTGAGGAAAGATCATAAAAGAATGCAAGCATTCAACGAACGTTTTATGAAGTAAAAATTAGTAAGACTTGCTTCAGGTCTGACACAATTTTTCTTGCACGAAGTGAGGACCATCATCTGAATCGTCGATATTGTCATTACCACTGTGAATGTGAACTAACTCTTGCTCCAATTCTCGCAAAATTTCGTCGTCCGTAAGAGAACGTGAAGCCAATAATTTGTTTCTGTACTTACGGAATGAACAGCTCACGCCATCCAGCACCTTGACTTCAGCTAATTTAGAAACCACTGGTCCCTGGAAACACTATAAAGAAAACCGATCAAGCCCGTCCATATAATTGGTTTCATATTTAAAAGCAGTTTGAGATTAACCCCGTCAATTGTCGAATGGGCAATCGACCGAAATTTCTGGTATTACAACAGCCTTAATCTAATTCCATGTCCCTTCTTACAAATATGTACTGCAGATGAAGATGACCGTCACTGTAATGCACATTCATGAATAGAGCTGATCGGTACGAGTCACGCACACCTATGAGTTGTCAGCACTGGAAGGAAAACATTCCCACTCTCATATCTTCTAGCCCCGCAGTGACCGCGCTACTTACGCCTCTGCCATCTTACCTAACGGACGAATTTATCAACGTCAGTTAAAGTCAAGCGCGTCCCAAAATATAGCTGTCTTCGTAAGTACTTTTGTTTATTAGTAAGTGGGAAAACTACACTCTCGAGAGGCTCTCAGAGTTAGTTGACGTGTTATAACTGGGTTATTAGTTGGTGGAAGCAGTTTGTCGTAAAACACTGCTGAGAACCGCATGCCGCACTGATACTTGTTGGGGGCCGCATGCGCCCCGCGGGCAGCTGTTTTACGACCATTCCAGTAGTCAGTTGATGGACAGCCAATGAATATGTTGCCTACTCCATAGGTTGTGTGACGAGCAACCAGGAAGGAGGCTCCACTAACAGTCGATGCAGCGAATGGCCACAAAGTGTAGACACAAACAGGCCAGGAGAGCGGTTGCTGTCTTTCCCAAGCGAATGGACGGCGAGTCAGGAAGTTACGCACTGTGCCGTGTCCACATGACATGAGAATGACATAGTTTGGTCTTGAAAATGGGGGTTTGGAAAACAGATTTCTAGCGTAGGGTTTGGGTGCAGTGTGGCCCCTTCGGTGAGAAGGAGGGGGGAGTGAGTTGTGTAGGCATTGGTTTCCTTTGACAAACAATTTTCATTAAACCAAAAATATCTTTCCTGGCAGTTGACGAAATAGCAATGTGCCAACTGAGTTAGACTATTAGGTTTAAAACAAAACAATAAAAGAATTAAAATTTCTTCAGCACAATAATAAAACACCACTCAGTACCAGCTGATCAACAACAAGACCACAAACACTTTACAGTATTCGACTACTTTCCCAAAAAACAAAACAATCACAATATGAAACTACAGTCCATAAATCAGAAAAGTAGCCTCATTTGATAAGGTTTTCATATGTCTACACTTAAGTATTAAAGAGTGGAAAATCCAGGATGGAATGGTGCCAATATTATGAGAAGAAGAGACTGCTATTCACCATGTAGTGGAGATGTTGAATCACAGACAGACACAACAGAAAGACTGCTAAATAAGCAAGCTTTCGGACGAAACGCCTTCTCCTAAAGTAGACAACACACACACATGACCAGCGTCTCTTGCTGCCAAGACCAGACTGCAACGAACTGCGCAAGATGGGAAATTCGGACGAAACGCTTTCTCCTAAAGTAGACAACACAAACACATGACAAGCGTCTCTTGCTGCCAAGAGCAGACTGCAACGAACTGCGCAAGATGGGAGAAGCAATCGTCTTTGTTGGGATAAGAAGGAAGTTGGGTGGGGAAGTATAAAAAGATAGACGCGGGGGACAGTACACTGCTGCTTGTACTATCATAGAGGGTCGTGGTGGGTGTAAGGTAGAGCAGCTTGGTAGAGTTTGGAGGTTAGTTGGAGCCAAGAGATAACTGGATCATCCAGTTGCTGAGCACGCTGCTTAGCAGAAAGCTGTTCGCTAAAATTACTACTTCACAGCTTGCGATATCTATATCTTTCCAATCTACACCAGATTTTGTGAATTATACAGGTAGCAATTCCTCCTGCAATACATACTACACTACTGGCCATTAAAATTGCTACACCAAGAAGAAATGCAGATGATAAACTGGTATTCATTGGACAAATATATTATACGAGAATTGACATGTGATTACATTTTCACCCAATTAGGGAGCATAGATCCAAAGAAATCAGTACCCAGAACAACCACCTATGGCCGTAATAACGGCCTTTATGCGCCTGGGCATTGAGTCAAACAGAGCTTGGATGGCGTGTACAGCTTCAACACGATACCACAGTTCATCAAGAGTAGTGACTGGCGTATTGTGACGAGCCAGTTGCTCGGCCACCATTGACCACACTTTTTCAATTGGTGAGAGATCTGTAGAATGTGCTGGCCAGGCCAGCAGTTGAACATTTTCTGTATCCAGAAAGGCCCGTACAGGACCTGCAACATGCGGTCGTGCATTATCCTGCTAAAATGTAGGGTTTCGCAAGGATCGAATGAAGGGTATAGCCACGGGTCGTAACACATCTGAAATGTAACGTCTACTGTTCAAAAGGCCGTCACTGTGAACAAGAGGTGACCGAGACGTGTAACCAATGGCACCCCATACAATCACGCCGGGTGATACGCCAGTAAGGCGATAACGAATACAGCGCTTCCAATGTGCGTTCACCGCGATGTCGCCAAACACGGATACGACCATCATGATGCTGTAAACAGAACCTGGATTCATCCGAAAAAATGACGTTTTACCATTCGTGCACCCAGGTTCGTTGTTGAGTACACCATCGCAGGCGTTCCTGTCTATGACACAGCGTCAATGGTAACCGCAGCCATGGTCTCCAAGCTGATAGTCCACGCTGCTGCAAATGTCGTCGATCTGTTCGTGCAGATGGTTGTTGTCTTTCAAATGTCCCCATCTGTTGACTCAGGGATCGAGACGTGGCTGCACGATCCATTACAGCCATGCGCATAAAATGCCTGTCATCTCGCCTGCTAGTGATACGAGGCCGTTGGGATCCAGTACGGCGTTCCGTATTTCGCTCCTGAACCCACCGATTCCATATTCTGCTAATAGTCATTGGATCTCGACCAACGCGAGCAGCAATGTCGCGATACGATAATCCGCAATCGCGATAGGCTACAAACCGACCTTTATCAAAGTCGGAAACGTGATGGTACGCATTTGTCCTCCTTAGACGAGGCATCACAACAACTTTTCACAGGTAACGCCAGTCAACTGCTGTTTGTGTATGAGAAATCGGTTGGAAACTTTCCTCATGTCAGCACGTTGTGTCGCCACCGGCGCCAACCTTGTGTGAATGCTCTGAAAAGCTAATCATTTGCATATCACAGCATCTTCTTCCTGTCGGTTAAATTTCGCATCTGTAGCATGTCATCTTCGTGGTGTAGTAATTTTAATGGCCAGTAGTGTATATTCCCATATTCCCCGTGGCCTCAGCTGTCGTTAGTCATTGTCTTTCTCCCACGTATCCCCTTCCCTGCTCCCATTCCAGCACCACATAGCCCTCTGTTTCGCCATCACACCCACAGTCTCTTTATTTCTCTCCTTCTTCGCTCCCTTGTCCCACGTCACCACCCCTCTAACCACGCAGCTGCAACCAGCTGCCCTACACTGTCCCCACCATGTCCCTATATCATTGTCAAAACCACCACTGTCCCCCCCTCCCTAGCTATCCCTCCCCACCCCAGCCTCCTCCTTACACCCCACCACCGAAATTCCCTCTCCTGTCATGCACAGTTTGTCTCAGTCTGTCCTCAGTAGCCAGATACAGTGGGCAGAATTGTGTTTGGTTTTAATTTGTATGTCTTGTCTACTTTAGACGACGGCCTTTTGGCCGAAAGCTTACTTGTTTAGTGGTCTTCCTGTTGGGCCTATCTGAAATGAAATTTAGCATGGTGAGTAGCAATATACCATGTTCATAATATCGTTGTTAAACTGAATGCTAAATCTACGAACCTCTCCCTTCACCAGGTACTCAATTTTAGCAACACAACTGAAATGGAAATGAAGTCCCATGCTTCTTTACAGAGCGTAGGGGAACGATGCGGGAAACCCGCACCGCTTTACTAGGCAAGGTCCTAGTGGAGGTGGTTTGCCATTGCCTTCCTCCGACCGTGATGGGGATGAATGATGATGATGAAGACGACACAACACCCAGTCATCTCGAGGCAGGAAAAATCCCTGCCCCCCCCCCCCCTCTCCCCGGGAATCGAACCCGGGACCCCGTGCTCGGGAAGCGAGAACGCTACCGCGAGACCACGGGCAGCGGACAGCAACACAACTACCAAGACACTAAAATGAAGTGACGCTTCAAACTTAAAGTTCCATATGCGTAGAACACTAGTTAAGGTGACTAGGTAGCATAAAAAGTCATACAGTATTTGAAGAATGACTCTGTTGAACGTAAAGTGTAGGTATGCATGACGCGTTTCTGAATTGCTTCGTCTTCAGAAATCGAAATGTGTATATATAGCACGAGGACAAGAGCGTGACCAGTTGTGTCTGTAACACGAGATAACAATAGTCTGTAATCTTATGTGACGTACACAGCTGGTAATGCTCTTGTCCTTGTGGTAACTTTGCAGTTCGATTTCTAAAGACAGAAATAATTCCGAAACGCGTCATGCGTAGTTTGTGATCAATAAAATCATCCTTCACCTGTTGTATGACCTTTGCGACCTAGCCAGCTTAACTACAGATATACACATATTTACTAGAAAGGTCACTAGCCTCCTACATGACTTTAAATCACACCTTCATAAATACTCGATATTCAGTGAGTCATGGATTAGCTTTTGTTTGTTTTATAGTATGTGAGTTCTTCTGTTGGTTGTACTATAAGTAGTGGCCATAATACTGCAATGTTCATTCTTAGCGATGCCGTGTTAATGTTACTGCAGAGTGCAGATAACTTTCCACCCTCACTTATACCCTAACGCCTAAACCTTATGCTACCCATAGGGCGCAAGAGTGTCGCTGGCTGCCTACAGCTGTGCGTGGACGGAGGCGAGCAAACGTACCAAGAACGCGTTACGCATGCTGGTATGCAGCACACAGAGGCCGCTGCTGCTCACTGCGGGAAAGATCTATCCTATCAGCAAGGCGACTTTCCTGTCGGTGAGTTCCTACCCAGCAGCAACACCACAGTACGCTTGCAAAAATATGAAGTGATACACCATGAACACTTCGACCTAACAGCAACAAACTGATATTACACCAGAATTTCCATGCCTTTGGGATCACTGAATTTTTATTCTTAGGCTAGCCTTATTCCAGTATTTTCAACAGGGAAAAAAAGTCATTTTTAAAGATGAAGAATTGTATGAGTACATGACTGAAATTGGGTGCTTCTAACAGAAATAGAACTTTTCAGGTGGAGAGAGCAACACAGTATGCCCAGAGGATTTGTACGAAGTGCAGCTTGTCGGCATCTCTCGGACTTTGAGAACTGTCGAATCCTTCGTTTTCCTTCAAACCAACATCCTTCACACAGTTGGCAGTAGTGCAATGAAAGTTCAATGAGTGGTGACGAAACAGACTCAGAACAACAGTGTGACAAGAAGAGGAGCCATGGGTCATTCCAAAAGGACTACGCCCAGGTTTGAATGAAGTACAGACGGATTAAAATAGCTGAAATCCAGGCAGATGTTACAGCCAGACTGTCTAAATGAACCATTGGGAGCAGGCTGCTGGAAGCTCAGTTTAGATCTCGAGTTTCCACGCGTCATTTACCTCTGACGCCATATCACATGCTTGGTGTAAATCAACAATAAAATGGGACATTGAGTATCATTCTATGGTCTTCAGTGATGAGTCTCGCTTCTGTTCGTGGTTGTCAGCTCAACGACAGCATGTCTGTAGGCGACGTGGTGAATCATTGGAAGCAACGTTTGTAGTGACTCCTGGAATCATGGTCTGGGGACTATCTGATTTTATAATTGTTCAAGGGAAGTTGAATGCTTTAAGTATGTTGCTATTAGTATCCCCCCCGATGGTATCAGAGAACCAAATGACATATTCTGGCTGGGTAATTCAAGATCCCACATCGCATTTAACACTATAAATTCATTGAGGAATATACAGAATCTTGTTTCGGCTGTTCATCTCTCCCCCTACCCAATTAGTCAGCATTAGACAGTGTATGGGTTACGATGGAAAGACGTATACTTTCATACCGGCCTCCAGCCAGCAGTCATCAAGAACTGGCGCAGACTGCGTATCAAGCATGGCTAAAAGTGCGTCAAGATGTTATCTGGATGCTGTTTACTTCCATGCAACAATGAATATAAGAGTGTATTATTGTCTGTGTGTGTCATACACCATCCTGCTATTGATGGTGAACAGCAGTGAAGAACGGAATTAAAGTGTAATCATTTAGTACCCTTTATTGGATGGACATGCCTACAAACTCTCTCTCCGTCCGAATAGGCCTCAAAAGACCCTCAGGTACCGACCGACCACTGTGTCATTATAATAGGCGTCACTGGATGCATGTTCTCAGCACACCTCTCTCCTGTCCATTGTCAGTTTTCGTGACCAGAGCTTCTACTTCACGATCAGGTAGCTCATGATTTCGCCTCACAAGGCTGATTGCATCCCTCTGCCAACAGCGCTCGGTAGTCTCGTACGGTGATCCATCCAAGTGCTAGCCAACCCGACACCACTTAATCTTGGTGACCTGATGGAACCGGTGTTACCACTGCAGCAAGATCCTTGGTCGGACATCTCCACAAAGTTTGATAAATGTCTGACAAGTAATTCAGGGTGTAACATTGCCGCTTCCATCAGTGTGATTTATTATATTTTAATTAATTAATTTATTTAAGAAATTTTGTTTAAGAAAATTCTCTGCTTCTTATTTATTTTTGGTATTTTTAGATGTGATTTCCAGTGGTTTTATTTAGGTTTTAGCTTCAGTCTTTTAAAAGCTAAAGAATATAAGTCTTTGGTTTCAAATGTCAAAGGAGAGCTAGATATATGTCCTGCAGCGTTGATCTCGCTGATACTCCTCGTCGGAACTCCTCCATCTGAAATCTCTAAAATGTTTATTTTGCTAAGAAGATCGTTCGGTACAACTAGGTGCTAAGTTGTATGTTGCGTATGGATTGATGTGTCTAACTTTTTATCAAAGGAAAGTTTATTGCTTCTGAGATATTCTCTGGAAGAATGTTTGTCAAATCTTTTATAAATTGATAAATATACACCTTCAATGCATATTATTTTCTTGGATTTTTTTATTGTGCAGTCGACTAACTAAACATTCACAATGGAGCTCAATAGCGTCACACAACAATAGAAAAATCTCTCCAACATAAAACACGTCCGATCTCTGTAATCGTTTCGCACAGAGTCCCGAAATATACATCTTTGTTTACTTATTCCAGGGAGATGCGTTCGTAGCCCGAAACATTTAATTCTCGCAGGCACTCGCCGCAGCTGAACGCAAGATACAATCCATAACAATGTCCCTTTATAAGCGCGGATTTTCTTTATAAGACAACAAGGGGCTAAAACTGTAAGAAAGTAGCTCTGTGATTGGCTTATGTGGCCATGGACTTTCGATCAGAAGAGCCTTCCCATTCGGGCAAGGGTTCCTGCGGGAAACCATGGAAAACCTGGAACAAAGCTAATTTAACCTCACGCTCCACCCAGTAATTTACAAAAATTAATTACAAGTTTAAGTAACAGATCTGACATTGTCTTTATGTAGGGTGTTCTTGCACTGGTGGAGTCGTGTAAATATGAGGAAGTCTTGGTAGCGACGTCAGCACGACGTCTGATGGAAGTTGCAGGACAAGTGTGTGTAGAGACGGAGAATGATGGTGGGATGGTAGGGATGGACAGGAACAGAGTTGATCCTCAGGTAGGAGAACGGCCATTCACAGGGCAGTGACGTGCGAACATGTAACATATGTTAAAAAATATATCGGCTGAACCACTTGTTTATAGTGTAAAACACTAAGATTGACGGAATTCGGACTTCAAGCTTCCATCATCAGAATAAAAAAAATTAAAAAACCTGTTAAAACTCGCTAAAATGGAACGTGCACCAGGCACAATAAAATTGGTAATAAAATTAAAACATCGTGGCAACTTCCCTTGTTGCAGCCGTGTCTTCCAAGGTGCATCTCCACATAGTCGTCAAAACATAAAAAACTCTAAAGTGGTGTCGCCTATGGTGTTCAACAGCTAACCACATGGCTCTCTCCTCTATCGTTGTAAACCGCCCGTGCGTCTTCGTTGATACCACACACCACGTAGTCAAACACGACACTGAAACACGCGTGAGCTACGCGCACCTAAACAAGGAACTCACAGAGATGTCTATACAAACAGATTACGTATACATGTTCCAAGGACTTCATGAAATGATGGTATCCTGCCAAATGATAAAAATGTTGTTACTAAAAGAAACCAGTGAAAGTTTGAAAAAGTTATTTGTATCACTAGTTAGCTGTTTATTCAGTGTGTTCTAATTATCCACGCTATGTATCGTAATTTTCAGCTGTTCTAGTAGATCCAGCTTTTTGTCTTTGTCCTGTCTATGTAAAATAACGAGATCCTGATCTATTCCCAACATGGGGTTTCTCGTTTCCCAAATATGCGTGGCTACAGCTGACTTTTCGAAATTATTAAGCCGGAAAGCATCGCTATGTTCTTTGTAACGTAGTTTAAAGGACCTACCATTAAAATTGTTATATATTTGTTGTTGTGGTCTTCAGTTCTGAAATTGAACTTTATAGACCCCAGCTCTCTCATACTTATCGCTTTCCTGCTGTAAATTATTTCTTAGTTTAAACCGCAGCCTATTATTGGTCTGAAAAGCGCTATCAACTTTAAAAGGTTTGAAAATGTTAGCCACTTTTTACGAAATATCACCGAAGTGTGGTATTGTGACTCTCGTAATATTATTTGCGGTATTCTTCCTTGCATTCGCGCGCTGTTTCTGTCGTATTAATTTATTGACAACGTTTTGGTGATATCCGTTAGCTCTGGCTAGTTGTTTCACGATCTTCAACTCAGTCATTCCGTCTTCTTCATTCATAGGGACTCTAAAGGCTCTATCTATCAAAGATCTAAAAGCAGAAAGTTTCCGGCTATTAGGATGGCGGGGATTATTTTGTATCAACACATCAGTCGTGGTTGGTTTCCTAAATATTTTAAAAACATGCCTACCATTTTGTTTCCTAATACTTAGGTCGAGAAATTGCAGTTCACCATTCTTCTCTTCTTCCAAAGTGAATTCAATTTTACCGTGTAACTCGTTAAATTTATTTACTATTTCTGCAAAAAGTGGCTAACTTTTCAAACCTTTTAAAGTTGATACCGCTTTTCAGACCAATAATACGCTGCTGTTTAAACTAAGAAATAATTTACAGCAGGAAAGCGATAAATATGAGAGAGCTGGGGTCTATAAAATTCAGTCTCAGAACTAAAGACCACAACAACAAATATATAACAATTTTAATTGTTGGCCGCCTGTACTCTGACGCCATTTTAATATATTATAAGTAATTAATTTATTTATTTAAGAAATTTTGTTTAAGAAAATTCTCTGCTTCTTATTTTTGGTACTTTTAGCTATGATTTCCAGTGGTTTTATTTAGGTTTTAGCTTCAGTCTTTTAAAAGCCAAAGAGTATAAGTCTTTGGTTTGAAATACTACAGGAGAGCTAGGTATACGTCCCGCAGCGTCGATCTCGCTGATACTCCTTGTCGGAACTGCTCCACCTGAAATCTTTAAAATGTTTATTTTGCTACGAAGATCGTTCGGCGCAACTAGGTGCTATGTTGTATGATGCGTATGGAATGATGTGTCTAATTTTCTATCAAAGAAAAGCTTATTGCTTCTGGGATATTCTCACGAAGAATATTGAACGTGAAAAGATTCAGGCTCGCAGTATCATTCCACACAGCACCTCCGATCGATCTACGTCACGTAATATCTGAAGAATGTCAGTCACATCTTTTATAAATTGGTAAATACACACCTTGAATGCGTATTATTTTCTTGATTTTTTTTATTGTGCCATCGACTAAAGAAACAATCATAATGGAGCTTAATAGCGCCGCACAACAATAGCAAAATCTCTCCAACATAAAACACGTCCGATCTCTGTAATCGCTTCACACTGACTCCCCAAATATACATCTTTGGTTATTTATTCCAGAGAGATGCGTCCGTAGCACGGAACGTTTCATTTTCGCAGGCACTTTATACTACTTTAAGCGTTAATAATTCGCCGCACCTGTGTCAAAGACTTTGATCATTTACGAAACATTACAGCGCGTAAGATGTCATATAAATTATTGTTAATTTCAACATTAGAAACTAAGTTTCCAACCGATATGTAAGATTAAGTTTCACTGAAAAATCTACAGTAGTGTCGATTAAAGTCAAATAACTGATTCAGACATTGAACTCTCTATGACTATGTGTTATTTGACAGACTGTCTCTTGAATATTTCACCGGTGTACTAGTAGTGCGTCATAGGATTAATGTGCTGCTCAGTATCATTGCTTGATCATTCAGGTACGATCTCTAGGTACATGGCCTCATACTGTAATGAACTATAAGCTGGTCATTCAGCCCTTGCTGCTGTTTTTCGTTACGTTGCAGAGATAGCATACGTTGCACGCCACATTGTGGTTCGACGAAGACTATGATTCATTCGTACGTCTGACCTGAGAAAACACTTTTTGTTGAAGAAGATGCCGGGTTCCTCACACGACGTTTCACAGGGGCAGATGATAAAAGTCGTTCCACCACACCAAGAGCATAGTACGTCACTTTCAGTTGGTGTATCCATACAATATTTATGGCTTTTCAAGTACCTATTCCACTGTTTATATTTTTAGCCTAGTTTACAGATTAGGTGATATGTGGAAAAAACGGAATTACCAATTTGCCTAACAAACCGACAGATGAAACTACTCACGTTTCAAGTTAAACACCAGCAGCATTTTAAGCATATTAAGCAGATAAGGCCATATACTCATCCATCAACATCTAACATGTGCATTTTACAGTTAGTTATGTGTTACATAACCCATTTGTACGATTAGTCGTTATCATTTGGAAAAAGTCATTTTAAATTCATGTTACACATTAATACATAAATACGGGTACTGGTTGACAATTTACAAGGTTTCGTTTCTTAACTACAGATGAACTGGTAATTGTACCACATATGATTCTTCACAGAAATTCTTCTATGTAATAGGAATTATAAAGGAAAAACTTTTTTGGTTCGTTTTCATATTTAGCTTTGCTGCCTATCAGACATTTTATACTGCTGTGTGCTAAAAAACTTTGATGGTAGCATTATGCATCCCATTTTTTGGGGAAGAAAACCGTTATGTGGAATAATGAACATCATTATTCCTTCTGGTTTTGTGATTATGTACGTCTGAACTGAATTTGTTATTTACAGTAAACTTCATGAGGAAGCAATTATACTGTGAAGCCACAGTCAAAGTGCCAATCTCCTGAAACAGATGTCTGCAATATGATCGTGTGTGCAGGCACCCCATATTTTTACAGCACGCTTTTGAGGAATGAACACTTACTTCCTTAAAGATAAGACAGTCCATAACATTATTTCATGACTCTAACGAATGAAAATATATAAAATACACTCCTGGAAATTGAAATAAGAACACCGTGAATTCATTGTCCCAGGAAGGGGAAACTTTATTGACACATTCCTGGGGTCAGATACATCACATGATCACACTGACAGAACCACAGGCACATAGACACAGGCAACAGAGCATGCACAATGTCGGCACTAGTACAGTGTATATCCACCTTTCGCAGCAATGCAGGCTGCTATTCTCCCATGGAGACGATCGTAGAGATGCTGGATGTAGTCCTGTGGAACGGCTTGCCATGCCATTTCCACCTGGCGCCTCATTTGGACCAGCGTTCGTGCTGGACGTGCAGACCGCGTGAGACAACGCTTCATCCAGTCCCAAACATGCTCAATGGGGGACAGATCCGGAGATCTTGCTGGCCAGGGTAGTTGACTTACACCTTCTAGAGCACGTCGGATGGCACGGGATACATGCGGACGTGCATTGTCCTGTTGGAACAGCAAGTTCCCTTGCCGGTCTAGGAATGGTAGAACGATGGGTTCGATGACGGTTTGGATGTACCGTGAACTATTCAGTGTCCCCTCGACGATCACCAGTGGTGTACGGCCAGTGTAGGAGATCGCTCCCCACACCATGATGCCGAGTGTTGGCCCTGTGTGCCTCGGTTGTATGCAGTCCTGACTGTGGCGCTCACCTGCACGGCGCCAAACACGCATACGACCATCATTGGCACCAAGGCAGAAGCGACTCTCATCGCTGAAGACGACACGTCTCCATTCGTCCCTCCATTCACGCCTCTCGCGACACCACTGGAGGCGGGCTGCACGATGTTGGAGCGTGAGCGGAAGACGGCCTAACGGTGTGCGGGACCGTAGCCCAGCTTCATGGAGACGGTTGCGAATAGTCCTCGCCGATACCCCAGGAGCAACAGTGTCCCTAATTTGCTGGGAAGTGGCGGTGCGGTCCCCTACGGCACTGCGTAGGATCCTACGGTCTTGGCGCGCATCCGTGCGTCGCTGCGGTCCGGTCCCAGGTCGACGGGCACGTGCACCTTCCGCCGACCACTGGCGACAACATCGATGTACTGTGGAGACCTCACGCCCCACGTGTTGAGCAATTCGGCGGTACGTCCACCCGGCCTCCCGCATGCCCACTATACGCCCTCGCTCAAAGTCCGTCAACTGCACATACGGTTCACGTCCACGCTGTCGCGGCATGCTACCAGTGTTAAAGACTGCGATGGAGCTCCGTATGCCACGGCAAACTGGCTGACACTGACGGCGGCGGTGCACAAATGCTGCGCAGCTAGCGTCATTTGACGGCCAACACCGCGGTTCCTGGTGTGTCCGCTGTGCCGTGCGTGTGATCATTGCTTGTACAGCCCTCTCGCAGTGTCCGGAGCAAGTATGGTGGGTCTGACACACCGGTGTCAATGTGTTCTTTTTTCCATTTCCAGGAGTGTATATCCACAGACTGACTTGTCTCTCCCAAGATTTGCAATTATTCGAGTTTCAAACTATTTGAGCTGATTTGTTATAGGAGTTCAAAAAGTTTTTTTTTAATTTCAATTCTCATCGATTTGGACACAAAAACTTTTAAAGTTTCCACTCTAGATATTGATACCTCATCATGTGTCACATTTATCATTAAAGTAGTACCTCTAGATGCACAGAACTGAATACTTTGTGTATTTTTGATACTGAGAGGGTGAGTATTTGATGTAAATCGCTTAATAATACGTCTAAGGACATCATTTACCATTTCTTCTCTTGGTGTACGTATTGTGGCGTTCGCTGTGTTATTCAGTAGTTTGGTATTTAACTAATTTGTACATGAAAATGATAATGTTATTTAATTACAGTGAGTAATTAGAAATATTTTTTTCTCCCAACTAAATATTTGGTCAAGTTGCTAAAGAAATCCTAGTTAATGTTGTATTAAAGTGTTGTCTGTAAGTTGTGTAAGTGTCACTAAATCACAGTTCATACAACAGATTCTACACAACTGTTGATCGTGATGGAAACAGTTATCTTCAGAAAAAACGACCGAATATCAACCGCGCACAACACTGACGTTTGTATCTGAAACAATATTCTTCGCAACTCGTGAGTAATTAATTTCGGCTCCATACATAGCAAGAACAAGTTTGTTATATGGATTGTGCTATGAGCCTTGTTTTTAAGGAACCAATCTGATTCGAATTATTTTCATTAAAATGAGTTCGGGCCACTGGTGCACATTTATTGTTACACATTGTTATTACCTTCGGCATTTATGTCTGCAGAGTTGCGTAATTTGAATTTGCCGCTGAGGTAATTGTTAAGATGGCGGCAGACAATTGACAGAAACTTTCTATTGTTAGAGCAAATTTCCTTTTAACAGGATAAGTATCTGTACTTATGCCGATCAAACTTTACTTTTATACTGTGCACTATTTAGACTAATTTTCATGAAGCAAACCTTTGATACTTTCGTAAGAAACACAAATAAAAATACGATACAAATCGCTATCATCAATGGCTGCGCTAGTTGCAGCGGAAAGAAATAATTAACACAGTTAATGCTTATTGAGAGAGGAATTAAAGTTACAAATAATTATTCACTCATATTTATAATAATAATGAACTCTATTCTCAAGTAATAGTTAACAAATAATTACAATTTCTTAAAAGACCTCAGTTTGATACGCGTCTTGCGTCCGCAACCTACAAAAGCCAACCAAAAAAAAGTTAATAACAAAGGAAGACAAACGCAGATCATAAAAGGAATTTACTGTTATCATTGTCTTTGTATGACACACATCGATATGTCCAATTACATCATAAAATATTATAGAAATAATTAATACTTGTCATCGTTTTGTTTTATTTCACTATTTTTCTATATGTCGGATAGATAATGTTTATAACTGTTAGAGGCATAATTTCCTCTCGTCACACTGTAGCTAAAATTTATCTCGTGGATGTTACAGTATGATTGGAATTAAAATCGTAGTGTCATCTGCAAAAAGGCTCTAATTCTACTTGTATTTTTGACAGAAGATAGTTTACATACATGATAAATAATAGTGACACTAAGACTACTGAGCGAGGTGTCGTAGTGATTAGCACAATGGACTTGCATTCGGGAGGACAGCGATTCTAACCCGGGTCGGGCCGTCCTGATTTAGGTTTCTCGTGATTTCCATAATCAGTTGAGGTAAATGCAGGGAAGGTTCCTCAGAAAGGGCACGGCCGACTTCCTTCCCCATCCTTCCATAATCCGAAGGGACCGATGGCCTCGCTGTTTGATCCGCTCCCCAGCATCAACCAACCTACCAACACTAAGATTGAGCCTTGTGGAATCATGCAAGTGATTTCTAACTTGCCAGATGAATCTCCCCTGGTTACATTGACTGTTAGGTACGACATTGTCCATTCGTAGACTGTACAATCAGTTTGTTAAAACTGCAGTTCTTCTAGCAGGACACTGTGATTTACACATCTTAGTAGGTTATAGAAACTACCAACATTATTGATTTTGTTAAATAAAAAAAGAACACATTGACACCGGTGTGTCAGACCCACCATACTTGCTCCGGACACTGCGAGAGGGCTGTACAAGCAATGACCACACGCACGGCACAGCGGACACACCAGGAACCGCGGTGTTGGCCGTCGAATGGCGCTAGCTGCGCAGCATTTGTGCACCGCCGCCGTCAGTGTCAGCCAGTTTGCCGTGGCATACGGAGCTCCATCGCAGTCTTTAACACTGGTAGCATGCCGCGACAGCGTGGACGTGAACCGTATGTGCAGTTGACGGACTTTGAGCGAGGGCGTATAGTGGGCATGCGGGAGGCCGGGTGGACGTACCGCCGAATTGCTCAACACGTGGGGCGTGAGGTCTCCACAGTACATCGATGTTGTCGCCAGTGGTCGGCGGAAGGTGCACGTGCCCGTCGACCTGGGACCGGACCGCAGCGACGCACGGATGCACGCCAAGACCGTAGGATCCTACGCAGTGCCGTAGGGGACCGCACCGCCTCTTCCCAGCAAATTAGGGACACTGTTGCTCCTGGGGTATCGGAGAGGACCATTCGCAACCGTCTGCATGAAGCTGGGCTACGGTCCCGCACACCGTTAGGCCGTCTTCCGCTCACGCCCCAACATCGTGCAGCCCGCCTCCAGTGGTGTCGCGAGAGGCGTGAATGGAGGGACGAATGGAGACGTGTCGTCTTCAGCGATGAGAGTCGCTTCTGCCTTGGTGTATGCGTGTTTGGCGCCGTGCAGGTGAGCGCCACAATCAGGACTGCATACAGCCGAGGCACACAGGGCCAACACCCGGCATCATGGTGTGGGGAGCGATCTCCTACACTGGCCGTACACCACTGGTGATCGTCGAGGGGACACTGAATAGTTCACGGTACATCCAAACCGTCATCGAACCCATCGTTCTACCATTCCTAGACCGGCAAGGGAACTTGCTGTTCCAACAGGACAATGCACGTCCGCATGTATCCCGTGCCATCCGACGTGCTCTAGAAGGTGTAAGTCAACTACCCTGGCCAGCAAGATCTCCGGATCTGTCCCCCATTGAGCATGTTTGGGACTGGATGAAGCGTCGTCTCACGCGGTCTGCACGTCCAGCACGAACGCTGATCCAACTGAGGCGCCAGGTGGAAATGGCATGGCAAGCCGTTCCACAGGACTACATCCAGCATCTCTACGATCGTCTCCATGGGAGAATAGCAGCCTGCATTGCTGCGCAAGGTGGATATACACTGTACTAGTGCCGACATTGTGCATGCTCTGTTGCCTGTGTCTATGTGCCTGTGGTTCTGTCAGTGTGATCATGTGATGTATCTGACCCCAGGAATGTGTCAATAAAGTTTCCCCTTCCTGGGACAATGAATTCACGGTGTTCTTATTTCAATTTCCAGGAGTGTAATAATACGAAAATTTAGTGAATATGGTTTACTTGGAAGAGTTGCTACAGGATGTAACCAAGTAAATTAAGAGGATGCATAACATACGTATGGTGGGTCTGCAACAAAAATGCAAAAATATCTCATTGTTCTAGATGCCCAAAATAACTAACTTCGCAGATTTATAGAGGGCCAGATCCATGACTTTCACGTTTCCCTGATTTCAAACCGTTGCCTACTGAGGGGCTCCCTTACGAAATTGTACATGCAGCGGAAGAAATGTCAAAATTATTTCTTCATTGACCACGAGATTACCATGAGCGCCCTCCCCTACGCACTTAAGCGCAGACACTTATCACTCTTTTGGACGAGTGCATGCTTCTGCTGGAAACGGAAGTTACGATGAAAGTATGGCTCGCCTTCCTGAAAAGACAGAATTCTACAATTTCCTTTGGAAATTTATGGTAAGTCCCTATGGGACCAAACTGCTGAGGTCATCGGTCCCTAGGCTTACACACTACTTAGTCTAACTTAAACTAACTTACGCTAAGGACAACACACACCCCATTCCCGAGGGAGGACTCGAACGTCCGACTGGGGGAGCAGCGCGAACCGTGCCAAGGCGACTCACACCGCCCGGACACCCCTCGCGGCCAGTTTCCTTTCGTTAGCAGTTCAAAGCAAAGTACATTCTGACACAAGTTTACGCGGATTTTATTTATTGTTTTAGTGTGAGGAGCACCAACTGCAAATTTTGTATAAGAACATCTGCTTTACTATTATATGCAATTCCCCTATTGTATACCTGACCGTATCACTTTAACAATTCCTGCACATTTTTGAACGTTTTGTTAATCTACCTTCTTTTGGCAAGGATTTTCCGGAGAGTGCTTTCCTCCGAATTTCTTTGGCTAATGATTCATTAATTTACACTTCATCTGCTCACGTAATTTCTATTACATCCTCTGTTTTCCCATTTTCGATGGTGAGTGCTTATCCTCTTGTGTTCTCGTGAACAGTGGTAAGTGTTCCGTCCATTCATGTCTGTGTTTGACACTTGCAGTGGCTTTAGATTGTCGATTAGATAAATTCTGCGTTGTTTTATTACTTCGTTCTTATCGATTTAGATTTTAGCGCGAAGCTCCTCCTCCTCCTGCTCTCCTAATTGCTTCTGACATAAGCAAATTATATGTCCTGTAGCCTTTACATTAAATTTTATGGCTATTGTAAATCATCATATCGAGGACCAAAGTTTAAGCCTGCATGACCATGATGTGTCTCCCATAATACTGGTCTACATTCATTCAACTGAATCACTGCTAATCGTTTCTGACGATAATCTGCAAACTGTTTGCACCCAATTTATGTAAGATCCATTCTTCTTACTCGATATTCTATTCACTTCTGTAACTCGATCAGCTCATCGCTTACTACCTTATTTACGCACGTTACAATATTTCAGTAAGACTGAGATGGTGAACCGGTTTTTGCTGTACTGAAAAGCTTTTCTAAGTGTTTAAAGGTAAATTACAATGAATTAAGCGATATGATAAAGCAATCTTCTTAGTTCTTATTTGACTGATTTGTTGCAGCTGACCATGAGTTCCTCTCCTGTACCGATCACTTCATCTCAGACTGTCGCTTGTACCCAACAACCTCAGTTGCTCGCCCCACTTATTCTATTCTCCATATCCCAAAATTAACGATTTTTGACAATGTAAGTTATTCTCTGATGTCTTAACACTTCCCGTACTATCCAATCCCTTCCTACAGTTTGTATTTTGCACATGTTCCATGCCTCGCCGGTTATATGGAGAACATTTTTTATCAGTCCGCTTAATTTTTACTATCCTTCTGTGACACCACATCTTAAACATTTCTCCGGTTTTTTCCTCAGTCCACGACTAACTCCCATACAATGCTGTGCTCCAGCGTGTATTCTCAGAAATACTTTCTCAAGTTAAGGCATGTGTTTTATACCAGCAGACTTCCTTTGCGAGCAACGCTCTCCTGGACTATGTCAGTTTGCACTATACAGGGTGTTACAGAAAGGTACGGCCAATATTTCAGGAAACATTCCTCACACACAAAGGAAGAAAATATGATAGGTGGACATGTGTCCGGAAACGCTTACTTTCCATGTTAGAGCTCATTTTATTACTCCTATTCGAATCACATTAATCATGGAATGGAAACACACAGCAACAGAACGTACCAGCGTGACTTCAAACACTTTGTTACAGGAAATGTTCAAAATGTCCTCCGTTAACGAGGATACATGCATACACCCTCCGTCGCATGGAATCCCTGATGCGCTGATGCAGCCCTGGAGAATGGCGTATTGTATCACAGCCGTCCACAATACGAGCACGAAGACTCTCTACATTTGGTACCGGGGTTGCGTACACAAGAACTTTCAAATGCCCCCATAAATGAAAGTCAAGAGGGTTGAGGTCAGGAGAGCGTAGAGGCCATGGAATTGGTCCGCCTCTACCAATCCATCGGTCACCAGATCTGTTGTTGAGAAGCGTACGAACACTTCGACTGAAATGTGCAGAAGCTCCATCGTGCATGAACCACATGTTGTGTCGTACTTGTAAAGTCTCATGTTCTAGCAGCACAGGTAGAGTATCCCGTATGAAGTCATGATAACGTGCTCCATTGAGTGTAGGTGGAAGAAAATGGGGCTCAATCAAGATATCACCAACAATGCCTGACCAAACGTTCACAGAAAATCTGTGTTGATGACGTGATTGCACAATTGCGTGCGGATTCTCGTCAGCCCACACATGTTGATTATGAAAATTTACCATTTGATTATGTTGGAATGAAGCCTCATCCGTAAAGAGAACATTTGCACTGAAATGAGGATTGACACATTGTTGGATGAACTATTCGCAGAAGTGTACCTGTGGAGGCCAAGCAGCTGCTGATAGTGCCTGCACACGCTGTACATAGTACGAAAACAACTGGTTCTCCCGTAACACTCTCCATACAGTGACGTGGTCAACGTTACCTTGTACAGCAGCAACTTCTCTGACGCTGACATTAGGGTTATCGTCAACTGCACGAAGAATTGCCTCGTCCATTTCAGGTGTCCTCGTCGTTCTAGGTCTTTCCCAGTCGCGAGTCATAGGCTGGAATGTTCCGTTCTCCCTAACACGCCGATCAATTGCTTCGAACGTCTTCCTGTCATGACACCTTCGTTCTGGAAATCTGTCTCGATAGAAACGTACCGCGCCAAGCTATTGCCCCGTGCTAATCCATGCATCAAATGGGTATCTGCCAACTCCGCATTTGTAAACATTGCACTGACTGCAAAACCACGTTCGTGATGAACACTAACCTGTTGATGCTACGTACTGATGTGCTTGATGCTAGTACTGCAGAGCAATGAGTCCCATGTCAACACAAGCACCGAAGTCAACATTTCCTTCCTTCAATTGGGCCAACAGGCGGTGAATCGAGGAAGTACAGTACATACTGACGAAACTAAAATGAGCTCTAACATGGAAATTAAGCGTTTCCGGACATATGTACACATAACATATTTTCTTTATCTGTGTGTGTGGAATGTTTCCTGAAAGTTTGGCCGTACCTTTTTGTAACACCCTGTATACTCTACTTACTCCATCCAACATCTGTCGCTTTTCTTTCAGGATAGTAAAATTCCTTCGCTTTGTCTTCCACATGATCCTCAATATTATAATAAATGTAAAACATTTTTAACAGAAGCTTCTAATAGGCAAGGTTCCTCACGTGTTTAAGTGATTACTAGTTTAACCTGATTATCCAGCTGTCTTCAGATTTGAAATGACAACAGAAAAATTACACTGACAATGGAACTAAAAGGAATTAATTAAAACTTCGATGCAACAGACAATGTTCAATTCCTACCGAGAATGTGTACGTACGTTGGTAAAGTTAGACAAAGCCACAACATCTGCATCACAGCAATATCTTATATAAGAAACGGAACACAATAACATAATGGCATGTACAATGTAGGTAAAAAGTTAGGTTTGCAAGATAATGATATCAATACAAGATGGTGTAACCAAAGCATAAATACGTGAAGTAAAAACCCGTCTTACATGACTTCGTTGATATACAATGTTATTTATGCAGTCTCATTACGGTAGTGAGTTATCAATAACTTACAGTAAGTCATCCATTCATATACGTATACAAACTTGCGCTCGCGCAAAAGGAAAGGCAATGTGCTGTTAGGTGGCGCGCGAATACACATAGTAACAAAAATACCATAATATTACGTTAGTATTAAAATAAAGTAAGTGCAAAAAATATAAAAGAGTTAATTAAATAATGCATACCAAACATCATAAAACTGTAAAAGATTAAGAACAATATAAGCAAGAATGTAAGCATGTAAGACAAACATGTAAAAAGGTTATCAGGTACTGTATGTGACACCAATATATGCAAAACAAGAAGGAGCCAAAAGGGGTTGTATAACAGCTACTTACGAAGAATTCAACGAGGATTTGCCTGTAAAATGTGTACAGAGACTAAATTCCGTAGGTGAACGTGTCGTGGCCCAGAGTACTCGGTTGTTAATTGTGTCGTAGCCACACATCAATGCTTATAGCAGCGCAAAGCTGAAGAGAAACGATGACTCCAGCGAACGCCCGGCCAACATTTTTCGTATCCCGACGAATATGCGTTCTATAGGGTGTGTCGTGGCCTGATGTTTTAAACTCGTGTACTGGGTTAGGAATGGGATGCAAGCCGCAGACGTCGAGCCAACAGGCTAAATAATTAAACAAAAAAACACATCAAAAACGCAAAACACAATTCAAGAAGCAAGCACGTTGTAGCTCGACGTGTAGGTTCATGGACTGGGCGTAGCTGAGGATCTGTAATCTCTGCCACAGTGCCCAGTCACGAGTGAGCAATATCCAGTCATCAGATTCACAATCTAATACAGGCAATCACGACACTCTCTAGTGTGAAAGTTTTTACCCTTTGACAGGTGGCGCGACACTAGCGCTCCAAGTCTTGAGAAAACAGACAGTCATAAGCGTCGTAAGGATAACGTTCGTTTTTAATTATTTTCTACTTAATTAACGAAACAGTTGTTTTGTTTTTGCGTTCGACGCGTTAGTACATTAATAAGAGACATGAATTATCGTGAAATATATTGCAAAAACTGTCGAATAAATGTCTCGGAGCACCATGGGACTTAACTCCTGAGGTCATGAGTCCCCTAAAACTTAGAACTACTTAAAACTAACTAACCTAAGAACATCACACACGTCCATGCCCGAGGACAGTCGAGTATCACTAATTTAGTGATATAATCAACAACGTATTCACGAAGAAAAACTTCGGAATAAGTGTATATTAGTAGCTTATTCTGCTGAAAGAAAGAGATTAAAACACGTATTTCATGCATGAGAAGCATATATTTCTGTTATTATTATTATAGGCGCTTTCCTTCACACTTCAAAATTTTTTTCAAAGTCTTATCATTCTTTCATTCTTGCACTTCACTCGACTTCCTAATACACGAATATTTTTGTAAATCTAATTACTTTTGCTTCAAACGCGTTTGTGTTGCCGTATGTGGCTCAGATATAGGAACAATTGTTGAATTAGTTTCTTCTGTGTACTGGAAACTTTTGACTAATGCGTGGAATCCCTAAGGGACCAAACTGCTGAGGTCATCGGTCCCTAGACTTACATACTACTTAAACTAACTTATGCTAATAACAACACACACGCCCATGCACGAGGGAGGACTCGAACCTCCGGCGGGAGGGGCCACGCAGTTACTGACATGGCGCCTCTAACCTCGCGGTCACTCCGCGCGGCGCTTTTGACTACTTATTACCACGTCTGTGTGGCTTTTCTTTTAGCTACGGCTGTGGTAGCTTATTTATTACGTTAAATAATGTAGGTCTTACAATCCATAAAAGTTTCCAACATTCCTATTCACTGATTTGGCTGGAAGTGTAGTGAACAAAACTCTGCTTTGTTGGGTAGAGATAAAACGTCTTTTTGCAAAAGGTCGGGACTTTTGGTATTTATTAGCACTTACAGAGAATCGTAAACAACTGTCCTGTAAGGTACCGTTTCGTACCTTCCAGGGCCCTTAGGAAACTAAATAATGACAAATCCGTGTCACTTTTTGTTAGTGTAGATTTTTATAGCCCTACAAACACTTACTATTGTGAAAAACTATGTTACAATTCAGTGCAAACGTTAATATTCGCATTCATTCGATATCGTATTCAGAAGTGTCGCTTGCTAGCCGCTTGAGGCGCTGCTATCGCTTGGGCAACAAAACTGAGAAGGGCTGTGGCGACTGTTATGATAGATTGTGGCAGAATAACACCAAATTCCAAAGCACAGTATAAAGCAAAGATGTGTATGAAACATCATAAAACATACGGAAAAAATATTCTTGATTAAAATCACACTGATCGTTAAGTATAGGGTCAGGAATTTATCAGTAGAGTTTTGTTTATGTTCTAGGCTAGATCTCATGTTCGGATGTATGTCATCTAGCGAGTCAACACAATTCTGTATGTCATGTTAGTTGCTTTTAAACGATGCTGAAACATCATCAACTTAAAATTTATAGTAGACAGTTTTCTACTTCAAGCTGCTAAGATCTTTTAAAAAAATTCTTTTGTAAATTGTTCACAGAACATTCGGCTAGAGTACCGTCAAGACTATTACCCACTGCTAACACATCCATTTGGTGGTAACGTTTTCCATTTAATTCGAAGTAATCATAGGCTAATAATAGCTCAAGCAACTCTATTCTTTCTATAACTATACCTGGATTTAGTTTCTTGGACGATATTAAATTCGCTTTAAACGTCTATAAGCATTCTCCGACTGACATACCAGTACACGGACTTGTCCACTATTAGGAAAGGTAATAAACAGGCATTTGGAATTTATAAAAAAAAGTACTTTCAGACCTGATATCATTAATGTGCAGTCTTACTATATAAGAAATCTTTCTTTTTACTCTATTATACATTGGCTTCTGCATTTACCTTTGGAGCAAAATGTAGCTGAAAAAGATCACGATTTGCCATTGTTAATGGCAAAGTTTGTCACTAACCTCAGTTCTACTGTTCCTAAATACTTTCCTTCTATGGTTTACTATCAATTCATTTTCTGTGTTCAATAAACTGTTTATTCCATTCATCATGTCCTGTAATTCTTCCCCTGTTTCACAAAGGGCGTCAGTGTCATCTGCCACTCTTATCATTTACTTTTTCTTGCGATTAATTTTAATTCCACTTTTGAACGTTTCCTTTATTTCACTCATTATTTCTTCCGTATACAAGTTCAACTATGGATAAGACAGACTGCACCCTTACTTTGTGGTCTTTTTATATGAGTATTTCTCTCTTGGACTTCAATATTTATTGTTCCCTCTAGGTTCTTTAACATTGTCTATGTTACCCGTCTTTCCCTGTTGTGTACAACAAATTTTTCTGAGAATTAGGCACCTTGCATCGTCGAACGCTTTTTCTACGTCGGTAAGTCCTATTAATATGTCTCAATTTTGCTTAATGTTTGCTTCCGTTCTCACGCCTAACGTCAGAAATGGCACTCTCATGTCTCTGCTTTTCCTAACACAAAACTAATCGTCATCTAACAGCTCTCCATTTTTTCTATTCTTCTGCATATTCTTCTAGTTTGCAACTTAGGTGCATAAGATGCGAAACTGATTGAGCGATAATTCACACATATGTCTCCCGTCACTATCTTCGGGATCGTGTGGATAATATTCTTCCCAAAGGCAGATGGAATGTATCCAATCTCATAATTCTCCACAGTAAATTGAATAAACGTTTACCCGACACTTCCCCCGATGATTTTAGGAATTCGGCTGGCGTGTTATCTTCTTGTAGCACTTTTTTTCCAGTGGCATGTCAAGCTGACACTGATTCCAACATGTCCCCAGAGTGTACATCCACCTCATCTTCTACGGATATAACGTTATGAGACAGTTCCTCCCCTTCGTTCAGGTCCGAAATGTACTCGTTCTACTCATGATCTCTCGTCACGATTTAGAAATGTAGTTAATTTTCTGGTCTTAAACTTGAATTTGTGCATTGTGTTTACCGAAAGTTAGCTTGGAATAACTGTACACTCGATCTGTCCTTCCTATGGTCGATTCATTTTAGACCTCTTAGCACTTTTCTTGCAGCCATTTCGGTATAGCTTCCTTGCACTTCCTATTGATATCATTCGGCAGTGATTTTTATGGTGTACACATTTCATGTTCTGAATATTTTTATATTTCCTAATTGCATTGACCAACTAAAATATTTCTTCTTTCACAGGGAATGTTTTCAAAATTTTCTTTTTATACATTTGTCCTTTTTAGAGATGTTCATTCCTTGTCAACTCGACTACCAACACTGGTATTCAGTTTTTCAGTATCTAAAACGTCTGAGAAATTTCCTTATCATCGTTCTTCAGTGCAGCCTAATCTTCATGATTACTTAATTTTTACCGGAGAACGTCTTAGAATCCAATCTCTGAAGTCGGATTTGCCTCATCTTAATGTACTCCAGACGGTATAATCCAGTGCCCCTTGGCCTTTCAAAAGAGGACCTTTTTCTCTTGTGATACTCGAACAGTGTATTTTCCCTAACTAGCCAAAACGTACTGTACAGATCAAAGAGACTACCGTCGAGCCAGACTTCTGCTTCTGCCGTTGGATAAGTATCTCTGCAGCTTTCACGCTAAACTCACAGCTCTTCCTTCTTCAACTGAAGCACCGGGGCACCTATTTTTTCTAATAACTTTTTCTTCCATGATTCTATTAAGTGTATTTTGTTCTGGTACAGGTCTGTTCCGTTCAACTACCTGCTCCTTCAGTGTCACTTAACAGTCATTCCCATTTCAAATTTGTGATAAGCTTGTACTAAACACTGCATTAGAATTTTGTTATTTGTAGCATCGCTTTGTGGGGTAGCGGGTAAATAATGCAGATGGTCGAGACTTCGTTATGTCGTTATGAGAAGACACTTAAATTGTCTGTACGAGCTTTACACCTACCTTCACCGTTTGCAGTGGCCTGAAAACTATTTTTGTGGTCGGCCAGAAAGCGATGGAGGACATACTGACCGTAATTTACAATCTGTAAATCCACAATACTCTTTGTGCTCACTGAAAGAAGATGTTCCCTCTTGCTATTTAGTGAGAGGGATCAGGAACTAGGACTACGCATAGAAATACTGAGTGTTAACTGTATGATATATTCTATAAAAGTTCACCCGCACAAAATATAATAATATCCCTTATGATAATATTAACATTCAAATCGGAAACAGCACTATTAACAAATTAGAGGCGATCTCTATGGGAAGTTCTAAGTAAAATAGTCTATCCCCTGACTTCTAATCACCGAAAGTTGATTGCTTGTTTTCTAAGCGGTAAACAATTTCGTTACTTGCCAAGCGGTTTCATCAATATTAGAGCGACTCACAAACATTAACTTCCGTGATATCTAAGTGATCCAGGACGATGTACAGTCACGAGTTCACTTCCTACTTTTATCGGCAAAGCCTTCAAGTCTGCCCAGCTCTGACGTCATCAGCCGCACCACGCAAACAGGCGTTTGACTGACGCGAACAATTGATACCTCGTGCGAAGTGTCTCTCCCTATATGCCTCTCTGGCCATATTTGTATATGGTGGCAGCGGATCGCCAAACGGGACACCTGCTATCAACCGCCCTAGGCACAGGTAGCAGTATCTAAATGACCTGTTTGTCGGACACGTATTCATTAATAGCTCTGTCGTTCAACAATTTACAATCTTCTTAATTTTTATATAAATAGAGAAAAAATTTGCTTTAATTACTGATAAGGTCTTAGATCTACTGGATTTAATCTTTGCTGGCTAGAATTCTTAAAACGGAACCGACAAAACAGTATGACCTCTGAACTGCCTCTTTAAGATTCATTGTAACCACTGTTAATTACTAAACACTCTTGAAACTTGGCACAGTTTTATTATTGCATGAATGTAATCGAGTGCTGTAATTAGAACTTTCTGTTGCAAATACAAATGAGACTTAATTTATCATGGCTAAGGATGTCTTCTTTCCAAATTTGGTTATTGGTAAATAGCTTGAAAACTAATAGAGATAGCTTATTGGTGTCACTTATTTAATGTTTTCACATCAAACTGAAACTACATACGAATTTTCATATATCTGAATCTAATACTTAGTGCCTTTCAGTTTTTCGTAAAAACGCCGATTTTGACCCATATATTGCTCTGACAAAGTTGAGGCTTGTGACTTTTAATTGTGACATAAATTTGCATATTCAGAAGAGTTTTTAGCTTTGTAGTTTTGTTATTCAGCACTGCTTATTGTTTCATAAAATTGTATATGTTGTCTAACATTCATTTGATCAGTCTGAGTCTTTGCACTATTAACAGTAGTATACTTATGCATACACGGGTTGAGTTTGGAAAAGTTATTGTAATGTTTAGTTTCGTTCTTAGATTACGGTGCAGTCCTTTGTATGTTCATCACAGGTGCGTTAAGATGACGCGCCTCTGTTAGTAGTGAACAGGGCTAAGCCCCGGCACGCCCTCTTGCCTCTGTATCTCTTGCAATGATACAGCCCGTGTTTCGGCTCAACTTCTCCCTACAGATATTTGTTGAGACAGCAGCTCCTCCAGCAGTTGTTACAGTTATTACTATTACTGTTATTAGTTACTTGCTTTTTCGTATCCTAATTACTTTCTTTCGCCGTAGCATTTCGTTTCACCTGCCCTCCACTGTTTTACATTCTTCCGAACTACTGTAAGAAGAACGAATTCGTTTGGTTAGTAATCGTGGTCATGCCTTCGAGGTGTGTTCCATCCAGGATTCATAAGTACTTTAAATTTAGTTCTATTTTCTCACCCCAATACTGATACTTTTGTACCATCTGTTATATTAACATAATATCTCGTTAGAAATTAATTTTTTTTCACTAAAATGAATTTATCTTACTTTTTAGATGATAAATGCATCTTATTCGCTGTTCGCTGTGCTGCAACAAATGAGGTCCCGATAACGGAGCAGAAAACTACAGAAATTCTCACAACTTCGCACTAAAAATACTTCATATTGTGATTTACACAAGATTAATACAAACCAATCCAAATACTGTTTTCAAGTGGACCTTTATATTTCTCAGTAAGTCCTGGAATGCACACATATTTTATAAACGTAATACAGGTTAGACAGAGAGAGAGAATCTTATGAGTTTATCATTTACGTTGTAAGATATTAACCAACAGCGAGTCTTTAATTTATAAGTGATGCACGTGTTGTTCTGTTAAACACAATCTACTTGCAATGGTAATTCTTGTATGACTTTTTTGTACAAAGTACTAAATATTCACTATTGTTACTGAGTACACAGTACTACGTAATCGCACATCCTTGGTATAACGTAATTCTGGTCAGCTACGAAAAAAAAAACAGATGACTTGATGGACGATGGGGTCCATAACTTCACTGATATGGGGACTATGCGAGGGGTTTTACGTTTGGGAGTGACTGTGGTGTCGGTACTAAGTAATTAGAGGGGATTCGTCTGGGAAAAGTGTTTTGAGAACGTTGGTTGGCCGGTGACATTGTTGCAGACGATAATGGTAGTGCTATTCATGGTTGCATACCAAGTAACTTCGATAGTTGTGGTGGAACTGCACTGAATATCTGGTGCTGCCACAGGAATGGAGTGTTGATTTTGTATCTGTGAATAATCTAGATGAGCAACTGAACAGAACTGCCAAGAAATTTAATAAGTTGAGGCGTAGTCCAACTCATAGATGGATGGAGGCTCCGTCTTGGTCGCATGATAACCTTGGTTAGATTTAATACAGTGATGTAAGAGAAGTTATCAGATTGCAATATGCACATATACAGATGGCAGTAGTGTCGCATAACAAGGTATAAAGTGGTAGTGAACTGGTGGAGATGTCATTTGTTCTCAGGTGATTCATGTGAAAAAGTTTCCGACGTGATTATGGCCGCACGATGGAAATTAACAGACTCTGAACACCGAATGGTAGTTTTAGCTAGAAGCACGGAACATTCCATTTCGAAAATCGTTGGGGAATAAAATATTCTGAGATCCACAGTGTAAAGAGTACGCCGACAATACCAAGCTTCAGGCACTAGCCCTCACCGCAGAAACGTAGTGGCTGACGGCCTTCACTTAACGACCAAGAGCAGAGGCGTTTACGTAGGTATGTCAGTGCTAAGAGACAAGCAAAACTGCATGAAATTACCACAGAAATCAGTTTGAGAGGTACGATGAACGCATCAGCTAGGACAGTGCGGCGAAATTTGGCGTCAATTGGCTGTGGCAGCGGGCGACCGGCGCCAGTGGCTCTGCTAACAGCACGACATCGCCTGCGGCGCCTCTCCTTGTGCAGTGATGACATCAGTTGTGCTCTAGACCACTGGAATACCATAGCCTGACCAGGTAAGTCCGGATTTGAGTTAATACGAGCTGATGGTATGGTTCGAATGTGGTGTAGATCCACACGAAGCTATGGAGCTAGGCTACCAACAAGACTCTGTGCAAGCTGGTGGGTGCTCCATAAGGGTGCGGGCTGTGTTTACACAGAATGGACTGGGTCTCTGACTGAAAATTGTTATGTTCGGTTATCTGGAGACAATTTGCAGCAATTCGTGGACTGTTGTTGTTGTTGTTGTTGTTGTTGTGGTCTTCAGTCCTGAGACTGGTTTGATGCAGCTCTCCATGCTACTCTATCCTGTGCAAGCTTCTTCATCTCCCAGTACCTACTGCAACCTACATCCTTCTGAATCTCCTTAGTGTATTCATCTCTCGGTCTCCCCGTACGATTTTTACCCTCCACGCTGCCCTCCAATACTAAATTGGTGATCCCTTGATGCCTCAGAACATGTCCTACAAACCGATCCCTTCTTCTGGTCAAGTTGTGCCACAAACTCCTCTTCTCCCCAATCCTATTCAGTACCTCCTCATTAGTTATGTGATCTACCCATCTAATCTTCAGCATTCTTCTGTAGCACCACATTTCGAAAGCTTCAATTCTCTTCTTGTCCAAACTATTTACCGTACATGTTTCACTTCCATACATGCTACACTCCATACAAATACTTTCAGAAATGACTTCCTGACACTTAAATCTATACTCGATGTTAACAAATTTCTCTTCTTCAGAAACGCTTTCCTTGCCATTGCCAGTCTACATTTTATATCCTCTCTACTTCGACCATCATCGGTTATTTTGCTCCCCAAATAGCAAAACTCCTTTACTACTTTAAGTGTCTCATTTCCTAATCTAATACCCTCAACATCACCCGACTTAATTCGACTACATTCCATTATCCTCGTTTTGCTTTTGTTGATGTTCATCTTATATCCTCCCTTCAAGACACCATCCATTCCGTTCAACTGCTCTTCCAAGTCCTTTGCTGTCTCTGACAGAATTACAATGTCATCGGCGAACCTCAAAGCTTTTATTTCTTCTCCATGGATTTTAATACCTACTCCGAATTTTTCTTTTGTTTCCTTTACTGCTTGCTCAATATACAGATTCAATAACATCGGGGAGAGGCTACAACCCTGTCTTACTCCCTTCCCAACCACTGCTTCCCTTTCATGACCCTCGACTCTTATAACTGCCATCTGGTTTCTGTACAAATTGTAAATAGCCTTTCGCTCCGTGTATTTTACCCCTGCCACCTTTAGAATTTGAAAGAGAGTATTCCAGTCAACTTTGTCAAAAGCTTTCTCTAAGTCTACAAATGCTAGGCTATCTGGAGACAATTTGCAGCAATTCATGGACTATGTGTTCACAAACAACGATGTAATTTTTATCGATAACAATGCGCCATCTCATAGGGCCACAATCGTTCTCGATTGGTCTAAAGAATATTTTGGACCATTCGAGGGAATGATTTGGCCACCCGTATTGTCCGACGTGAATCCCATCGAACCTTTACAGGACATAATGGAGAGGTCAGTTCGTGCACAAATTCCTGTACCGGCTACATTTCCGCAATTCGTGGACTATGTGTTCACAAACAACGATGTAATTTTTATCGATAACAATGCGCCATCTCATAGGGCCACAATCGTTCTCGATTGGTCTAAAGAATATTTTGGACCATTCGAGGGAATGATTTGGCCACCCGTATTGTCCGACGTGAATCCCATCGAACCTTTACAGGACATAATGGAGAGGTCAGTTCGTGCACAAATTCCTGTACCGGCTACATTTCCGCAATTATGGGCGGCTATAGAGGCAAAATGGTCCACTATTTCTACAGGGGACTTCCAACGACTTTTTGAGTCCATGCCAGTTGCTGCACTACGGCGGGAAATAGGAGGTCTAACACGATATTAGGAGGTATGGCATGACTTCTGTCGCCTCAGTGTGTATATGCTTAAAAATCGATTAAAGCTAGGGAATCAATTAAAACAGGTGTTTTGGCAAAAAAAGGTAAATAATGGAATATTAATGTTTATCGCCTTAGTAGGAAGTTTTGCTGCTGACATTCACGTCTCTTGCGTCGTTATCGAAGAAGAAGGAAAGGTACTGTTCTTGCGGATATGCTACAGAGGTGAGTATAGATGATTGTTGGAGTTCTGATGACAGGAATACCACATTGCTGGAGAAGAATTTGCGCGAAAGTGCTGTGTGCAGCGAAGGCTACGGTACCGACAGTTGACATATGTGGAAAAAGCTACATCGACTCAGAAGCAGATTTTGTAAGTGCAACAGAAAGCTCGGCATTTACACGGGATGGCCACATTAAAGCACTGGAAAAGCCTTTAGCAGAGAGTTAACCTGACTATATCAACGGTTCATGTCTACTATCGAAAGCGTATTACTCAGTACAACGAAAACACCAGTCCAAAGTGGCTAATTTCACTTTTTTTAAGCACTCTGGTATGTTGCCGCCAGGCCTCAAGGCTGTGAGGAATGAAAAGGTCAAGTCCATAGAGCATTCCCAACAACAAACTTTACTTACCAAGCATCGAAACAAGCAACACTGGTAATAACACAGAGACAATGATGTTACAGATTAGTATTTGTTCAAATAATACACAAAATAAAAAATTCATGCAACTCTTGCAAAGCAACAAACGTAACTTTTAAGACTACATATTTTAATTTAAGGAAAATGGCAGTGACTTCCACAAAATATTTTTTTTTTTTAATTTGGTACTTATGCTTTTGGCTGTGACGAAACTTAGTTGCAAAATATAGCTAATTTTTTGTTAAAAAAGAAGTTTAGGAAAAGACTGTACATATATTGTACTTGTTCAATTCAAATACTATAGATAAAATTAACAGTATTAATAAGCTTGGCGGGTCAGAAAGGGTTTGAAATCTTTTTAATAGTTGAAACCACCAAAAACATTATTTAGAACTTACAGCGTTAAGTCAGAAAAAAATTTCTTAATGGTAGAATACATGTATCAGTTACAGTACTGCTCAAACCTAGCAGCCTTCTGCGGTCTTAGACTCACTTAGTTGTACTGGTGACTCGGCAAGCCGCGCGGTATTAGCCGAGCGGTCTGGGCGCTGCAGTCACGGACTGTGCGGCTGGTCCCGGCGGAGGTTCGAGTCCTCCCTCGGGCATGGGTGTGTGTGTTTGTCCTTAGGATAATTTAGGTTAAGTAGTGTGTAAGCTTAGGGACTGATGACCTTAGCAGTTAAGTCCCATAAGATTTCACACACATTTGAATATTTTGACTCGGCAACGCGTGAGGCGCACCTCAACCGGCTTATAAAACAAGTTTCTTCTACGATGCACGAAACAAGGTATTAGAACATAGCCCGTTTTACGTCAACTGTGAAGCCAGCCAATCTTTTGCAAGCAAGACGTTAAATGAGATATTAACGTACGGCCTTGCAGACAGTCAGTAAGTCCTAAGTTCTTAAAGCAAACTGCAATACTGTAATGCACGTAAGACATCGTTGCAACTTTAACTATCAAATGATTTAAGTAGGAGGCTTATTTAAATACTCTAGCAGTGCGCAAAGCTGTAAAATCACAGCTCATTATAGGGATAAGACAAAATTACACTTTTAAAATTACAACTAAAACGGCATTGTATAATTAGAGTGGCTTGCGTACACAGTTGAGAAGAGGTAGCCAGTACGTAATCAAGTACTGCAAGAGCAACCGTTACCAGTAATTTCACTGAGTCTCACTACTTACACTACTATTGAATGCAATATACTTAAAAAAAAAACCATAAACTTTACCACAGTCACGCTTATAGAACTTGCCAGCCATTGGGCTTTAGATAAACAGATATTAGGCCAAAATTTCCCGGCCGCAAGCTCTATACAGTTTGAACTACTTGTACACCTTTACTAAGTTAGACCCGGTAAATTACGCTAAGGACACATGTAGCAGTTGTAAACAAAACGGCACCTACAGAGCTTGGAACTCCGATACACAAAACGCGACAGCACATTTGAGGAACCACAGCTCAATACGAAAGGGCCACCCAACAATTAATCGTACTAGAACGATCCTGGATGAGAAAACAGCTTGCCCACAAGAATTAACACATCTGAAGTTGGCAGCGGCAGACAGACGTGTTGGCACGGTGGTAGGATGCAGGCCTGCTGTATTCAGGCCTCTGCTCGGCTACACTGTCCTCCAGACGTAGCGAGGCCCCAGTTCCGCTATTAGCTTGAAGTCTCACGCTACGTCGTTCACTGAAAAGCGTTGCTTCCGTACTCGGCTAAAACCAACTCCGGGTTTGCCCGCATCTCGTGGTCGTGCGGTAGCGTTCTCGCTTCCCACGCTCGGGTTCCCGGGTTCGATTCCCGGCGGGGTCAGGGATTTTCTCTGCCTCGTGATGGCTGGGTGTTGTGTGATGTCCTTAGGTTAGTTAGGTTTAAGTAGTTCTAAGTTCTAGGGGACTGATGACCATAGATGTTTAGTCCCATAGTGCTCAGAGCCATTTGAACCATTTGAAGCCAACTCCGGGTTCATACGGCCCACCACCGACCACGTCACGACCAGTACTGCAACTGGTTTGGTCACTGCCATCTCTCGGTAACGAGCGTAACTTCCACAGCTTCTCGCTGCTACGCCAACTCCCCTTCGAAGCGTTTCGCGTGTTCCTAAATAGGCGTTCGCGACCAGTCGCACATCGGCAAAGCGCGGGCACAAGAAAGAACAGACACAATAACCGCTCCAGAGATAAGTTACGGCTCATACTCGATGACTACTTTCGGGAGAGGAGGAGGGGAGAGGGGACCATTTTCAAATCGACGTAGCATAGTAAAAAAAGGTATTTACAAAAATGCAAAATCCAAGTAAAAATGTGCAAACGAACACATGGTTTTTGCTTTTTCGGAAATACCATTTTTGATTATGTTACGATCATACGAAAATCGATCCCGGTCTGTAACTAATATTCGTGTGAACATATAAAATATGAAATTTGCAACTTTGGACTGGTTTTTATTAACAGAAGTTGCTGACCCACAGCTATTCTAGCATGCTGCAATTTCGTAAGCGTATTATTCATTGAACAGTTTTAATCTCTGATATGTCACGAGGATTCTAAGGATTTCAAAGTGACATTTCCAGGTAGGGAGAGAGTTTTCTACCTTACAATATTTTTCAGACTTCTGCTCCTATTCAGACCTGCAATAGAAATATAAAACATTTTCATATTCCATTTCGAAATCTTTACTTGGGGTGTGCTACAGTCTTTTCCAGACACATATGGCAACACTAGGGTGACCAGATGCAATTGTTTAGAAAGGAGGACAAACAGCTTCAAAAAGAAGGAAAAAGGAAGAAAAAAAGAGGACTCATCAAAGGGTTCAACTGCAGATGAGGAAACCACCCCTCAGCTTTGGACAAGTCACGTTACTGTAGGGAATTACCGGTAAAACTAGTAGTTAATTGTTACTGGTGGTCAGGCGGTGATTTCCAGAGCAATATTTTTTTTTTTTATTTTAAATTAACAACATTGCTTGTGGTGACTGTGTGGCATCAGTTGTTTTTATATTTATGCGTAGTATTAAGCTTTAACAAAGGCGGCAGCCTAAACGCCACTCCTGATTGGCTACTTTCATGTGACTTGTCCAAAGCTGACGGGTGGTATCCTCATCTGCAGTATTCCCAATCAAACATACGTTCGATTTTAATAAATGAGTTTATTATTTATAGACATAACATACATACATTCCTTAACAATTATTGATACTTCTCGGAGGAACCAATTTTTTGCAGAAGTTTAGGCTTACATAACAGATAATTGTAAAATGACACCCATGAAAATTCTTTTAAATTATATTGGACCATCAACAGACCTTTCACTGATTCAAGGTTTAATCTATTCGTCTCATTGGTCCACTGTGTGGTAATTAGAGAAAATATTTTTTTGGCATTAGCATTATGCTTCACCAACTGCTACATAATCGCGTGTACAAACAGTGATCCAATACTCTAAAATGCTTTTTTGTTCTGATCACAAATGAATTCTTTAGACGATGACTGGTTTCAGTCTGTAATGACCATCTTCAGATCTAAAATACATAAATATATACATCTAGTGAGCAGTGTGTCTTTTAACATAAAACAGCAACATGTATCACAACATACTGTCATACACCAGAGAAATGTACAGATAAAATATGGTATAACGTACCTTTTTTACACCATGTCCTAAAGTGATATGGCCATAATGGCATCTTCAAAACATATAAATATAATCAGCATAGCATCGTCACATAGATTTAAAATATGGTGCAGAATAGACCACATCGTCCACATAGTGATTATTTCCAACTAGCTACTGAGGTACAGTAGCATCCAGAAACCTGCTTGCCTACACCCTCCCTAGATGTCGCTACTGTGGGCTTGCTTATATGTAGTCATCGTTTACGCAAAAACATAATCTGATAAAAGCACATTAGATACAAGGCATGTAGCAGACTTATTAAAATTGATGACCTTCATAGAAACCAATTATTATACATTAAAAGATGAATGCAGTTACCCATGTAAAATTATTAAAAGAAAATACATGAAGAGTATAGGTCCGACCCTTTTTTATGGTGAAATTGCGGTCAACAATTAATAAAGCGTAATACATTGCCTGTGGAAACCTATAAATTACTTATGAAAGATAAAATGTCTGTATGATGGCTTAAAAAGAGACAGATCAATGAACAGCGCCCTCTGTTGGGTCGGCCGCGAGGATTTTGTGTAGGAGCGCACCGATTGTAAGAATTTATCCAATAGAGGGCTTTACATACATCGTGACATGTCACCCACAGAAAACTTTTAAACACATATAAGCATTCAATAAATAAAATTATATATTTGGCTATTCATTCCATGAGTAGGTAGGAGATAATCAGTTACAAGATTAGAGCGATAACTGTGTGGAAGTAAGGGAAATGCCTTCTGTTTTTTCAACATAACTCCCCAAGTAAGGCTAGGTATAAATACGAGAGGCATTATTTGGTTATCTGATCCCCCCCATCCCCTGGTTTCTCCTTTCCTCTCCCGTCCCTGCCCCCTGCCATGCCTTCACTGTTGTGTCCCCCCTACCCTCCATCTCTACACCCTTCATCTCCTTTCCCAAGGTGGCTTCCATCAACTCCCCCTCCCGGATGATGACCTCCGTCTATCCCTCCTATCAACTCTGATCCCCACCCCCCTCCTTTCCTCCATCCTTTCCCTGGGCTCGCTCTTCCCCCATTCCATCCTGTTTTCTCCCCACCAAACCTTTCCCTACCTCCATTCTCCACCCCCACCCCACCGTGAATCTTTTGTATTCCCCTCCTCTGCCTTCCCCACTCCCTGTCGCGTCTGCCCAGCACCCCCACCCGTCTTATGGGTCCTCATCCTCCATCGGCTCCTTTCCCGCCTCCCCCCCTTCGCTTTTCCTCTCCTTCTCCCACTTTTTTATTTTCCCATTATCTGTCCCGTTTGCCCCCACCTACTCTCGGCTGTGGTATGTCACATTTGCCAACTTTTTAGTGCAGTGTTTCAGTGACTGTTCAGTGTTGTTCGTCTTTCTCGTGTTGCAAACAGAAACCATGCTGTCGCTAGGTGTGAATTTTATATCTTTTGCGAACAGAAACTGGACTGTCGCCGTGTTTTTTTAATTGTCTGTCTATTGTTTGACCTGTCTGCTTCGTATGTATTTTATCATCCCTTCTTTTCTTTGTTTTAAGTTCCACGATTTTTTTCGCTATGTTACTCTTTAAGTCTCCGACTTTATCGCCTGTTTTTATTATTTATTCTCTTCATCTTTTTAACAAAGTCTGTAGGCTTAAGAGCGGCATACTAAGATGCTGCCAGCCCGCCCCCTTGGGGGGGAATTGAAATTCAGTAAAGAAAAAAAAATTCTTATCCTAGTATGTTATCAAACAAAGCAAAGTAGGCATTGGGTACCCTACTGGGCTCATGCCTTTTGGCTTTGTAAATTTGTAACTCCTCCAACAACTCGAGAGTGCGACCCTTCTCTGCCCTGTGTAAAATCCGCATACAACTCTCGATATTGTCTACAGTGTGGCCGGTTTCTGCTAAATGCATTCCTAAAGCAGTTTTATTATGTGCTTGCAAATGCTCCCTGAATCTAATTTTAAAATAGCGGCCAGTTTGACTGATGTAAAAATTGTCACAACTGCTACAAATGATTTTGTAAACCCCAGAGCCATCAAATTTATCAGAGTCTTTACTCAAACTATTGGTTAAGTTTTTACGATCGATGCACGCCTACATAACATCATGGTGGCCGACCCAACAGAGGGCTCTGTTCATTGATCAGTCTCTTTTTCAGCTGTCATATAGACATTATATCTTTCATAAGTAATTTATAGGTTGACCAGGCAATTTATTACGCTATATTAATTGTTGACCGTAAATTCATCATAAAAATGGGTTGGACCTATACTCTTCATATATTTTCTTTTAATAATTTTACATGGGTAACTGCATTCATCTTTTAATGTATCACAATTGGTTTCTATGAAGGTCATCAATTTTAATAAGTCTGCTACATGCATTTTATCTACTGTGCTTTTATCAGATTATGTTTTTGCGTAAATGATGACTACATATAAGCAAGCCCACAGTAGCGACATCTAGGGAGGGTGTAGGCAAGCAGGTTTCTGGATGCTACTGTACCTCAGTAGCTAGTTGGAAATAATCACTATGTGGATGACGCGGCCTATTCTACACCATATTTTAAATCTTTGTGACGATGCTATGCTGATTATATTTATATCTTTTGACGATGCCATTATGGCCGTATCACTTTAGGACATGGTGTAAAAAAGGTACGTTATACCATATTTTATCTGTACATTTCCCTGGTGTATGACAGTATATTATGATACATATTGCTGTTTTATGTTAAAAGACACACTGCTCACTCGATGTATATACTTATATATTTTAGATCTGAAGATGGTCATTACAGACTGAAACCGGTCATCGTCTAAAGAATTCATTTGTGATCAAAGACTGGAATAAAAAAGCATATTAGCATTATGCCCTGAAATACTGAAAAAGTATTCAGCAAGGTTGAGCAACTCTGAGCGACAGTCAACTGACTTACTGTCACAAAAAATGTTTCCCCATTTTTTACTACAAGATAAAGTCCTAAATTCTGGATCATCATTATTCCTTTTTAGAAATTGCCTGAAATTGCAGAACTGATCAAAACATTTTGCATCTTCAATTTCAAAGGCTATACATTTCTCCTGCAAATATACAGGGCTTTTCTCAACATCACTGGAGCAAAAATCATTTTTATGTGACATCCATCCAGAACATGAGAAGTCCTCAAACATACACAGCCACCATTTCAAATATTCATGGCATGATTGATAAAGTAAAATAGCTTCCTCCATAAAAAGTTTGACATCTTTCTCGAAGCATTCCTCTGTTGCAATTTTCAGGATCTGCTTGACCTTGAGGCAAATGAATTTTTCACTTAATCGGTCTTCAAACACCTTACATACTGACTTTAATATTTCATTGACATCAACCACAGAGTTGTCCTGCTTTTCTAATTCCATAATACTTGTACTGAACAAAGACTTCAATGAATGCAAATACCGTAAGTAAGCTTCACTCAACCTGTTCTCAAAAAATTGAAACAAAACCTTTGGTGGTTAGCTTTCAGATAGAAAGTAAGCTTTAAGAGAAGCATACATTTCCAATACCCTTTCAATGGCTGGAAAAAGAGACAGCCACCTAGTCTTCACATGAGAGAGGACTTGCTTGTAATTAACTTCAACAAATTCACAGAAAGATCGCAAGTGTTCTGTTCTAACTGTGTAAATACAAAAATAATTATGTATTTTTACAATAATACACTGTAAATCAATAGAAAGACAATCAGCTCCACGCTGAATTGTATTGTGTAAAATGTGAGCTGGACATCCCACTCCAATTGAATGCTCATTTTCCAGAGATGTCTTTAATCTGTTATATATATTATTGCCTTCCTTGCGGTTAATACCACCAAAGTTTGTGTTTGCATTATCACCAGTAAATGCTGTGAAGTTTCTGTAATGTACTCTGCAACTGTCTCAGATGTTTCATTTGGAATAGATTTAGGCTCCATTACTTTTTTTTTAAACCACCCTGTTTGTAGTCAAGATATTGTATAACAATCGTAAACATTTTTATATTGCCATGGTTACTTCCATCAGTAGAGACACCAAAACCAGATATGCTACTCAAATCTTCCATTGTTACAGTCAAGGCAAGAGGAGTAATCACATTATTTACAATACTCTGAGTTTTTGTTCTGGCTGAGAAAATCTTTTTAGCAACATCCGAGTCAAAATAAATTGCTTAATTTAATTTCGGCGTATAACCCACTGATCTGTAGCTAAAATGATGCCTAACATTATGGAATGCTACTGCTCCTTCTCCAGCAAGAGCTCTGTGGGTTATAGCAGAAGTAGATTGTTGTTGCTGAAATAATGTCTCTATCCTAGACATTGAACTGGAAGCCTGAAGGTTTTTTTATGCTTGTGAGTGGCCATGTGATGTTGAAGATCTTGGTCACCTGTGCAAGAAATTTAACGTTTCAGTGACAAAGCAACATGCATTTCGTTTTATAGCGTTCAGGCAGCCAATAAGATTTTGTGTTTCTGCCAGGAATTGAAACTAGTTGTCAATTGTTACTGGTGGTCAGGTGGTGATTAACTGAGCAACATAAAAAAATTATAAACATTGAATGTGGTGACAGTGTGGCGTCAATTGTTTCGTTATGTCAACAACACGGAATTGTTTAGAAAGCGAAAAACGTAAAACCATTCACCTCCCTTCATTCGACGCACCGATACCAACATCTACAATCCAAGCAACAGCTGACGACATGTAAACTGCACTGTAACCTTCCGAATACAAATAAATTGAATGACTATGAAACAATGAAATGAAACCATGACAGTTAATCTGTCGAATTATTTCTTACCTTTATTGGCCACTGAGACGTACGTTCCAGCTCCACATATCTTACATTCCGCTTCAAATTCATTTTTCCCTTTCTTGAAAGCCGGATATTTGAGGAACGGACATCAGAAAATGTACACGTTCGTTTAGGCATAGCCAAATATTTTACGTAACTCCTCGGTTAAAAATTACTCTCACAAATCACACGGGCACTACAGGAAGCCAAGCCAATACAAAGCGAAGATGGGAAACGAAAATTTTAAATAATGGATGTTTGCATTCGCTTAAAGGTCGATCAACGAGAACATCGACGATGCTGGTGCTACCTACTGACACCGCCTTCGCGCGTGTTTATCACGAAGGCTGTGCCAATAGTTAAAGTAATTAAGAAAAGAGCAACAGAATGGGACGAATTGTAAATTTAACTGTATTACGCTCAACTTTGCGAAAAAGCCGGACACTGTAAAAATCCGCCCGGCCCCCGGACAAAGAGAAAGGAGGTCATGTCCGGATTAATCCGGACGTCTGATCACCCTAGGCAACACTCGAAGTGTCTGTGCCGCTTAACTACTGTATAACATCAAGACACATTTTTTCTGTACACTTCCACTAACTCAGTGTGGGTTTTTTCCGCGTTGTTCCCCATAAAACGCAGAAAGCATATTAGCGCCCAATTCTCAATCAGTGAGCTGCGTCATTTCTCACATTTCTCCTGTGGCAGTGTGATGACGTACTGTGGCGCAGGGATTTCATTGTGCACGAGTAAGGAAGACATGTTTCTGGAAACAAACTAAAATAACTTGCAATGTTTCGATTTTCGATGTGAAGATAAGAACTTTATGAATATCTTCGTAGTACTTAAGTAACTAAGTTGTACGTGTGAACTGCAGTGTTACAGTTTTAAAACAGAACTGGAGTCGAAATCCAGGAGAACTAAAACATTCAGCAATTGTCGCAACCCCTTGATGACGACTTGCATGCCGTATCTCGATAGACAGCACATATCTCCTGCCCCAGCGGTCAGCTAATTATGATCCCGTACACGCTTGCCACTAATGGACAGCGGATTTGAGGTCCGTTCCATCCCCTTCTCGCGTCAAAGCTCACCCTCTGATCCGCTTCCCCAGGTGGCTTCTGTCAATGTCAGATCACTGCTCGTAATGTGCTTGTCAATTCCACTGCAGCAGCAGGCAGCCCATTAAAATGCTGATATGGTGTGACCACGTACCTGGGACGTGTGTACAGCAGACAGCCACTGCAACCGACGAGCGGCAGGTGTGATTCGTGTCGCACACTAGAAACCTGCGCCAATAGCAGGAAACGGAGTGACCGCCTGAAGTCGTGTCTTCCAAACAATCCTCACGACGAAGTACATGTTGTAGTAATACAAGTACAGAAATACAGCAGTAATATTATAACTAGCAGAACCTTAGTCAATAAAAGTCATTTAGCTTTTATTTTAAATTTCTTACAACAGACTAACAGAGTCAAATTCAAGAAAAACATATGTCAGTACTGAATTCTGTTTCTTTCATAACTCCACTCTTCGGGTCAGACGTAATGTTTATTGTAAAACTCCCTGCACTGCTGATAAAGAAATGACAGCACAGTCAACAGGTCTATCTGTTTTGTAACTGAATAACATAGATAGTATTTCAGATCAAGTACGGGATGGCATGCTTGTGCCAAATTCTTTCGTCCTTTGAATACAGTTACATTTTCACATTCTTCTGTTTAAGCGTAAGAATTTTTACATAGCTATTTCAGTTGGATGATTATGACACACTTTACTCACATTACAAATGATTATCTTACACATTCGATTTGACAAGAGTGTTTCAGCATTGTCTTTGATACTAAGGACGTTCCTTGTATCATTGGAATTACATGACTCTTGCCTCAAATATCTTACGTATATATTGCGTAACAAAAGTCTTGCTTACCTTTCTCCGTTTCCCCATAACTGCAAAATCTCTGTCACACCTGAAACCGCTGTCAACACGCGCTGTAACTTGTGTGGTCCCTCTTCAAACTATCGCAGGCTACGAGGAAGAGACCTTGACACATCTGACTTGCAACTCCACTGGAAACCCTGCTTGGCACAAAGATCATGTGACGTCTCGTAATGATTGTTTGGAACATTTTCCCCATGATTTTACTCCTGGAACAGGTCTAGGGACGTGCAAAGGATTACCGAGAAACGTTGTGCAACAACATGTCACTTGGTGCGTTTTCCGTTACCATTCCTCAAATGCGTGCAGTCTCCTACAGTTCCAGTCCAGTGCTGTCATTTTACTGTCAGATAAGATGACAACATGATTTATGTCATATGTTGCTTTCATACAGATTTTTATCTTTTATTTAGACAGATGTAAAATGCTTCCCATCTGGGACCTGGAAATTAGAAGAGTTCTGCCTTAGAGATTTATGGTGTATCTAACGAGTATTCAGATCATCGTTACATACCTCCCACACATCGAGGCCTTAGCAATAAATCTAATCTCAGTTTGACAGTCACTGTTTATCGTGTCACACTGTTTCATTGAATGTTAATTCACATCTCTAAACGACTGCTAACCGAATGTACTTGATGTCTATTAACAACAATATTTGCTACAAGTAAATCTTCAACTTGTTCTTAGTTCACTTTACGGAATTATTTAATACTCTATAAAAAGTGGGTACTAACTCATCAGAGCTTTCACTGATATATTTAATAACCTAATAGAAATAATGTCTAAATTACTTATCACATCTGTCAAATGCACTTTCTTATGGGTTCCAAAGTTATGGAGTGCTGTAATAAACAATTTTCTTACAGAATTATCGAGCGATATTTTTGTACCGAATCTTTTGAGATGTCGATACAGTTTGAGATATTGGTGTCGGTACCAGATACCCTAGTGCAGTGGTTCCCAACAGGTGGTCCGTGGAACCCCCGGGGTCCACGAGCTATGCCATGGGGGTCCGTAAGATGCTATTACAATAAAAAATATATTAAATATATTTCGTATGATAACAGATTTGTTGTTTTGGCCGCTTCCTGCATGAGCAGAGCTTTAGCGAACGCTAACTTCTGTGCCTAGTGTCTTCCTAGAGCCAACTGACACTAGCACACTCTAGCACAAAACTAGAATTAGATAGAGGCCAATCTTTCTGCTGTATGCCATTAGAGTGCGCGCGCTGCCTCTTTGCAGCTGACAACCGACAGTCACTTTACACAGCAACTCGCATTCCAGACGACAATCGGCCCAGTTAATTTATTGCCAGTGCTTTCACAGACCGTGTTGTTTACATATTCGATATCCTGTATTAAAACAGTAGCGTTTGTAAAGCGTTGTTTTGGAAAAATGAATATGTCAATGTTTTTTCTAAGTACCAAAAATAGAAAAGATATAAAAAGACCCTTAATTTGGCTTTTTAGGTACTTGATACTGTGATATGACAAGGTAGCAATCATACTCGATGAGGGGGTCCTCGAGAAAATTTTGTTGGAAACCCCTGTCCTAGTGAACATAGATCGGAACGACGATATCTGTGTACTTGCAGCAGAGAGTGCTAACCGTGAACACCTCAGAATGTCGACTGAGCTCCAAGTTAATGGCAGGGCTTGGGTCTCACTCATTCACTGTGTTCTGTCAATCCCACAACGAAGGAAGGCCTTCAGGGTTAAGGAACGTTTGAGCAGTAGTGTATATCACAGTACTGCGCCGTTTCCACGTGGCTGAATCCTGGACCGTCTACCAGTGGAATGTGTTTGAAAGAAGTGCTGTCGTATTTATTAAGCGCTGGTGCAGAGGCGATATCGTCGGGCGTATCTACTAAACACAACCACGAATCAGTTGATCAACCGAAGTCTATGCGGAAACGTCAGTCAGGCTGGAGTACAAGCTTTCATAAATGCTATTTCAAGTATTCACATTTTCAATGATCTGATAGACGTCTCTTTTTACAACTCGTTGCATTATACGGGGAAGAGAAAAAGTCTCAGGAAGCCACATCTAGTGATCAGGGTGAATGTGAAATCGTCGTAATTAATTTTTGGACAAGAAATTGTCTTGCGCCTTAAGTGCCTCGAAGCGAAGCTGTGGAGGGGCAGTTGCATTGATTACCGTAATTCGGTTCGTTTTCTTCCCACGGGGCCTCACAATAAGCTTTAGATCTTAAAGGTAACTGTTGATGAAACAATATATAGTTTTCACATAGGTGCTTGATTTGGTCGTCGGAATAGCATTTGCGAAAACAAGTACTCCGACTCTACTGAGGCTTCTGCTGACCGTTAGTCAACACACTCCAGATAATCTGCGGTAGCGATATCCAAGTCAGTATCTCTGCTATGACTGCAGAAAACCTACGCCAAAATAATGTGAATAATAGATAAGAGCGGTAAAATAATAAAGAAATCCATTCATATGCACGCATATTCAGATAATATTTTAATTGTGATAGGAGATTTAAATACTCCTGAAGACATAAGCGGAGTAATAGAAGCAGAAATATAATAAGCGCAAAAAGAATAAACCTGATGGAGAGAAAGCGAAAATTATCACGATGCCATACTACGGAAAAGTCTCACAAAAGATAGCAAATATTTTTAAGCCATACGATGTCAAAATAGCCTTTCAGACTAATAACCTAGTGAGGTATAGCCTTAAGCACGATATTGGCGAGAAGAGAAATAAGTTTGAAAGATCGGGAGTTTATAAGATTCAGTGCAGAACGTGTGATGCAAAATATATAGGGCAGACAGGAAGATCATTCGCGATCCGGTATAAAGAACATAAAGATGCGTTCAGGTTAGGAAATTATGACAAATCAGCTGTTGCGAACCATATATATGAAACAGGCCATCCCCTTAATAGCATAGAAGACAACGTAGAAATATTGCATATAGAAAAGAAAGGGAGGAAACTTGACTTACTAGAGGAATTCGAGATAGCTATCCATGAAAAGAAACAAAGCAATATCCTAAATGTACAAGATAACTTTAAAGAAATGAGATTTTTTAGCGGGTTTTTAGAATTATTTTAGGGCAGGCATGCGACTTAAAACTTGTAGCATGTCAATGACGGAGTTGCGAGAGGCTAACGATGGCAGACCAATGCAGTAAGGAAATGAGGCGCCCAATAGCATAGCGTTACCGTCAAGCACACGGCGGTAACCACGCCACAACACCTAGGCACGTTAGTCCACAACAGCACCCGAGCCGGCGCAGTCGACAGCATATTTGGTAGCTATGGGACGGCCATCGACCTGCGTCAACAACTTTAATGTAAGACGAGGACCCACAGTCCAATATACTTTTAATTCTTTTTTACTTTATGGACCCACCAACTATTGGTGATGGTATTTTGTCTTTTTAGTACGTTTAATTTCGCGACATAGATTTTACAACCTGATGATGAGAGCATTGTCTCTCGAAACGCGTTGTTAAAATATATATAAAAATCGCGGTTGAATGCTAAATGTGATAACCAGAAGCAGAAAGAACAAGAAGTTGACTCACTGAAATGAAAATAAGACGAAATAACTCGTCATGTCCGATACTTGACCAGGAGAGCGTCACATGACCAGAAGGCCTCTGACAGTTTGTTGTGGAAAAGATACAAGTAGTAAATAGAACGTACAGGTATTTGAGAGATCGCTAGGTACAATATGTGTCGTTGTGACCTAGACTGCGGCCTTTGAGATCAGTGTCTGATCCCGCACAGGAGAGTGAATTTTTCCTCTCTGAAAATTCTCCAGGATGGCCTGAGATATACTCAGCCTGCTGTCAAATGTACTGGGAATCTTTCCCAGAAGCAAAGGGTGGTCGGGGCGAGGGATTCGACACCACTCTCCCTCCTAATGCCACGACGAAAGGAAGGGGCAGTCATGGCCTGGACTTGATTTTGCACCACACACTTGACTCTATCTACGTATAATAACATAAAGTTGAAAGCGTACTTTTTCTTGTACGAAATGTGGTTATATATAGGTAATGAAATGAAATGGCGTGTGACGAGGGCCTCCCGTCGGGTAGACCCTTCGCCTGGTGCAAGTCTTTCGATTTGACGCCACTTCGGCGACTTGCTCGTCGATATACACTCCTGGAAATGGAAAAAAGAACACATTGACACCGGTGTGTCAGACCCACCATACTTGCTCCGGACACTGCGAGAGGGCTGTACAAGCAATGATCACACGCACGGCACAGCGGACACACCAGGAACCGCGGTGTTGGCCGTCGAATGGCGCTAGCTGCGCAGCATTTGTGCACCGCCGCCGTCAGTGTCAGCCAGTTTGCCGTGGCATACGGAGCTCCATCGCAGTCTTTAACACTGGTAGCATGCCGCGACAGCGTGGACGTGAACCGTATGTGCAGTTGACGGACTTTGAGCGAGGGCGTATAGTGGGCATGCGGGAGACCGGGTGGACGTACCGCCGAATTGCTCAACACGTGGGGCGTGAGGTCTCCACAGTACATCGATGTTGTCGCCAGTGGTCGGCGGAAGGTGCACGTGCCCGTCGACCTGGGACCGGACCGCAGCGACGCACGGATGCACGCCAAGACCGTAGGATCCTACGCAGTGCCGTAGGGGACCGCACCGCCACTTCCCAGCAAATTAGGGACACTGTTGCTCCTGGGGTATCGGCGAGGACCATTCGCAACCGTCTCCATGAAGCTGGGCTACGGTCCCGCACACCGTTAGGCCGTCTTCCGCTCACGCCCCAACATCGTGCAGCCCGCCTCCAGTGGTGTCGCGACAGGCGTGAATGGAGGGACGAATGGAGACGTGTCGTCTTCAGCGATGAGAGTCGCTTCTGCCTTGGTGCCAATGATGGACGTATGCGTGTTTGGCGCCGTGCAGGTGAGCGCCACAATCAGGACTGCATACGACCGAGGCACACAGGGCCAACTCCCGGCATCATGGTGTGGGGAGCGATCTCCTACACTGGCCGTACACCACTGGTGATCGTCGAGGGGACACTGAATAGTGCACGGTACATCCAAACCGTCATCGAACCCATCGTTCTACCATTCCAAGACCGGCAAGGGTACTTGCTGTTCCAACAGGACAATGCACGTCCGCATGTATCCCGTGCCACCCAACGTGCTCTAGAAGGTGTAAGTCAACTACCCTGGCCAGCAAGATCTCCGGATCTGTCCCCCATTGAGCATGTTTGGGACTGGATGAAGCGTCGTCTCACGCGGTGTGCACGTCCAGCACGAACGCTGGTCCAACTGAGGCGCCAGGTGGAAATGGCATGGCAAGCCGTTCCACAGGACTACATCCAGCATCTCTACGATCGTCTCCATGGGAGAATAGCAGCCTGCATTGCTGCGAAAGGTGGATATACACTGTACTAGTGCCGACATTGTGCATGCTCTGTTGCCTGTGTCTATGTGCCTGTGGTTCTGTCAGTGTGATCATGTGATGTATCTGACCCCAGGAATGTGTCAATAAAGTTTCCCCTTCCTGGGACAATGAATTCACGGTGTTCTTATTTCAATTTCCAGGAATGTATATAGGTAAGAAATGGGAACAATGATGGTAGCAGATATAAATATGTTAAATATTGTACCATTTATAGTAAACTGATACCAAATAAATACTAATCTTTTGTAACATGTTACAAACCCTGCTGTGTGGGTAGAATATAGCGATGTTGTGGCGCCTTGATAGCGAGTTAAGGTGTCACCATCCACCTAGAGAGAGGGTCTTTACTTGTCATTGTCTGGGCGAAGTATTAACATATACGGAAACGCTCATTTTCCTGGGTCGTGATTGGCTGAAACTTTCGAGGCAGAAGCTCTCCTGTAGCTGGTGGAGTTGGCTGGCGGCGACGGAACTGAACAGTCGCATGTGTGAAAGGTCGTGGATCGCGTGAATTATTAGCATGCAAGCTCACGTTCTTTTACTGCTGCCGGCCGGAGTGGCCGAGCGGTTCTAGGCGCTACAGTTTGGAACCGCGCGACCACTACGGTTGCAGGTTCGAATCCTGCCTCGGGGATGGATGTGTGTGATGTCCTTAGGTTAGTTAGGTTTAAGTAGTTCTAAGTTCTAGGCGACTTATGACCTCCGATGTTAAGTCCCATAGTGCTCAGAGCCATTTGAACCATTTTTACTGCTCAAAATGTTTATGATTCATGATAATTGTTGATAAAGTGTTCATTAACATCTTTTAAAGTGATCAATATTAGCATTCATCAATGTTAAATACTGATTAACATGTAGGGTTGTGTAATAATTCGAGTGTGGATTAGCAGTGCCCTGGAAAGGACTGCAGCACTAAATAAATAATGTGGTATTCCTTGAATTAAGTTGAAGTGCTTCTCAGAAAAATAGATCCTTATTTGCCTATAATTACACCACTTGCAGCACCACTTCATAAAGGGAGCCACGACCGAGCGACATCTTCTGCAACGAGAGGAGCATTCAGCTTTGGAAGACGCCAGGTGAGACCTAGAATGGCACCATGGTTATGTAAACAACCATATTCGTCATTACGTATGTTGTTATTACCAGCTTCTTCACATTTTAACAAAAAATCCTACGAAAAAGCTTTTGTGGGACACAGACGTTAGCTATAAAAGGCAAAACTATGCTCTACAACAGCTTACACAAAGGAAATATAAAGCAAATCTCAAAGGGCAGAGAATAAACTATCAGGAAATATTCAAAGGAAGGCAAATGACAGGATGCTCACACCCAGGCTGGCCAGTGTACCAGCCCACTGTTGAATCCGCCTCTCGTATTCCATCCGGATCTGGATTATTTTCCTACATCGCAAGCTGAACGTTACACTACACGAGCAGGTCTCTGTCATTTCTTCTACACAATCAGAAATTAAAACAAACATGCCACAGTTTTAAAGCAACAGATAAATTAATATTAGGAATGCGTGCTGTATTGTGATCAGATGAACGTTTTTCTGATGTGTGCGTAGACAAAGTAGTTGTCAAGACGGTACTGTAAGTATCTGACTAAATTATGCTAGATAATCAGCTAAAGAAACACTTGGAGAATATAAGCTGAAACCAGTTTGGTGGGATGCAGAAGTAGGATAGATGATTGAATGGAAAAAAGGAACTTATCTGACGTTCCTGAATGTGAATTACACTCGGAGAAGAGACAGATATAGGTCACTAAATAGAAAAGTGGAAAGAGAAGTGCTAGAAAGGGTAAAGAAGGTTTGGGAAGAAAGATGTGAAATTGTAGAGAGGGTGATTAGTGGGGCTCGTAGTGCTGAGGCGTGGAGAACAATCACGTAAATGCGTGTCAACTAGTGACAAGTTACATTATAATAATAATATTAGTCATGGTCAGTGGTCAACGTATTTCAAGTATCTGCTCCAGGATAATTGGCCTGAATTTTCACATAGATACGAGGTGAGGTTGCCACAGGAAGAGTTATGGTGTTTATATACAGAAGTTCGTCAGCAGACTGCGAGGAGCTCTAAGATGAAAAAAGGGACAATCCTATGGGTCAATATATTCAGAGCTGATGATGTTCAGTTCACCGAAATTGTTGGAGGTACTAAGCAGGCTGTTTGAAAGTATTAAATGGAGAAGACGTTCAGTGCAATGGAATATATGTCACATAATACCTGTACACGAGAAGGGTCACGTAATGATTCAAATAATTATAGGGGATTGGCAGTGATCTCGTTCGTTGAAAGACTGTACTCGAAGGTAGGGAAAGATCTGGTAGAGAAAGAAACATTTCGCAATCAACGAGAAGAGCAAGCAGGATTCCAAGCAGGAAGGTCGGTAACGGACATCTTCACAATGAAAATAATGCGTGAAGAAAGCACAAAGATTGGACTGGAGACGCGTGTCTCATTGATTGACCTAGAGAAAGCATAAGATAATGTAACCACCAACAAACTACGGGAAAAGCTGAGACAAAGTTAGATCAAAGACTGCTAGAGGCTGTTAGGAAATTATATGAAAGTAACACGTCGAGAGTAGGGATTGTGAATACTTGTACAGAAGAATTCAAGTAGAATAAAGCTCTGCGACAGAGATGTGGGCTGTCACCGAACCTTTTTAAACTGCATGTAGGAGGAATCTTGCAGACTTGCAATTGAAAATCCACGTTGAGGAAGTGACAATAAAGGACAGCAAGATATTTAGCATTTATTTTGTAGATAACCAGATATTACTAGCAGAATATGAAGATGATCTGAGATGTATGGTAAGAAAGCTTAAACAGGAATACCATAAGGCTGGCCTGCAGGTGAACATGAAGAAATGTTAGAAAGGAAAAAGTAAATAATTTGGAGGAAAGTGGAGAAGTAATTGTAGGTGTAGAAAAGCCAAATTTCTTGCAGTATTATTTGAGAAACAGGGCACAAGCAATGATGAAATCACTATTAACATTAATAAAAGACTAGGGCAATGACCTCTGTTCTCAGGAACAAAAAGATAAGAAGAACAACGAAGCAGAGAATGTATAAGTCAATGAAATCACTAGTAGATTTAACAAAGGACGAGCTGTAACAAGGATCATGAACCCTGTACTGTGGAACAAAAGGGTAAGACCATGGAAGAAGAGACTGTGTAAGATTATGATGCAGAGTATAGTTTTGTACGGAACGGAAGGCTGGGACGTTAGCAAAATAAAAGCTGTTTGCCAATGAGATGGATTGCTTAACACGAAGCTTAAACTGTACTACGATGGATAGAATGAGAAATAACGTAATCCGACAAAAGATGAAAATGGATAACGATATCTGTGAAAAAATATGACAAAAACAGCTGATGTGGTTTAGCCACGTGAATTGTATGAGTGAAGACAAAATACCAAATAGGATACTATAGCGGAGACCATCATAGCGCAAGAAAAGGGGTCGTCCACGAAGCAACTGATAAAATGATGTGGAAGAGGCAATGGAAGCAAGGAATATGAATGTTGAGGAAACACAGAAGAAGATGGCGACTGGGGGCGGAGAAGCGATGCCAACCGTAGGTACATAATCCCCAAGAAGAAGAAGATAAGCAACATTAATTTACAGAATCCCTCACGGTAAGGTTATATTGTTTTCGCTTTTCATTTTCCACTTGAAGAAGTAGAGCGGGCTATTTTAATCAGGCCCACTATTTGTTCGTTCTTTTTATCTTTCAGCCGAAACCAACCGAGACGGTAGTTGAAGAGCGGAGGTTCTCTGTTGGGAATGAATTAATGGGGTTTATCAGTTTAGGTATTTCCCAGAGTACCAACGAAAACCTTTTGAAAAGCTTGAGACGCTTGCTCGTATACTAATTCATTATAATAGACAATTTCGAGCAATAAATCCATTAGACATCTCAGTTTCTGTACTTCAAAACTGCTAGATAAACATTAACTTCGTTGTGTTCTGTTTTAGATATCAGTACGAAATAATAAATAATATTACAATGCTATTCAGTATGAATATTTTGTCGAACGATGTTTCCAGATTGTGGGACAAGTACTGCTCTCGCCGCAAATTTGATTGTTTACATTACGTAACCTTCCACAGTTGATCAGTAATGATTTAGTCTTTCTTTTTATGGTCCTGTACCTCACTCTGTAAAAATGGGACCCTTATGGTATCACTCCGTTGGCCGTCTCTCTCACTAACTGTCTGTCTGACTGTTAAGACCACATTTTCTCAGAAATGGGTGGAAGTATCAAGTTGGATTTTGTGTCACATACTAAGGTTGTCAGAAATGTAAGCTTCTAAGTCAATGAAATTAAAAGATACGCCCATTTCCGTCACGTATTTTGATATTCGCAAACTCACTCGTCAAAACCTGCAGATGAACAATAAACATACATATCGGGTATCGTCGTCAAGCAGTAAAGTGCGTGCTTGGAGATCGAGAGGAAGCTTAATCGAAACTCGGTCCAACCGCGGATTCTGCAGCCTTCGATTTAACCTAGCCTTCACCTCTCAACGATGTGAGGAGTGGCCAGGAACAACAAGTTCTTCGGATTCAACTTTAAACTGAAGGCCCCCTTTCCCGGGTTGGATAATTGGGGCAGGTTAGATATACGCAAGTCGTCCAAATGGGGCGCAGTAGAAAGACTAGCGCCAGACCACTGAGCCACATGAATCATCTTTATTGTTATCTTTATACATAATTATGTTTCTACGGAAACCTTAGAGCCCGTGTCCTACCCGCATTTGTGCGAATACTTTATGTTTAGTTACAAACGAGTTCCTTCTGAAAAGTGATAACCGTTAACCCTTTTACCAGCTTTAATTCTGCTTCTACATTAGTTGTTCTGAAGTTCATACTAGGATAAATAAGCAACAAGTTGTCACCATCTGCGGAAGAGAAGTCAGGGAAGACATATCTTGGTATCACATGACCTCGCTGAGGCTGTAATAAAATCTGCGACTGCCACTGCACCTTAACAAAATGGATGACCCTGGTGAAGCCGTTCATCCAAAGTTCAATGTCAGTAAACGTCAAATTATAACTCAGGGTGCTTAATATCTGCACTGGGAGTTCACCGTTTGTGACATGTTGAATGTCTTAGGAATCACTGAAGGTTGCTACGATAATTTGTTGTATGTTGTCCAGTTAGTGTAAAACGCGGTTAATATAGTAAACAGTACACATTTATTTTAGGTCACAAACATAACACGTAAATTGAGCAAATGGCCTAACCACAGGTTCAACTTCTGTCAGTTTAAACGTCACTTTGTAGTATACATAAGAATGGAATGCTTAAAATCTTAGGCTCTTCTTAATGCAGCCTCCTGAAGTCCGAGACACTTCATCATCTAATTAACATAGTTCACAGTTCTTCTCACAAATTCTTGTTTATTGATCTTCCACCTCCCGCACAGTTGAAATCCACGATCGTAATCTTTGGATGATCGGATTTAATACATCAGTAACATCCGTTTGCATAATAATGATAAAAAAATATCACGTAGTGTGTTGAATACAGTCACCCGTCCCCAAGCCGACACAGTAAACCACATTCTCGTATTTCAACCAAAAGATCCCCTCAGTCTTAACAATATTTTCTGCAGTTAAAAACTGAACCATCGCAATACCTGCCACACAAATTAAAATTTTAATATTATATAATAATTACAGCTTATATAATATTTACACATGTGAAAATTAGAACACAGTCCTACGTACAGTCAGAAGGCATACATTAACAACATAAAGAATATTTTGCCATAAAACTGGAAAAAGTATAAATGATTGCGTATAAGGACCAATGCGCAAATGGTAATAAGGATGAGTCTTCATTTCAAGATGGCTGTGTGAGTTTGCGTTTGAGTAAAGCGGTCAGTTCACCATGTATTCTATCCCCACCATTCGCGTTCATACAGAATTTTCGCAGTTATGCATCAGTATGACGAATCCTTACACGATGGCTGTTTACCTAATAAGTATGAAAACCGAGCATTTCCCCGCTGTCGATACATATGATGACTCTCCACAAATTCACTTTTGTTCTGTAGACAACAAATCTTTCTCAAAATCTAGTACAGTGGTTATCTATAACTGTTCAGCAGAAGCTTCCGCCCGTGACTCGTTTCAGTAAACTGTATGTCATAGCAAAATATGGGACTACTAGTACATAATTTTATTCCTCCACTAAAATTGCTTCAGAGGTATCGTTGATTATTTTGAAACCATCACAGGTACTAGCATAAATTTCCAGATCAATATCTACCAGGTCTAGCCTCTACTGCCAGCGAAAAATGTAAGGGAATTATGTTCGATGAGATTCGATACTTGATACTCATTCTTACCTGCGTATCTTCACGATGACATTAAAATGAATGTATTAGAAACATGTGCAGTGAAAAACGTATTGCAGAGTTGCAGTGAGACTTGGAATGTGATATTCCGCAATTTGGCATCCCATATTTGTCGTCTACTGAGCTTGCTCCTTTGGAAAATATAGAAAGTACGCCTTCCAGCAACCCCTTTCTGAAATAATGTTAAAGAAAAATAAGAACGTGAGTTTTTTCAGATATATCAAAATAAATTACCCTATAGATCTTGATCCGTAGTCGAAACTATGTTTCTAAAATTTGATTTTAACTCTGCCTCTCCACCGGCTTGTTTCTGGACCTCTCATGCACAAAATGAAAATAGATTACAGTGCCACGAGTAAAAATATGGTAAAGGGGAGAAAATTAACATTAAGTACGCTATTAAAATAGAATTAATTTTAACTAGTTAAAGAGGCATGTGATGGGTTATTAATAAATTAAGAAGAAGATATCTTCGGATTCGACGTCCCTTCAACATTCAACAGTGGAGTCGTCAAATAAGAAATCTGACCGAACTTAATTTTACATGAAGTTAGTAGGTGAAAGGGTTTTTTCGAAAGAAATGTGTACGGGCTACGATAACTCTATCGCGAGATGATAGTTAATTGACTACGAATCTAGATCGCGGACTTTACTAACGAAACTACTTGTTGTCACCACACATTTAATAGCAGCTGTAGCTCCAACATTACTAGTATTAAGCCCTCGGTCAAACACTGATCAATACGATATTTTTGTATGCACATCCTTGTGTACGGAGTGCGACGAAGTGCGAGGTCTGCAGATTAAATGTAAACACAAGGTATCCATTTGATTCTCGCATTGCGAACAATGAAATTAACCAAATATTTTGAATCAACAAATGTATGAGAATGTCATGTGTAGATTTCTCTTCATCGCTATTCAGCTGCGGAAATGCATGAAGTGTGGTGAACCAAGCACAACGACTACTGCCCACGGCTGATAGCGTTACGAGCAGGTGACTGGGTGACAGTCTGAAAAGTCTAGTCGGCAAGTTGCCATCAATTTAAGGATCCGTCTCGATGATCTTGAGCCCACTGGAATTGTAAGAGACGACGTCTTTGGGTCAACATGGGAACACGTAGACGTCGTCTCCTACAGAGCTCCAGGTACTCTAACAACAATGTGCGCGGTACTTGAAGAACAATGCGCGCGTAATGGTGTGTTCCGAAACAGTTGCGCCTGCTACACCCATTGCAAACAGCGGGAAAGCCTCTGACCTCCAGGTTCTGCGATGGAGAGTGATCGCCCAACACCTGGTCGCCTACTCGTTGTTTCACCGTCGTTGAATGGCTTTCCGTATGACAGCAGCACGCTAACACCAGAAAGGCTTCGCCTTTTCCAAACTGCTCGCTCCTAAGCACAGTGTCCTGACTCTCTACCTTCTGTAGAAGTCCCCTTTGTCAGTGGACTTCCTCATTTGCGGGCCGTATCGTCGCTAGAAAGACTCCACAATCATACCTGATACGTTTATACATGGTGGTTAGAAACCGTATGAAAAGCTAATAAGTGTGTTGCAGGGTAGAGAAATAACTATTGAGAAAAAAATTCGATACATTGCGTCGTTTCCCAGTTAATTGGCATTGAAGTTAGCAGATCAGGCCGTTGCGCGCCCAAATTCAAGCGGCTCACAGGGAAAGGGGTCGCCAAACGTGTTCTTTGTTTGATTTCCTTAAACTTAGCAAGAGGGTCATACAAAAATGGGACGTGTGACGATAGTAAGGATTGGACCACAACCAAATGCTAAGCGATCTCGTGCGCTATTACATACTAATTGTTTGTGGCTGTCCGCTTCAGTCTGCGGCTCAACGAACTGGTAGGCTAACTTCAGTGCTAATAACCTCGGTGATAGCGCAGTTTGCCAATTTTTTTCCTAAGAATTATTTCTCAGCGCAACCTAACCTTCAACAAACTTCCAAGTTCCTGAGACTGCATCTGACCTACCAGTGTAAGCGGATCAGGTAGGATTGTGGACTCATTTTAGCGACGATATGACCAGCAAATCGTAAAGTCCATTAAAATAATGGAGTCTGACACAAGTTAGATAGTTACGACATGGCGCTTATGAACCAGCAGCTTTAAAAGGCGACGTCTTTCGGATGTTAGCCTGCTGCCGTCATACGGAAAGTGATTCAAGGACAGTGAAACAACAAGTAGACGACTAGGTATTGGAAGATCACTCCTCATCACGGAACTTGAAGGTTTTCCTGTTGTTTACAGCAAGGCAGGTGACGGCATACGGCACAGCTGACGCCAGAGTACAGCGGTGCAGCAGGCACAAGTGTCTCGGAGCACACCATTCTGAACACCTTGTTGAAGATGGGGCACTGTAGCAGATGACGTCTACATGTTCCCAAGTTGACCCAACGACGTCAGCTGAAATTCCGCTGAGCACGAGTCCATCAAAATTGAGCCGTAGCTCAATGAAAACATGTCTGCTAGTTACACCATAAGTTTTTCGTAGCACTCAGAAGTGGTGTTTCATTGCATACAAAACGTGCTGCTATTAAGCAGGTGGTGATTAGGTTCTGGCTCATCAGTGTATGTATGCGAAATACAGTCAGAAGCACTGTGTAAAGCAAGATAAACAACATGATTTTATCGATGAAAAACTGAAAACTTCATCGAGGTGGTACATAAACATTAATCTGTCGTATTAAAATGAAGAGATTAGACCACCAAAGGTAATGTATATGTTGTCGATCGTAAGATTTTGAAGAAAGCATGGGAAGGCTACGATTAGAATGAACCATATTCTATTAAAGTTTTAATTTGTAGACACAACTTTTAGATAATTTTATTACTGACAAACATTTTGGTTAAATCAGTGACCATTCCGAAGGCATAATCCAAAAAATGATCTGGTAGTTTAGCGGTAAATAGCTCACCTCGAAACCGAAAGGTTGCGGTATCGAATTGCTCTCAGGTCTCGGATATTTTAGTCCTCTTTTAACCTAGCCTTCTTCTCACGAGGGTGGAAGATTCGCCCGAAACTACACGCTGTCCAGATTACACGTGAAACTGTCAGTTTCATTTCGACAGTGGGATTACTTGTGTAGATTGGGGACATGAACTACTTCAAAGTTCTATGCAGTTGAAATACGTTTTGAAATATATTCACTGAATTACGTATTCTTTTACATAAACTGTATTGGGTACGATTAAACTACCCATCGGTGACATATGAAATTTTGTGAGTGACTGGAACTCGAAACCTGATTTCTCTCTTATTGTGGGCGTTTGCTTTACCACATTCCCTGGACCGACAAAACTGCCACATATCACGCTGTTTATTCACAGTGATGATTATGATGAACCGGGAACAGAGGTCAGTCTATTTGCGAATAGTACGTATTTACAGCGATAGATAAACAGTTCACCCACTTGTGAGAGAACCATCAAAGGGTAAAGATGTGAAGACGCTTATCAACACTCCCCGCTGCAAGGAAGTGTAAGTATTAACTTCGATGGTAATGAACAGAAATGTAGGTGGGAAGAAAATAGACATGCAACTAATAATTGCTTTTTCTTGCAGGCAGGGTGAAGTCGTTCTAGCAATACCCACATGACACGGGAATAATGCTGTTCATTAGAACCTACCGTTTAAACACCAGTGGCTGTAAGTGTGTCACAGTAAGTATGGTATCGAATCAGTAGTTCCACATGTTGCTAGTATTTGAAAACCCTCGATTCAGTGACATCAAGATAATATTATCCACGGATGAATGGCGTTGACTATGTGAAGTGCCACTGCAGATTTCAGCCTTGTTATACAGGAACGCTCACTCACCAATAGTGATACTGAATGATCATGCAATGTTTGTAGGGGACTTCCCTGGAACTATTAAAATATCTAACAGCAGAGAGTATATATATTTACAGTAGACTTGAATGCCATGTCAATTTCTACATGTGCTCGGAAAATATGGTTTTACTTCGGACTGTCTTGTTTGAAAACAATAATAAGTTCACACTATTTCCTCTTAATTTATACCAGGCATGTTAACTCAGGCGGCAATCATACACTCCTGGAAATTGAAATAAGAACACCGTGAATTCATTATCCCAGGAAGGGGAAACTTTATTGACACATTCCTGGGGTCAGATACATCACATGATCACACTGACAGAACCACAGGCACATAGACACAGGCAACAGAGCATGCACAATGTCGGCACTAGTACAGTGTATATCCACCTTTCGCAGCAATGCAGGCTGCTATTCTCCCATGGAGACGATCGTAGAGATGCTGGATGTAGTCCTGTGGAACGGCTTGCCATGCCATTTCCACCTGGCGCCTCAGTTGGACCAGCGTTCGTGCTGGACGTGCACACCGCGTGAGACGACGCTTCATCCAGTCCCAAACATGCTCAATGGGGGACAGATCCGGAGATCTTGCTGGCCAGGGTAGTTGACTTACACCTTCTAGAGCACGTTGGGTGGCACGGGATACATGCGGACGTGCATTGTCCTGTTGGAACAGCAAGTTCCCTTGCCGGTCTAGGAATGGTAGAACGATGGGTTCGATGACGGTTTGGATGTACCGTGCACTATTCAGTGTCCCCTCGACGATCACCAGTGGTGTACGGCCAGTGTAGGAGATCGCTCCCCACACCATGATGCCGGGTGTTGGCCCTGTGTGCCTCGGTCGTATGCAGTCCTGATTGTGGCGCTCACCTGCACGGCGCCAAACACGCATACGACCATCATTGGCACCAAGGCAGAAGCGACTCTCATCGCTGAAGACGACACGTCTCCATTCGTCCCTCCATTCACGCCTGTCGCGACACCACTGGAGGCGGGCTGCACGATGTTGGGGCGTGAGCGGAAGACGGCCTAACGGTGTGCGGGACCGTAGCCCAGCTTCATGGAGACGGTTGCGAATGGTCCTCGCCGATACCCCAGGAGCAACAGTGTCCCTAATTTGCTGGGAAGTGGCGGTGCGGTCCCCTACGGCACTGCGTAGGATCCTACGGTCTTGGCGTGCATCCGTGCGTCGCTGCGGTCCGGTCCCAGGTCGACGGGCACGTGCACCTTCCGCCGACCACTGGCGACAACATCGATGTACTGTGGAGACCTCACGCCCCACGTGTTGAGCAATTCGGCGGTACGTCCACCCGGCCTCCCGCATGCCCACTATACGCCCTCGCTCAAAGTCCGTCAACTGCACATACGGTTCACGTCCACGCTGTCGCGGCATGCTACCAGTGTTAAAGGCTGCGATGGAGCTCCGTATGCCACGGCAAACTGGCTGACACTGACGGCGGCGGTGCACAAATGCTGCGCAGCTAGCGCCATTCGACGGCCAACACCGCGGTTCCTGGTGTGTCCGCTGTGCCGTGCGTGTGATCATTGCTTGTACAGCCCTCTCGCAGTGTCCGGAGCAAGTATGGTGGGTCTGACACACCGGTGTCAATGTGTTCTTTTTTCCATTTCCAGGAGTGTATATCCTCCGATCCTATGGGACTTTCTGAAGTAGTGTACTAGAGTTAACTCGGCAGACTCTTTACCCATCAGAAGAAACCATTACTCTAGTCTACGATTCATGCTCTGCATCAATGGAGCTACAGATACATGAATCAACTTTTCCAGATGTAGGCACAGAACAACAATCTTATATAATTTTGTTTATATATTCAGCAATATCTAAATGTTTATAGATAAGAAATTTAAGTGCCATAAGTGTGTTATTTATTTCCCTCCTGAGTCCCACATCCTTATGTAAATGAACAGTTACCGCCATGACTGTGTGGACAAGACGAGGGTCTTGCAGTAAGCGACTGGTCCTACAATGATGATGCTAAATACCAGAAGAAGAAGACTCGATCATTGCTGCCCTACATTATATGTGTTTTAATTATTGAACCTTCAGCTGGTGAGATGACTAACCATGTTCTAACAAAGTTAACACATCCTAAGGAAGTCTGCTTTGGTAAAATGTCTATATTCTCAAAAACCCTGTTTCAGACAAAACATCGGCTATTGCAGAAGATTTTGCATGGCATTGAGGGAATAACGAACCACACAAGTGCAACGCACAGATGTCTATACAGTGACAGCAAAAATCGAAGAAATCAACGCTTAATTAATGTAACTGGCAAGTTCTTTGAGGTGGTGGTTAGAAATGATGTATTGGAGTAGTTGAACACTAGAATCCAGCAATTTGAAGTATCTGTCAATGAGTCACACTTCACCATGTGAGAAAATAAAGCCAAATAGAATATTCATATTTGATGATGCCACTGTGGAAAATTAAGATGAGATCTAGGAATATTGCTACTTTGGGTGTCGTATTCAAGTCAATATATTTTGAGTCAGACATACTCAAGGAACCCAAAGTAGTTGGTCCGACATAATGTGAACATTATTATTGTTTTCAAACACGACAGTCTGAAATAGAAGCGTATTTACGAACCACATGTAGAAAATGACATGTCATTCAATTAATTCGTTACAGTATGGAGCTATCGGTGGAATAGCTCACTACATGGAGGATTGCTGGTATAACTCACTACATGGTCTTCTGGTTATAAACACAGATAGCCTAAACACCAGACGAAATTTGACGAGATTCTACATTAAAAAGGCAGTGTTGTAACTGTATCAGTATACTATAACTATGTACAAATTTTCACATTTGTTACACACTCGTTCTCAGGGTGCAAAGCACATGCAAGGTGTTTCCTTAAGAGCGTGCAGAAATTTAACAGTACATAGACGATGCACCACTAAGGAATTCAAGGTAGTAAACCTGGGACTGGAGAAGACACTATAAGGAGATGATAAGAATAAGATCACATTGCTGTGTACTTTTTTGTTTACTTAGTTACAGTTAACTGCAAATATAATCAATGACGCAATGAACATACCATTTGTACTGTTCCTTACAAAATTTGCTGAAACTTACGGCCATCAACCACAATGCAAGCATGACATCATTGAACAAGATTCTGACGTCCCCTGACCAATATCCCTTGTGTGTTTCGAATCACATCACAGGCAGCTACAATTCTGGCGACTAGTTTCATCCCCATATCGATTGGGGTCTCATATACAAGTGACTTTAGATATCCCCATAGGAAATAATCAAGGGGTTTCAGGTCCGGTCACCCCGCAGGCCAAGGAATAGGACCTCACCTTCCAATCCAGTGACCAGGAGATATTTCCTAGTAATCAGGTTCGTCCTGCCCGTTTCCTTGCAGGAAATAAAGTAAATGTAAATAAACAGCACAGTATATGTAAACTTGTACGCATGTTAGTTATAAATAAGGTGGGAAATGGTAACGCTAGACAAAGCGGTAAACAAGTTACTTCCATATCTCCTTAAGCTGGCTTCTCCGACCCCAGGTTCCCTATCTCAAATTGTTTAGTGGAGCGTTCTCTATGTCCTGTTACATTTTTGCACGTTCTCCTACGGAAACACCCTGTATGTTCATGCACTGACAGAAAAAAATCGAGGAAATCAACGCTAAATTAACGAAACTGAGAAGTCTTTTGAGGTGGTAGCTAGAAATGGTGAGGTGGTGGAGTGGATGAACGCTGAAATCCAACAATGTGAACTATAGATCAATGAGAAAATAGAAGAAACAAAATTCATATACATGGATGTATCAAGGAAAGGTAAAGGATCCAGACAGGTAATTCTGACGTTGTGGTTGATAATGGAAGCAAGACTACAGAAAAATCAAGAAACATTCACATGATTTGTCGACCTGGAAGAAGCGTTCGACAATGTAAAATGGTGCAAGATGTTTAAAGTTCTGAGAAAAGGAGAGATAAGGTATAGGGAGAGACGGGTAATATACGATACGTACAAGAGCCAAGAGGGAATAATAATAGTGGACAACCAAGAAAGAGGTGCTCAAATTAAAAAGGATGTAAGATAGGGATGTAGTCTTTCGCCCCTACAGTTCAACCTCTACATAGAAGACACAATGATGGAAATAAAAGCAAGGTTCAGAATTGAAATTAAAATTCAAAAAAGGATAGAGATGGAACAATTCGCTGATGACATTGCTATCCAGCGTGAAAGCGAAGAAGAATTATAAGATCTGCTGAATGGAACGAACAGTCTAATGAGTACAGAATATGAATTGGGTGTAAACCGAAGAAAGATTAAAGTAATGAGAAGTAACACAAAAGAGAACAGCGAGAAACTTAATATCAGGATTGATGGCCCTAAGTAGATTAAGTTAAGGAATTCTGCTCCCTAGGCAGCAAAAGAACCGATGACAGATGGAGCAAGGAGGACCTCAAAAGTAAGCTAGCACTGGCAAACAGGGTATTTCTGGCCAAGAGAAGTTTACTCATATCAAATAAAGACCTTCATTTAAGGGAGAAATTCCTGAGAATGTACGTTTGGAGCACCGCATTGCATGGTAGTGAAACATGGACTTTGGGAAAACTGGAACAGAAGAGATTCGAAGCATTTGAGATGTGGTTCTACAGCTGAATGTTGAAAATTAGGTGGATTTACAAGGCAAGGAATGATGAGGTATTGCCCAGAATCGGAGAGGAAAGGAATATGTGGAAAAAACTGACAAGAACAAGATGATGGGACATCCGTTAAGACATCAGGGAATGACTTCCATGGTACGAGGGAGCTGTAGAGGGCAAAAACTGTAGAGAACGACAGAGCTAGGAATATATCCAGTAAACAATGGAGGAAGTAAGTTGCAAATGCTACTCTGAGATGAAGAGGTTGGCACAGGAGAGGAATTCGTGGAGGTCCGCATCAAACCAGTCAAACCAGTCGGAAGACTGATAACTCAAAAAAAAAAAAAATAAAAATAAAAATAAAAAAAAGAGAGAGAGAGATAGATAGAGAAACAAGGTGATAGCTAAGGCACTTAGCTCCGGACACCACCAGTAGTCGCAGAGTATATATAAGTTGTGGCTATCTCAAAAATTCTTAATAAAGCAGCAAAGTGTCAAGTTATTGAAGTGTGGAAGACCATTAGATGAAAATTACTATTATTAAAATTAGGGCAGTTATAATGAGATCAGTCTCTCTTTGAAATGTTTAAACCAGTAAATGAAAGCCTTAAAAGGCTGTCACACGGTGAGGATGGAGGCAGACAAGAAGAAAATGAGGAAGGGGTAGAAGAGAGAGTATATGCTATTAATGAGTTCATTAACCATCACAGTATTGCTGAGTCATACCGGACGTACAATATCAACAAGAAGAAAAGATATATTTCAGATAATCGCCCAATATGTTTAAACAAGAAAGGAATACAATTTGTGAATAAGGAATCTGAAAGAACTTTTGTTTTATTGGAACTAATTTTCACAAAAACTTGAAACATTGAAAAGTAGTTCCTGCAAGAGGTGTCACTGTATGCTGAAGTATTATGTGTTACTAACTCACACAGGAAGGCTAACACTTCAAAAGGACCAGTTGAAGCGTCGTTGTGTGACAGATACAAGAATATAACTAAACCCACGTTAGCAGTTGCATATAGCAAAGGCACTGAAGCTCAGCTTAAAAGACTGAACAGGCTACCGCTGGAGTATATATATTACGATTCTCCTAACGAAATCATAGAACGATTATGTCTGCTCACCACAGGGAATATGGCTCACATGAACGAAATAATATTAATCATTTCAGAGCTTTGAGAATCATGCATAATCGAGTAATTATGGAGACAACTGTTCATTAGTTTCACAGGGCTGCATGCAAAAATTTTCGACAGGGCGTATGATAATAAAAGGATTCAATGATTTATGGTAGGCTCATCTTCTAGGTATGTGAGAATATTCAAGATTCAATGAAGATTTCAAGCCCATTTGAATGGTCATAGATGCATATCCCAAATTCATTTGGGACCTGTATGTGAATGTATAGGTGTGGAAGCAAATTGCTTAGATGTTTGAACAATTGTAGCACACAGGAACTAATCATAGTTCTGGTAACTTTCAAACCAACTATGGATTTTCTAATCAGTAATGGATCGATATGGAATAAACCACTAATGCGCTCAGAAGTCTCCCACTTGAAATCTAGAATTGTTGAATGAATGAACAGGTAGGGTAGCCCAAATTTGAACTATTGTATGAATATTAAATTTCCATCTAGCGAATCCTTGTACCAGATCACTACGCTTGGGACTGACACAAATTGAAACGATCGTCCAAAATACCGGGCCCTTACTACCTTGAAACCTCAATAACACGAAAAAGCTTACAAAAACGATAAAATGCAATTAATCTGCTGACTATACAGCACAGGAAATTTACAGAAATCTTAAATATGTAATATGCGGTAAAATATTAGCTAGGCCCAAACTGACATCGCCAAGACCTGCAATGCTGTGCAGTACGCAACACATAAAATTCCAGAACTTAAGGCAAATTAAGCGTCATTAGCTTACAGTCTACAACAATTCCAGCAGTGAGCCCAAGAGTAAACAACGGGTCATATATACCGTCCAGTGATGTAACTGTAGCTTAAACTCTGCAGTCCACGTGGGGGCAATACTAGATTTCCATTAATTTTGAGTATAAATAAATGCGTGAATTTAAAACAGACTGCTCACATTCTTACTTAAACAACGTCACATTCCGCTTAGCCATAGCCGAAGCAGGTGAAGGTTGTCGTTTAAAATACAATCTCAAGCCAGCTGTCAGCCACATTGGCAATACAAATGCAGAAGGAAGCAACTACCTACTTGGATCCAGAGTTCGGAACAGTATTACCTTCACTTCCAGAAGATCGGCTTCATTCTGAACTAATATGACTATAAAGGGTAAACGGAAGGCACCAAAAATCAGATCTGCCCATTGCCCATTGTGTAACCCAAATACGGGATAACCACCAGGATAGTGACCGCTGCGAAATACTACCAGAGCTTACAACCAGTAGCGCTACACGGGCGCGAAGCACACCCAACAGCGCACACTTTCTCATAAAAGTTCTTGCCAAGGTTGGTGCATTTGCCTTATTTCCGCTACGCCAACTCTCTCTCCCTTAACTCTCCTCCTGGCGCCGGAGCACCACCTAGCTACACGATGCGGCAGGAAACCAAAGAATTGCAAACAGCGATGGACCTTCTCGAAACGAGCCACCATGGCTCACTGTTCCATCTTCTTGGTAGTGTTTCCATGTATCCCTTTCCTCGACGGGTCTCTGGCGAACATTCTCATTTATATCATTATCAGTCCACCTAATTTTCAACATTCTTCTGGAGCCCTACATCTTAAATGCTGCAATTCTCTTATGTTCCAGTTTTCACACTCCCCATGTTTCACTAGCATACAATCATATGCTCCTTATATACATTCTCATAAATATTTTCCTCAAATTAAGGCTTATGTTTGATACTAGGTAGACTTTTCTTGGCTAGGAATGTCCTTTTTGCCAACTCTAATCTAATTTTTATGTCCTTCTTGCACCGTCAGTCATGAGTTACTTACTGACTAGGTAGCAGACTTCCTTAAACTTTTATACTTCGCCATATCCAATTCTGATGTTAAATTTCACGCAATTATCATTTCTGCTGCATCTTCTTACTTTTGTCTTCCTTCTATTTACGCTCACTCCACAATCTGTACTCAAACAATATTTTGTATTCATTAGAGCATTCGTTCCATTCAATGAGCCCTGTAATTTGTCTTCACCTTCACAGAGGATAACTATGTCATCAGTGAATCTTATCACTGATATCCTTTCACCCTGAACTTCAATCGCACACTTGAACCTTAACACTAGGCGCAAAAGACTATGTCTTACACCGTTTTTTATCCGAGCACTCTTATTGTTCCCTCTTGGGCTTTGTACGTATTGTATATTACCCATCGTTCCCTATACCGTATCCCTATATTTCTCAGAATTTCTAATATCTTGTTCCATTTTCCATTATCAGAACACTTTTCTGGATCGACAAGTCATACGAATATGCCTTGATTTTTCTTCAGTCTTGCTTCCATTATCAGGTGCAAAGTCAGAATTGCCTCCCCGGTGTCTTTACTTTTTCTAAAGATAAATTCTTCCTCTTTTAACAGATCCTCAGTTTCCTTTTCCGTTTTTCTGTCTTGCCATCAGTTTGGATGCATGAGCTGTTAAGCTGACTGTGCAATAATTCTAGCACTTGTCGGCTCCTTCTATCTTCGGAATTGTGTGGATGATGTTTGTCCGAAAGACTGATGGTATATCGCCAGTCTTATAAAACTACATGCCCTCACGGGTAATCGTCCTGTTGCCGCTTTCTCCAATCTTCTTCATCTACTGCCAATTCATCATTAGACTTTGTAGCATGCTTCGGCCTCAGCAGGCCTTATAGCCTGTTTCGTGGTTACCACCTCTTCCTAGGATTAGCCACAATCCAACAGGATGTATTCCATTGCTTGTCGAGGGATTATCTATTCGATGCTGCTTCCGTTTGATTAATTTTTCATTTAGTGGCTGTACCCCTAGATCATTCCTTATTTCTTCATTTCTTATCATATCTTGTATTGTGCAGAATTTCAGATATCTAAGCAAAACTTCATTTCCGATGTTTCAAGTTGTGTTAGGTCTTTTGATCTTAATGTCAAACTTTCTGCTCCATTTAATACTGCGGGCAATGCGACGACTTTCTTAAATTTCATTTGGGTTTCTCTTCTAGTTTTAGTCTTCAATGATCTTATCTTCTCACATATGCGCTGACAGCTGTTAGTTTTGTTGTTCATATCTTTCTCTTCTTCAAAGGTTATGTCAAATATGAGATACTGGAAATGGGACACCTGTAATGATGACTACCTTAGTCCTTATAGGATACGCTGTTGCATTTGTTTATTGTTGATGTCTTTAGAGTGTGATTGAAGCCCAATATTGTCTAATCTGTTTACCAGTATCTGAAACTTCTCTTCACTCTCCTGTATAGGTTACCGACAATCATTCTCCCCACGCGATATTCGCAAGTGGAACAGGGTTGGAGGTATCAGGTAGTGGTACCGAAAGTACCCTCATCCACCCACCATTATATTGCTTATGCAGTATGATGTAGATGTAGATATGATTACCTGATCGTTTTGAAGAGCATTGTATTTAGAAATTTACCTGACTCAATTCTAATAGCTTGAGATAATCGATTCATCATCCTTTCTCTGACAATGTCTTCGATGTAGATATTGAACAATGCTGACATACTACAGCCATGCCTTACTCCCTGGTTTATCTCCAGTTTTGGTATCTCTTCTTCTTTCTGTTTTTTTTTCTTTTTGTATAAACGTTGGCATACTTTTATCATTATTTCTGTACGAGATGTATTTAACCTTTTGTTTCCTGTATGTTTCCCCTGCTACCTTCAGAATTTCTTAAAGTGTATTCCAGTCATCATGATCAAAAGCTTTCCTTAAGTACCCAAATGTTATAAAATATGTTTTCCTTTCATTAACCTGTCCGCTATGATAATTCGTAGGGCCGATATTGTCTCAAGTGTTTCTGCGTTCCTCTGGAAACCACACTGATCTTCCTCGAGATTGGCTCCTGTCAGTTTTTCCGTTCTACAATAAAGTACATATTTCAGTATTTTTGAATCACTAATAATTTATTAATATTCACTCCTGTCGGCATGAGCGTTCTTTGATACTGGAATTATTAGATTCTTCTTGAAGTTTGATGGTACTTCTCCTGTATCATACATCTCGCACTCCAGGTGGGGTAGTTTATTTTTGGCCGGCTCTTACAAGTATATCTAGCTGGCCTTGTCTTTTAAATATTTGTTCCTCTGCTGTCTTAACTACCTCATCTTTCAAAGCTAACCATTCGTCTTCTACTGTATTCTTTTCCTCTGTTTCAGTCAATGTTGCTTAATGCTTCCTTTAAAACTATGAACAGCCTGTGGTTCTTTCAACTTAGCCGCGTCCTATCGCCTTAATTTCCTATCTTGTTGCAATTCCTTCATTTTTAATTTACAGTTCATAACCTGCAGTATATTTTTTATCCAAGATGATTCTTCATCATTTAATCATTCATTAGAGCTGCATGTCGTTGTGAAAAGTAACGGCTGCAGTTTCCCCTTGCTTTCAGTTGTTCACAGTCCCAGCACTGCATGGCCATGTTGGTTGGTGTTGCAAGGCCAGATCAGTCAGTAATCCAGACTGTTAAACCTGCAACTCATGAAAAGACCACTGCCCATCTTCAGGAACCGCGTGTTTTCTGGCCTCTATTAAGATACCTCTCCATTGTGTTTGCGTCTACAGTACGGCTAACTATATCGTTGAGGAGCCCAAGACACCCCACCACAGCACGGTCCGTGGTAGGTGGCGGTAGAGGGGGGCTGGAGATACTGATTTAAGCTGTTCAAATTTTCACTTGTGTCGAGATATTTGCTAACAGGTTTTGGTACATCAAAGGCAGCAACAATCATCCGACTGAAGTGCGACCACACCCTTCACTCCTTCTGCTTGCCATTATTTACCAAACGTAACGCTGCTGTTAACCAGGACTCACTTTTACTTCCCTTAGTACGTGTCCTTTCGACGAGGTAATGCGTATACCAGTACCTTCCAGCTAAATACTGCACATATTATTATATACGCTGCAGCTCGGACCGAGTATAAAATTTTGGCACGCATCTCCATCCTAAACAACGTCGAGCTAGATGGCGCGTTGTTAGCACACTGGACTCGCATTGTGGAGGACGACAGTTCACGTCCAAGTATAGTCGTCCTTATTTAGGTTGTCCTTCATTTCCCTAAACCTGTCGAGGCAAATGCCGGGAATGGTTCCTTTGTAAAGGGCTTGGCTGATTTCTTTCCACATCGTTAGATAATCCGAGATGGTGCTCCTTCTCTAGAGAACATGCAGGCGACTATATTAAACCCTAATCGTCCTTCCTTACTTCCTTCTATCCAAAATATGTCATTTTGTTCAGTGAAATAGATAGTTCACAAAGCTTAAACTAAACTTAGATTTGATCCCTGTCTGTCAAATCTGGAGTCGTGATTGCTAACCAGAACTAAAGGAATGAGTGTCAGACCATTCACGGAACACGTTATGAATGGAGTGGATATATACCATGAGGCTTTCAGAGCGTAATGGAGGGACATATTTCGAGATTGTCTCTGTGGGTATAAGATGTGTGAGTGCTTCCACCTAATAGCTTTGTCTATTGTAGAGAAACATATTCTGCTTCTTTATCCTGGTGGCAATTTCTATTGTTGGTACACTGAGATAAAAATTCTTAATCTCTACACAACGATAACCAACAATGGAATGTAGAGTTCGTCTTCAGTACATAGTTAAGTGGCCGCGCTTTGTCATCCATAAAAATGCATCCCCGAAAAGAGGTTCGACAAGTTCCTCGATGCGTTACTTGGTTCCCACGTCTTGCCTTCTGAGGGTATGTAGAGCTTCGTTGAAAATGATCGTTTTGATGATTCGGGTGTTATATTCTCTGGATGTATAATCTTGCAAAAGTGTTACTGATCACCAGATCTTTTAACATGGTACACGAACTTGTCAATGTTATTGTGGCAATCTACTCGTTTACCGTGTGCATCTCTTCAGGGGAGCATTCTGCACTGACCTCATTTCTAGGGATGACTACTTTAAAGTTACGCGTATTTAGGCGAGCTGGTCGGCCACACGATTTCAGTACAAGGTAAAATGAATTTGTTGTAGGGGTGAACGCTAATGGACGCACGGCTCAGGTCGCGCTGCAACAGGTCCTACGCTCCACTCAAGTATTAAAGCAAATCTGAATATATTTGCGATCTCAGAAAAATGAGGCACATCCTATGACACAACAATATTTTCAATATTTTTATAATTACAGAAATTAATGTTTCATAGTGAATAAACAGTCCAAAGACGATTAGCAGAGCACAACGTCAATTGAAGATGAGGGATACAGACAGATCACCTGTTGCGGAACATGCTTTGCAACCCGGAGACCATGTCATTCAATTTGAAGGACTCAATTACTGGCAGGCATAAGCGGGTACCATTAAAGGCTATACGGAGAGGGTATACAGACTGTAAAACACCCCACGAATATCAGCAGGAAGGAACACGACGTGAAATTGAATGACATTTGCAGTCTGGTGCTTGGTTCAAATGGCTCTGAGCACTATGGGACTTAATATCTGTGGTCATCAGTCCCCTAGAACTTAGAACTACTTAAACCTAACTAACCTAAGGACATCACACACATCCATGCCCGAGGCAGGATTCGAAGCTGCGACCGTAGCGGTCACGCGGTTCCAGACTGAAGCGCCTAGAACCGCATGGCCACACCGGCCGGCAGTCTGGTGCTGAAGAAGACGTGTACCAGTCTTCCACCATGAGGTGACATCAACAGCGGACGACGGCAGACTACAATGGCCCTTTGCGCTCGCGTATTCAAAACATGTGACGTCGCTCCACTGCGAGGAACTACGCGGAAACGGAATTTGGCAGTAGTGAGTTGGGAGCCAGGATGTGAATCGGACATTCAAGAAAGCTACGATCCCCCCCTTAATATGATCTCCGCAGATGGGACAAAACGTCGGGTTTTAAGGTGAAGCCCATCGACCACGTCATAATCTCCCGAAATATTTTATTAATTGTTAACTATAGAGTATTTGAGAATTGTTTCCTGAACAAATTATGGAGTGAATCGAGCAAACGCTACTTCAGAACGAGTTCCTAAACAGACCTTGTTTCAAACACGAAAATGGGTTGCTGTAGAATGTTTGTGTGCGTGAACTAGCTAATTTGACGCATATAAATCATTCTAATGGAGTGTTGACGGAGGCTACGACGGTCAAGAGACGACTACCGGAATTTTGCTGTGGGTTCTTGTCCAAAGTTTGACAAATTCCATTAACAAGGTTTTGGATTTTATTGAGAAACGTGACCGGGAGTTGAAATACAAGCCACATAATGGGAACAGTTGACTGGGAAATGGGTATCAGAATGAGAATTACAATGACCACCAAAATAATGTCAATGCTGATGATAATTTTCAAAAGACATGTGGAACTGGGAATTCTCACAACAGAAATCAAAACCGGGAATGAAGATTTGAGGTTCAGCGTCTCCACGAAATGTAATGCCTGAATCCAAGAACAGGAAATTAGAGATTGCTGGAGTTTAGGTCAAGAAATATTTAAATAAACCTGCGTTGATTGAGACACGATATTTTAAAACCTCTGTGTCCAAAATTCGGCAAAGAAGCCTCAAATGTTTGATAAGAAGGCTGTAAAAAATAAAAAAAGTGGGGAATAATTTTGAGCAGCGCAATCAGAAAGTGGGCGCAATAAATATAAAAAAATGTGTTTAGAGATTCGATAATGAGGATATGGGGCTGAAAATATTGTTTTACGATAGGGAAGCTAATGATGGAGTGAATGGGTGCTTGGTGGTAAATTTTATGATCAGCATTGAGGGCCGGCCGAGGTGGCCGTGCGGTTAAAGGCGCTGCAGTCTGGAACCGCAAGACCGCTACGGTCGCAGGTTCGAATCTTGCCTCGGGCATGGATGTTTGTGATGTCCTTAGGTTAGTTAGGTTTAACTAGTTCTAAGTTCTAGGGCACTAATAACCTCAGCAGTTGAGTCCCATAGTGCTCAGAGCCATTTGAACCATTTGAGCCAGCATTGAGGCTAAGGTGGGCCTTAATTTTGGTGGAGGTGGACTGTATAACGAATTCCAATGAGGCACTAGTCAAGAGTAACAGTTACATTAATGTATATGAGAGTAATGTAGACGATATTTTATCTGAGGAAGTAGGTAAAGCTATCTGTGAAGACGGTGAAGCTGTGGTGTCGTTTGTTGAAGATCTGTTTTGTGGTGTATCGACGGAACTATGTGAGGTATCTGTGCAGGCGGCATAGCAATAGTTTCACCAGGTGGTGAGTTTTATTATGTATCGGCGGAAATTGTTAAAAGGAAACAAAGATAATGTTTGAGGAGCTTAAGTCGCGAAAGTTGAAGCTACTGATTTGGATATCTTGGAGGAAGGAATCTGTGCATTTATTTCTGTTGATGTAAGTAAACTGATGCCTCTTGATGAAAAGATGAATTGCGAGTGGATGTGGAAGGTTGAACAGGAACGTAATGTGTTCAATGGTAAATCTGAATACGAAGTGTCGGAGGAATCTGAGAGTAGCGAAAATGTAAAGGACTACCGGTTCTTCGAGCTTGGCGGAAATCTAGTGCACTGTGAATTTTGATGTGGAGCGATGCAATAGCGGCACTTTGCATGGTGTAATGGCAGAGATTGAGAGAGTTGTTGGTGGTGACTCCTGTTACGTATGACAGGTGTAATGGATGTTCTAAGTAATGAATCTTATGAAATATCGGTGGATGTTAATGGAATTAATTGTGACAAAGATTGTAGTGATTCGGTGGAAATACGAGAGGTTTTGTGGACTCGAGGCAAAGTTTTAAGTTGTTTGGTTAATTATAAGAGTTTTGCAGCTACTTATATAGTTACTTCAGACGAAGGGAACAGTATATTTGATTCTTACGAGGATGATAAAATAATGGATTTTGAGGCTGATTTGACGCCTACTGATGATTTGCAAGTGAATCGGGAGAATGTAGAATTGGGTAATGGGGAAAATATTTGTTAAGGAGATGATGTTAGGACAAAATAGCACAGTGAGGAAGAAAGTAAATATTCTATTTTGATTGCAAATGATGAGCAGAAATATTGAAGCCTTTACTGCCCCACCGAGAGAAATAAATAGTAGCAATATGTTTTATCGGTAGAACAGGAGAAACTGGGGCGAATGAAGTTTTAATGAATTGTTTGATGGTGATAATGAAACAGAGAGTTGGTCTGATATTGTATGTAGGAGAAAGGAAGGGATATTATAAATGATATTCTGAGGGAGCAATGTTTAGAACAGTGTAAAATTAAAAATGTGAATCTTATAAGTGAAGTGATTGAGGCTAATGAAGAAACAAAGTGTGTAAATATAGTGCTCCAGCGGTAGTGACAAATTTTGCCTGTAGACGTAAGTCAGTTGGTGAAAGAGGGACGAGGGCTCGAATTAGAGTAGGCGAAAAAGCAGAAAAAAGTGAGGTTCAAAATATAGTCTCACTGGCGAGATAAACGTTATAAGAGGCATTGGTGGCAGAGATGTGAATAAGAACGTGACGTGAAAAAGTCTGTGGGTAAGTTAGGGCATTTTCATGTGTAGTTTTTAAGAAGTTGGGGGGTGGGAGATTTCTGTTTCGTGTAAGGAGTAATTTGGTGAATTTTAGATGTATGTGATAACGCAGTGGGACAAACTGTAATGTATGAGGGAAGTACATATTGGCAGCACAACTCTTGGTGGACGGAGATCAGTAGAATATAATTGGTTTCTTTATTTGCGAGAGGGAGGAATAAATTGTTCTGTTCTTAGGATTTGAGGCGTAATTGCGAGCGGTTGTTTAAATGTAATACTTGCAGTATTTCAGATGGGTTTCTCGCGTAATATGTGTAGGTTACTTGTAATTATTGTTCGCACAAAGTTTCGTGCTTGAAGGTCATCAGACCTCTTTAAAATTTTAGTTGCTTGTTAGAATAAAACATCTAGTTACATGCAAAGTATGAGCTAAGATTTAAGATCAATTCTATGATGCATATTATTCTGGAAGAGTTTTGAAAAGATCTGTCCGTAAAACGTTGGGACAATTTCGTATTATGTTTAAGAGAATAATTCTAGGGACAAATGTTTTATTATGCAACTGGGATATCGGTTAATATAGAATGCAGTTAACAGCTTAGCTGAAAGGAAAATTAAATGGGCGATTTCATCACAGGGTAGTATTAGTTTTAAAGTTTTTTATTAGACGCGGTGAAACTGTGGAGGAATCATAAATGTTAATTGATGTATGGCGTCGATCGAGTTTCACGTGCGTATTTTGTTTAATCGTACATGAGATTAATTACCTTCGCCTATATTTTCCTATAGAAAGATAAGTGTATCCGCAATAGTCGTTGTGCATTCAGTCGCTTTCCATCTTTAGCTGTTTGTTTTTATGGTAGCTGAGAGTAGATTATAAAAGAAATAAAAGAAAAAAGTTATGGGGAAGTAGTTGTTGTGTGATCTTAAGCCGTTGTGGCGAACCTGCTGTTTGTGTTATTCTCGGATGTCCAGCCTGGTGCAATCATTTACGTAACACAATATTTCGCAGAGTAACTTGTAGTCATCTTAAGGCGATATGTTGTTTCATGTAGACGACTGCTCCAGGTTGGATACGCAAGAGCAATACAAAGCGAAATTATTATCATTGGACATCAAAATTAATTGAAGAATCACCAGTAAGTGAAATCCGTTAGTAAATTAGGGAAAAAAGCAATGTGAGCAATCAATAGCGAGACAAAGACTTTTCAGCTACTCTGTAAAATTTAGAACAAACCATATTATTTGGGTTAAATCAAAAATAATTACCTCCGATGTTACGCTCCACTGATAACGTCAGTGCGTAAGTAGATGGGAGCAGACGGAGCTTCATTACGTTAGACGACGTAACTGGACTGCAGCTCCAATTATTTAGAGCCAAGCGAAATAGAGCTGTCATTTCGCCTTCACAACTGTCGCACAGTGCCCTCTGAACGGAATTTATCATTAATGGAAGGCCACAACTTGTATCTCATTTACGAAACACTGAATCGATTTCGTAACAGATCACTCTAATTACAGTTCTCGTCATGATGGCGACTGAGGGAGAATATATTCTGGCATCTCTACCCAAAGAGAATTACCTTCATCCCCAAAAATACTGTTTAAATTTTCACCCAGAATCCTAGCTTTCAGCCTCGACTTGTCAGGATCCTAAAACACTTTGAGTGAAGTAATATGTTTGCTCAGCGACAGAAGCCAACCATTGGTGCTGCAGTTTTTAATGTCGGGGTATTACTGCATGATTTATGTTTCCGAAGGCTCTCATTCTACATGAACGCGACCAATGACAGAGCCTTTGTCTGGAGAGCAATGTAAGAGAGATTCATCGATTTGGTGACGTAGTGTCTCACGTACGATCTGCCTGGCCACTCAGAACTCTACCAGCTCAGACGAGAAGATACTGGAGACTAACTGTTAAATACGCCATAACTACTGTGTAACAGCAACTGAAATTGGCGCTGGTGTTCCTTACTCGCAGGTTAGTCACAGTGCAGCGGGAGATTAGCCGAGCGGTCTAAGGCGCTGCAGTCGTGGACTGTGCGGCTGGTCCCAGTGGAGGTTCGAGTTCTCCCTCGTGCATGGGTGTGTGTACTTAGGATAATTTAGGTTAAGTGGTGTGTAAGCTTAGGGACTGATGACCTTAGCAGTTAAGTCCCATATGATTTCACTCACATTTGATCATTTTTGTTAGTCACAGTCATCGTATTCGTACCTCCTTTATGTGGGTACACACACCCTGTCCCCATTTCGAATGTTGTTATGCACTTAAGCACCAAATAAATTGGTATAGGCATGCGTATTCAAATACAGAGATACGCAAACAGACAGAATACGGCGTATACGGTGACCCACGCCTACATCTGACCAGAAAAGTCTGGCGCAGTTGTTAGATTTATCACTGCTGCTACAACGGCAGGTTGTCAAGATTAAGGTGAGTCTGAGCGTGGCGTTACAGTCGGCGCACGAGCGACGGGTCACAGCATCTCGGAGGTAGCGATGAAGTGGGGATTTTCCCGTACGACCATTTCACGAGTGTACGGTGAGTATCAGGAATCCGGTAAAACATCAAATCTACGACATCACAGCGGCCGGAAAAAGATCCTGCAAGAACGGGACCAACGACCACTGAAGATAATCGTTGAACGTGACAGAAGTGCAACACTTCCACAAATTTCAGTGCTGAAACATCAATAAGTATCAGTGTGCGAACCACTCAACGCAACATCACTGATATGGGCTTTCGGAGCCAAAGGCCTGCTCGTGTAACCATGATGACTGCACGACACAAAGCTTTACGCCTCGCCTAGGCCGTCAACACCGACATTGGACTGTTGATGACTGGAAACATGTTTACTGGTCGGACTAATCTCGTTTCAGATTGTATCGAGCGGATGGACGTGTACGGGTACGGAGACAACCTCATAAATCCATGGACCCTGGATGTCAGCAGGGGAATCTTCAATCTGGTGGAGTCTCTGTAATGGTGTGGGGTTTGTCCAGTTCGAGTGATATGGGACCCCTGATACGTCTAGATATGACTCTGACAGGTTAAACGTACGTAAGCATCCTGTCTGATCACCTGCATCCATTCAAGTCCACTATGCATTCCGACGGTCTTGGGCAATTCCAGCAGGGCATTGCGACACTCCACACGTCCAGAATTGCTACAGAGTGGCTCCAGGAAAACTCTTCTGAGCTTAAACACTTCTGCTGGCCACTTATCTCCAAGACATGAACATTACTGGGCATATCTGGTATGCCTTTCAACGTGCTATTCAGAAGAGATATCCACCCCCTCATACTCGTACGGATTTATGGACAGCCCTGCAGCATTATTGGTGTCAATTCCCTCCAGCACTACTTTAGACATCTGTCGAGTCCATACCACGTCGTTTTGCGATACTTCTGCGTGCTCGCGGAGGCCCTACACGATATTAGGGAAGTGTAGCGGTTTCTTGGGCTCTTCAATGTAACAGACATAGTGATGCCTGCCGTACGGTTGTTACTGTCTAAAACAAATGCGTAACATTCTGTGATACATCTCTGTCACTAATTTAACTGTCTCAGTATAACGATTTTGTTTGTAATCATAGTAAATATGGTGGTGTGTTCAGTGCGAATGTAGCTGTTTAAAAGAAATGTGCAATATTCTAAAATTCCTCTCCAGAATTAATTTAACTGTCGCAGCGTAACGATTGGTATTTTTTTAATGGTAGTAAACACCCATGCATACATCGCTTGCTGTAGGTTTTGTCACGTTGCAGATTCTTGAACGTTGTGCAAGTTATCAAAGAATAACTTATCCGGAACAGCTATCTGTATAAAAATACTTGTGAAAACCGCATTAATGAATGAGCGAATACATGTATGCTTCAGTATTGCTATTTTTTTAATATACACGTTAAGTAACTGGCGTTAATTTTTCATTTACTACTGTCAACAAATTGGATTTATCTGCATACTGTGAGGGAGGAGCCCCGTTTATAATGAATCTAGTCATTTATTATTCTTGCAAAAGGAATTCTTAGTTCTTGAATGTACCCTAGAAAGGGAAACAATTTAGAGAACAGCAACAGTTGATATGTTTTCACTAAATTTAGTAGAAATTTTTGAATTTTTGCGTTGTATCTGCCTGGAGTGCTTCTACTAAACTGAACAGGATAGTAATGTCTAGCGCAAATTATAGATTTCTTTTTCTTAGTCGTAATATCTCATCACGACATACGCTGCAACACTCTTACGAGTGTTTCATATTGTTTCTGACAACTCTGTGTAATAGATGAACCGTTACTGTTCCTCAGTTTAAATTTTTAACTGATTTGTCTGTGTACAGTGGGAACCATAACACCACTGAAAAAATTTCGGTGGTGGTTATGGAATATTTTCTGAGCGTATTGGTATAACGGACCCGTGGTCTCGCGTCTCTTGTTGCACAGTATTAAAGTAATTATGATTTATTTGGTTTGTTACCTCAGTGAAAATACCTTCACAAAAGCGAAGAATCTTGTAGTATACAGTCACTAAAAAGTACTGCACAAAACACAGAGTAATGCAACAACTCTCAGTACCGTGACGTCGCTACAGGATCAGTTCAACACAGCGTTGTTGTGCCGCTCTTCCAATGTATTCAGTAAACCCACGCACGAGGTTCATATCGGCCAACTCTTCCACCAGTAAGACTATCTATGCGTACTGCTGTGTACCACTGTTAACATACAACTAACACTGCCTGGAGAACAGGGCCAAGACAGAACCGAGCAGTACTCAACGCAAGCTTGTCGGCGGCGAGACAAGGGACATTATTGTCGTCGACAGCAGTTACCGCTAGTGAATGGGGCAGGTTTGTTTCCAAACAAGACACGCATTGCAAACCTTCGAAATTTGCACTGTTGTGCAAATATTTTCAGTGCAATACAGACGCAAATTTAAATAGGGTAGGAACTCAAATAGAATTCAATTACTCTGTAACGTGTCACCGGAGACCAGGCGTGTCCAATCTGCTACCCAATGCAAGTATCGATACGGTCCAAGAAATGACCATCTGTAACACGATAGGGGAGAAAAAGGTTTTTCGTTTATCTAACTTAAAACTTTGTGTTCTGCCTTACGGTATGTCTTGTCATGTGGGAGCCTAGTCAGAGAGGTCCACCTCATGAGCGTCTTGGGTAGTGATTCCAGTGGTGGTTTCCAGTTGCTTTCCATTGATGGTAATGAAATGATAATTAGGATAACACAACACCCAGTACCTGAGACGACAAAATTTCCAACCAAGCCGGGCATCGAACCCTGGCCCCCTGCCGTGACAAGCCGCCGCGCTGACCACACAGCTATCGGGGCGGACTCGTTTATCGAAAGTTATGAATAAAATGTTCTTGCCGCCGCGAAAAAGTTATGATAAATTGAATATTTTCAGTTCGAAATTCCCGCCACACGATTCTATTTTCTTTTTCGTCCACGCCGTTCATAACACTGTCGGACATGCTATGCTTGAACCCCGAAGTCTCGTTCTTATGACTGGCCAATCCGTCAGACGCGCTGCTCTGTTATCTTACAGCTATTAAGTTGCAACGGCGAAATTAGAGATTTAGAGACGTATAATTAAATTAAATTATGGAAATATAAGGAAATTCTGTATTATTTCTGTACAACTGTGATACATAATCTTTTTCACTTTAGTTCTCATCACTACTAGTCGGTAAAAGTTACTCATGTGGATCGCCAATAACTGCCAATGTTTCTTATTTAACAGTACTCTAGTTGTGTTATAATATGTTTAATTTGATATCATATCGATTGTTACGAATAAGAGCCGCATTTGAAGATGAACGTTTCTATAACGGGCTTTCAGTAAATCTCTTTACTTTCGTGTACAATTTTTACCACAGCAGATGATCGGAGCAAATTAAAATGTATTAGCACTGCCCGTGATGATGCAAGCCGCTTCCTTTGTCCTTCGTCGCCCCACAGGTGGCATCATGTCCCTGACACTCCACCCACACCAGAACAAGGTTCTTTATGACATGTTTGCATTCTACTATCTGGATGCAACAACTTGGCCCCTTTCTCTGATCGGTACGAGTCGGTAGATGTCGGAAGTCATCGTCCAGCATGCGAACTAACTGTAGATGTGCTATGTTGGTGCCCGCATCTCGTGGTCGTGCGGTAGCGTTCTCGCTTCCCACGCCCGGGTTCCCGGGTTCGATTCCCGGCGGGGTCAGGGATTTTCTCTGCCTCGTGATGGCTGGGTGTTGTGTGCTGTCCTTAGGTTAGTTAGGTTTAAGTAGTTCTAAGTTCTAGGGGACTTATGACCACAGCAGTTGAGTCCTATAGTGCTCAGAGCCATTTGAACCATTTTTTGCTATGTTGGTAAGGCGGGTGCTAGGTTGAGATTCATTGGGAGAGTCCTTAGAAAATTTAGTTCATCAACAAAGGAGGTGGCTAACAAAACACTCGTTCGACCTATACTTGAGTATTGCTCATCAGTGTGGGATCCGTACCAGGTCGGGTTGACAGAGGAGATAGAGAAGATCCAAAGAATAGCGGCGCTTTTCGTCACAGGGTTATTTGGTAAGCGTGATAGCGTTACGGAGATGTTTAGCAAACTCAAGTGGCAGCCTCTGCAAGAGAGGCGCTCTGCATCGCGGTGTAGCTTGCTGTCTAGGTTTCGAGAGGGTGCGTTTCTGGATGAGGTATCGAATATGTTGCTTCCCCCTACTTATACCTCCCGAGGAGATCACGAACGTAAAATTAGAGAGATTCGAGCGAGTACGGAGGCTTTCCGGCAGTCGTTCTTCCCGCGAACCATACGCGACTGGAACAGGAAAGGGAGGTAATGACAGTGGCATGTAAAGTGCCCTCCGCCACACACCGTTCGGTGGCTTGCAGAGTATAAATGTAGATGCAGATGTAGATAACGATGCATTATTACATGTGTGTTTGGTTAAACTGTGACTTAAGATGAGAAACCGGAAGTGCAGGTCAGTCACAATCAATAATTTCAAAGACACCTCAGAGGTCTGTTACTGACTGTAAGATCTGTAAAATAATATAGAATGGCGCCAAATGATGTGATCAAGGAAAGAAATTATTGCACTCCTTGGTACAATATACGGCAGCATACACTCAAAGTGACAGCAGCAGGATGGAAAAAATTATACGGCAGTTTGGCTATAGTAACCGTACCACGTCATCTACCACGCCAGGCAAGATGAGGTCGATTCATCTCACTTTCTTCATTCGACAGTCGACGGACTAGTTTCCTTTGCAGCGTGAGTTACAATTTATTAATTTTCAGTGTATTACTGTCAAAGGAAGACCCGCCAGGTTAGCCGAGAGCGCTAATGTGCTGCTTCCTGGACTCGAGTAGGCGAACCGGCCCCGGATCGAATCCGCCCCGCGAATTAACGACGAGGGCCGGTATGCCGGCCAGCCTGGATGTGGTTTTTAGGCGGTTTCCCACATCCCGCTAGGTGAATACCGGCTGGGCCCCAAGTTCCACCTCAGTTACACGACTCACAGACAGTCGAAAACGTTCCCACTATTTCATGACTTACACTAGGCGCAGAGAGCTGGGGTACACAGGAAGGGCATCTGCCACCCTCTGCAATTAACACTGCCAAATCCGTAAAACAAAGCCGACCCCGCGTTGGAGCGGGACAAAGACCCCGAGAAAGAAAGAAAGAAAGAAACTGTCAAAGCAGGCACGCAGCATTTTAAACAGAGCTCAATATTTTAATGAAATTAAGGAGTATTCTCGAGCCAACAATGTAATTACTCAAATATGAAATTATTAACGAACTCTCACGCATAAAATGTGAAATTAATATCCACTTTTTTTTTGGAATAAAGAATTATAAATTAGTAGTTACTACGTACCATTATAGAATAAAATAAACTAGTATTACTAATTCCCCTTATGTTAATACTAACAGCTGTATGACTGCCTTTCAGTTTTGTTGTCTGTTTTTTTTTCATTTGGTTTATAAAATTCACTACGTAAGATTTTAGGATACAAGAATTTGCAGTGTGACCAGATACAAGAGAGCTGCCGTGCCTATAGTCTTACCACATGAAATACCTCGTGTGTAAATAAATATCGCTTGTATGTACCCAAGCCACGTTACTGCATGACCATCTTTTTACCGTAGGGAGTGGTTGCTGCTATGGTTGTGCAGGCGCAGGTGAAGAGGAAGATGCAGCCAGCGAACGTGCTGGCGACCAACATCAGCATCCTGCGCTGGTCCGGCCTGTGGCCGCCAGAGCGCCAGACAGGCTGGGCCCGCCTCTTCGCCGCCTACACGGCCGTCGCCTTCCTCAGCCAGGTGGTCGCCATCGACATGACGCTGTACCACATCTACAACTCGGAGGGCGACATCTACGAGATCACGCTCACCATGATGGTCACCATGACCCTCGTCGGCGGCGTCCTCAAGATGCTGCACTTCTTCGGCAACGCGGACACCTACTGCCGCCTCGTGCGCGACCTGCGAGAGGTCATCGACCTGCAGAGGGGTCACTGCGAGCGAGACGACGCCGTGTCCGCCATCTTCTGCTCGTACCACCGCCAGGCCATCCTCTTCACCTGCGGCTCGCTCGGATACCTCAACGTCCTGGCACCCACCTGGTTCTTGATGCCCGTTATCACTGGGGTTGCGACCGATCCCAATGACAGGAAGCTGCCCTTCTCCCAGTTGAAGGGCCTCCGCTCCGACGACCTGATCGGGTACTCGGCAGCCTATTTTGTGCAGTGCCACGCCATTTTCTACTGGAATTTCATCAGCGTCGGCCTAGACGTGTTCTTCGCCACTGCCATGCTCCACGCCGCCGCCCAGCTGAAGATACTGAGCCACCGACTGTCCAGACTCGGAAAACAGACGACTCGTTATGAAGAGCAGCCGCCGTACTGGAACGCCCTCCAGGGAGATACAGCACCCGTTAGGCAGATAATTCCATATGAAGAAGAGAATGACTTGTACTTACAACTGCGCAGCTGCATAAAAAATCACCAGGAGATTTTGCGGTACGAATAAGTGACAGAATACAGGTGTCTGACAAAATAGAATAACTCGAATTTAAAATAGTGCATGGTCACCAGAATACCTCTTAGAATCGATACACTTACTTTGTTCTAAGAGAATGCTTCCTTGGAATTGTTTCAGTTAAGTACTTCCCTTGGGAGAGTTTCAATTAGTCAAGAACTTCAAATTTTTTCTAGCGATTCGAACAGTTCTTTCAGAGATCGATAATTCTTTTGGCTGTACGTGGCGAGTTATTTCATCCTAAAGCCCATTAAAACAATGTATGACATTTATAACCGTTTTGGTCCATACACTGCCATCCTACGAGCTATTTTGCTCCACTAGAAGAAAGATACGCCGTTGGATAACCATGTTACTCTGTCACCTCATAACTCGCTGGAATCCCTCATGTAATAGCTAAAAAAAACCCAGAATTGCCTCATAACTGAAACGGGTCAGTCACGATCTTACGTTTCTGCTACTATTTAACCAAGCGGAAAACATCCTGCCATAGAACATATTACAAAAACAGATCAGTAATTTACTGAAACACTTCTTTCCATCGAAGTGGCAGACACGAGGGTGACAAACAGCAAACCTTTCTATGAACGTTATCTTCAAGTTGTTACTGCTACATTTCAGTATAAACAATGCGCAATGATTTTCTCATTAAGAATAATAGTTCTCTTCAGTTTTCCCTATAATTTATAATTACCATTTCCTGCGCATTCTATCTCCTATAATCGTTACACGCTATCACGGAGAAATGAATACTTTCTGATGCGTCACCTCACTTTAATTAGTAGCGTTAGTGTTTTCGTACACGATACAAACACTTGTATAGTAGGTATTACGCACTGCATAGTTACATGAAGTTATAAATGAACATAGTACTAAAAGAACTCCTTCCTCATTATCAAAATCAAACACATTAATCTACTGCTTGCGTAACAGAGATAGTGTGTTGCCGAAACCCATACACGTTCATCTATCACACAGGCTCAAACACAAATGTCTGTGGAAACTACTGTCTTTCGCAGCTGAATTATAACACAGATAGTGCCAACACCGGTATCAAAATAATTCTACAGTTATTTCGTTGCAAATAATTAAATACATCCATACGAACAACATATATAAGCCGTCATGAAGCAGCAGGACAGCGCGCACACACACACACACACACACACACACACACACACACACACATACGCATACGCACACACACGAAGTGTAAATATAATATTATGATGCAATTGCAAGGAAACTATGTACATCAGCCAAGTACTACGACCATAATGGTGAATGACCTCGCTCTTGCATTATTTTCAAAAGCGGTATAGGACTCAAATTTTCCTACTTCTGTTGCTAACTGTGGTATTAATTTTCACTATTGCAATTAGGACAAGTTCCGCATTGAATTCTTTAAATATCGTGACAGTGTAAACAATAACTTTGTCCTTCGTCCCGTGTAAATCTGTGATTGTTCCTACCAAGATTTAACCAATTCGCTGTCATTAGAAGCATTACAACGTTCAATGGGCCGGAACAGTTCTAGCTATATACTATAATTCGTTGCAATATTGTGGTACAAAACGTAAATAGAAGGACACATCTGTGTGCTGCCCTAGCAGAAAGTATCTCCGTAGGGAATGTTTTTATACCAGGCCGTTAATACTATTTTTCCTTGTCCCTGTTGTTGGTATAAGTAATTTTACAATAGCATATCGTTTACGATTTAATAATTGCGCTTAAACTGCACAGAAGTAAATAATATCACACACACGATTTTTGTTTAGTTTGTACACCTACCTCCATGCACGCATTTGTCTTCTGTATTTTGTCATAATATTGTCGGCAATAAGTACTTTTCGTTACACTGTACATAAAGAAACGTCTTGGTGACTTCTCAGCCCCACACACTATTAATTATTAGCTTAATGCAAAGAGAATAACATGTCACAGCGGGACTCATCATGGAGCTGCACGTACTGTCCGCAGACTGGTGCTGTTCCTGGAGACGGTGATGGGCCCCGTGGCGTTCATCCAGTTCATCTGCAGCGTGGTGGCGGCGTGCGTGGCGCTCTTCCAGGCCACCTTTGTAAGGCTTTCCCATCACAGTGCACAGTCAGTGATATCGCTGCAATGGCTCCAACACTATGAAATGTGGGAGCAAATGAAATGAAGAGAGCAGCATACACGAAACACAGAGTAAACTGTAAGAAAGTGAGAGTACGCAGCAAAAGCGCTATCAGCTTCCAGTCACATATCTGCTGTACGATTTCCAGAAGACGGCTACGGATAGTCTGCGACTGCTCACTGCGTATACCACATCCAGTATCTTAAGTGATATTGTTGTCATTACTATCTACTATAGTTTTCTCAACTATTGCTTCGCCCTAGTAAATGTCATGCTAATCTTTCCACTGCTAAAGATTTTAGTATCTTTATTTTCATTCACTTACGCTCAATTAATGATAATAGGTTTGTCTTGCTAGCATCTACATTCGTCCTATACATACCAGTAGAGGAACTCTTATGTCACAGTAAGACATTTAAAAAAAGTCAATAATACCGAAAAAATTAAACTCTTTAATGTGTCAATAAGTAAAGACTTTAGTCTACACGGATACGTACGAAAGATAGTGACCACACTTGGCTGAGCCCGTAGAAAAAGCTACGCCAGTCCTTAGAAAACTCCTTTCTAATTTTCGTATCGTCGAATCATTGGGAACGCGTAATCCGAGAAATGTTCGTATGCAGGCAACACGTCATTGCACGTACGACTTTGTTCTTTCATTCTTCAACAACAGAAACACACGATAGTCCTTCGTGTATATAATGGTGTTCTTGGTTAAGGCTGCTGTCCTGGTCAAGAGAAACTTCCATAAAGTACAAAGTGACACAGGTTGCTGTAGGCTTCTCGAGACACTGGTAGTTATAAGAAGATCTGCCACGAAATGTGTTACGAGCATCCTACTCACGAAAATATGATTAGTTTTATCTCAGTTGTTGCTTTATGAAGCTATTTAATAGAAAGTAAGGTTGATTTATGGACTATTTTTATAATGATAACGAACATACATACATTACAAAAATTTTTATTTTCATTGGTAGCAACTCGGTGTGCTTTCAGAAAAAGAATGTGCTCACCATTTCATACGTTTAGAGTCGTATGAAGACCATATAACAGCAAGTGTCTGAAGTCTTCATTATTCCGTGCACACCCAGGTGTTAGCTGTGAGTTGATTTTACATACGAGAAAAACGAACTACTGACCACATTTCAGTCTTCAGGAATGACCAATAAGAACAGAAACGGTGATCAGCTTCTTTATAAAGATCTGTTAAAAAAGACGTGGATCATATATGCGCTGTGGGGGTACATCTGACAATTCTTACTGCACATTGGGGAAAAAACATTTGTGGAAAACTGTGATACCAAAACACAAGTTAACTTATATTAAACAAGCAAACGAAAAGAATGAAGAAAAAAGGGACAACAGGTAGGAAATCAAACTAGTCAGTTCACTTTCGAAGGAAATTCAAGAGGTGACTGAAATGAACTTACAAGAGGCAGTTAAACTGTGCCTCATAAGTAAATGTTAGACATAGTAAACAAATATTCGAGCATGGACTGTGGACTAGTTCAGTGTAACACATATAAGCAGTAACCTATAGTAGACATTCTGCCGTAATCTTTCGCAATGTAACTGACCTCACTATAAAGGTGTGCTGAAAAGTAATGCCTCCGAATTTTTTATTCTGTTCTCAATATCGGGTGAAGTATTTCTTTCATGCATATACTCGGTCGACTTTCCCGCTCGCTCAAGCAAGTTGCAACACTCTGTCACTAGAAGGCTCGGAATAATAGTATGTAACATGGCGGTGTATATTGCAACTCTGTCGGTGCTTGAGGAACAGCGTGCTGTAATCGAGTATCCAACCACAGAAAACGTGAGAGTGCCGAATGATCATTAGTTTTCGCGTTGTTTGCAAGAATGAACTTGTGTGAGAGAACCGAAAGTACAAACGTTGGAAGTAGATTGTAGGCAATTATGTGTCTGAAACTTCCTGGCAGATTAAAACTGTGTGCCGGACCGAGACTCGAACTCGGGACCTTTGCCTTTCGCGGGCAAGTGCTCTACCAACTGAGCTACCCAAGCACGACTCACGCCCCGTCCTCACAGCTCTACTTCCGCCAGTTCCTCGTCTCCTACCTTCCAAACTTTACAGAAGCTCTCCTGCAAACCATGCAGAACTAGCACTCCTGAAAGAAAGGATATTGCGGAGACATGATAGAGCACTTGCCCGCAAAAGGCAAAGGTCCCGAGTTCGAGTCTCGGTCCGGCACACAGTTTTAATCTGCCAGGAAGTTTCATATCAGGGCACACTCCGCTGCAGAGTGAAAATCTCATTCTGGAATTATGTGGCTATACGAGTTTGTTCGATTTTCTTTACATATACATCTTTATAAATACGCAGCAAGCCACTGTACGGTGCATGACAGACGGTATGCTGTACCACTGCTTGTCATTCGCCCCCCTGTTCTAATCGCAAATAGAGTGAGGGATAAACGACGTTCCTTATGACTCTGTACGACACGTAATTTCTCGTATATTATCTTCCCGGACCTTACGCTCAATGTGTCCTGTCGGCCGTAGAATCGTTCGGCAGTCAGCTTCAAATGCCCGTTCTCTAAATTTTTTCAATAGTGTTCCTCAAAACTAATGTCGCCTTCCCTCCAGGGATTCCCATTTGAGTTCCCGAAGCATCTCCGTAACGCTCACGTGTTGATCGAACCCACCAGTAATGAACCACGCTGTCCTAAAATTCTCCCACTGAACCGAAATCTACCATTCGCCTTCCCCAACATAGTTTTCACATTCTCGTATCATCTCATATCTCTTTGCAATGTTGAGTCCTGATATTTATACAAATTGACTCTGTCAGACAGGAAACTAGCAATTCTGTATCCGAACATCGGAGGTTTGATCTTCCTACTCATCCAAATTAATTTACTGTTTTCCACATTTAGGGCTAGCTGTCATTCATCACACCAACTGTAAATTTTGTGTAAGTTGTCTTGTACCTTTCTACACTCACTCAACTTCGACATCTTATTATGCACAACGACATCATCATCAAACAACTACAGATTGCTGCCCACCCTGTCCGACAAATCATTTATGTATATAGAGAACAACTGCGGTCCTATCACACTTTCCTGGGGCACTCCTGATGAACACTCGCCGCCGTGGACAACATACTGTATTCTATTATTTAAGATGTCTTCAAGCCACTCACATAGCTGTAAAATTATTCCATATGCTCGTATCTTCGTTAACAGCATGCAGTGAGACACCGAATCAAATATTTTCCGAAAATCTATACATATGGAGTTTGGAAGTTACCCTTCATCCATAGTTCTCAGTGTATCATGTGAGAAAAGGGCGAGCAGAGTTTCGCGGGAGCGATGCTTTCTAAAATCATGCTGATTCGTGGATTTGAGCTTCTCAGTCTTAAGAAATTTTATTACATTCGAACTGAGAAGATTGGGATATTGCTCTTTAAGTTTGTGTGTCGGTTCTTTTACCCTTCAAAAAGGTACCTGTGGCTTGGAACTTTGTGCTGGGCGAGAGATTCACGATAACTGCAAATTAGATGAGGGTCCAATGCCGTAGAGTACTCTATGTAAAACCGAATTGGACTTCCATCAGGACCTGGTGATTTATTTGCTTTAAAATCCTTTAGCTGTTTCTCTGCGCCAGGGATGCTTAATAGTATATCGTCCATACGGGGGTCTGTCTGATGATCAAATGACGGTATGTGTGCACGGCTGTTATTTGTGAACGATTTCTTGAACGAGAAGTTTATAATTTCGGCTTTCGTTTTGTTATATTCAACTGCCACATCAGACTGGTCAACAAGAGACTGAATGGAAGCCTTAGTCCCGTTTAGCGATTTTACATATGACCAGAATTTTCTCGGATTCTCTCCCAGATCTTCTGCTAAGATATGACGGTGGTACTTGTTTTATGCTTCGCGCATAGATCTTTTCACATACGAACGAAGCCCCACTAACCTGCGCTTGTTGTTATTTGTGCGTTCTCTTTTGAACCGTTGGTGCAACAGCCCGCCGGCCGTTGGTGGCCGAGCGGTTCTAGGCACTTGAGTCTGGAACTGCGCGACTGCTACGGTCGCAAGTTCGACTCCTGCCTCGGGCATGGATGTGTGTGATGTCCTTAGGTTGGTTAGGTTTAAGTAGTTCTAAGTTCTAGGGGACTGATGACCTGAGATATTAAGTCCCATAGTGCTCAGAGCCATTTTGCAACAGTCTCTGCTTTGTTAAACCATTGGTGGGTCTTTTCCATCCCTTATCCACTTACTAGGCACGTAACTTTTCAGACTACGATTTACAATCGGCTTTAACTTCGCCCATAACTCCTCTACATTCATCTCACTGGAACTAAATGATATCAATTCACTGTCTAAATGAGATGCTGAGAACTGCTTATCTCCTATATCTGGCAAAAACACTCTCCGAGCCTTGTCGACTTATTTACTTACTTTCGTAACCATAGTTGCTATAACGACATAATGATCGCTAATCACCGTTTCTATACTGGCACTGTCGATAAGGTTGGGCCTATTCGTAGCTACAAGGTCTAAGACATTTGCATTGCGTGTGGGCTGCCGAGCTAGCTTCTCAAGACTGTTTTCAGAAAACGTGTTACTTCTTGAATAGTGTTTTAATTACTATACTACTATTAGTTTCAAATCCTACTTCATTGTATGTGTGTTCAAGGCTTATACTGCATGACAGATCCGCCATATCGTATTACAAACGTCATAATACACTGCAGTTATATGGCTTATTACTTAGTGTCATATGACATTAGATAACATACTAGATACATATAAATGAATTAACCAGTTAATGTTCAATTTGACAACCATTTCAATGCTCTCGGTGTCACTCCTTATGTGTCTTTCAGACATCCTCTGAATGCATGGTGCGGGCTGTTCTACACAATATATCTTGCTGTTTATTCATTCGCTTCAATTCATGCGCAGCGCCTTCACAAAAATCCCACCGCTTCAAGACGTGGACAAATCTCTCTTGATCCTTTTGGATACGGTTAAGCCTCAACCTTTCGTGACAGGAAAAATCAAACATTGCAACTTTACTCTCTGGGTTTTGAATTAGGGAGCCTGTTTGAGGTGGATGTTTATTTTTTTCCATCGCTCTGTCGCATCTAGACGTAGATGTGAGCCGTAGATGAACCAAAGACGGCTTTCTTGATATCAGGCGTATTGCCGACGGATTCAGGAAAACACAGTTCTCATGCGACTCTTTCTTCTTAAGAATTTGCACCATGGCAGATTATTTATGAGATCGGAAGGAGCAATTGTGGACAGAACATGAGACCACCGGTTTAATGTAGGTCTGGCAGTCCCATTAATGTTCATCATTGGCCTTATTAAGACGAGGTTCATGTTAACTGTAAGTGTGATGTTTTCCCGTGGAGGATCACAATGTTCAGCTGATGGGTACACGAAATACGGCATTGTGCAGCATATCTACATTTGCTTTCTACTTGTTTCCATCTATTCTGCTGATTAGATTTACTCTTGAGCCAAGTTTCTTTTACATTTCTGTGCAGTGCCTTTTAAATTACTTAGTTGGACCGGAGGAGACTACATCTACATTTACATATACATGGATACTCCGCAAATTACAATTAACTGCCTGGCAAAGGATTGATGGAACCACTTCCAATCTCTATCAGCGCGAGGAAAAAACGAACAGTTGTATCTTGAGCTCTGAATCCCTAATTTTATTATAATCATCGTTTCTCCCTATGTAGGTGAGCGTTAACCAAATATTTTCACTTTCGGAGGAGATAGTTGGTGATTCAAATTTCGTTAGAAGATTCCGCCTCAATGAAAAACGTCTTTGTTTCAATGATGTCCACACCACAACCTGTATAATTTCAGTGAAACTCTCTCCACTATTTCGCGGAAATGCAAAACGTGCTGTCCTTCTTTGAACTTTCTCGATGTACTCCGTTAATCGAATCTGGTAAGGACCCCACACCGCGCAGCAGTATTCTAAAAGAGGATGGACAAGCGTAATTCTTAATAGATCTGTTACATTTTTTAAGGGTCCTTACAATAAAACGCAGTCTTTGATTTGCCTTTCCCACAACATTTTCAGTGTGTTCTTTCGAATTTAAGTTCTTCCTAATTGTAATTTCTATGTGTTTAGCTGAATTTTAGATTTGCCTGATTTATCGTGTAACGTAAATTTTACGGATTCCTTTTAGCACTCATGATATCCTCGCAGTTTTCATTATTTAGGGTCAGTTGCCAATTTTCGAACCATACAGATATCTCTTCTAAATCGTTTTGCAATTTGTAACTTTACGAGGCGATTAACGACAGCATCATCAGCAAACAGCCTAACATAGCGGTCAGATTGTCTCCTAATTCGATTATATAGATAGGGAACAGCTGACAGCCTACAACACTGCAGTGGTGAACGCCAAAAATCACTTCTGTTTTACTCGATGACTTTCCAGCAATTACTACGAACTCTCTGACAGGAAACCACGAATCCAGTCACAGAACTGGGACGATATTCCATAAGCGTGCAACTTCACTACAAGCTCAATGAGATTTTCACTCTGCAGCGGAGTGTGCGCAGATATGAAACTTCCTGGCAGATTAAAACTGTGTGTCCGACCGAGACTCGAACTCGGGACCTTTGCCTTTCGCGGGCAAGTGCTCTACCAAGAGCACTTGCCCGCGAAAGGCAAAGGTCTCGAGTTCGAGTCGCGGTCGGGCACACAGTTTTAATCTACCAGGAAGTTTCACTACAACCTGATTGTGTGGCACAGTGTCAAAAGCCTTCTGGAAATCCAAAAATACGGAATCAATTTGAAATACCTTGTCAACAGCACTCAGGACTACTTTAAGGATAGTTTTGGCAAACGTACACCCCGTCAAGTAATACTTACAGCTTCCTATGTGCCTCTTTATTAAGGAGATGGACCGTTGTGACATCTGTTTTATTTGGGTTTAGCTGGAGCCTTCACCTACAAAACAGTCATTCAACACTGTGCGGTCATTTCAAAGTGTACTTACAATGATTTACATCTTCGTTCTAACACTTCAGTGCTAGTAGCTGGCATGTCGTAAAGACACCCAAATTAAATTGAATGTGAGCCAGGAGGCAGGTTTCTCCATCTTCTAGCTTTGCATTCAAAAAACTGAAAACCGTGGATAATAAAGCATGTTGTTGAGTAAACGTACTAACTTCCGAGGTGGAATAACACCAACAAACTTGAGTGTTAAGCCTTCTCTCCATACTGTTCCGTAAGTTGGTATCAGATACACGAAATCTGCAGCCAAATTCCGGCTTCTCTGAAATACACTTTCAACCATGGTTTAAGCGTTAGCACATGATCGCGATAACTCCGATTTTTTTCTAAAGCCACTCTGTTCGGCTGGGATTATTTGACCGATGGCTTCTTGGATGTGAGAAAGAGCCTCTCTAATTATATATAAGTACTGCTAAGTGGAGAGCCGATCAATAATCAGCAACATCGGTTCCTTCTTTATTCTGTGAGCTTTCAGGATTGCAGTTAGTTCACTTTGATATCTTGCCAATCGAAATACTGTGCCAAGGAGTCAACATGATCCGGCTGCAAACTTGAAACCTCATAGAATATTCAGCACGCTGGGAAAATTTCAAGAATCAGTTATTTCTTTGTGTGATTTTAAGACTGCCTTACTTTATCTTTGTTAAACATCTTAGGTAGTTTTCCGGTTTGAATTATTTCATTGAAGAGTCATAGGAGCAGTTGTTTCGTGTGAGAACCTATAGTTTTAGCGAACTCTAAATACATTCCATGAAATACAGCAGCTTCTTTAAGCTGCAGGAAATTGAGGGATGTGTTGAGTTCACGTATGTCAAGGTTACGCGCATATTGAGTGTGAGTTTCCAAATAGCTAGAGCTGTTGTTTATGTGCCTCATCCAATTCAGTCTTTGAAATTTTTATTAGTATGTCAGAAACTAAATTACCGTTTACGTGAGAATTTTTTGTTGGTGAGGTGGATCTGTTTTGTGGATAGTTTTGTTGCACCGTAACTGGCTTTACGCCTGGAATGCGCGACATTCAGTCCAGCTGAGGTCCTGTTTAATTTAAGTATTCTTTTTTGATAGAGAACCTTTAATATATGATGCTACAAGCTCTCAAGGATGATGGAGAGGGATAGATGTATGAATTTGAGGTAAGAAATCCAGGCCCGGAAACGACCGAGTCTAAAGTTATAAGCGAAAATCGTTCTGATACCTATAGCAGTCGAATACATGTACCGGCACTGTTGTTGCTTAGAATGTAGTGTATGCAATTGTCAGAGGTTGTAGTATTCACCAAAACAAGGAAGAAAATGTAAATGTGGGCTCCAAAATGCACACCTTAAGATGTAACAGCACTTCCCCAGTAAGAGAGATATGCTTCACATTAGCGATGGTGGACAAGTGCTCATAGTCCTTAAGGTATGCACGTTAGACCCCTTGTTGACTGGTCACTTTTCTCTTTTTTTGGTATGTTCTACTTCTGACAGTTTCCTACTCAACAATCTTAGCAACAATAGTAACGGTACTTGTATGCCACTGTCGGAGCTATCGGAACGGTTTTCGCTTATAACTGTCGACTCGATCGTTTACAGACTTGAGTTCCTTACCTCAAATTGATATATTTACCCTGCTTCATGATACCTGAAGTTTGTAACATCATCACGGAAGCGCGGTGTACATACAGCTATTACTTGAGCATGTGAAGTACACACTTCGAAGTCGACGTGTCAGGAAATTTTTGGCATTTTATTTTAGAATATCCACAAATAGGACACATTTTCTCGGGACTGGAGAAATATATTGGTCTATGTTGTATGGGAATGACATGACAACAGTGGCGTAGCGTGGTTGTCTACCATCCTGCGTCAACCCAAATTTGCCGCACTCCCCCCCCCCCATTTTTTTCGCAACCAGGCAAAAAATTACACAGATCTTGAACAATGTCTAGCATTATTTTGTTGAAGCTTATCATTAGAAGAGAGGGACAATGCCATTTACTTCGCCTGCATTTCTCTTCTGTGCTTTCTGCTATGCTGAAAAAATTATTTTATAAGATTATTTATTTGATCTATTTCGATGAGTTGTCAGTAACAGCAAAGAAAAATTTGATAAATTTAAGACACTTTCAGGGGTTATAAGATATACATTCATTCACTGTGAAGTAAATAATTTGTAGCATAAATTTTTGAGCCTACAGCGAATGGCCTTTCTTAGTAATAACTTAAGCTACTTTCACTTAGGTTTGGGGAGTACTTTTACGTGTATTTAGCCTATTATTCCTTAGCAGTGGGACCTCAGTAGGCATTTCCATCGCCCGTTACACGATTTGCATCCTGTCTGCATGAGGACAGGCACGCTCCATGTGTCGGCTTAGAGTTAGGGGGGGGGGGGGGGGATGGATGGGATGAATTCAGTTAAACCGGGCTTTGTTGGGTTCATGAGAATTCCACCACTAACAAGAGCTTATCTCGAGGTATAAATTTTTCTCAAAATTGGGATGAAAATAACACTAACGAGTGAAACTTCCTGGCAGATCAAAACTGTGTGCCTGACCGAGACTCGAACTCGGGACCTTTGCCTTTCGCGGGCAAGTGCTCTACCAACCGAGCTACCCAAGCACGACTCACGCCTCGTCCTCACAGCTTCAATTCTGCCAGTACCTACCTTCCAAACTGTACAGAAGCTCTCCTGTGAACCTTGCAGAACTAGCACTCCTGAAAGAAAGGATATTGCGGAGACATGGCTTAGCCACAACCTGGGGGATGTTTCCAGAATGAGATTTTCACTCTGCAGCGGAGTGTGCTCTGATACGAAACTTCCTGGCAGATTATAACTGTGTGCCGGACCCGTTCTCACGGGTCGTGAGTCGTGCTTGGGTAGCTCAGTTGGGAGAGCACTTGCCCGCGAAAGACAGCGGTCCCGAGTTCGAGTCTCGATCCGGCACACAGTTTTAATCACCCAGGAAGTTTAATATTAGCGCACACTCCGCTGCAGAGTGAAAATCTAATTTTTGGAATAGTAACGCGTGATTATGCCAAGAAGCGACATCAAGGACGAAAGTGCTGGTAGCAAACAGTGCCAACAACAGAAGAGAGACACGAGCCAATGGGAATGACTGTACGGGGGTGGAAGACAGTCACTCTGTTACCACAGCACTTGGCTAAACATTTAACTCGAATTGAAAGTCCTCCAGAGTAGAGGTTTATATATCCTAATAAGCAACCCCTAACCCCTGAGATGCCTAGGCCACAGGCAGACATGTCGCTGGGTATGGGAAACAGACGGAAGACGTTTTGGCAGCCCTGAGTTTCGAGGTTCAGTTCTTATATATTTGCTTAAGCATGTCCGTTATCTTTTGCTTAAGCATGTCCGTTATCTTTTGGTGGCAGCAATGTGTTAGGTTGTACAGCTAATAGTTGAACAAGGCATATTGATTTAGAGAATGGACTTGTGTATAGCTACGACTGAAAACCGTAGCATTCGTCTGCCGAATTAAAGCTAATCTTTAAGTATCTCTAGAACCGTCGACAAAAATTTAGTTTACGTTTCCTTTAGCGACCTTAATGTGGTTAAGATTACTTTGTGTAACGAAATAAAGAATGTTTCGTGCTACCTAGAGCAGAATGACGAGGGCAGAGGACCTTCTCCATTATCAGACCGACAATAGCAGTGTTCACAGCACTGGACGTATATGTTGTTTGTTTGACACTCTATCGCGTTTCGAATGATCCACTATATCGCACGACGTAAACTTCATAGTAAAAGTTTGAGGCCTTTTGAAACTGCACGTAGCAATCAACGATTCTGCAAGTTGTTTGGTCCGACGTCTAATACCAATGGGTGGCTTTCGCTGGATGAGAATACCCAAAGAAACTTGTAGATTTTACCTAGACTGCAGCTACAGGCGGTGTTACACGATGAAAGCGTGATGTCTTCTAGGTGATGACTAATTGTTTGACTCATTGCTGCAAAGTTAAATGACATACGTAAACAAACATTATTTTCAATAATTAGACACGATATGAATGTACGGCAGAACTCCACTGACCCCATTTAACTTATTTTTCTTTGCAAGATTTGAAATTGCTACTTGGATTCCTGTAAGAGCAAAATCAGACAACATATGTAATTTTTTTGTTTGTTGTTCAACCACGTGTTGTTTCAACGCCGATCATGTACATTATTTCTTTGTTCAACGTGTACGTGGCCAGCATTTACTTGTCTAAATGAGACATAGTCCGATAATTAGTAAGTTTATCGTAATATTAACGGTAGGTGTATTAAGTTTTTCATAATGTCTTTTCAGAACGCTGAAGGAAATGGTGTGCTGAAATGTACAATGTACCTGCCGACACCAGCGTTCCAGATTTTCATCTACTGCTGGTGCGGACACGAGATAATGGAGGAGGTAAAGATTGCCTTAATAATGGTAGCTAGTCATAGACGAAATAAGAGCGAAGTTGGAGATGGACATAGGAGAACGTTTGCACCCACCCACTATTAAAGTAGGAACATATTAAGAGCAATAATAATGCAATAATGAGACAACTTGCAATATCATACTACTAAAGCGCGGTTGTCTTGTAATTGAAACCGTACGGCTCTCTAATTCGAAACCCAGCGCATTGTGCCAATATTTTCCTCTGTAATTTAGACGATGCAGCAGAAGTAAGTTTGCAATTCATAACTGGCGGGGAAAACTTCAATTAGCTTAGTGTTAAAATATCTTTTCAAAACTGGAATAAAATGATAAAAACTTATTTCTGTGAGAGACATTTTGCTCGAGATGTACAAAGCTTAAACTTACATGGTATTACAGTGAACTGCGACGGTCGAAAATCGAAGGAAAAAACAGAGAATGTATAGAACAGAGGATAGAAGTTGGTGGGGGAGCTGTTTCTCTGAGATAAAGGAGGAAATCGTGACGGGTCACACATGAGCAGTCAAAAGACTTGCAATGAAATCTCGTCTAGTATTCTGAATAAATGTTATGTCGATGATGCATGTAAAAAACTCCTGAAGAACGGTTCGTGTATCTGCTGCACCGTTTGACAATACATGATGTATGTCATCTGCTCAGTGCTAAGTGTTTCTAATGATAACAGCCTTAGATAACGCTTCTCGACTACGGATACTCTATTTCAGAGTGGAATGTATTTTTTATTTTTCAAGTTAAATTTCAATCCTCAACTAGAATGCCTGTGTAGGAGTCAGCTCGGTGTAGGGTTGAAACTATTCTGTTTTGGGAAACCATTGGTTACGACACAGCACGACGCATTACCAGCAGTAATTTCATCCCAGAACGATATGAGAAACGTCCTGATAATTCGAACTAGCATAAGATGCACGTCTAGTATTTGTACGCTTGAACGTAAACCTCGGACATAACCAGGTAGACGACGTGATCTTTTGATGGTCTGTTCACTTCCTCGGTGTTTTAGTCACTGAAATACTCAAAAACACTTATCATTATTCCACACACGCAATAAAGGATTTGATACGTTGGTTACCTTAGGTCTATGTATGCATAACTAAATCTCTAAGTTTTTCTCCATTTCCATTTGAGGCATGCGTCAGTAGAACAAATTATAGTAACTTACATTTGATACAGGAACAACGCTGATCTAAAGAGTAGGCTAAAGCTTTCCCTGCTATCATTCGTGATGCTTCCCTTTCGGCGATCCCAAATGTCTCCTTCTATCCGAAAGCGAAGCAGTATTCCTGTCACAATCTCTCAGTTTCTTTCAGACTTGTGTCTCTTATATTTCGTTCCCTCCCATTTACTCTTTCCTTTATTATTTCTTCTGATAACTATCATCCATTAAGATTCTCTCGTTCGTGGATGTTCTATCCGAAATTAGATTCCTTCAGTACCTTCACCATACTTTTCTGCATATCATTACATACGTTAGGGATGAATGTTATATCCTGAAAAAGATATTTATCACAATGTTAATGACTAACGTCAACTGTTCTAATTCGTTCGTCACTGATTGAAGACTAGTTTTGTGAAGCTCTCAATGCTAGTCTGTCCTGTGTGAGACTTTTTATCTCTGAAAATCTACAGCATCCAATATTCATCCAATTTATTTTACCATACTCAAGCCTGTGTCAAGCCTCAGGATGCATTCTGTCCACCTATAACTTCTCTTTGTCAAGTTGTGTCATAGTTCTTTTTCGTCACAGATTTTTACCATTATCCGATATACCCATCTAATCGTCAGCCACCGTCTGTAACACCCTATATCAAAAGCTTCTTTTCTACAGTAGCTGGTGGTTTTTATTGCTTACGTTTCACTCTTGCGTTATTCTATGCTTTAATACTTACAAAATTGTTTTGCAACAGTTAAATTTATATTCGATGTTACGGTATTTATCCGCTACTCTTGTTATTTCCAGTCTGCATTTCACATGCTCTTAAGGTCTATCGTCGTCAGTTATGCTGCTACTCAAATGGCAAAACTCTTCTACTACTTTCAACGACTAGTTACCAAATCTAATTTCCCGCGCAAGCTGACATATGTTGATTATGTTTCATTATTATTTTTTTATGTTCACCTTATAATTTGTCTTCAGTACATTGTTCTTTCGATTCGCCTGATCTACCAAATCCTTTGGCGACTCTGACAGAATTACAAAGTGGGTTCCAAATCATCTTTTTCTTCTCCGTGAATTATGATTATTTCTCAAACTCCTTCTTGGTTTCCTGTATTGCTTGCTCCATGTCCAGAATTAATAACATGGTGAATCAGTCACGTCTCTGTTCCCGTTTGTTTTCAGTTAGTACTGTTACGTCATCATACTTCAACTTTTATGGCAGCAATCTATATCATGAGCAATTTCAGATAATCCTCCGCTTCTTATAATTTATCCTTGATAGGTTGACAATTTGAAATTGCATTGTCCAATGAACGTTATCAAAAACTTTCTGTTAACGTATAAATTTTATACAGGCGTCTGTATCTTATTATTATTATTATTATTCATTAGTTTGGTCTACTATGGACCACATGAAAAAACTTATGTATTCTTTCTTTTCTACTTTTTTCCTTCCCTATATTTTTCTCTTCTTCCTTTTGTCCATATTGTACTTGTCTTTTTCTTTGTTTTCTCCTGGAAGCCATTGAAACTTTTAACTTTTGCTCTGAAACTTTCTCTTGCTCCTATTTCTTCCTCCATTATTTACATTTCTCTCAGGTCAGCTTTAACTTATTTTAGCCACGTCATTGATGTTTTGGGGTTTCTCTCAAAGAATTCTTTTTGTTATCCTGTTTTCATCTAGACTTTTTGGATGACCATAGAATGCATTTCTTCTCTACCTCATCGTGTCTGATGTTCGCTGTATTTTTTCATAAACTTCTTTATTACTTCTTAATTTCCACTTCCAATTCATGTATTTTGACCCCACTAATCACCTGATTGTTTTTCTTTCATTCTTTACTACTGCATCTGATTGTTTAGCTGTGTTTAACCATAGGCATTTTCATGCACAAAGGCATTCTGACAGTAATGTAGTATCGAAGTTTTCATTTATGGAAGCAGATTTCTTGTTCTAGAGGTTTTTGTTAGTTGAAAAGCCACCTCCATTCTCCTAGCCCTTCTAGGTTAGGTTCTTTGTATATTTGGTTGTATTATTTCGCCTAGATTTTTAAATTTTGTAGCCTTTTTCATTCTGCCATAATCAGTTTCCATACATTTCGGCGCCTCCTTCACATTTATCACTACTCTGTTTTTTTAGAAGATATATGAATGTCGGCTTTTGAAGGTATCTCTTGTAGGAGATTTAACTTCATTATTGCATCTATTATAAATTCAATAAAGATGCCAATATCATCTGCAAAAGTCAGACAATCCACTTTTCGCCCAGTTGTGATTCTTCTAATTCCTTCTTGTTCTGTTCTTTTCTGCATTCCCTGACTACCTTTTCTACCGCACAATAAAACAACAGTGGGGACAGACCATCTCCCTGCCTTACGCCAGTTTTGATCTTAAAAGCCTTGGAAGTTTTACCTAAAAATTTAATTTTGCTTTTTGTATTTGCCAGTGTGTCTTTTACGATTGCCACTGATTTATTGTCAGCTCCAAACTCTTTTAAGGTATTGAACAGTGTTATCCTGTCAATTGAATAGTATGCTTTTTTGAAGTCTACAAATGTTATATAAATGCTTGTAGATCTCATTATTATTATTGTTTTTTTCATCGTTATGCCCAGTTATAGCGCGCGTTTCAACTTGTTATGTTGGTCTGACAGCTTCCTTCCCCTGTCCACTGTTTTCAGTGGTATTTTTACCTTTCTCTGAAAATTTGTGATCGGTGGCTAGGATAGAAAATTGCTTTGTATTCTCTTAGTTAACTTTTGCGGCTTTCATTTCTCGCATGTCCTGCTTAATTTCCTGCATCCAAGTGATTTTTACCTGTTTCTAATTTATTATATTAAGTAGGTTTTTAGTTCCTCTAGTGTTGTCCAATCTGCAGGTATAATATCAAACATTAAATGTTCAACACACTGCATCAGTCAAGTTGCCTGTTGCTCTGCGTAAGTCTGTAGTACTAGTTTTAATCAATATACCATTTAAATTGATGGCACTATAAACTTTTTTGATGATTTTTCGCTCTTTCTCCCGGATTTAACTAATTTTTGACTGGCTTGCTACAGACTTTCCTGGGGCGTGTAACGCTTGAAGCAAAGCTGCTGTATTGTAATGCCGAGGTTTCGCTTTAGTGATATCGCTCGTTTATTCTATAGATTCAGTATTATTGCGTACGATTTTTTGAGTCTGATCCACATGATACACTGAATTCTCCGACATGCTTCAAAGAGGGCACAGAACTATAAATTACATATTTCGTTTGTAGTGAGATACTTTTAATATTATGATGCAATTTTTCCATACTATGAATATTATTGTATGATATTTGGGGCCAGCGTTTGATGCTCTGTCGTGTAGCTTCTCTTTGACATACTTGGTTTCTTCGCTAGTCCTAGTGGAGATAACCAGATCGTCACGAATTTTCATTATATGCAACTTGATTTTCCTCGCGTATTGTAACACCGGTTTTAAAGAAAATAAATAAATGGCCTGAAAATACTATGTGTGCCTTGCAAAATATGTGCATAAACGAAATACAGAGGGAGAAGACAAAACTTAATAGTACAGTGTGGAGCTGACATGTTTCGATTCGCCTGCACTCTTACACCTCCCGCAGGGACTGTATGTTTCGCGGGCGGCCTATAGCAGTGGCTGGGTAGGCGCAAGTCAGCGCTTTACCAGAGCACTGCGGATCGTGATGTGCAGGGCGCAGCGACCGCTGCTGCTGACCGCCGGCAAACTCTACCCTGTCAACAGGCTCACCTTTGTCTCGGTAAGTATTTTGTAATTTCGTATCTTCCAAATGCACGGGAACCACAAGCTAACTAATTATTCACAACAATGCAGACTGTGTACGGAAAGTCGACTATAACGCAGAAAAGTACCTCTCCCGAACAGTGTGCGCTACCATTGCACTTTCCGACTCCCCTCCGTACTTATCAAGATTTTTCTTACGTTTCTGCATTCAGGCACTTACGCGTGGACTATTTGGGCTGCAATGAAGGGTCTTGCGTAAAAGAAAGTGCTAATAGAATTAACGATCTGAGAGTTGTATGTAAACAGTACATGAACAGTCTCCGATGAGCAACAACTATGTGGGATAAATGGCCATATCCTTTAATTGCACTGACTTAAAACTTATTGGCAGATGACTTTATTCGTTCAGGAGCTATTGCCTCAAAGTTACAAGATATCTTAATATCCATAGCGCCTGACAAGTAGTTTACGACACCACAGCAATGTCAAGAGACTAATGTCTGTCTTCGTTTAGTGTGGAAAGTGACGTTGTTGTAACTTCATTTCTTCATCAACAGATGTGGTTACTGCCACTTCCGTACGTTGACAACAGCTGACGAGGTGCCGCTATTGTGTCTGTGTATATACCAACAAACAGTGTCCGGAATGCATACACATAAAGTGCAACTATTGAAAGAGCTGCAAATGTCTGTGTTAAAACACTGATTTATCCATTAACACAAATAATGAACTATCATGTGATCGTCATACAAACAGCAATAGCCTGTGACACTCTGGTTCAGAGACTAACAAGGTAACATCACCAGCTTGACCTCATATTTTAAAGAGAAAAGGTACACTTGCAAGATATCAACTACAGCAGTTAATACCGCGTGAATGTTTGGGTCATAATTCTGATAAGACGCAGTTACAACTTTCTGAATGTATAGAGCTTGACCTTTGAACGTACCGGTTGTTGGTCACCCACTCCGCCCCACTGTAACCACAGTGGAAATAATGCACAGTGGTCCCGTCCTGTTCACGGGATGTTGAAGTCGTGGGAAGAGGAAGGGGAGTTGGTCATAAAAACCGAAGCAGATAAAGAATTATTGTTGAACCAAGGTAATAATTCTCGATTTACAATTAAACCATGCCAATCACTTTGAACAACAGCGCAACTCCTACAGATGTATTTTACTCTTACAGTTCAACTTCTTTAATCCAAAGAAAACATTTCACGACAGCGATGTTATTAACTAAACAGTGCTACACATCTTCTTTGATAACATTCCCATTCGTTTCATTAATTTCCTCTGCATTAGCGAATCGTCAGATAAAAATGATCATCTTCACAGCAGACTTCATCATAATCTCCTTTATCTGTGTTACATCCGTGCCTTGTCGTACTAATGAAGATGGTCCACGAATGTGACTGTGGTGAAAGGAAAGCCTCGTTATCATGACGTCCTCAAGTAAAGTAGCGTCCACTATGCTGCTCTAGATGTAGCACGTATTCATTTGTGACTGTGACTGCTGCAACGTAACTGAGATGCATAAATAATAACACAAAGAAAACTCCATAGGCTTTTGTTTGTCTTGTAGAAAAGTTAGTCGAATAACCACGAGTAACGATGCTTTCAAGTCGCGCCTTTCAGGAGCTCTAGTTCGGGTTGGTAGTCATTCCGTACCGCTCCTGCAGATGCCTTATTAGTGGTTGTCCGTTCCGCGACATTATGAACATAATACTCGATTGTACGGTACTTCGCGCTCGGGCATAAGGCGGGAGCAGTTAGACGGAGAGAGTGACCAAAAACTAACGCTCAAAAAGTTTAAAAGCTATTAATACAGCCCGTCGAAACTGAGACTATCAGAATTATGACACAAATTTTCTCGCGGGGTCGGTTGCTGGGACTGATACGTTGCAAGTGCACATCTTTTCGTCCTTAAAAATCGACATCAAGCTGTCGATGCTGCCATGTAAGTCAAAATCGGTGAACACTGCTGTTTTCTTCCCGGCTTCAACACTGCTCCGTGATGACGTGTTGTCACTGGACTGCTGATCCCATGTCGAACTCGTCGTCGGCGACAGTGACGGTTCCTTCGGGAACCAGATCGGTGTTCCTCCACAGATCAGCTGAGACTAACTGGAGCTGCAAGTGCAACTGCCCATTAAATCGCGGAGTGCAACTTACATCGTGGTTTCTACGCTTCGTTCCCGTTATGCTGCCTATCACTGCAGGAGCCGCTCGAGTTGGCAGTGGATTCACTCCGCCTGGCGCGCAGACTGACCCGTGCAACCAGCGTTGCTGCAGGGAAGGCTAACGGTAAGGCGCGTTACACACGTGCGCCTTGCGGCTAGTCCCGTGTGGCTGCTTGCCCCCATTCTAAGCAGAGGCACGCGTGTAGGCGCATGCCTCTTTCTCAGCCTGTGCGCTTCATTGATCTCACTCAGACCGAGACACTTTGCCGTGTTGACACGCTACTCTGGCAAAACGAAGACGCGCGCACGTCAGCTACACTACAATTATTCTCAAACGGTGTTACGCAAACTACTTGATGAAAAACATCGATTCTTCTATTATAGATAGCCATATATATCAATTTCAAGAAGAACTATATTTTCGTTAATGGTCGTAATTGTTGCGATATCTAGGGATTACGTACGTCAGTACACGAAATGACAATATTTCGGAACGAAAAATAGGGGTCGCTACGAGTTTCCGTTTGATGCATGTAAGAAATCACATCTCGTAAACAGTTCAAGACATCTAAATTAGTTTTTAGTAAATGATAGCAAACAAAGAGGAGAGTATTTGGAAGAGTCGTTAACACGCGAAACTTTCATCTATATCACATCAGAAATAACTACAGATTTTTTTTTCACTGCTGTATTTTTTTCGTTCAATTCGAATACGTGTATCGTATTATATAAAATTCATAAAACAAATGCTGATTAATACTTATTTAGTCATAATTTTTTTGAAAAAGGCACGTGTTCTTGTTTCTAATTACATATCACAAGCAAAATTCGTTTTACTTACAAATATAAATTTTTAATTACCGGTATTGTTTGAAAGATTGTTAATAAAGATTGTTAAAATTTTTAAAAAATCGTAAATTTATTAACAGTCCTTTATAAAATTTCGACAATTAAAAATCTGTCTTTGCAATTTTGCATGCTATAAATAAGTAGAAACAAGAATATGTCCATTTTTCATAAAATAACATTATATATATGTTAATTGGCTTATATTTAATGAATTTTATGTTCATATGATGTAGCCATTCGAACTGACCGAAAAAATGAAAAGACCGTAGCAACATTCTAACCAGTGTTCCATTGACTACGTATGTACAACTCTCCAGAGCTACCGAGTGAAGTACGCTGTCTATCATACATTGGATTTCGTTCTTTACCTGTTACACTTATTTGTCAGGAACTGTAGACAATCATTCCTCTTAATTTTGTCTTTATAATCAGCAGAATTAAAGGAAAGGAACCATAATATTGAACAACTTCTACTTATTTCTCATAAGCCGAACCAGACATGGTACTAACGGAAACGCATGTCAAAAACATTCCTTCAAATATCAGTTACAGTCAAAGAAACCAATAATCGGAGGGAACCACGGACATGCGCGCGGCTGTCGCATGTGCCTCCTTCACTCCTGCGCCTGCACATAATGGACGGTACGCACTCACCAAAGGAAAGCGTAATTTGCACGGCTGCATGTGCTCCCTTGCCTCTACGTGCAAAATCTACAGCCGCGCGGGGTAGCCGCGCGTTCTGAGGCGCCTTGCCGCGATTCGCGGGGCTCCCCCTGTCGGAGATGCGCATCCTCCCTCGGGCATGGGTGTGTGTGTTGTCCTTAGCGTAAGTTAGTTTAAGTTACATTAAGTAGTGTGTAAATGTAGGGAGCGATAACCTCTGCAGTTTGGAACTTTCAACCACCATCATCCACATGCACCTAGTGGGCACGGGAAGTCTCACAGGTGTTAACGCACCTTTACAGTGGACTTTCGACCCCGCGACTTAACTGTTAAGACAGATATTTAATGAAAACAGTGGGCCGATGATACTATAAGTCGCCTGAGTAGTATCACATGTAGTCGTATCAACTAGCAGAGAAAATCAGTTGAAACATTTATTTTAAAGCTGTTTGGGAAAAGTTATGTATTCGAATAAATAAAATTTAGTTGGTTATTGTCTTCTTTTTGTTATATAACATTTACCTAACAAACATGTTTGCTTATAGTCCAAATATGTTATTTTTAAAACTGAAATACTGATTTCAGAATCTGCGACATGGTCGCGAGTGGAACAGTGAATCAGAAAGTGATGAATAAATTCCTTTATCTTATGTCTATGACCACAAACTTGTTTGTCCTCAGACTACCGTTTTCGGTCAGCAATGGCCATCTTCGGATCTGCATAAAAACGTGGGAAAAACAGAACTACAAGGAGTGGATTATCTACAGCTGAAAACACCACCCAGAAAATAGAACTTAAAAACAACGAGGGAAAACCATTCCTATAAAATTTCGCTGCTAAATGTGACAGAAAATACAAAAATGTTTCGGAAAACCTAATGTTAGATGTGGCTTTCAAGTTGACAACACCCTAATACTGCGAGTAAAACATAAACTGAAAAGGGCATATGAAAAATTGATGGCTTTGGATCGTACAGGATTGATTGTAATAACTGTGATAAATATTATATCTGCCTAACTGTCAGCTTTCCTGACGTATGGTTTAAAGGGCATTCACAGGCACGTACAAAACTGTCTAGGGATTGTATTTGTCAAAAACTGGTCATTCTATAGGCAGCATTGAGAATAATTTGTGTATTCTCCACAGAGTGAAAAACCGCCGTGCTCTCAATTTGTTGGAAGACCTTGACATTTAAAAAACGGAAAAAGAAGCACCAACAAATGTGCTCAATGGGCAGAACGAGTCTGTACCTGACGCCTACTTTGCTTCTTTGCACAGGCACTGAGCATCTCTCTTCTATATATCTTGCCTATGTCTTTACCTAGTATAGAGTGCTTTAGATATTTCTTTATTTTCTTACGTTGAGTGTATAATTCTCGTGTTTTCTTGTCCCATCTCTGTTTGTATAATATATTTCATTAACTAGATAATTTTGTTAATGGTCTGGTACGGTGTCTTATTATTCTTTTCTTGGAACGGTGTATCACAATGTACGAGGTGTCCTCTGGCAGATACGGTCCTCTAACCACTTCTCGCCTACGCGACATTCTTGCGGTAACGCCTTTAGAGGGTGCTGGTTATACACGACAGTCTGTTTTTATTCATTTGATTTCTTTCGTCATTTTCTTCACAATTATTTATATTATTTTGGGTATTTAGTAAGCTTTCTTATTTACGTCATTAACTTTTCATCTGAAATTCACCACAAGAGCGTATCAGAATTATTGTCACTTAACTATTTACTTTTTAACAATACATTCCATCCTGGATTTTCCATTATTTTATTCCTTTTTAACAATCCAACTTTTGTCGTGTTTTAATTTACTGCATTTTATTACTGTAATGACTTATACTCAGGGTAAGCCCGCTACAGAGTTTACTGATTGTATTCTTCTTCTTATTTTCTATCATACACTGTATAACTGAAGAATATGTGTACGCCTACACTAGCGACAGCTGCCCAGATTGCGACACAACCATTTTTATTTCTTTTTTCCAATAGTACCGCTGTTAGCAAGATGACTGTTGTATATGCCATATTTTATGTATATTTGATGATTTTGTGTTTATCATTTGACTATGCTACCACAGCTCCCTTATATTAGGACATGTTTTAATAACAGGTCTGCTTCGTCATATTTAAAGCGCATAACTCTCACATGTATGTCAGTAATACTTTTCATCACAACCTATTTTATGGTTTTAAGCTGTAGGCAATCCACAATTTCTATTTTTGTTTTTACCATGTTTGTTTCTGCAAATCTGAAGGTGGTCTCTGCTCACCGAAACCGGTAGTCTGAGGACTTATAAGTTTGTGATCATGGTCGCGAAATATAGAAATTTGTTCTGAAATACTGATCTCTGCATGAACAAGATTCCTTAATATTTATTCTTTATTTTATTTTTTGTAAAACTTAATCTGATACCTGCAGATCGTGTTCAGTACTTTAATGAGTTATTTCTCATCATCAGTTAATTATATTATGAACTGTACGTAGTAATTTTTACAAATAAGTAATAAACCTTAAATGATTATTAGAAGCTTCTAATATTAGAATGATATAAAGTCTTACCTTTCTATGAATGTTTAACATTGTGCAGCCCCGTCAGCAATGTGATAATTGAACATGTAACACGTGAGCATCAGCTGCAAATAGAAACCAAACTTTACCCAGGTTTCAGCCAAAATTATTTGGCCTTCTTCAGAATCCAGTGACACTAAACTACTGCATGCCAAATTTTTACCATGGCTAGTATACTACTGGCCATTAAAATTGATACACCAAGAAGAAATGAAGATGATAAACGGGTATTCATTGGACAAATATATTATACTAGAACTGACATGTGACGACATTTTCACGCAATTTGGGTGCATAGATCCTGAGAAATCAGTACTCAGAACAACCTCCTCTGGCCGTAATAACGGCCTTGATACGTCTGGGCACTGAGTCGAACAGAGCTAGGATGGCCTGTACAGGTACAGCTGCCCATGTAGCTTCAACACGATACCACAGTTCATCAAGAGTAGTGACTGGAGAATGTGCTGGCCAGGGCAGCAGTCGAACATTTTCTGTATCCAGAAAGGTCGTACAGGACCTGCAACATGCGGTCGTGCATTATCCTACTGAAATGTGGGATTTCGCAGGGATCGAATGAAGGGTAGAGCCACGGGTCGTAACACGCCAGACACGGATGATATCATCATGATGCTGTAAACCGAACCTGTATTCATTCGAAAAAATGACGTTTTGCCATTTGTGGACCCAGGTTCGTCGTTGAGTACACCATCGCAGGCGCTCCTGTCTGAGATGCAGCGTCAAGGGCAACCGCAGAAACGTTTTCCTTGCCATTGCCAGTCTACGTTTTATATCCTCTCTACTTCGACCATCAACAGTTATATTGCTCCCCAGATAGCAAAACTCATTTATTACTTTAAGCGTCTCATTTCCTAATCTAATTCCCGCAGCAACACCCGATTTAATTCGACTACAGTCCATTATTCTCGTTTTGCTGTTGTTAACGTTCATCATATATCCTCCTTTCAAGACACTGTCCATTCCGTTCAGCTGCTCTTCCAGGTCCTTTGCTGTCTCTGACAGAATTACAATGTCATCGGCGAACCTTAAAGTTTTTATTTCTTTCCATGAATTTTAATTCCTACTCCGAATTTTTCTTTTGTTTCCTTTACTGCTTGTTCAATATACAGGTTGAATAACATCGGGGAGAGGCTACAACCCTGTCTCACTCCCTTCCCAACCACTGCTTCCCTTTCATGCCCCTCGACTTTTATAACAGTCATCTGGTTTCTGTACGTATTGTAAATAGCCTTTCGCTACCTGTATTTTACCCCTATCACCTTCAGAATTTGAAAGAGAGTATTCCAGTCAACATTATCAAAAGCTTTCTCTACGTCTACAAATGCTAGAAACGTAGGTTTGCCTTTCCTTAATCTGTTTCCTAAGATAAGTTGTAGTGTCAGTATTGCCTCACGCGTTCCAACATTTCTACGGAATCCAAACTGATCCTCCCCTTGGTCGGCTTCTATCAGTTTTTCCATTCGTCTGTAAAGAATTCGTGTTAGTATTTTGTAGCCGTGGCTTATTAAACTGATAGTTTGGTAATTTTCAAATCGGTCAACAATTGCTTTCTTTGGGATTGTATTTATTATATTCTTCTTGAAGTCTGAGGGTATTTCGCCTGTCTCACACATCTTTCTCGCCAGATGATAGAGTTTTGTTAGGCCTGGCTCTCCCAAGGCTGTCAGTAGTTCTAAAAGAATGTTGTCTACTCCCGGGACCTTGTTTCGACTTTGCGCTGTCAAACTCTTCACGCGGTATCATATGTCCTATTTCATCTTCACCTACATTCTCTTCTATTTCTATAATATTGTACTCAAAAACATTGCCCTTCCATAGACCCTGTATATACTCCTTCCACCTTTCTGCTTTCCCTTCTTTGCTTAGAACTGGGTTTCCATCTGAGCTCTTGATATTCATGCAAGTGGTTTTCTTTTCGCCAAAGGTCTCTTTAATTTTCCTGTAGGCAGTATCTATCTTACCCCTAGTGATATACACCTCTACATCCTTACATTTGCCTTCTAGCCATCCCTGATTAGCCATTTTGCACTTCCTGTCGATCTCATTTTTGAGACGTCTGTATTCCTTTTTGCCTGCTTCATTTACTGCATTTTTATATCTTATACTTTCATCAATTAAATTCAACATTTCTTGTGTTACCCAAGGATTTCTACGAGCCCTCTTCTTTTTACCTACTTGATCCTCTGCTAACTTCACTATTTCATCTCTCAAAGCTACCCATTCTTCTTCTACCGTATTTCTTTCCCCCATTCTTGTCAATTGTTCCCTAATGCTCTCCCTGAAGCTCTCTACAACCTCCGATTTTTCCAGTTTATCCAGGTCCCATCTCCTTAAATTCCCACCTTTTTGCAGTTTCTTCAGTATTAATCTACAGTTCATAACCAATAGATTATGGTCAAAGTCCACATGTGCCCCTGGAAATGTCTTACAATTTAAAACCTGGTTCCTAAATCTCTGTCTTACCATTATATAATGTATCTGAGACCTTCCAGTATCTCCAAGCTTCTTCCATGTATACAACCTCCTTTTATGATTCTTGAACCAAGTGTTAACTATGATTAAGTTATGCTCTGTGTAAAATTCTACCAGGCGGCTTCCTCTTTCATTCCTTCCTCACATTCCATATTCACGTACTACGTGTCCTTCTCTTCCTTTTCCTACTATCGAGTTCCAGTCACCAATGGCTATTAAATTTGCGTCTCCCTTCACTATCTGAATAATTTCTTTTATCTCATCGTACATTTCATCAACCTCTTCGTCATCTGCGGAGCTAATTGGCATATAAACTTGAACTACTGTGGTAGGCGTGGGCTTCGTATCTCTCTTGGCCACAATAATGAGTGCACTATGCTGTTTGTAGCAGCTTACCCACATTCCTATTTTCCTATTCATTATTACACCAACTCCTGCATTATCCCTATTTGATTTTGTATTTATAACCCTGTATTCACCTGACCAGAAGTCTAGTTCCTCCTGCCACCGAACTTCACTATTTCCCACTATATCTACCTTAACCTATCCATATCCCTTTTTAAATTTTCTAACCTACCTGCCCGATTAGTGGATCTGACATTCCACGCTCCGATCCGTAGAACGCCAGTTTTCTTTCTCCTGATACCAACGTCCTCCTGAGTAGTCCCCGCCCGGAGATCCGAATGGGGGACTATTTTACCTCCGGAATATTTTACCCAAGAAGACGCCATCATCATTTAACCATACAGTAAAGCTGCATGCCCACGGGAAAAATTACGGCTGTAGTTTCCCCTGGCTTTCAGCCGTTCGCAGTACCAGCACAGCAAGGCTATTTTGGTTGTGTTACAAGGCCAGATCTATCAATCATCCAGACTGTTGCCCCTGCAACTACTGAAAAGGCTGCTGCCCCTCTTCAGGTCTCTCAACAGACACCCCTCCGTTGTGGTTGCACCTACGGCACGGCTATATGTATAGCTGAAGCACGCAAGCCTCCCCACCAACGGCGAGGCCCATGGTTCATGGGAGGAATCCAAGAGTATCAAAAAATAAACAGGATATCGAAAATACATTAACTCGAAAAAATCGTAAAACCACAAAATAAATAACGTAGAGTAATGAAATTTCTGAAATACTTTTGTCTGGGTAATACGTTTAAATGATTAACATCGAAAGATAACGGGGTAATATAAGCGTGAGGTAAGCCATTACAAATGTGATTTGCTGGTACATTAATAACGAGTGTAACCGTCAGTATGTTGAATGCAGGCATGGAATAATGCGTGTATTGTGTTGTACAGGTACCGGATGACAGTTAGTCAGCAGTCAGTTCCATGCCTGTTGCACTCGGTCAGGACAGGGACGGTTCATGCTCATTGTGGAAAACACTGGAGTTGTTGTCCGATAATGTCCTATATGTGCTCAATTGGTGACAGACTTGGTGTTCGATGAGGCCAAGGCAATATGTCGACGCTGATACGCCAATGATATGCCCTGCTAATCCCTCAGAACAGGACAGGACAAAACAGATAGTATAAATTGTGGAAAGGGGCCAAAATAAGGGGCTGTCTGTTACACTCGAACATACAACTTTATTATTTGATCAAACGAGATATCATTTTTTTTCAAACACACAGCTTTAATCCTTGGGATTTAATTACCGGCTGAAAGCCACTTTAACTTAAAAACAACTGAAGGCCAATAACTTAAAACGCAAGCAAAATCAGAAGTTTAAAAGGCAAGTCTTATCTTAAAACAGTTCTTTAGTTAGGCTGTAGTAAACAAGTTAAATTCAAATCGGCTTAAGGCCTAATACTTAAAACTCCAAAACATTAATTTTCTTTTAAAATGATGAAGGCCTTACGTGAAACAGTTTTTTTTTAATTTGAGTTGAAGGTCTTGACAGCAAAAGAACTCTTAGTTTTAAAAAATCGGATAGAAGCCATATAAGTAAGAAAAACAAGAACAAATTTTAAAAAAGGGGGCAGTACACCCAAGGGCTTTCAGATGTTCGGCCTGGAATTGAAACACTAACGCTCGCTTAGGTGAGACAGGCAGTCGGGCCTACTATTGACGACCCGACGAGACCCCAACCGACAGATAGTCAACGGACCAGGGGATAGGATAACATATCTTTCGTGTCCGCGATAGGTGAGCCACGGACCTCGTAGCAATGGGAACAGCCCCTCACACTCCCACTGCACGTGGACGGCACCAGGACCCGGCCAGACACGCGCCACGGAGACTTCCTCGCTGCTCCATGCCAACCGACCAACTTCCCAGACCCGTAAACGGTGAAAGGACCAAATATACGTCGGCCGATGAGACGACCTACCGAACGACCAACCAACAGTCGTCCCCCTTCAATCTCCCTCCGTCGGACAGTTCATGTGTGTCGCCAGCGGTCGGCGAGCACTGGCTGTCGGTGCCTCACCGGCGCTCCGTCCCCGACTTCACTGCTGCTGCGTCCCGACTGCGCTGCTGGTCCGTCTCCAACTGACTGCCAGACACACAACGGCCCGGAAATACTATCGGTCGCTCCAGAGATGGTACGACAGTGCACTTATCGATACGCGCTGCTGCTGCCGCTCACGGGCAAGTAAGGCCGGAAGTTAGTGATGCCAGTAAATTAAATAAGAAAACGAACGGCAGTACCGTAATAGAAGATGACAAACAATAAAAGGGATAAACGCGAGCCGTGCACGACTCAGACACTCTGTAGAGCAATTTGGGTTACAACAGCCGTATGTGAGCGAGTGTTGGCCTATTGGAGGACACCCTCTCGAAAGCTATCCATGAAAAGCAGCACAACAGATCGCATCACCATACTGACGTACAGATTGCGTGCGTGTGGTAACCGAGAGTACACCTGCTGTCATAGGAAATCGCACCCCCGACTATGCCTGAGAGTGTAGGTTCATTGTGTCTAGCACAGGTGGGTTGTAGGCCCTGAACTTGCCTCCTCATAACCGAAACACGGGCATCACTGGTACCGGGATAGAAACAACTTTCTTCAAAAACACACAGACCTCCACCCTGCACTCCAATGAGCTCTCGCTTGACATGAATGAAATAACAGTTGTTTTGGGTCAGTGAAGCGCACGCCACAGGGCGTCTGGCTCTGGAGTTGTCCTTGAAGTAATTGATTTGTAACAGTTGGTTGTGTCACTGTGGTGCCAACTGCTGCTCACATTGCTGTTGCAGGTGCAGTACGATGCGACGGAGCCATGTGCTGAACACGATGGTCTTCCCTCTCGTAGTGTCACTTGGTCATCCGGAGCCCGGTTTCTTGAGACCACAGATTCTCATGGCCACCGCTGCTAGCAATCATGTCCAGTAGCTGCATTCATGTCAAGTCTATCTGCAGCATCGCAGTATGCTCATACCCTACTACCCGAATTCATTCGAACTCAGTGAGGTGTTGATTTTGGCGTGTTTGTCGCCTTACGGGCGACAAACTCACCAGCTCCAATCTTAGAGGTAACTAACGCTCACGACCGTTACAGCGAGTATTGAAAGTAAACCTGATTTGCTTCTTCATGGGGACGCCCCTAAAGCCAGTCTTATGCGACTGACTCCAAATATGAACAGACAATATCTTTCAGATGTAGAAACAAGCCTACCAACTTTCGTTTATGTCGCATGAGTCCTTCTTGGAGTTGTGACTTCTTTTCCTTCAATATATTATAGTCCCTATACTGATCCACTGTGAGGATACCAGACAACGAAATGTTACTTATGTTGCTTTATAACACAGTAGGAACGGTACTTCATTAAATTTCTAGAGGATTTGAATCTATAGACGGTACGAAATTCGTTGTACACGACTGTCCCCTCTCGCTGCAAAAAATGACTTACCCTCTCCAGGCAAATACTCTGCTGCTTCAACTCTGGGCCAGATTTCAGCAGTCTCAGTATCTGCTGACTGGTGGCGCGCCACCCATCAGCAGATGGTGTCATTGGATTAGAGATAAACTGATCTGCAAGACGTGCTTGCCGTGGCAGTTATCGAAAATCCTCTGTATCCAGGTAGGGCAAGCAGCAGGGGAATTGTGGGGTCCTTTGTATTTGTGTTGGAAGATAAAACCACGTAAATCTCGAATATTCGCAGCCTTTTTCCTTAACACGTCACAAATGTAGCGCCTGCTGTCTGAATTACTGTTATGCAATTCCGAAGTGACTGTGTCGTGTGCCCAATGGCGCACATATCGATGAGGAATGGAGTCGGCTAACGTTGGTGCTTCTCGAACCCTCCACACACCTGCAAGTCCAATCTGATGCTGTACGCAGAATCGGGATTCTTCTAAAAAGACGATGTGGTTCCGCTCCTGTACGTAGAGTTATCAATGGATGCACGACTGTCGGCGCTGCTCTTTCTGCCATTACGTCAAGGGAAATAGCGATTAAGGACAGCGTGCCTCCGCTATACTAAAAGTGTCCGGGTGCTATCCGTGTGGAAACTAATCTTGCTGGAAATAAATCCAATTCCAGAGACCAGAGTTTCTCCTGGAGTATACAATGTGCAAACAACTTGCGGGAATTCTGTCGTGTGATGCCGTCTATGACCGCCCATGTTTCAGCAGGAGCACACCCTACCGTTTTCAAGGCAAAACTGCAGCAAGAAGGCGCTGTGCAACGGAATTTAAAACCTAGATTTGCAGAGGATCTCTGGAAAGACAACACTCACATACACTAGAAACTCTAGCGCCGAAGATGATTGACGTCAGAAGTTATCGATAGTGGAATTAACAATTAACGGGTGACGTAGCATTAGCTGTGTCCCTCTATTTTTTTTTTTTTGAGAAGAGAGAGAGAGAGAGAGAGAGAGAGAGAGAGGGAGAGAAAGAGAGAGAGAGAGAGCTGAATACCTCGCAGAATTTAAAAGAAAACACCATCTCTATTTACAAGATTAGTTGCTAATCTAATTTCAACAGCTTATTTAATTATACCATTTGTTTCACGATTGAGGTGTCTTCCCTTCCCTGATTTGTTCTTCGGGAGGAATGTTGTTGATACTTCGTGAAATGCTGTTTTTGTAGGAAGCCTACTCACATTAACTATCACATCTGTCTGCAGGTTGATGGTTGTCATCATTCCGCTCAAAGCGAAGGAGTACTTCGTAATTTCGTTCACAGGGCCGACGTCATCGCGGACGCTGAGAGTTTGTTACCTTTCGTCAGAATGGTTATGATGAAAGACAGACCAGATGTGCGTTGTCCTGTCGGCCAACTGTGCACGGGGCGAATGATGATAATACCGAAATGGTCTACGGCCTTTTGCCCTACACAGGGAGCATTTGGAACAGGATTGGTCGTATTTGGGGGATATATGATGTGAAGCGTGTTTTTTGACCACCTTTTAAGATCAGGGTCCTTTTAGGTTCCGTGAAAGATGATCTTGGTTGGAATAAGGCGGGTATCTACCGTATTCCTTGCAATTGCAGCATGTCATCAGGAATGTGGAGGACCGATATACTTGGCATAAGCGACACTCTCGCTTACAACAGCCGAGCAGATTGGCTATTGCAGAATATTGCCTTGGGACCTATCATCCATTGGAATAAAACAACACGGAGCTTCTGGCATGCACTTCCAGCTGTTTGGATTGCGTTATTGAGGAAGCTGTTGAAAATAGATTAGCAAGTAACCTTATAAATAGAGATGGTGGTTTTTGTTTAAATTCTGCGTGGAATCCTGCTCTTTCTCTTCTCAAAAAACAGAAGGACACAGTTAATTCTACCCAACCTGTTGATTATTAATTTCAAAATCGGTAACTTCTGACTTCGATCATCTTTTATCTGTGATGGCGCTAGTGTTTAAAGTGTCTGAGAGTGTTATCTTTCCAGAGTTTTTCTGAAAACTGAGGTTTTAAATTCGCTTTCGCAACGCTTACTTGCTGCAGCTATGGCTCGAAAATGGTAGGATGTGCTCCTGTCGAAATATAGGCGGTTGTCAACGACGTCACCCGGTTACATTCGCGTAAGTTATTAGAAATCCATTCCCTGTGCGACGTGGCTGTACGATCGTGCATAGGCGAGTGAACAGTATGTTTGTTCTCTCGGACGCAGGTAACGTGAGGCAGTTGTTCCCACGCGAGCTACGCTATGGATCTCCCGAACGCAAGGCATTCATATTCACATGACAGTCGTGGGATCCCGAACAACGTGATTAGCGAAATAACAGAACAATAAACAAAAGTCTCGATAAGTCACGATACTGTGCTGACGAATTGTGTTAAGTAATGGCAGATGTTTCTCCTTCAGAGCGATCAAAAGTTTCTGCTCGAAGGTCGTACAGTGCAGAATCGGCATGTGAGTCAGGCAAAACCACCCTGAGCATTGAGGCAATAACCACACCGAGGCACCAGGTGAAGATATCTGTTTGGTAAACCAACGTGTCCTGATGCTTGGAGAAGCCCGTTACAGCCTGCTGCGGATTCTCGTCCGACAGGAATCGCCTACGAGGCCTGTTTTAAGGGACCGAAGGCGTGATAATCTCATGGGGGGAGGACTATAGGACTCGAGTATATCCAACTTGGATGAGGCTGGCCTCCCAGATCGAACGGCGTCTTGTGTCGGATCGCCACCAGCCTGCAACTTAACGCACCATTCCACAATGGTGGTCTCCGCCAGACGTGCTGCCACATACCCACTCTACATTCTCCGATGGACGTCTAGCGGTATTTATCCTTCGGCCGCCAGGGAAAAAATAACAGCACGATGGTCCTTTTTCGAAACGTTTGGTAATAACATCGCCATAGTTTACGTTTCCGCATTTTCCGCACGCGCGTTGGAAAGACACAAATGCCTCATAAATCCCTTGCCTACACATCGGAGGCGAGGTATGTTTCATACAAGCTGCATCAACGCCCTCATACTAAAACTTTTTCATCGTCCCTTATACAAAGCATAACACTATCTTCTCAGAAACAAACAGGGTCCAAATGTGATGTCCGTGTGAGAAACACGCTGCGCAACCTTTCCCCATGTACAGAAGGTAGACTGCTACCACTTAATGCAGGTGCTCGAATACGCTAATAATTTGTACATGTAAGGAAATACAACTTTATGAAAATCTGACTTTTGTTATATGCGCGTTCACTGTTGCAACTTTAATAGCAGGAAGTAATTTTTATGTACGGTTTACATATATGGTTATTTATTCAGAATCGTCATAATGGAATTTACATTACTCAGTTGCAGTATAGACAATTACTCAATGGATATAAACTCATTAGCTTTCCCCGGTTTTTCTATAACATTCTAAAATAGTCCTCGATAGTTTATTTTCGAATACTGTGATGTTAGTAGTTTGGAATGAAAGCTTAGTAGACTGCGCAATAAAAATAACAAATCAGTTGTTAATGGCATTATGATGATTATAGCTCTGTCTGTGGTGTCCTGTGCACTCGTCTCTTATACGGTGCTTTCTCGGATAGCTAAACAGCCATTACAATAAATTAGATTGACAATACTTAACTGTGGGTCACAAGCAATTGGTGACATACAAATAATCAGTGTCCTTCTCTACATAGAATGTCCATACAATCAATTATTGTTATAAGGCACAAGTCTCAGTATAACAGTTAGTATGACGGCTCTAATGTTCTCTTCTAGTCCGTGGTTTCTTCTAGTGTTGGTCTTCCACTCTGCAGCCGAGGCTGGCAGAAGCGTCGCTTGTATCATCTTCGGCTAGAGGCCGCTCCTGTCGTGGTGCTGACTTCGTCTCACAGCCTTCTCTGCTCTTGCCTTCTTCATCTTCGTGCCGACATTTGTCGTTACGCCGGAACACCACCTGTGTAGTTAACCGATACATAAAAATTACAGTAAGCAACAAACACACATACTTTTAATGCTGCTCTAGTCACTATCTATTCTGTTACTGTTCAGAGCTTTTTTGAACGAACTTTTCTCACTTCATTTCATCCAAAATGATTGGAGTGACTGCGAAAATGATAGCAAAATTGTCTTCGTAACATGGCTGCAGAAGTGTATGAAGAATAATAAGATATTAAAGAAGATGTTGATTAAGACGAAGAAGAAGAAAACTGGCTTGAAAATTATTCTCTAAGCAATCCATGCAAACTTTTATCCAAGGGAACTCCTAATATCACGTGTAAAATCTTTCTCGCGTAGAATATATCTGTGCTATTTCATGCTGAAACCCAAATTCAAGAAACAAGACGCACCAGTTCACGACAAGATCACTGAGGCAGAAAAAGCTGTCAAATTGAAACGAAGCAGATGGAAAAAAGAGTAGACGGGCTGTTTATTATTTGAAAAGTAATCGTCATAACTTAATACATTTACCCCACTGTGAGAGAAGGCGGTCAATGCCTTCATGGAAACATGTTTGCGCTTGCTTGCAGAACCATGATTCTACCAAATCGACAGCCACCAACCTTTCTTCAGGACTCCAAAGTTGTAGAAATCATATGGGAAGAGATCGGGATTGAGTCGAGGATTTGTAACGGCTTCCCAACGAAACTTCAACAGCAGCATGTGGGCGGGCCCACATATTCGTATAGTGAAAGGTGGAAGGATGTTAATGGCACGATTTGCTGATGGCATTGCTATCCTGAGTGAAAGTGAAGAAGAATTACATGATCTACTGAATGGAATGATTAGTCTAGTGAGTGCAGAGTATGGATTGAGAGTAAATCGAAGAAAGAAGAAAATAATGACAAGTAGCGAAATGAGAACAGCGAGAGATTTAACATCAGGATTGATGGTCACGAAGTGTATGAAATTAAGGAATTCTGCTGCCTAGGCAGCAAAATAACCAATGACGGACAAAGGAAGGAGGACATCAAAAGTAGACTAGTAATGGCAAAAAGTGCATTTGTGGCCGAGAGAGGTCTACTAGTATCGTATCATTCTCAATGAACAGACGTTTTTAGACGTAAAAGTAACTTTGGGCGTACAATTACAATATTCAGGGTGTAATGGGTGTACGTGCAGAATATTCTGTTTGTAGAATTAATTTCTTTGTTTCACTTCCATTATCACAAATATTGTAGGTCTTCAGACTGCCGGTTTCAGTCAACAACGACCATCTTCAGTTCAGCAGCAAAACACAACTATGACTATTCGATGTCAACAGATTAAAACAATAAAATAGGCCACGAAGAAAAATATTACTGACATAGATGTCAAAATTATTCGCTCTAAATATAACGAGGCATACCTATTTTATAAAAAATATTTCCAAATATACTGCAGCCGTAGTGACATAGTGAAATGCTAAATACAAAATTTGAGGATGTAGTACTGAACAACATTACATCAAAACTTATTTTGTTTGTAAACTAACAGTTATAGCCTTTACAAGTCATATGGTTTGAGTTTGGGTAATAAATCTACGTACGCGTGGTACAAAGCAGCCATTAATGTTTACTTTTCCCGAGATCAGGGAAGATGCCATTGAGACGTATAAAGCGGTGTGGCACGCCTTCCAATAACGAATGTGGAGGTCAGCATCAAATAAAGGAATCTGTCAGGGTTTGTACGCACACTGGCAAACATCATTTGTCGTACAGCCGGCCAGAGTGGCCGAACGGTTCTAGGAGCTACAGTCTGGAACCACGCGACCGCTACGGTCGCAGGTTCGAATCCTGCCTCGGGCATGGATGTGTGTGATGTCCTTAGGTTAGTTAGGTTTCAGTAGTTCTAAGTTCTAGGGGACTGATAACCTCAGCAGTTAAGTCCCTTAGTGCTCAGAGCCATTTGAACCATTTGTCGTACACATATGTTTACTGTGAAACAACAATCACTTATCAGTCATTATTTGTGTTATGTGCGGCGTCCATTACCACAAACAAGGGCAATACTGTGTGTGGAAGTGTAGAAACGTTTATTTACAGATTTTAGATTTCCAAAATTCTGGAAGTCATGACGTCAGCAGCTGCATGGCATACCAAATTATGCAATAAACTCTGGAGAACCGCTCTAGTTGCGAGCCTAGACTCATTATCAAATCTCCGAATAAGGTATGCAACACCATCAATCGACGACCACACGCCTATACATTCATCTAGGTGATTGAAGTTAAGCCCTTTACTAATTGAAAAGATATGTTTAACTTAAATGTATAGGCATATGTCTGTCGTAATTGATGTTGTTGCATAGGTTAGTGGAAGATTTCATGATGAACTAGACACAAAACTAGTCATCAAGTAATAAACGAAAGAAACACTGCATCTTGGACGGTTCTCTGATGTTCACTGCATAATTTGGTAAAAACGTTTAATTGAGGTTTTAAAGCTTATCATGGCATTTCAAATGCTTATCCTTGCATTTTTTAATGTGCGTCACACTTACATGTTATGCAAAACAAACGGAAAATAGAAAGACATTGTGGTTAATGCAGAGTTTTATTACCTCTCCGAAGCAAATTTATGTTCCAAACGAAATTAAGTACTTATGAGCTTGCATAAGAGAACAACAGCGCTGATTTTTGTCACGTCCTTCATAGCGTATGTTCGTAATGGCCTCCCAGCTCTGATGGTTATGACAGCTTCATGGATACGTCGTCTCAGAGTAGCTTCATCATCGATGACGTCTCTCTCGACGAGCTCATTGATGCAGCCCAGAAATAAAAGTCCAGTGGATTTATATCGGGGGATCCGCGCGGTCATCACATATGGCTTCCCCGGCCAACGCATGTGTTGGGAAACTGGCCATCTTAATACCTTCAAACCACTCCATAAATTCCTTCCTCGCCGATTATGCGAAGAACTTCCTTATTGCATACTTGATGAATATCTTCAACATTCTTGTGAAGCAGCACATCTCAGACGCTACGATTCTCTTCTGCTCCGGTTTTCCCATAGTCCATGTTTTGCTACCATACAATGCTGTGCTCCAAACATACATTATCAGAAATTTCTTTCTCAAATTAAAGCCTATGTTCGATATCAGGAGACCTCTCTCGGTCACTAATACCGATTTTGCCACTGCTAATCTACTTTTTGTTTACTTTTTACTCCGTCGGTTATGGGTAACATTGCTGCCTAGGTAGCGGAATTCTTTGAAAATGGTTCAAATGGCTCTGAGCACTATGGGATTTAACATCTGATGTCACCAGTCCCCCAGAACATAGAACTGCTTGAACCTAACTAACCTAAGGACATCACACGCATCCATGCTCGAGACAGGAGTCGAACCTGCGGTAGCAGATGTCGCGCACTTCCACACTGAAGCGCCTAGAACCGCTCTGCCACACCGGCCGGCTTCAGAATTCTTTAAACTCATCTATTTCGCGAATATCAAACCTGATATTAACTCTCTCGCTGTTCTCATTTCTGCTACCTCTTATTGCTTTCATCTATCTTCGATTTTTTCTCAATCCACATTCTGTAATCATTAGACTGTTCACTGCATTCAGCATGTCCCATAATTCATCTTCACTTTCACTTAGGATAGCAATGTCATCAGCGATTCGTAACATTGATATTCTTTCCTCTTGAATTTTAATTCCACTCATGAACCTTTCCTTCATTCTAATCATTACTTCTGTGGTACATAGTTTGACAGTATGGGCGAAAGAGTACATCCCTGTCGTACACTTTTTTAATCCTAGAACTTCCTCCTTGGTCTTCCACTCTTATTATTCAGTCTTGGATCTTGCACATATTTTATATTACCCGTCACTCCCTATAGCTTAACCCTATTTTCATCAGATTTTCGTACATTTTACATTATTTTCCACGTCGACAAACCAATGAACGTGTCTAGATTTTTCTTCAGTCTTGCTTCCACTATCAATGGCAACGTCAGAGCTGCCTCTCTCGTGCCTTTATCTTTCTTAAAGCCAAACTGACCGTAATCTAACAGATGATCAATTTTCTGTTTCATTCTTCTGTATATTGCCAGGAACTGGATGCATGAGCTGTAAGCTGACTGTGCGACAATTCTCGCACTTGCCGACTCTTGCAATCTTCGGAAAAATGTGGGTGATGTTCTTTCGAATGTCTGATGGTATGTTGCCAGTGTCATACATTCTACGCACCAACGTGAATAATCGTTTTGTTGCACTTACCCCAATGATTTACGATGGAACGTTATCCATCTATTTAGCATTATTTGATTTTATGTCTTTCCAGTCTCTTCTTAGATCTGATTCTTGTACTTGATCCCCCATCTCATCCGCCTTGACCTTATTCTTCTTCTGCCACGTCATCAAATTAATCCTTTGCCTCATAGAGGCTATCAATGTATTCTTTCCATGTATCCTCTCTTTCTTCTTCATTTTCCAGTAGAATTCCCGCTGTACTCTTAATGTTACCACCCTTGCTTTTAATTTAACCGAAAGTTGCTTTGACTTTGCTATATACTGAGTCAGCCCTTCCGACAATCATTTCTTTTTCTATTTATTGACATTTTCCATGCAGCCTTTTCGTCTTAGCTTCCCTGCACTTCCTATTTATTTCATTCCTCAGCGACTTGAATTTCTGCGTTCCTGAATTTTCCTGATCATTTTTGTACTTCCTTCTTGTATCGATCAGCTGAAGTATTTCTTCTGTTCCCCTTGGTTACTTCGCTGTTACCCTCTTTGTGTCTATGATTTGCTTTCAAACTTCTGTGATTTCCCTTTTTAGAGATGTCCATTTCTCTTCTAATGAACTGCCTAATGAGCTATTTGTTATCGCAGTGACTACAGCCTCAGAGAAATTGATACGTGTCTCTTCATTCCTTAGTACTTCCGTATCCCACTTCTTTGCGTATTGATTCTTCCTCACTAATCTCTTAATATTAAGCTTGCTCTCGATCAGTACTAACTTGTGATTTGAGTGGGTACGCCTTACATTCCAGTATCTGATTTTGAAATCTCTTACTGACCATGACGTAATGTAACCGAAATCTTCTCGTGTCTCCCGGCCTTTTCCAAGTATAGGTCAACCTGTTGTGATTCTTCAACAGTGTATTCGCTATTACCAGCTAAAATTTATTGCAGAAGAATGTGTGAGCGTAAAACACGTTCCAAACTTCGGCAACTGATAGATGTCAGAGATGTATGCTCTTGTGCGTCTGTTCGACGATCCTTCTTGAAAACTGGGATGACCTGTGCTCCTGGAGAGACCGATTGTATACTGCTACTAGAAGAGAGGCAAGTTCTTTCGCATGCTCGGTGTGGAATCGTGTTGCCACCCCGACTGTTCTAGCGGCCTTCTCTAGGATTTCCGGTCCATTTCTATCCTATGGGTACATATTTTGATAACAGGCACTTTGTCATTGCTTTTAGGGATGTACTATAGTGCGACCTATAGGCGGTCCCTTCTGTATACGACCGGACGGTGGTCTACAGTGCATCTTTTTTCTTAATATTTGATATGTTTTCACACACGTCACAGAAGAGGTCTTCTACAGCCCTTTCAATTAGCATAAAATGTAGTTGCATTTAAGAATAGAAAAGACAATTACACGTAAAAAATTTTACTAACAAAGAGTTAGTGAACTGTCACAATGATGACTCAGGATTAAAAGTAAGGTCAGCGTTGGCCGTAATATTGATGTTTTATTGATAGCAGAATCGATTTTCGATCACATAGTGATCATCTTCAGTGCTGTACAAATAAAACTCAGATACTGGTATCAAGTTATCAATAAACAAAACTGAGAAGCGATCACAATAACTCAATTTCGCTGTGTTATGCTCAAATATAACAGGATTAGTTATTGTGATGCAACTGAAGCACAGGATATTGACATTTGGGTGTATAAGTGGATACTGAACGAATAACTCTCTGAAAGATGGTAGAACATAACGCGTCCCCTATGAGGGCTGTATTTAGCGATTATTAGCGACTTGTCGCAGGTGTGCAGGTGCTGCGAATAATTAATGTGTCTGTGTTACAGCTGATTAACGCCTCCTACACGTTCTACGCGCTGCTGAGGCAGATGAGGGACCGCTAGCGGCGTCTTCAGAGGCTTCCTCGACAACTCGCCACCAGACACCTGCTAGCCGGAACAAGCGCCCGCACCTCACAGCGACGCCGTCCACACAATACGCCGCCACCTGACACCGTTGCGAACATCGCAACCAACTACACCGCGGAAATGCAGAGCGTGAATTCCGACTGTGTAGTAATCTGTTTGCTGATTCAGTGATGGTTAAACGGAAATAAATTGCACGCACCAGTTGCTGTTCATTAAAGATTTACAGCAAATCGCCGTAACTGGCATTGTTCCCTGCTGCCTGCTTTGTGCTGGAAGCTCATTAGTGCGACGTAAATAGAATACTGGACCTATGTCGACTCGTAGCGTGCGATGTCCTGTGTATTTGCTTTTTGACATATGTCAGATAATGAGAATTTCGCAGTGTTCTGCTCAAATATAACAAAATCACTCCTCATTATATGATTTTACATTCATTATTTTTCATATACTGGGTGCTAACGTGCTACAATATTCGTATATTAATTTCCGAACTGAAACTGTGTCTCGCGGGTTAGAGATATGTTTGCAATTTTGTATGATATGGAATGGGTAAACAGTTAATAACGAATCAATATGGTACTCCGTCCATTTCCACTCCCATAACAAGTACAACCTCAGGATTGGAAATCAAATTTTAATCGATGTCTGGAATATTTATTTTATCAAAATGATCGGTTTCGGCCTAGTCTTAGGCCATCTTCAAATCAGCACCATCAGCTGAACTTCATGATTTCTAGAACAGCCAGTAGACCTCAGTCGTTGCAGAGAGAAGCAATTGTAGCAACTGAAATGTACTGACTATTCTAGACATCGTCAACTTGACGTTGCTGGTCTGAAGACGGCCTAAGACTAATCGGAAATCAGTCATTTTAATAAAATAACCATCGCGATATAGATTGTTTTTTCACTGATTTTATTTAGCTTACAAGGTCACTGTTTCCCAGAAATGTTACCAAAAACTGCCGTAAAAAAAAGAATAAAATACTAAGCACCCAGAATATCATGAGACGCCACTGTAACTTCGTGCCCGACGGGTACGTAAATGATTACGGTTACAATTCTCTGTAAAACGTATGGTGACCACCAGAGTTCATTAGAGTAATTCGCGTTCAATGTTATTACTAGGTCTGGTAGGGTAGATAAGGGCCATGAACAGAGTCAGAATTTGAATGATAACTGTGAAGGACACGGACAAGCCGCATACTCATGTGAGACAGCGTTATCATCAACTTGACAGAGTTTGAAAATAGCCTCATTGCGGATATCTGCTTGGACGGTTTGCGAATGGGTCCATATTGAGATGCGGATATACAGTGGTTCAAATGTTGGACTGCATGGGTACGTGAGTGCAGGCACACTCGTCGTCAGGTTTCCGGTCGTCCATCTGACATCTACACAGTACGACCACCGTGTTGTGCACCAAACACATCGTAACACCTTCACGTCTGTGCCTGCTATCCGGCACGTAGTAATGGATCCCTTGTGTCTCCTCCTTGCACACCATTGGTTGGAGACTCGCAGCAGGCAGACTAAGGAATTACTGTCCACGAATAGGTTGTCGTTAACACCTCAACACAAACTGTTGTGACTGGAAAGCATGTACTCCCGAAAACTGGCGTCGCATTCTTGAGCTCAGGTACTGCACTACCATGAGTAGTCGTCGAGTGCGAATGAGAGGTCTCGTCCTTCCAGTGATTTGTAGAGGCACGACGGTGTTACCGTTGGCTTCATGGTGTCGGGAGCCATCGATATGGCTGCCATTTTTCAACAGAACAAACATGTCTGTTTGATACTGGGGTACTTCCGTAGACAGAATGATCCTCAATATGAAAAATTTAGTTAGAACAACATTCTAGATTGGAATGAAACGTATTTATTATGAAAAGTTTCGACTTTAAGTTAAAGTCATATTGAGAATATGAGGCCTGGAAGGGTAGGAAAAGCAAAGTTAAAGAGAGAACTAAAACGAAGGCGTTACAAGAAAATACAGAAATATTACCATGTAGCAGTTTTACAGCATTTTTATATGTTTTCTCCGTTTCAGACCCTAGTTTGCATTTATAATTTTTGCTTAACATCACTCCAATTTTTCCGTCACACGCGGCCTCTTGGTAAGAATGATTTACGTTTCTTCTGGAAGGCTGTGCTACGGGTCGTCGTTGAAGATATCGACCTGTATCGTTACCATGATTACAGTCGGCATCACCATGTGTACTTCTTTGGTTTATGAGCTTCCATGCTGGTTACTACGTTACCATTTGCATTTATAATTTTTGCTTAATATTACTCCAATTTTCCAGTCACATGCCATCATGTGGTAAGGATGATTTTCAGTTCCTCCAGCAATGTATGTCACAGGTCGTCCACACAATCGTCGTTGAAGATATCGACCTGTATCGATAACATGACTGCAGTCGGAATCCCCATATGTACCTCTTTGGCTTCGGAGCTTCCATACTGGTTTATACGTTACCTTGACAACGGCTTCCCTTTGAATACACACTTCTCTGATCTTCACGTCTGTATTGCTTTGACAACGGCGTCATTTTCGAATGCACACTAGTGGGCAGTGTCTAGCAAATTTGCGAGATTTATGAATTTCAATGGGTTTTCCTTTTAATGCAGTTTACTTCCTAATTATATTTTCGCGTGGTATCTGCACTCGCATGTAATTACTTTTCCCTAATTTATTTGTTTATCTGCAAAACGTTGATAAGATTTAACTGACGTGGTAAGTTCCTATGAGACGAAACTGCTGTGGCCATCGGTCGCTAGACTTACACATTACGTAATCTAACTTAAACTAATTTACGCTAAGGACAACACACACACCCGTACCCGAGGGAGGACTCGAACCTCCGACGGGGTGGGCCGCGCGAACCGTGGCAGGCGCCCTAAACCGCGCGGCTACCCACGAAGTAAATGTCGATAAGAACTCATGTAAATGTCAGTAGACGACATTGCTTCTTCATTCGTTCTGTAAATCCGCCTATTTTTAACATTAGAAGCCTACTTAACTGACGATTGGTAAAGGCTTAACTTCTTATACATTCTTATCTGGCCTGAGAGAACTTAGTTTGTCAATTTCATATAACGTCGACGTTTCACTTTTTGAGAAGCGTTTGCCATTGGCTGGTGCTAACATAATCCGTATTCGGCGAGGAAACTGCAAGCTATTTAACCCACAGTTCTGCGACCATCAGTCACAGTCACGACCGTGCTGCCGAGAAGCCGCCAGCACCAGCCATAGGGGTGAACGTAGCATCATTTCTGTGCAGGGTGAGTCGAAAAGGATTTTACAATTTCGGAATGGTACAGAAATTTATTGAGATAACTTACAAATCGGTAGATGTGTCATTCTGTAGCAAACCATCTCAAGTTTCACTTAAAAGTGTCAATCACCATTTTGGTTTGAGGTGACTACCATTTTTGATGCAACTAACACCCCATCTGCAACCAAGTTTTTTCCACACCATTGCAGCAAACAGGGCGCTACTTTCGCAACGGAAATTCGGATAATTTGTTTGTTAGGGTAGAGACATACAGACGGTCCTTAAAGAAACCCAAAGTAAGAAATCCAATGGAAGTAACTCAAGGGAGCCAGGTGGCCTTTCGATTGGCCCTTCACGGACACCAATCCACCGACATGGGAAGCGATTATCGAGAAAACCTCGAACTTCCGTGCGGAAATGAGGTGGTGCAACGTCTTGCTAGTACTAAATCATCCTATTTCGATCGTCTTCATCGATCCGCGGGGTTAAAAATTTTTCAAGCATATCCAGGTACACATTACCAGTGATAGTTTTCTCCATGAAGAAGAAAGGGCCCCTCACTTTCAGTTTATTAAGGGCAGGAAATTCTTGTGGCAAGAGTAAAACCAGAGGGGTCTCTAGCGCATTCGGTGCGAAATTTACGCCAAACAGCTATTGCATGGTTTGTTTCATGTGACCAAAACACACTCCCCACCAATGAAACTAGCCATTCTAACTGTGCACTGCGTTGGCGCTCCTTTTTGGGGAAATTCGATACTGATGCACTACTTGAAACAAACATGATGTTGTTTGCTACAAAATGACACACCTGCTGAATCTGTAAGTTATCTCGACAAGTTTCTATATCATTACGAATTTGTAAAGTCCTATTTAGCTGGCCCTACATTTTCTTGTAACACCATAATTTTCGTTCTCTAGTAATTCTCTATCCTTACACTTGCCGGGGTCACATTCTGGAGATGACATTAACATAAAGTCGAAGCTGGTCGTAATAAATAAATGTCACTCCGATCTAGGTCGCTATTTCAACCAGATTATAGCACCAGACCGCTGTCCTCCTATGGAAAATTCTTGTATATGTCAGAGGTTGACTGTCCAGTCCAGAAATTTTCATTAAAGCCGACAACATCTTTCCAATCAAAGTCCTGTAATCGATGTACGCTATACAACTCAGTGACGCTGTCAACGCTAACTGAAGGCCCCCAAAGCTGTACTCTCACGAACAATGTGTCATAATACCACTCTGCTCACAGTGATAGGTGCTTAATATAAACATCGGGTAATTAAACATTAATTTATTCATATGGAAACCGATATTCACTGAATACACACATAAAATCTATAATGAGCAAACAATGTTCATTTACTAAGCGACGGTGTGTTCACTGACCCAAAGAGTTATCCCACTGCTGAATATTTAGACCTTGCAATGCAGTCCTGACTCACTCCACACGCTGTCAACTTTAGATAAATTGCATGAAATATAATGATAAAGAGCAGTGACTGGAGATCTGTCCAAGTATGCATTCAACAGAATTACTGTAGATTTAAAACTCATCTATGCCATAAAACCTAATGGATGACTCATTGTTCCTACGTGCCAGTGCTGCGGATTATGTTCACTGTATGATGAAATGGCGACACAGATATACTATTGTCTCTGCCGCCGAAGACGATCGGGGATCGAACACTGGACGTCAGTGTAGCAGCCGATTCCGGACCTCATCTCAAACCGATCTTCTAGGTGTGAAGCGTATCCGAGAAGACACAGCGTTAATCGCAATCCCGAACATGTAACAAGCTCAACCTGAAGCACCGTGCACAATCGAGGGCTGTAACAGATTATTCCCGAAAATGCACATTAGACCACCAACCGCAAGAAGTCCGGGGATAGCAGTTCCAATCGCGTGGAACCCCCCCCCCCCCCAATCCCACAATGGACATTCGAGATCCACGCCTACTTTTTAAAAAAAGAGTACTGGCCTTTTCACAGCACTGATTCCTCTACCAATCTTGCCTTCTTACGTTTTCACCTAGCCTCGCTACAGAGGTGACGAGCATTTACAACAACAGAGTTATGAGGCTAGGCCTATTATTTCAGCTCACCATGTTCTTTGTGAACTTGGACGATGGCTACCTGCAAAAGCGCTTGCAAAGAGTAGCCGAATGCTGTTTCCCCCACCGTTAGAAAGCTGAGCGGGTCAGAGTTTTTGCCTTAGGGGTATCTCTCAGTATGTTAGTGTATAACGCGCTCTCCACAAAGAACCGTCTTTTTGAATCTGCATTCCTCTGCCTGTCCAGTCCCCCTCACAAATTCGCCGTGCTCTGCGTTTCCCACCCATAAGAGATTCACGAGAGTAAGCTAGCTGCCACCAGGTTAGAGAGGAAAAGGAATCATGCTTCCTAAAGTAGTATGTCCAGTCTCTGTAATTTGAATCTTTATTTGCTGTATACCTCTTGTTATACTCTAATTAAAAATATAGATGAGAAAAAGAGAAAGGAATGCGAACTGGGTTGTTGCCTTACAATACATGCCATTTCTGTGGTAAATTTTATGCTGTAGAGGAGGAACAAGACTTTTGGTCAGGTGAATACAGGGTTATAAACACAAAATCAAATAGGGGTAATGCAGGAGTAGGTTTAATAATCAATCAAAAAACAGCATAGTGAACGCATTATTGTGGCCAAGATAGACACGAAGCCCACGCCTACTACAGTAGTACAAGTTTACATGCCAACTAGCTCTGCAGATGACGAAGAAATGGAAGAAATGTATGATGAGATAAAAGAAATTATTCAGATAATGAAGGGAGACGAAAATTTAATAGTCATGGGTGACTGAAATTCGATAGTAGGAAAAGGGAGAGTAGAAAACGTAGTAGGTGAATATGGATTGGGGGTAAGAATTGAAAGAGGAAGCCGCCTGGTAGAATTTTGCACAGAGCATAACTTACTCATAGCTAACACTTGGTTCAAGAATCATGAAAGAAGGTTGTATACATGGAACAAGCCTGGAGATACTAGAAGGTATCAGATAGATTATATAACGGTAAGAGAGAGATTTAGGAACCAGGTTTTAAATTGTAAGACATTTCCAGAGGCAGATGTGGACTCTGACCACAATCTATTGGTTATGAACTACAAATTAAAACTGAAGAAACTACAAAAACGTGGGAATTTAAGGAGATGGGACCTGGATAAACTGACTAAACCAGAGGTTGTACAGTGTTTCAGGGGGAGCAAAAGGGAACAATAGAAAAGAATGGAGGAAAGAAATACAGTAGAAGAAGAATGGGTAGCTTTGAGGGATGAAGTAGTGAAGGCAGCAGAGGATGAAGTAGGTAAAAAGACGAGGGCTGGTAGAAATCCTTGGGTAACACAAGAAATATTGAATTTAATTGATGAAAGAAAAAGAAATAAAAAAACAGTAAATGAAGCAGGCAAAAAGGAATACAAACGTCTCAAAAATGAGATCGACAAGAAGTGCAAAATGGCTAAGCAGGGATGGCTAGAGGACAAATGTAAGGATGTTGAGGCTTATCTCACTATGGGTAAGATTGATACTGCCTACAGGAAAATTAAAGAGACCTTTGGAGAAAAGAGAACCACTTGTATGAATATCAAGAGCTCAGACGGAAACCCAGCTCTAAGCAAAGAAGGGAAAGCAGAAAGGTGGGAGGAGTATTTAGGGGGTCTATACAAGGGCGATGTACTTGAGGTCAATATTATGGAAATGGAAGAGGATTTAGATGAAGATGAAAGGGGAGATACGATACTGCGTGAAGAGTTTGACAGAACACTGAAAGACCTGAGTCGAAACAAGGCCCCGCGAGTAGACAACATTCCATTGGAACTACTGATTGCCTTGGGAGAGCCAGTCCTGACGAAACTCTACCATCTGGTGAGCAAGATGTATGAGACAGGCGAAATACCCTCAGACTTCAAGAAGAATATAATAATGCCAATCCCAAAGAAAGCAGGTGTTGACAGATGTGCAAATTACCGAACTATCAGTTTAATAAGTCACAGCTGCAAAATACTAACGCGAATTGTTTACAGACGAATGGAAAAACTAGTAGAAGCCGACCTCGGGGAAGATCAGTTTGGATTCTGTAGAAATATTGGAACACGTCAGGCAACACTGACCTTAAGACTTATCTTAGAAGAAAGATTAAGGAAAGGCAAACCTACGTTTCTAGCATTTGTAGACTTAGAGAAAGCTTTTGACAAGATTGACTGGAATACTCTCTTTCACATTCTAAAGGTGACAGGGGTAAAATACAGCGAGCGAAAGGTTATGTACAGTTTGTACAGAAACCAGATGGCAGTTATAAGAGACTAGGGGCATGAAAGGGAAGCAGTGGTTGGGAAGGGAGTGAGACAGGGTTGTAGCCTCTCCCCGGTGTTATTCAATCTGTATATAGAGCAAGCAGTAAAGGAAACAAAAGAAAATTTCGGAGTAGGTATTAAAACCCATGGAGAAGAAATAAAAACTTTGAGGTTCGCCGATGACATTGTAATTCTATCAGAGACAGCAAAGGACTTGGAAGAGCAGTTGAACGGAATGGACAGTGTCTTGAAAGGAGGATATAAGTTGAACATCAACAAAAGCAAAACCAGGATAATGGAATGTAGTCGAATTAAGTCGGGTGATGCTGAGGGAATTAGATTAGGAAATGAGACACTTAAAGTAGTAAAGGAGTTTTACTATTTGGGGAGCAAAATAACTGATGATGGTCGAAGTAGAGAAGATATAAAATGTAGACTGGCAATGGCAAGGAAAGCGTTTCTGAAGAAGAGAAATTTGTTAACATCGAGTATAGATTTAAGTGTCAGGAAGTCGTTTCTGAAAGTATTTGTATGGAAGCGAAAAATGGACGATAAATAGTTTGGACAAGAAGAGAGCTTTCGAAATGTGGTGCTACAGGAGAATGCTGAAGATTAGATGGGTAGATCACATAACTAATGATGAAGTATTGAATAGAATAGGGGAGAAGAGGAGTATGTGGCACAACCTGACAAAAAGAAGGGACCGGTTAGTAGGACATGTTCTGAGGCATCAAGGGATCACAAATTTAGCATTGGAGGGCAGCGTGGAGGGTAAAATTCGTAGAGGGAGACCAAGAGATGAATACACTAAGCATATTCAGAAGGATGTGGGTTGCAGTAAGTACTGCGAGATGAAGAAGCTTGCACGGGATAGGGTAGCATGGAGAGCTGCATCAAACCAGTCTCAGGACTGAAGACCACATCATCATCATCATCATGACTTTCGTCACAACAACAACAAACAACAGATGGCCCTTGTTATTTTGTAGAGAGTTAGCAATCAGCAAAATTTTGGGAAACATCTCTTGTGGAGGAAAACAGTGGTCTGGCTAAAAAGCGCTAAAAATGCATCACAAACAGTCTTGATCGCAATAAAGTACTTGTTTGCAATGTTTACCAGTTTCGGTCTGAATGTGACCATCTTCAGACCATTTACAGCCTGAAGGTAGGCGGTGGCGGTGAACAGAGTGGGTGTTGTGACTCCACCACTCTCATCTGCCCGACAGCATAGTGGTTACCTTCTCCAGAATGATAGTTTCTACGTTGCTAATGTTCCTCAGATCAAGCAAAAGTTTGTACTTCAATGTTCATGTGCAGGTGACTGGCTGGTAGTCATCATCAAACCAGCTGTCGTTGTGTAGTGAATTGTTTTGATGGTCTTCCGAACCGAGCTGGTATTTGCCATGGAGTAGCGAGACTTGTCCTACCATACTGATCATCGGTTCCATAGAAAGTAGTGAGCTAATCTTTTCCGAACATGTAGGCAGATAGCACGAAATTTCTCCCACCGATGCAGAATTGTTGATGAGACATCATGAGTAGCACAGTGCTATGTTGTGATACAACCTGGCCCTTAGAAACCTGTCTCCAGCAAGAGAAATGTTAAATGGTGAAGGAGTGGTGCAGAAATGCTCTGCCAAAGATGCCTGCCAAACTTGTCCCGGTACGTTCGCTCAGTCCATAGGAATCACCTAGGCGTCAGTGACTGCTATTGCCCTAGTTCCCATGCGCTACTCGTCGGTAGTCAACCTTTTCCTCCGGGGACAGCTTACAGGGTCCTGACCCATGCCACGCACGGTCCATCTACGGTGTCTAGCTGAGAGAGTCGCCAGGCGAGCTGCGGCCATGACCGCTGCCACACTTCAGCTCTGGTGCTCACTTCGTCTGTACCAGCTCCTGAACAATGTAGTACGGGTTCCTGCCACCTCTCTCCTTTCGTCAGCTTCTCCCACGTCGTCAGCTATCGACGCAAAGACGCAGCGCGACGTCGTTCGTCGCCTTTGTGTGGTTCTACACAATCCTTACACCAGACTCAGTACAGAGATAATTAATGGCTAATTACAGTATATAACTTAATATTGTTTTAGAAATAAAATCATTTTGAAGGCATTTAATTACCTTTACAAACTATATCCATATTATTAACTAACAAAACCATTGCTTCATGACATTAAAACATACACTCCTGGAAATGGAAAAAAGAACACATTGACACCGGTGTGTCAGACCCACCATACTTGCTCCGGACACTGCGAGAGGGCTGTACAAGCAATGATCACACGCACGGCACAGCGGACACACCAGGAACCGCGGTGTTGGCCGTCGAATGGCGCTAGCTGCGCAGCATTTGTGCACCGCCGCCGTCAGTGTCAGCCAGTTTGCCGTGGCATACGGAGCTCCATCGCAGTCTTTAACACTGGTAGCATGCCGCGACAGCGTGGACGTGAACCGTATGTGCAGTTGACGGACTTTGAGCGAGGGCGTATAGTGGGCATGCGGGAGGCCGGGTGGACGTACCGCCGAATTGCTCAACACGTGGGGCGTGAGGTCTCCACAGTACATCGATGTTGTCGCCAGTGGTCGGCGGAAGGTGCACGTGCCCGTCGACCTGGGACCGGACCGCAGCGACGCAAGGATGCACGCCAAGACCGTAGGATCCTACGCAGTGCCAGAGGGGACCGCACCGCCACTTCCCAGCAAATTAGGGACACTGTTGCTCCAGGGGTATCGGCGAGGACCATTCGCAACCGTCTCCATGAAGCTGGGCTACGGTCCCGCACACCGTTAGGCCGTCTTCCGCTCACGCCCCAACATCGTGCAGCCCGCCTCCAGTGGTATCGCGACAGGCGTGAATGGAGGTACGAATGGAGACGTGTCGTCTTCAGCGATGAGAGTCGCTTCTGCCCTGGTGCCAATGATGGTCGTATGCGTGTTTGGCGCCGTGCAGGTGAGCGCCACAATCAGGACTGCATACGACCGAGGCACACAGGGCCAACACCCAGCATCATGGTGTGGGGAGCGATCTCCTACACTGGCCGTACACCACTGGTGATCGTCGAGGGGACACTGAATAGTGCACGGTACATCCAAACCGTCATCGAACCCATCGTTCTACCATTCCTAGACCGGCAAGGGAACTTGCTGTTCCAACAGGACAATGCACGTCCGCATGTATCCCGTGCCACCCAACGTGCTCTAGAAGGTGTAAGTCAACTACCCTGGCCAGCAAGATCTCCGGATCTGTCCCCCATTGAGCATGTTTGGGACTGGATGAAGCGTCGTCTCACGCGGTCTGCACGTCCAGCACGAACGCTGGTCCAACTGAGGCGCCAGGTGGAAATGGCATGGCAAGCCGTTCCACAGGACTACATCCAGCATCTGTACGATCGTCTCCATGGGAGAATAGCAGCCTGCATTGCTGCGAAAGGTGGATATACACTGTACTAGTGCCGACATTGTGCATGCTCTGTTGCCTGTGTCTATGTGACTGTGGTTCTGTCAGTGTGATCATGTGATTTATCTGACCCCAGGAATGTGTCAATAAAGTTTCCCCTTCCTGGGACAATGAATTCACGGTGTTCTTATTTCAATTTCCAGGGGTGTATGATACCGAAATTCACCTTTTTCTGTTTCCACAAAAGAGAAATTGAAACCAAGACATCCTCTTATTAATTAACAGATTATTTATTTATAACTTTAACTATATGAAATCAGAATTCACCTATTTATATTTCAGCAAAAGACTAATATTGTATCGGGACTTGACTCCAAGCCAAAAGTAGCGTAACTGTGTCATGCGAAGAAATCAAAATCTGTAAAGAAAACGGATTAACAGACCTTACTGTTGGGTTGGGGTCTTAGTAAACCGATGATACCAGCATCCCATGCCTTACCTCTGACATGGAGAATTAATGACTGATATTTATTATATCATGCAAGTACTCTACTAGTTTTACAACTTCTCATCCCATCCAGAACAAGGTTACCGTTCACCATCCCTTCTCTTGGTTCGTACGCTATTATCTGCTTCTCCACTTTTTTATATCTTTGACCGTACGTTTTCTATTTCGCCATTCATTTTCTGAATTACCTCTAGATTCACTGTCATTCTCCAATGAACGGAAAAACTACACACACATACACACACAAATGGTTCAAATGGCTCTGAGCACTATGGGACTTAACTTCTGAGGTCATCATTCCCCTAGAACTTAGAACTACTTAGACTTAACTAACCTAAGGACATCACACACATCCATACCCGAGGCAGGATTCAAACCTGCGACCGTTGCGGTCGCGTGGTTCCAGACTGAAGCGCCTAGAACTGCTCGGTCACCACAGCCAGCCCACACACACACACACACACACACACACACACACACACACACACACCATATCCTCCAACAAAGTCTAGACATCAAATTTCGTTACATAGAATTCTCCTGTTAATTACATGTGGGCAATGTACTTCCATCCATCCTCATAGGATTCCATTATTAGTTGACTTACCTTAGATGCTTTTGCGTATTTTGATTGACCTTCCTCGTTCTGTGGTACATTTTCATCTCATATATTCATTATTCACCCTATTCATAATCTATACAAATCAAAATCAGTTGCCGCATGTATGAAAGATCATCACCCGACATGGGCTCAACCGATTTGGCTTGGGTGATTTTTTTTGTTGCGTCCTTAATTATCAGGACAAGGTTTATATGAAAGAAAATATTTGAAAAACCTACCAGAAAAGTCGGAAATCTGAATGGTATTGTTGTATCACACTCTCAGTGAAAGAAATGTGACGGTGATTGGTAGTTCTGCTGTCACATGTTTGCATAACAACAAAAAATTAATAAATTGTTGCTTTCAGTCTTAACAGTTCTGCTGTCGCACGTTTACATAGCAACTACATAACTACATAATTCGCCTTGAATACTGATAATTGGCTAAAAAGTATACAATTGAAAGCGAACATATCTTTGGTGTGCTGCAAAACTGAATTAATGTCAGTTCGGGGTAACTTGGCGTGTTCCAAACATTTAATTGATTAAGTTAGTGGTTTACTTCTTTGGAAGAAATGCCACTGGTGATAAGTCGAAACATCGGTGGGCGTTCGCGCAACGCAGGCCAACTACATTATCGTCGAGTCAATAACACTGACGAAGAGCGTGGACATCATTTGAAGGAAAATCGAATACGGAGTTCCCAAGCGCGATCCGTTAAGACTCCGGAAAAATTAATTCCGATTTCAGTAAATCCTTGTTCTTATTGCCATTGTTCTGACTCCATTTCTTTAATTGAAGGAAAGATTAGGTTGGATGAATCCCTTGTCTACTGCTTGACAGAGAGGCAGGCAGCGCACAGACTAAGCCACTAGAGATACAGACGTTAAACAACAAACGCTTTGCATTAAGCCGCAAGAAAGAACATGCTCAGCTGTGCTGAGAAAAAGTACGATTTTGTTCTCTTTTTCGCAGTTGGGGAGATGGAAGCTCATACTGATAGCTGGGGCTCATACCTCCAAGTTCTTTGCAAATTTGTTTGGGTACTGTATTGTTTTGAAACAGCATCATCTGCCCTCCCAACCCGTGAAGTTTCATTTTGTTTCCTCTTCCCCTTCTGGGCGTTTCACTTTTTCTTTGTCAGAGAGTCTATTATGCATGATCGATTTACATGCACTTAAGACAGGAAAAAGTAAAGGTTCCATCAACCAGAATGATAGTTTGAATAGCGTAGTGGTATATCAGGCACAGTCCCTTTCTCTGATCTTTGAAGGGCGACTTTCATTTTTCATATTAAGAGCTTAAGCTCACGAACCAAAAAACTATTTCACACTAAAATCGGAGAAAAATGTTTGTTGACATATTTTACAAGTTAACAAAGACTGTGAAATATCTGGGCTAGCAGGACAGAGCAGATGAGGTTGTGGAAAGGGGCCAAAATAAGAGGCTGTCAGTTGTACTCAACATACAAACTTTATTTATCAACACACAATATTACAACAAGGATGCAAAACACTCAAAACTTTAGTCGACCTCCTTCTATTAACCTTACATCGGCTGAAGGCCACACTCGAAATCCAGGACACAAGGCCTAAGCAAGAAATTGAAATACAAGGTTCTTCTGCCGGGTTCACCCAAAAATATTTTATAAATCTTCAATTTAAACAGACAGAAGGCCTTAGCATTTTAATTTTAATGGAACTTGACTGGAGGCCGCATATTAAGCAATAAGAAGAGTTTCAATCAAAAGGCAGAAGGCCTTATCTTAAAACGTTTCATGCAAAATTCGGCTGAAGGCCCCATACAAAAGCATAACAATCTTATACCTTAAGCGCAAGACAAGAACGTTAATTTAAGATATATTAAAACTCGGCTGAAGGCCGCACAATAGCAAATAATTTAACAGCTTAAGCCCTAGAAAGATGAGTTTCAATTTTAAAAGGCAGAAGGCTGTATCTTAAAACATTTCATATAAAATTCGGCTGAAGGCCCCTATAAACTATAACAACCTCATGCCTTAAGGGCAAGACAAGACCGTTATTTAAGAGATATTAATACTCGGCTGAAGGCCACATATCAACAAAATATGTCTAACGGCTTAAAGCGACCGGTCTAAGGCTCTGCAGTCATGGACTTTGCGGCTGGTCCCGGCGGAGGTTCGAGCCCTCCCTCGGGCATGAGTGTTTGTGTTTGTCCTTAGGATAATTTAGGTTAAGTAGTGTGTAAGCTTAGGGACTGATGGTCTTAGCAGTTAAGTACCATAAGATATCACGCACATTTGAACATTTTTGAACGGCTTAAGGCCTAGAAAAGAGTTTCAATTTAAAAGGCAGAAGGCCTTAACTTAAAACATTTCATGTAAGATTCGGCTGAAAGCCCCATACAAAAGTACAACAATCTCACGCCATAAGGGCGAGACAAGAACATCAACCAAATAACTAAAACCCAAACAGGGAAATTATTATGTAAAACACAAGGAACGGCTCTCAGAAGTTTCCAAGGGTCGGCCTGAGACCCGTTTAGGTGAGACAGACAGCCTGTCCAACGACTTCTTAATCTGAAGGCAACCCAACCGACTGACAGCCGATCGACCAATAAGCAAAATAAGTTCCGCTAGACACAATCAGTAAAACGACCACAAGATTTCAATACAAGGACACACAGAATATTGGAGCCCACAACGACCTACAACACCTCAGCTGTCGAACTACACTCCGTGTTGGACAGGAACAACACGACGGGGAAAATACACTTTCGAAAATTACGTCAACGACCAGGGCAGGTAACCGGAACGTACGGCCACAAGGCAGAAGATACTACTGGTCAACTTCAATAACAGGGAATAAATTAAGTTAAACTCCACAGAAAGACGGCTGGAATCTTAGCCGACTTGAATACACACACGTTGTTGCTCGCGGGAATGTCCCAAAAGCGACAACCAGTATCAAACGAAGAAATGTAAACAGTTGAAGCTCGATAGTAGGTTAACTGAGGATTCAACTTTCATGTCCACGATCGGTAGGCGACGAACTTCGTAGCACTCGCAAGCAGCACCTCACACTCCAACCGCGCGTGCATGCCTCTAGTGGCCCCGGCTAAGGTACGCGCGACGAAGGCTTCCTTGCGAACCGACCGACCGACTGGTAATACACCGCCCAGCCGGGAACTATATTCGTCACGCTAAAGATAGTACAGCAGTACTAGTATCGATTCACGCTGCTCCTGCCACTCACGGACAGGACAGCAACATTATTGTGATAACCGCAGGAGAAATAAAACCACAGGACTGCAACCACGGTTTAACCCAAGACAAGCATGACTCGAGCCAGACACGGTTCAGACTGCGCTTAGAAAACGTTTAGAAATGTGTATGTTATTATGTTAGGAAAAGAACTGTAGCAAGCAGAAGATTACAGTAGGTGTGGATTATGCTGGGTTAAAAGGAAAATGCACGCTCACACAAGTTTTATTTATTTTCTTTTGACAACCTTTAATTCCACAAAGGCGAGACAGATGGAATACGCTGCTACTACTATCAAATTCGAAATAGTTGCAACAATTTAAAAATAATAAATAAAATGGATAATGTCAATGAATATCGAGAATACGAATCAAATATCTGGCACTTGTTTTCCTTCTTAGAAGCCACCAGACAATAGAATTCAGCAACATCAGGCATCCCCCGTTCACCTCACATCAGTGTGCAGGGCCCGTTTATTCCTTCTTGGACGACGACCGGAATCAGAGTGGGCTCCTCCTTGCCGGGAGCTGAACTGCCTCGCGTCATCCACCACGGCGCCCTCTTTCGCTGCTGGCGGACAACCGCTGCTCTCGGCAGCGAGCTCTTCTCTGCTGCCGGCCGAGTGACACCGTAATGTCAGAATAACTATGGTGTAGAAACAAGTGAGACGGAGAAAAATACGACCACTAAGAAGCAACTGTGGAATACTGCAGCGTGGTATCTCGTTTGTAGGTCGTAAAATCCTTACCTGTAACTGCGGACTGTTGTCGGAGGGTCCATCTTGCTGTCCCATAAATTATGAATGTAACCGACGCCTAGCGAACGGTGAACGTCGCGTTTTATATTAAAGCCTCTGATTCGGTTGTTATCCATTTTAAGGATTGGAGGCAGCTCTGTGATGATAACCGCTATCGTTATTTATCATGCAATACACAAATGTGAGGAATGTTATACACAGCTACGCTTTTCGGGAGTCGAGTTCCCATTAACTGGCTGTCTGTGTTCAACCCTTCCTACACACGTACTTAAGAAAGAACGAAACAGCCATGACATAAAACAAGAAAGTAAAGTTATTCGGACATTTACTTCAAAATCAGCAGCACCTGATTCTCCGTTTTTCTTCTTCATATTACCACCAGTTATCTAAGTGCTTCTCGGACGATAAAATGGCCTTACGACACCATTCCAAACCGAGACATTATATTCACCCAGGCGTGAGGAGGTAAACGGGTATACAGCTTCAGCTGACTGCAGTGCGCCATAAGCTGATTCCCTGTGTTCCTGAGATGTAACACGGGACTGGAAGGAACAGCATGTCAATAGTTATCTATTCAAACTGTTAACATATGTCGTATCATTACTAAACTAAAAAAGGATGCACAAAAGCCAACTGAGAATCTGTAAATCTATCACGTTTGTGTATTAAGCACATTATCAACTGTTCCTCAGTGAATGGATATTTCAAGTTCTTCAAGTAGATCATGGTTTCTTCCTTTCTTCGCTATGTGTACTACCTCTAAATCCTCTTCAGTCGCTTTTAGCGGGTGATCTGTCTCGTATATCTCGTATATGGACTTGGTTACTACAGATTTACCATAGTTGCCCAATATGAAAGCGTCTATTTGCTCTTGTCGAAAATCTTCTTCCTGACTGTGGTAGCTTCTAAGTTACAGGAGGTCATCGGTAACACTAGAGCCCTACGAATTGCATATAACGCTCGAGGCCTGCGAATTGCAAACGCTCTGGGCAGTTGTCCTAGAGGAGAAGTATAACTTTAGAAAATTAACTAGTAATTCCGTCCACCGCCTAGACGCTGCTGTAAGCTGTCGCAGTAGAAGACACGTTTTAGCAGAGGGAGCACTTGATACTTACCCCTGAGAACCGCAACGTTAGTGGGTACACATCGGTTATAATGCTACAGCAGCGGTCCCCTCTGAGACTGACGAAAGCCCCCTGGGCGGCGCCAGGTGATGTAAAACACTGTTTTTGCTGGTCATAAGAGGAAGAGTAGTGACGTATAGCTTTCAGGGGAACGCTATTGCTACCAAATTTGGTGTTTGTTACCTTACAGACCAGATACATCACTACCTACCAAGTAGGGTTCGGGGTGGAATCTAAATGTGGTTGGCCAGAAGCGCCCTGGAGTTGCAGAATCACTCGTAGGGCTGGCTGAAGCCTATGAAGTGTCGGTGGATTGGTGGGAAAACTATAGTGTGCCACAATATTTTACAAACCCACGTTTTTGTATTGAGAGGAAGTTCTCAGTCATTTCGTGGTGACTCCAACTCAGGGTTACTCGTCGCCAGCCACGTTAAGCTCCGACACGTCTTTCTCTCTCAGTTGGAGTGTTGCTCTCAAAATTCATACCTAAAATGCTGCTAATGTTCCCTGCTTCTTTACTGCTCGTCCATGCCCTCAGACACTGATCTCTGTTGTTCAACCAGTAGCTTTTTCTAATGTCTAGAATTAGCCTTCAGCGTAGTAGCTAGCCTGGTCGCAAAAAAGTACCCTTGAGTCCCCTGCTACGTACATTCTATCGAGTGTTAAAATCTGCTCGTGACAATGCTTGGTGCTACTGCAAACAATCTGTCTGCTTTCACCGGGAGTTTTTCTTTCAGAAACTGCTCCTTGCAGCTCGGAAATTGCAGACTGACCTGTAAGCATCTGTCTTCCCTCCATCCCGTGTTAGGACACGAAAAAACGTCACTAGACCGCGGGACGAGCGAAAGCGAGAATTAGACAGAAAGGTTATTGCAAACTCTTATTTATTGATAAGTTGCCATTGTTAAATAACCAACAGAATGAAGCTGTCTTTGAAGAATCCATTGCTGAACGTAACAGAGGCCACCGTCATTTTGGGGTGTGCCTCACGTGAAGACGCATTCATTCCTCGCATTCCGTTGATACCAGGTGATTTACGAGTAAATATGGCTTTCGATTTAAAGTGATTGCAGTTTCCCACCGGATTACATTCTCTGTTAGTATCAACAAAGCACGGGGCCAGTCACTTTGTGTGGCAGATGTTAAACATCCCGGGCAACGCCGGGTACTGCAGCTACTGCTTAATAACGTTGAACTCATGCAGACTATCCGCTGCACTCATTGGCTCACTAATGGCTCTCTGCACTAATCTTCCAAACGCAGCTTTTTCATAAATTCGCGCGGTGAATGATTGTTTAGGAATCACAAATACTGTTGCTGTTCGCTTTCTAAAGATATTAAAGAAATGCAATTTCTCTGGCCTCATTAACTCCGGGTCGAAAAATTGAATACGATTATTACTTCCGACCTGTGCAGTAAACCAGTTTACTCTTGAAACCCATTACGTTTACTTTTTTATCGATATAAAACTCAGTTTCATCTCTTATTGTTCGTCTGATTGCATTAGATCTCAGCATAAGACTCTCGAGAATATGGTACCGTGTTGAACACAGAGTAACTTAGGCGGAAGTCATGTGTTGGCTGTCCAAGGAAACTCAAAAATGAGGCAGACTGATACTGTTGGGTCCTATGTAAACAATTGGTACGTAGAAGAAAAGAGCATACTGACGTGGCTGCCACTATTTTTGAACGATACCCTGTACAGATTTACAAAAATGTCATATGTACCAGCAAGTTCTCTGAGAACTCTATTGATCAACCTGGAGCGGTATCCCGTACTCTAGACGTATTTCTTGATAGAAAGAAATACAACTAGCGATTCCCCACCTTGTAGAAAATTAATAAATATTGTCTGAAGAGAGTTGCATGACAACTGACATCGTTAAAAAATACTTTGGTACCTAACGAACAACATAATCTACATTTTTATCGGCGGCCGCGGTGACCGTGCGGTTCTAGGCGCTGCAGTCCGGAACAGCGGGACTGCTACGGTCGCAGGTTCGAATCCTGCCTCGGGCATGGATGTATGTGATGTTCTTAGATTAGTTAGGTTCAAGTAGTTTTAAGTTCTGGGGGACTGATGACCTAAGATGTTAAGTCCAATAGTGCTCAGAGCCATTTACCATTTTTACATTTTTATCGAGTCATCATCGTCGTATTCGTATGGTACACACAAGCAGTACATTTATAATATGTAATGAATGTCACTGCATAAAACAAAAATAAATCGACTAAATGTTAATATCTAGGTTTCTAATCCACTCCACAACTATGGCATTGGAATTCATAAAATCATTCCACGTGCCCTTATAACATCGTAGTACGCACTCTGCTCTTATACTGCACATCTGGTAGATTCCTTCAGTGCACCACAGTCACAACTCGGAGACTCCACACTATACCATTTATAGAGTGAATACGAGCACCAACAACATCCAGTGCGGATCCTATTAAATTTGATTCATAATGTTACTTAAAATCCGTCTTGATTGCAATTTTTTTTTATTCATATGACCGGTTTCGGTTCATTCAGAACCGAAACCGGTCATATGGATAAAAAAAAATTGCAATCAAGACGGATTTCAAGTTACATTATAAAATCACTGATCGCTGTTATCCCATAAGACATTATGTCTGATTTTGCAAAATTTGATTGTTTCCTGTCCAGTTCTACACCAACAGTATCACGGTTATATTTCTCGAGCCATTCCCGTTCACTGTAATTTACGATGTGCTGATAGTTATTGTTCCAGAGATTTCTTACGCTCTTCGGCTTACGGTGGTGGCAGGTGTCTCGAACGAAGCCTATTTCTTCGAAGATGGGTAGTTATTTATTATCTCGAATATTGTGGTAATGTCTAAGCAGAGCCTCAATTCTACGAATGTATAGTGGGTGGATATTGCTTGTCAGGGGGGAAATCAGTAGACAGGAGTTGTGACGAAGAATATTGTCATCAAACTCCACATTCAGCTCACTGTCAGGTTGTTTCTTGTTAATGTGAAACGCAAATTAACCTCGCTCTTACTGGTACTGGCCTACAGTCTTTAACAAATAAAAATATAAAACAATAATAATAATAATAATAACATAATTTGTAATAATAATAAGGGTTTGTTTGTTTGGATAAGTAAGTGAGAGATTAAAATTTACGCCGTGAATTTATCGAGCTTCGCACGTCCGAAGATGTACGGAACGTAGCCAGGGCTCATTATACATATTTTTTGTAGACAAAGTCTGCTATCTGACCTCAGCTTCAATCATGAGAATGGAGCGACTAAAACTACTAAAACAGAGAAAAGCATACGATTAAATAAAACATATATTCACTTTAACATATACATCACGATATAAATGACACTTACGTAAAATTCTAGATAAATAATGGCAGATCATTCACAAATGAGAGCGACTTATTAATTCTGCGCCTCTTTTCTGCTAATAAATATCAATATGGCTAACTGTGGAGCCGCACAAAGTATTAAGTCCTTCTAGGACAACGAATGACATAAGAGTGTGCTGATGCCTACTGGCTGTGACAAGACAGACGTGTTAATTGCTTTATTTTGCATTCTCTCGTCTTAAAAAATCGATACATATAATCTAACTAAATTAAATATTGTCTGTGCTCCAGTGCAAATGGTTCCTCAAACTGCCCCTCAAATTGCGAAGGCAAAGGTGTACCACCTGCAGCTGAGCAATTTGTTGACATATTTTCTTTATTTGCCATGTCATGAATCATAAGTTATTATGTATCATGTTTGACAGATTCAACATACATAAAATGTCATAAATCTATTCAAATACGTAAATAATATTTACATACAAGTTAAATGAAAGTGCAAAGAAAAAATAAAAACGTTTGATCCCATGAGGAATTGAACCCGCAAACGTGTGGGTACAAACCTAATATTCTCTTATTCTTGGGGATTTGTAGAAGATATGCTCCAGGGTGTGGTATATCAATGATTGTGTAAGGACCTTCATATAACGGACACCACTTAACATTACGTTTTAGAGGTGATGACGATTTGTAGTGGGTCCTAAGCAAAACTTTCGTGCCCATTATAAAGTTTTGCCTTCTTTTAAGATTGGTACCATAGTTCTTATTTCTAATGTCAGCTTGTTCAGTAATTGCAATGAGTACTTCCCTTACCTTTTCCTCATGTGAAGGTTTGGTGTCAGAACATTTTGGTAGTGGGTTGCTCCATTCATTAGTTTCCTTCGTGTCTAACATGACTTCTCTGGGAGTATAGGGTGTGTTGTATATATTTAAATTGTTGTGTATTTCCTCAAAAAGTGCTAGGCATTTGATCTCAGAACAAGCAAATCTAGTTTTACAAAGATTGGCAGTGATTCCAGCTTGTGTGAATCTGCATAGTAAAGTATTCAGGGTATCAGTGTGTTCCTTCCATGTTTTTGAGACAATCAGTATGTCATCTACATAGTGTGTAACAGTTTCTAGTAAATCATCACCGAGTACAGAGTTTGGTGCAGTAATGAATACTTCTGAGCTTACATTTAGGCCAAATGGTAATATACAAAATTGATAAGTTCTACCACCAAACATAAAGGCTGTATATTTTCTAGATTCTTTGCTTATTGGCACCTGCCAAAACGAATTTTTAAGGTCTATTGTAGAGAAATATTTTGCATCCAAGAATTTCTGAAGTTGTTCGTCAAGATTTTCTGGTTGTGTCCTCACAGGTAAGATAATTTGGTTGATAGCTCTTGCATCTAATACTAACCTGATACTTCCATTGTGTCTTTTCACTACATGCAAAGGGCTACAATACGGAGATGTTGATGGTTCTATAATATTCCGTGTAATAATTTTCTTTAATTCTTCCCAAACCGCAGGTCGCAGAGCTAGAGGTACATTGTATGACTTGTGGTAATAGATTTTGTGAGGCTTGACTTCAATCGTATACATATACGTGTTGATCCTACCTGGCTTACTAGTGAAGACATCCTTATTCTGAAGTAAAATATGTTTAAGCTGGGATCTCTCCTCTTCATTACTAGCATCACATTCTGATAACTTAGAATTCACTACCTCACTGTGTGATACAGGTTGTTGTGTGGAATCTACGTCAGTCTCGTGTATAATCTGTTTCTTGTAGCCAGAAAAGTGCTTGTTATGGTCTACTAGTCGAGTGACCAAGTTCAAAACTATGTTTCTGCCTTCATACTTAAAATAACAAATGCCTTTGGAGAAGTCTATAGTGCAGTCCTCCTCGCAAAGAAAATCAATGCCCAATATACACTCCTGGAAATTGAAATAAGAACACCGTGAATTCATTGTCCCAGAAAGGGGAAACTTTATTGACACATTCCTGGGGTCAGATACATCACATGATCACACTGACAGAACCACAGGCACATAGACACAGGCAACAGAGCATGCACAATGTCGGCACTAGTACAGTGTATATCCACCTTTCGCAGCAATGCAGGCTGCTATTCTCCCATGGAGACGATCGTAGAGATGCTGGATGTAGTCCTGTGGAACGGCTTGCCATGCCATTTCCACCTGGCGCCTCAGTTGGACCAGCGTTCGTGCTGGACGTGCAGACCGCGTGACACGACGCTTCATCCAGTCCCAAACATGCTCAATGGGGGACAGATCCGGAGATCTTGCTGGCCAGGGTAGTTGACTTACACCTTCTAGAGCACGTTGGGTGGCACGGGATACATGCGGACGTGCATTGTCCTGTTGGAACAGCAAGTTCCCTTGCCGGTCTAGGAATGGTAGAACGATGGGTTCGATGACGGTTTGGATGTACCGTGCTCTATTCAGTGTCCCCTCGACGATCACCAGTGGTGTACGGCCAGTGTAGGAGATCGCTCCCCACACCATGATGCCGGGTGTTGGCCCTGTGTGCCTCGGTCGTATGCAGTCCTGATTGTGGCGCTCACCTGCACGGCGCCAAACACGCATACGACCATCATTGGCACCAAGGCAGAAGCGACTCTCATCGCTGAAGACGACACGTCTCCATTCGTCCCTCCATTCACGCCTGTCGCGACACCACTGGAGGCGGGCTGCACGATGTTGGGGCGTGAGCGGAAGACGGCCTAACGGTGTGCGGGACCGTAGCCCAGCTTCATGGAGACGGTTGCGAATGGTCCTCGCCGATACCCCAGGAGCAACAGTGTCCCTAATTTGCTGGGAAGTGGCGGTGCGGTCCCCTACGGCACTGCGTAGGATACTACGGTCTTGGCGTGCATCCGTGCGTCGCTGCGGTCCGGTCCCAGGTCGACGGGCACGTGTACCTTCCGCCGACCACTGGCGACAACATCGATGTACTGTGGAGACCTCACGCCCCACGTGTTGAGCAATTCGGCGGTACGTCCACCCGGCCTCCCGCATGCCCACTATACGCCCTCGCTCAAAGTCCGTCAACTGCACATACGGTTCACGTCCACGCTGTCGCGGCATGCTACCAGTGTTAAAGACTGCGATGGAGCTCCGTATGCCACGGCATACTGGCTGACACTGACGGCGGCGGTGCACAAATGCTGCGCAGCTAGCGCCACTCGACGGCCAACACCGCGGTTCCTGGTGTGTCCGCTGTGCCGTGCGTGTGATCATTGCTTGTACAGCCCTCTCGCAGTGTCCGGAGCAAGTATGGTGGGTCTGACACACCGGTGTCAATGTGTTCTTTTTTCCATTTCCGGGAGTGTACAATTGGCAGCAAAGTTTTGGACAACTAGGAAAGGCCATTGTACGATTCCATTTTCCATATTAACAGTCAAAAATACCTGCTTATTAACTCTACTTGACTTATTACCTAATGCAGTTAATATTAAACAGTTTTGAACTGGGAACTCTGGTATCTTAGAAGTTTCCTTCATCATAGTATAAAAATTGTGAGAAATCACACTGACAGCAGCTCCTGTATCAATAATTATGTTAGTAGGTATACCTCCTACAATGCCTGAGGTGGAAGACAGTACAAATCTTTTCTTTACATTGTGACATTGTGTGTTGTCATTTATCAGATCATCAGCTAAGTTTCCACTTTCATTATATCTTAAGAATAGTGTAGGCAACTCTTGTTGTGTAAATGTTAATTTTTCTTGTTTGACAGTTTCACTAGCAAGTGCACATTCAAACATAGTTTCTGAATTGAAGTTGCCCCACAAATGTTCCTCAGTCACAACCTGGGGCTCAGTAATGACTGATTCTAGTTTACCTGGTTTGTCTGGTCGTTGGCAAGTGTAGTTGTAGTTTCATTAGCTACCTCAATAATATTTACATTAGGATATTGTCTTTGCCAATCGCCTGCCTGTTTTCGGTTGGCTGAAGTCACTTGTTGGTTTGTGCTGCGTATTTGTGCAAAATTCCCTTGTTGCATCTGAATATGATTTTGTGGTGGCGGTTGCTGTGTTTGCCACTGTCTCACATAATACTGGTTGTTGTTCTGGTTAAAGTGCGGTGTAGGTGTTCCATTTCTTGTGTAATCTGTGTTGTTGTTTCTTTGCCAGTGTTTCTGTTTGGCTTTGTGTCCGTTGTTGTTTCCGTTATTCCTTCTTGAATTAAAATTGTCGTTTCTTCGTTTTTTGTACGTGTTATCTCCCTGTGTATACTTACAGTTGTTGTTTGTGTGCAGCTGTGAGTTTTGGTGATTGTTTTGCATGTTTACTGTGTGGTGTTGTGAATTTTGCTGCGTGTTTGGTAATGTGGCAATGTAGGCATGTTGATTCCTACTGCGTGAGTTGTGTGTTGGTTCTTGTTCTTCATACAGTAAATCAACAGAATCTAACTTTTCCAAAAAATATTCAGGATCGTCGTCCGGCAAGTACAATAATTTCTCTTTAATATTAAAAGGAAATCTTGCTTTCTGTGATCGGATCACATATTTTTGTTTCATTGGTTCATTAAGGAAGTGTATCATGTTTAGGTACTTCTCGAAATATCGGCGCAGATTGCCGTTTTTAGCACTGAAGTGTTCGGGTTCAGTAACTTGTTTGCGGATACGTTCCTGCACAGTGGATGACCAAAACTTATTCAAGAAGGCTCATTCAAACTGCTCGTATGTTACACATCTGTCGCTTTAATGGTAAGCCCAGACAGCAGCGTCTCCTTGAATGTAATCCATAACATGTGCAATGCGTTTGTGGTCACTCCACGAACGTGGGAATGCGTTCCTAAAAGCTTTTAAGAAGATGACAGGGTGTACAATGTTTTTGCCTGGTATAAAATGTTGGAATTTACGGTGCTTGAATAGATTTTCTTCTTCTTTGTTACGTGTTCGTCTGTTTCTTTCCGTGTAATCATTGAATTCTTCCCTGTGTGTACATGGTTCTTCATCAAAATGATGATGGGTATCTGTTGCTATGTGTGTCAGTGTATTGTGTATTTGAGTGTTGAAATCCGTGTGTGTACATGTGTTCATTTCCGAATCGAGATTTTCTTGTGTGTGTGTAAAAATGTGTAGTGGGTGTACTATTCTGTTGTGCTTGGCATTGAGTTGTCTTTGTTTGCATATCGTCATCGATTAATTGTCTATTGTTCTTCATGTATTCCACTACGGAATCGTGCACAATATATGGCAATTCGTTTTGTATACATTCTTCAAAAATTTGGTCTTTGTGTGCTGTCCATTCTTTAAATTGTGAATTAGTGCGAGAGAAATGGGGTTCAGCCTCTCTCTGTATTGTGTGAATCTGTTTGTGAATGTCAGCTACGTTTGTTTCTATTGTATTCACCTTTAAATTAATTTCGTCACATGCATGCGTGTTTGATTCTAATTTGCAATCAATAGTGTCACAGGTTTTTGTCAATTCATGGATGTGATTGGCATTGTAGCTTTTTCGTAAATCTAAATTTTCAAATTTTTCCGTAAGATCGTCGACCTGTTTGTAAACACGTGTATTAATTTCACCTACCTTTTGAGTCAGTGTGGCGAAGTCTCATTTTATCTCATTTCTGAAGGCTGCATTATCTGTCATTAATTGTGTGAATTTTTCGTCATTATCTTGCTCACTATTGGATATGCCTTCCAAAATTGAATTCAGTATAGCGGCAAAATTTTGATTGCAAATTGAGCTTGCCCCCCGCCGCGTCATTAGACGTGACGTGGTCTCTCAGGTTTGGTTCTGAATTGCTCCTTTCGGCGTTTGTGTGTGTGTGTATCGGGTTATTTTGATGTGTTCGCGTGTCTGCATTAATTTCTGTGTCTGAATGTGTCTGTGTATCCATGTTTGTATTACTTGATTGTTGTTCCATTGTGTACTGGTGTAGAGTTTTTACCATATCGTCAATAAATTGTGTGCAAGAAAAATTGTTTAAACGCGTAGTGTGAAAATGTACTGCCTATGTGTTTGTTTAAATGACTGAGAATGATTGAGAGATGACTTTAAAGATCGAAAGCAGCATCCGTGTTAATGGTGCTTAGCCATGTTGCTTGCCTTATTGTGCAATGTAACTGCGTATTGTGAATCTTCAGGTTTTCGCGGCGCAAAGACTGCTCCATTAAGTTTCGGGAATGCAGCCGCATGAATTCTGCTTCTTCTTCTAATATTGCGTATTGTTGGATCGGAATGTAATCGTCTGAATAATGAGATTTCGCGGGATATGGAAAAAATTACTGAATTGAAACTGAATATTGAATTTAATGCTGAGAAAAATAATTAGGAATGAAAAATGTGCTTGGAATCAATTGTGGATGCGCGAGTGCTGAGTCTTACAGTACATGTCGTCTTCATGCGAAGATTGCATTTCCAGTCCACATTGTCCCCAGATTTTATTCCTTTCCTTCAATATTCTCGTAACAAAGGTTGTTGCCGGTCAGGATGTACATGAAAAAGAACTATTAGTTTTATTACAGATACAATAATGAGTCCTGGCACATACTCGCCAGTTTAACAAATAAAAAATAAAATAATAATAATAATATAATAATAATAATTGATTGTAATAATAATAATAATTGTTTGTTTGATTTAGATGAGTAATTGAGAGATTAAAATTTACACCGTGAATTTGTCGAGCTTCGCACGTCCGAAGATGTACGGAACGTAGCCAGGGCACATTATATATATTTTTTGTAGACAAAGTCTGCTATCTGACCTCAGCTTCAATCATGAGAGTGGAGTGACTAAAACTACTAAAACAGAGAAAAAGCATACTATTAAATAAAACATATATTCATTTTAACATATACATTACGATATAAATGACACTTACGTAAAATTCTAGATAAATAATGGCAGATCATTCACAAATGAGAGCGACTTATTAATTCTGCGCCTCTTTTCTGCTAATAAATATCAATATGGCTAACTGTGGAGCCGCACAAAATATTAAGTCCTTCTAGGACAACGAATGACATAAGAGTGTGCTGATGCCTACTGGCTGTGACAAGAGAGCGGTGTTAATTGCTTTATTTTGCATTCTCTCGTCTTAAAAAATCGATACATATAATCTAAGTTAACTAAATTAAATATTGTCTGTGCTCCAGTGCGAATGGTTCCTTAAAAGTCTCAATTTTTTTTTATACAAGGTGGTCCATTGATAGTGACCTGGCCAAATATCTCACGAAATAAGCATCAAACGAAAAAACTGCAAAGAACGAAACTCGTCTAGCTTGAAGGGGGAAACCAGATGGCGCTATGGTTAGCCCGCTAGATGGCGCTGCCATAGGTTAAACGGATATCAACTGCGTTTTTTTAAATAGGAGCCCCCATTTTTATTACATATTCGTGTAGTACGCAAAGAAATACGAATGTTTTAGTTGGAGCACTTTTTTCGCTTTGTGATAGATGGTACTGTAATAGTCACAAACATATGGCTCACAATTTTAGACGAACAAGTAGTAACACGTAGGTTTTTTAAATTAAAATACAGAACGTAGGTACGTTTGAACATTTTATTTCGGTTGTTCCAATGTGATACATGTACCTTTGTGAACTTATCATTTCTGAGAACGCATGCTGTTACAGCGTGATTTCCAGTAAATACCACATTAATGCACGACGAAAGTTTAGCAGATGTAAGAAGACCTCCAACGAAACGGCTCTCGACTTCTGATGGAATGAAACAAATATATTTTTCCGGTGGTTCAATAAACCTGTAAATTTATTTTTCTAAAATCCCTCTTTGGTCCTGACGCTGGCTTGGGTGGATAAGCCAATATTAGGAATAACAAGTTTTTGTTAGCTATGTGGGCTGTCTGAGAAGACTTTTGTTGATGTAGGAATTGGTTGGTCTTTACGATGATGGGAGACAAAACAGAGGTCTCCGTAATAGTATTTCTGACATGCAACAGGTCTAAATGTACCCAAATAATAGGCATCAAAAACTAGGTAAAGGCTATTATTTTCAGCTCAATCAAGAAACAAGTACATTACCACAGTCGTTGTTCTGTGCATACTTCAACTGCTCGTGGTGGTTGTTAAAATCACCAGGGATGGACAGTAATTGGTAGAACATTTGATGGTTACTCTACATTAGCTGCTTTGTGGATATTATGGACAACGATCTCTTCAAGCTTTATTGAAAGACTATGAATTTCGTCTTCTGTATTTGCTGAGATTAGGTGTGCATGATCAGTGTTTGATCTAACGTATGTAGACGCAGGAAAGGGCCGAAACGTTGTGGTAAGTTGCGCCAATAAGCCCATAGTCATATAGTCTTCCTCTTTTACGAAGATAGTCTTCGTGTGATGAACGTCTATAGTACTAGTTGAAATAAATTTTGATAACTAATCACATTTTATTCGGCTAATTCCGTATTTAGCTGCCAAACAAGAATTGAAGTATCCAAATTCTTATTCATTTGGTATTGAGAAGAACCCTTTCTCAGTGTTTGGTTGCATGCTTGTAGCCAGGAAGTCCAATAACGGTTTGACTGCCGAGACGCTTTAACTCATTTAATGTCACCAAGGATACACGTGCAGTATTTTACCGCGGACGCGAGCTAGACTTACACCTCTTTTTACCGAGTGTCCTGGACCCACTAGCTAACCCTTTTTGTCGCCAACGACGCAAAACGTAGATTCACTGTGAAATGATTGACAGAGGTTACTGTGCACTGTACTGTATATCAAGGTTTCTCCGATTCCACCCACGGACAGAGTTTGGGAGGAATGGCTGACTGGACGTCCCTGTGCTTGTTGTGTCGGCTTTTATTATGCTGCTTAATTTTATACGTTGTCAGTCTGTACAAGACAAAAATCTATGGGGCTGAAGAAAGTGTTAATTTAAATGCGGTTCCTGAAAATTACCAAACAGGCTGTCACGTGATCTACCACGTGTTTTCTCGAATGTAAGCCCGTTAAGATTTTTCTTCGTGTCTGATACTTTGCATCATCAGTCAGACAAGCTTATGATTATACTATATGCACTGGCCTTCATTGTCTACGCTGTACATTGCCTGATAGGCTTAGATTAAATTACATTAGATTCAGTTTTCGTTCCATAGACACAAAAAATGTGATGATTCTCGTGGGTGTGGAACATATCAGAAAGTATAACATAAAAATATAAAACATTTGAATATAATACTTACTACACTGATCACTTTCCAGGAGATTCTCGAAATAGATGCATACAATGCGGTAAACTGGAACAGCTAATATTTACAGAATTAACACGCTGTCAGAATGAAACATTGTTATGCACTATCAATAAATTTATCATACACAAAATACCTAGTCTGGACTGTTGTGACCAAGTGCTGTAAAAACTGAAATCTAACAGACATTTTTACTTCAGCTGGCTTAACAGTCTCTGTTAAAATATTCGTCTATAGTATAGAAGGAGTTGCCTATCAAGAAGTCTCTCAAACTCTGTTTAAACCGTCCTTTATCGGCAACCAAGTTTGTAATAGTTGCCGGCAATTTATTGAAAATGTATGTTCCTGAATATTGGACATCTTTTTGGACCAAGGTACGTAATTTTAGATGTTTATGTAGATTGTTCTTATTCCTAATATTGATACTATGTATTGAGCTATTGGTTGGAAATAGCGATGTATTACTTGCAACAAATTTCATTAAGGAATAAATATACTGAGAAGCACGGATTAGAATACAAAGTTCCTTGAACAGGTTTCTACGTGATGTTCTTGAATTTACACCTCAAATCATTCCTATCACACGCTTTTTCACCCTAAAACCTTTTGCTCGGTTTCATGAGATTCCCCAGATTATGATCCCATATGATACAAGTAATGTAATGTAATGAAAGTAAGCAAACTATGCAATATTTTTAATAATTATATCCCCTACATCTGACATCATTATCACTGCAAAAACAGACTCGATTAGGCATTTAAGCAATTCTGTGGTATGCCCTTCCCAACTGCATTTACTATCGAGTTGTAATCCCAGAAATTTAACACTGTCAACCTCTTCGATCTGCATGTCTTCATATGCTATACACATGTCGGAAGGAAATTTCCTACAGGTTCTGAACTGCATATAGTGGGCCTTCTCAAAGTTTAATGACAATGAATTAGCTTTAAACCACTTATTAATGTCAGTGAAAATTTGATTAGCAGTTGCTTCTAAATCTGTACTTGACTTGCTGCTTATTGCAATGTTTGTAACATCTCCAAGAAAGACAAAGCATCTGGCAATGTAACAGATTAGAGGTCATTAATGTACACAAGAAAAAGCAATGGACCTAAGATGGAACCTTGAGGAACACCACATGTAATTAATTCCCAGTCAGACGAAGAATGACTGCTTACTGCACAGGTATTTTGCAATGACACCCTTTGTTTCCTGTTAGATGTATAACACTCAAACCATTTCACGGCATTGCCGGTGACACCATAATATTCTAATTTAATTAAGAGAATGCTGTGGTTTATACAGTCAAAGGCCTTCAACAGGTCTCAGAAAATGGCAGTAGCCTCTAATTTATTATCTAATGAATTAAACACATTCTCACTGTTAGCGTAAATAGCTTTCTCTATATCAGAACCCTTAAGAAATCCAAACTGTGGCTTGAACAATGTATTATTTGCCGTCAGATGCTCAAGGAGATGCTTGAACACAACTTTTTCAAATATTTTTGAGAAATCCGGCAAAAGTGAAATTGGTCGATATTTTGATGGTATCTCTTTATCCCCCTTCTTGTAAAGAGGCTTAACTCCAGCAGATTTTTAGCCAGTCTGGAAGTGATTCGCTGATAAGTGATTGATTACACAAATAACTTAAGATATGAAACTTCCTGGCAGATTAAAACTGTGTGCCCGACCGACACTCGAACTCGGGACCTTTGCCTTTCGCGGGCAAGTGCTCTACCAACTGAGCTACCGAAGCACGACTCACGCCCGGTACTCACAGCTTTACTTCTGCCAGTACCTCGTCTCCTACCTTCCAAACTTTACAGAAGCTCTCCTGCGAACCTTGCAGAACTAGCACTCCTGAAAGAAAGGATATTGCGGAGACATGGCTTAGCCACAGCCTGTGGGATGTTTCCAGAATGAGATTTTCACTCTGCAGCGGAGTGTGCGCTGATATGAAACTTCCTGGCAGATTAAAACTGTGTGCCCGACGGAGACTCGAACTCGGGACCTTTGCCTTTCGCGGGCAAGTGCTCTACCAACTGAGCTACCGAAGCACGACTCACGCCCGGTACTCACAGCTTTACTTCTGCCAGTACCTCGTCTCCTACCTTCCAAACTTTACAGAAGCTCTCCTGCGAACCGGGCGTGAGTCGTGCTTCGGTAGCTCAGTTGGTAGAGCACTTGCCCGCGAAAGGCAAAGGTCCCGAGTTCGAGTCTCGGTCGGGCACACAGTTTTAATCTGCCAGGAAGTTTCATATCAGCGCACACTCCGCTGCAGAGTGAAAATCTCATTCTGGAACTTAAGATAGAACTCAACTGTTATGAGCACTCTTTTATTAACTTCGTTAATATAGGTCTAGTACGCTTGAGCGTCATTTAGGAATGGGCAACAGAAGTATTTTGCTTGCAGTATCTTCTGTAGATCAACAGTGGTTTCCCAGAATCCTTTATTTGAATCGCAGCTTTTCTTGTGCTTTATAAACATGTGTGTCGTCAGTCCTCTTCATATCTCTATACGTCTTAACACAATCTAATAAATTAAGCTGTTGTATCTCACAAATCCTGTGAGGTACCTTGGTAACTGCTCGTAACTAGAATTTTCACCAGACTTAATTTTCTTTCAGATCACAGTATCATCTGCTGAGAGCCTGAGAAAGCTACTAAAAGTGTCCTCTAAGCCATTAATGTATGACATGAAAATAAATGGTCATCCTTCGCTGTTTGCCTCTTATGTTTGTTGTTTAGAAATGAAAAGTGGAGTGACGAACACCAAAGCCCAGTGTATACGAGGGTTATTCTGAAAGTAAGGAATGACTGTCCGCGAAATGGAAAATACAGTGAAAATCTGATGAAGCTTCACACAGATGCGTTGGGCACTGTGTCTAGTATTCCCGTCGATCGCATTATGTCGCTCTTTTCACAGAACGTAAGGATGCATAGAAATTAGCGTCTCCCGCCAAGTATGAGGGCCTAGCGAAAGATTTCGCCTGAAGCTATACAATCTACATAACGTATCTGCCATGCGGTTCATTCTACACAATTCTCGGCCGCTTTCTGCAGGGGGGAATGAAGATGCTCCTGCAGCGTTTTCTATGGTTAGTGTTTGATCACCCTCAATACAGCCCGTAATTGGCTACCCCTGAAGTTCATTTCTTCTCAAATGAACCGCTGGCTATGAAGACAATATTTTTGACACAGACAACGAGCAGCAATTCAGAGTAGAAAATTGTCGAAAAGCACTGGCAGCTGTCTTCTGTAACGTGGGAATTGGGTAGCTAACCGTTGCAAGTAAAACAGTTTTGATTTTCACTGTGGTTTCCATTTCGTGACCTATTTAGTATCAAAGATAAAACACATTTACACATAAAAGTCACGTCAATGTGACCACCGCCTATGTTCGACATCAACGTGCATTAACCTCACAGACGACGGAAGATGGCAGTGCTAACAGTGGACGGTAGCATGGAGGACGCGGAAAACAATGCTGTCGTTGTCGTAATGTGGAAAAAACGATTTATGACCACTGGCTTTCGACGAAACGGCTAGGCTTGCAGACTTTGCTTGTGCCACAGTGGTTAAAGTAGACCTTGCGAGGTAAAACGGCGCCGCTGAGACAACTATGGTGCATCGCGGGCCATAAATGACACGGGTGAACGACGCCTGGGTAGACGTGTACAGGGAAAGAGACGTGCAACTGTTGAGCAAATAACCGTCCAGACGACCCGTAGAACTAACATCAATGAATCCTGAAAGACAGTTCAGCGAACGTTCCTGAGTATGGACCTCTACAGCTGGCAACTGGTTCGTGACACCATGCAGAGTGAAGTTCATCGGTGACGAAGGCTAGATTTTGCACGCCAATACCGTAGCTGAATGGCGAAAGATGACCTTTTCAGATGAATCGCGTTTTATACTCCATCGGATAGACGACCGTTGGTGTGTACGGGCGTGGAACCACAGAAAGCAGACTCCCTGCCAGTATTACGGTCCGAGGAATGATTTCGGATAATAACCTGGGTGATCTTGTCATTCTCGAAGGCACAGTGGATCACAACAAGTATTCACCTATCCTTAAGGACCATGTCCACCTCTGCATACAGTTGGCTTTTCCTCGGCATGTTGGCATCTACCAGCACGCCAATACAACGTTTCACACAGCTCGCAGTGTATGTGGGTGGTTCTAAAAGTTTACCGTACACCCCTGGCCACCAAACACCCCGGATTTAGACTGAATCGAGAATCTGTGAGACCACCTCAAACAGACTGTTTGCGCCATGAATCCTCAACCGAGAAACCTAGGGTGGTCGACATGGCTCCACCTTCCAGAACTTTACTGACTCTCTTCCTGCACGTCTCCCAGTAGTCGTCACTGCTAAAGCTGGTTGTTCAGGCTTTTGAGAGTTGGCCATACTAATGTGACTGGAGAGTGTATTAGTCAATAGAAGTGTATATGAAATTATTTGTCCCGACTGTGATAAGTTTTATTTTGGTCAGTCAGGCAGAGATATAGCGACTATATTGCCCCAACATGAACGCCGTTGGATGGTGCAGATTTACGACTCCACATTTGCAGAGTATGTACTGAGACAGATACACTGCCACAAACCACACACACTCCCATCCCCTCTACTTAGCCAAAAACTTATTCTTCTGGAAGCCGTAGAAATCAATAAACATCTGGCACACGGTCCTCATTAAACACTGAACGACCAAATGTAGCTCAATATCTCCTCTCCCTAATTATCCAATAAGCAAAAGACCTCTCCAATTTTTCCAGCACTATCTGTTCCACCTGAAATGTATTCTTACTTGCGAATACGAATAACTATCAGCAGTATAAGAGGATGACGGTAACGCAGATTTGTGGCTGATCGGGACCCGAACCAGAATTTCCCGCTGCCGCCTTAACTGCTTTGGCTATCCGCGCTCGACTCACGGCCTAATCCAAACTGATGTCGTAGTTACTCCGTCACAAACTGCACTCTTACGCGACATTTTAATTGTAAGTCGCTGCCTAGTGTCCGCAGTTAAGCACAACATTGCAGTGTTTGTGTTGCTTGTATGTCCACATGAACACTGCTTCGTTCTTCTTAACAACAAAGGCATTGCAATATCGTATTTCTTCGCCGAAATCAGGCAGCTCCTGTACGGGAGTTACGTAATGTGTGTACAAGTACAGGATGTGACGCAGGAATGTCATATGGAAGTTTGTGTCTGGCCGTCAGTCATGCACGGATAGACAAAGCGCTTATTGTGATCGCTCACATAAAGCGCGGTATCCGGGTTCGGCTACCAGTCCGGCACAATCTTTCATTGTCGTTGTTCAAACAAATTTCGGGCTTGCAGCCGGTCGTCGTTCAATACTTCGCACGATATTTCAACTGGGCACCTGCCAGTCATCTTCAGGTGAGCCGTCGTAGACTGGCGATAAAATTTTTTTTTCCTTTATTGTATTTCAATTCCCCATCGGGGGCGGGCTGGCAGCAGCATAGGCGCTGCTCTTCAGCCGAAAGACATAGAACAAAACAATAGAAGACATTTAAAAACAGCAAAGGAGAGAATAAGGTGAACATACATATAAAAAAGGGGAACATCAGGGAAGGCAATAGACAAAAAACGGGGTGACTGTAAAATGGAGAGAAAAAACTGTTTAAAAGTAGCACACATAAAAAGCCACACACTGCGATGGTTAAAAGAACACAAGGCACAGTAAGACTGGAGCATAAAGGTAGCGACAGACGGCATAGCACATAACGTAACACTGGCGGCGAACCTCAAGGCAGGACACAATTAAAACACACCTCTTGACGCACACGAGAAACAGCACTAAACAACACTGATGTGGCACACTGATGAAGAGCAACACAGAGGATCTGCCAGGCGCTAGGAGATGAGGGAGACCTGGAGAAGGGAGGGAGGGGAAGAGATGGGGGAGGTGAGCGGAAGAGGGCCAGGTAGGGAGGGATGTGGGAAGGAGAGAGGCAAGTATGGGGGGCAGGGTCTCAGGGGAGGGGGGGACGGAGGAAAATCCGCTCTGGGAGAAGGAGGAAAGAGGAAAAGGGGGCCCTGGGGAGGGGGGGGGGGAACAAGGCCAGGCTATAGTTGGAAGGAAGGGTGGTTGTCACGGCGAAGTTCGTCATCCGGGAGGGGGAGGCGTTGGAAATTGCCCTGATGAAGGAGATGGAGGGTGTGGAGGTGGAGAGAGGGAGGGATACAGCGATAGAGGCGCGGCAACGGGCGGGGGGTGGAGAGGAAGGAGGAAACCAGAGGGTGGGGGGGATCAAGCCTGCGAACAATGTAAAGGATGCGGAGATGTTGGAGGAACAGGAGGAGGTGGGGGAAGGGGATCAGTTCATACAGGAGCCATGTGGGGGAAGGAAGGCGGATACGGAAGGCAAGGCGGAGCGCATGGCGTTCAAGGATTTGGATGGCCTTGTAAAGGCGGGTGGGGGCGGAGATCCAGGCAACACTGGCATAACAGAGGATACGACGGATGTGGGATTTGTAGTTGTGGAGGATGGTAGAAGTTTGCAAGCCCCATGTCCGGCCAGACAGGAGTTTCAGAAGGCGGAGGCGGGAATGGGCTTTCTGCTGGATGGGTAGGAGATGAGGGGTCCAGGTGAGGTGGCGGTCAACGGTGAGGCCAAGGTATTTCAGGGTGGGGGTGAGTTGGATAGGACGACCATAAAGGGTGAGGTAGAAATCATGGAGGCGGAAGGAGCGAGTGGTGCGGCCTATGATGATTGCCTGAGTTTTGGAGGGGTTGAGACGGAGGAACCACTGGTTACACCAAGTGGTGAACTGGTTAAGGTGGGTTTGGAGGGTACGTTGAGACCGTTGAAGGGTAGGATAGAGAGCCAGGAAGGCGGTGTCATCAGCATACTGGAGAAGGTGGACTGGTGGGGGTGGCTTGGGCATATCAGCTGTATACAAGATATAAAGGAGAGGGGAGAGGACAGAACCCTGGGGGACGCCAGCCGTGGGATAAAAGATACGGGAGTTGGTGTTGTGGAGGGTGACATAGGAAGGACGGTGCGAGAGGAAGGAAGCGACCAGACGGACAAAATTGATAGGCAGGGCGTAGGTTTGGAGTTTAAAGAGGAGACCGGGATGCCATACACGGTCATAGGCATTTTGGAGGTCAAGGGAAACAAAAATGGCGGAGCGACGGGAGTTGAGCTGGAGGGACAGAAGGTGAACAAGGTTGAGGAGTTGGTCGTCAGCAGAGAAGGAGGGTCGGAAGCCACACTGGGTAAGGGGGAGGAGGTGGTGTTGAGCAAGGTGCTGATGGATACGGCAGGAGAGGATGGATTCAAAGACCTTACTGAAGACGGAGGTGAGGCAGATGGGACGATAGGAAGAGGCGGCAGAAGGGGGTTTGTTGGGTTTGAGGAATAAGAGGATGCGGGAGGTCTTCCACAGGTCAGGGTAGAAGCCAGTAGAGAGGACGACATTATAGAGATGGGCGAGGACAGCCAGGAAGGAATAGGGGCTTTCGCGAAGGTGACGGTAGGTGACACAGTCATGAGCAGGGGCCGTGTTGCGTTTGGACCGGAGGATAAGTTTAATGTCTTGTGCTGTGATGGGAGTGTTTATGTCGGAGGGGGGCAACTGCCCCAAGTACTGGAGACTAGGAGCAAGAGGAGCGACCGAGGTATCGGCACGTTCCATGACTGTGGGGAAAAGAGAATAATCAAAGTGGGGATCATCGGGGATGGAGAAGACCTCGGAAAGGTGGGAAGCGAAGTGGTTGGCCTTACTGAGGTTGTCAGGAAGGGGGCGATCGTTATGGAGAAGGGGGTAGTGGGGAGCGGAAAGGGAACCAGTAAGACGATGGAAGGCGGACCATTACTTGGAGGAGTTGATAGGGAGGGTGGCGTTGAGTCGTGTGCAGGTCTGGCGCCAGTCTCGGCGTTTCGTTGCCGTAATAAGGTTCCGTACGTGTCGCTGTATTTGCCGGTGGCGTTGGAGTGTATCCCTGTCACGAGTGCGCAGGAAGGAGCGATAGAGGCGGCGGGATTCACGGAGGAGGAGGACAGCCCGCGGAGGGAGAGTGGGACGGTGTGGGTGGATGGTTTGAGTAGGAACATGGGCCTCCACGGCGTCAGTAATTACCTGCTGAAGGAAGGATGAGGCGTGGTTGATGTCGTCAGGATGGCGATAGGTAAGAGGGTGGCTTTCGACCTGGGCGGAGATGGAGTCCCGGTAGGCATCCCAGTTGGCACGGCGATAGTCATGGACGACCTTGGGAGGGGGTGCAGGGTGCGGAGCTGGAGGGGGGTGGTTTGCAGATGTGATGGTGAGAAGGACAGGGAGGTGATCGCTACCTGTGGGGTCAAGGACGGCGACAGTGATACGCCCAAGGAGGTTGGCGGAGGCAATGACAACATCGGGGGTGGTGTTACTTTCAGGTCGGGTGTGCTGGGGAAGAGGAACAAGGTCACCTTGAAGTGTGGAGAGGAACTGATGCCACCACCGAAGGGCAGCAGGAGTGCGGCTATGGATGTTGAGGTCGGCGGCAATCACATAGGTGGAGAAGGTGTGGTCAATGTGTGAGATGAAGTCATAAGGAAGAGGAGCAGTGGAGCGGACATAGATGGTGGCACAGGTAATGGTGAGGGAGGGGAAGAAGACGCTAAGGATAAGGTGTTCAGTGGGGTCATTGAGGAGAGGTTGTGGCCAGACAGGGATATGCTTAAGGTGGCCAATCGCGACTCCACCCTGCGCACGAGGACCAGGAGCGTCAGTGCGGTGGAGGATATAGGGGGAGGTGCGGATAGAATGGTGGGGCTGGAGAAAGGTTTCGTTCAAGAGGAAGGTGTCGACCTGGTGGTGGGAGAGGGTGTGCATGAGGAGGTATTTGTTGGAGCGGAAGGAGCGAATGTTCTGGAAGAGGATGCGAGACTCGTGCCGCGCCATGACGGGAAGGAGGGGGGGAAGAGAGGGAAGGGAAGAGACTTAAACTAGGGTGTCGAGGCGGGTGAAGGTGAAGTGGGCTTGGTTGTGGGAGTAAGTGGCGAAGGCGTTCAGGTGGAAAACAGAGCGAGCAGCAAGGGATATTTGTTGGAAGGTGTGGGGGCGCTGAAAAGGGTGAATGTTTTGGAGGACAACGGTAATGAACCGGATGATGTCCTCGGCCATGGGGGGTGGACGGAGGGAATTGTTGGGATGGACAGGGGGATCGACAGGACGAACTGGGACCGTAAGTTCAGGGGTGGCTGGAGGGGGTTTAGCTTTACATTTGTGGGAGTATGTGGGATGGGGGCCATTGCAGGTATTACAGGAAGGAGGAGCAGCGAGGTTGGGGCAGTTCTTAAGAAAGTGGGAGGCCTTGCAATGGGGACAGGTGGGGGGGGTTTTTGCAGTTGGGAGTCAGGTGGTCATTGTACATCAGGCACCGCTAGCAACGGTAGGATTGGGGAGGGGATTTGGAGGATTCAACAGGGTGGTGACCGTGGTATATCAGGGCACCCTGGGTGAGGAGATGGTCTATGGATGGGGCGGATTCAGAGAATACCCGCATGAGGTAGGTGGGACCAGAGGCATTGTGGATACGGCGGGCAGAACGGATTTCCAAGTCTGGGTGGGAGTTCAGTTCTACCAACACTTCATCCTCTGTGATCACCGGGTTGAGCTTGGTGATCACAGCGGTGTAGGTGGGGGGGCGACGGGGAGGCTGGGGCTGACGAGGAGTGGAAGCGGAAAGGAAGGGTGTCAGAGAGGCGTGGGGGCCAAACATAACTCGTGGGAGTTTTCGCAGGAGGTCTGTGTGAAAGGATGGGGACGGGGACTTGATAAGGACTGAGTCCCTGCGGGGAATGAGTTGGGAAATGGGAGCACCAGGTAAGTACTTTCGTATTTCCTTGGTGAGGGTACGAGCGTCGAGGAACTTAGGATCGGGAGTTGACAGGACAAAGGTGTGGAGGGTGGCGGCCAAGGTATGGGTGGCAGGAGGAGGGGTGGTGTCCATGGTGACGGCAGGGGGAGGGGGAGGTGGTGTTGATTTTTTGTGGGAAGTGGCGGGAGCAGAGTCGGTAAGGACGCGCTTTTGGGTTTTTTTGGAGACTGGAGGCTGGGAGGAGGGGAGAGGGACGGGGAGGAGAGGGAGGTGGCGGTTGGCAGATCCCTGTGGCGTAGCGGAGGCACCGGGAGAGCCAGCAGGTTCAGTGGTGGCGATGGTGGCTCGGCGTGACGTGATGCGTGCGGGAGATGCAGAAGACGAAGCGACAGGGTCGGTGAGAGAGGGGAAGCGAACCACCTGAGGGGCGGCAGCAGAGGCGGCAACAGAGGCGTACGTGAGGGCGGGGGTAGGAGTGGGAGCTGTTGAGGGTGTGGAAGCTGGAGGAAGGGTGTAGAGGTGTGGGTATACAGCAGGGGAGGAGATAGGGGGATGTGTGAGCGGGGGAAGGGAAGGGGAGGCGGAAGGAGGGAGGCCAGGGGCGGCACTCCAGGAAGTGACTGTGGGAGAAGGGGAGGGGGAGGTGTAGATGACGGTGGAGGTGGGAGTACTCATTGCAGACGAACGGCGACGGACAGACGGACGTGCAGCAGGCAGCGGCGGCGTCGGCGTCGGCGTCGGCGATGGTCGGCGGCGAACGGACGGACGAACAGCAGGCGGCGGTAGCGGCGGCGGCAGCGGCAGCGGCAGCGGCAGCGGCAGCGGGTACGACGACGGCGATGGACAGCGAGCAGGCAGGCGGGCAGGCGGACGGACGGACGGACGGACGAACGAACAGCGACAGCAGCAAGCGGCGGGCACACAGACAGACAGACAAACACAATCTTCGAAGACGGAGATTCCACCCTGAGAGTAGCCCAGGCTTTGCAATCTGACGCTTTCGAAGGAGGGGATCCAACCCTCTAGATGGCGATAAAGTTCTCCGCTCCGCAATATATAGCGTACTGTAACTATTCTGCGCATGCGTCGATAACTTGATAGTTGAACCAACACTGCCCGCCGGCAGCGCCCTCGCTGGTGGAATAGCGGAACTCAGTCGCCCTCTGCGTTGCTGTTTGCCACGGTCGTCGACGCACTCTGTCGTCTTCGATTTGAGCAAATCGTGGAGATGATGGGATTCCATGCACTGTCCAGCTGGTAGCCGCTGTCACGGTTTAACGGATTTTCCGCCAGTCGTATTTCTACGGATTCTTTAATAATGGAGTCCCAGAAAGACGTTGCTGTAGACAAAATCATTGTTTTCTCATACTCCATTGAATGTCCAGTAGAAATACAATGTTCAGCAATAGCGGACTTGCTTGGCTGCAAAAGGCGGGTGTAACGTTGATGTTCAGTGCAGCGTTCTTTCACGGTGCGCGTGGTTTGACCTATGTAAGCCATACCACATTGGCACGGTATCTTGTAAATTCCGGCCTTTCGTAGTAACAGATTGTCCTTAACTGATCCCACAAGGTCCGCAATCTTCGATGGTGGGCGGAAAACCACTTTTACCTGAAATTTTCGGAGGATTCTCGCTATTTTAAACGAAGTGTTGCCAACGAAAGGAGGAAAAGCTAAAGATTGTTCCGGCATGTTCTTATCTGACAAAGGTAATGCAACTGTTTTGTTACCTCGTGGTGTGTATAAAGATAAGATGTATGGTCTGCTAAGTGACTCTACCTATAGGAGGATTGATTACGATCCTACAGGACGTGTGCAACGAAAAACTTCAGCACTATTAAATTCCTCCTCCTTACCGCAAGAGACCATCAAGAGGTTAAAACCACATGGTTGTGTACCTCCAAGACTGTATGGCCTTCCAAAGATTCATAAAGAGGGTCTTCCTCTGCGTCCAATAGTGAGCAACATTGGAACTCCTACATATGGTTTAGCTAAACATCTCGCTTCCTTACTGAGACCTTTCGTAGGCAAGTTCAAAAAATGGCTCTGAGCACTATGGGACTCAACTGCTGTGGTTATCAGTCCCCTAGAACTTAGAACTACTTAAACCTAACTAACCTAAGGACATCACACACATCCATGCCCGAGGCACGATTCGAACCTGCGACAGTAGCAGTCGCACGGTTCCGGACTGCGCGCCTAGAACCGCGAGACCACCGCGGCGTAGGCAAGTGCTCACATCACATACGAAACTCAGCTGATTTTATCAATAGACTGAGGGCTCTTCGTCTTAGCAGTGTAGACCTTCTAGTAAGTTTTGATGTGGTCTCACTTTTTACAAAAGTTCCTCTTGCAGATTCTTTGACACTGATTGGTAACATGTTTCCTGTTGATATCACTGCTTTGTTCAAGCACGCACTTTCCTCAACTTATTTTATGTTTAATCAAGAATATTTTGAACAGACTGACGGTGTCGCCATGGGTAGCCCCCTCTCTCCTTTGGTGGCCAACCTTTTTATGGAGGACTTTGAAGAGAGAGCGCTTGAATCAGCTGCCCTGAAGCCAACAGTTTTTTGGCGGTATGTGGATGACACTTTCATAGTGTGGCCTCATGGAGAAGATAAATTAATGGAGTTTCTACATCACCTCAACTCCATTCATAACAACATCCCGTTCACCATGGAAATAGAAAAAGATGGTTGTTTGCCTTTCTTGGATGTCCTGGTTCGAAGGAAGAATGATGGTTCTCTAGGGCATTCAGTTTACCGGAAACCCACTCATACTGATTTGTAACTGCAAGCATCGAGTTGCCATCACCCATCGCAAACCATGAGTTTGCTTTAAACGCTTGTTCATAGCGCTCATACTGTCTCAGATCTAGATAGCTTATCTCAAGAACTCGCCCATGTAAAGACAGTATTCAGCGAAAATGGGTATTCCATCCGGCAGATTAACAGGGCACTAACAGTTAAAACTAAGAAACAGGAAGTGAATAAAGAGGAGAACATCCCGGAACAATCTTTAGCTTTTCTTCCTTTCGTTGGCAACACTTCGTTTAAAATAGCGAGAATCCTCCGAAAATTTCAGGTAAAAGTGGTTTTCCGCCCACCATCGAAGATTGCGGACCTTGTGGGATCAGTTAAGGACAATCTGTTACTACGAAAGGCCGGAATTTACAAGATACCGTGCCAATGTGGTGTGGCTTACATAGGTCAAACCACACGCACCGTGAAAGAACGCTGCACTGAACATCAACGTTACACCCGCCTTTTGCAGCCAAGCAAGTCCGCTATTGCTGAACATTGTATTTCTACTGGACATTCAATGGAGTATGAGAAAACAATGATTTTGTCTACAGCAACGTCTTTCTGGGACTCCATTATTAAAGAATCCGTAGAAATACGACTGGCGGAAAATCCGTTAAACCGTGACAGCGGCTACCAGCTGGACAGTGCATGGAATCCCATCATCTCCACGATTTGCTCAAATCGAAGACGACAGAGTGCGTCGACGGCCGTGGCAAACAGCAACGCAGAGGGCGACTGAGTTCCGCTATTCCACCAGCGAGGGCGCTGCCGGCGGGCAGTGTTGGTTCAACTATCAAGTTATCGACGCATGCGCAGAATAGTTACAGTACGCTATATATTGCGGAGCGGAGAACTTTATCGCCCCCCACACGGCTCCTGTATGAACTGATCCCCTTCCCCCACGTCCTCCTGTTCCTCCAACATCTCCACATCCTTTACATTGTTTGCAGGCTTGATCCCCCCCACCCTCTGGTTTCCTCCTTCCTCTCCACCCCCCGCCCGTTGCCGCGCCTCTATCGCTGTATCCCTCCCTCTCTCCACCTCCACACCCTCCATCTCCTTCACCAGAGCAATTTCCAACGCCTCCCCCTCCCAGATAACGAACTTCGCCGTGACATCTACAGTTCCTTCCAACTATAACCTGGCCTTGTTCCCCCCCCCCTCCCCAGGGCCCCCTTTTACTCTTTCCTCCTTCTCCCAGAGCGGATTTTCCTCCGTCCCCCCTTCCCCTGAGACCCTGTACCCCATACTTGCCTCTCTCCTTCCCACATCCCTCCCTACCTGGCCCTCTTCTGCGCGCCCCCCACTCACCTCCCCCATCTCTTCCCCTCCCTCCCTTCTTCAGGTCTCCCTCATCTCCTAGCGCCTGGCAGATCCTCTGTATTGATCATCATCAGTGTGCCACATCAGTGTTGTGTTTAGTGCTGTTTCTCGTGTGCGTCAAGAGGTGTGATTTTAATTGTGTGCTGCCTTGAGGTTCGCCGTCAGTGTTACGTTATGTGCTATGCCATCTGTCGCAACCTTTATGCTCCAGTCATACTGAGCCTTGTGTTCTTTTAACCATCGCAGTGTGTGGCTTTTTGTGTGTGGTACTTTTAAACAGTTTTTTATCTCCATTTTACAGTCACCCCGTTTTTTGTCTATTGCCTTCCATGATGTTCCCCCTTTTTTATATCTATGTTCACCTTATTCTCTCCTTTACTGTTTTTAAATGTCTTCTATTGTTTTGTTCTATGTCTTTCGGCTGAAGAGCAGCGCCTATGCTGCTGCCAGCCCGCCCCGATGGGGAATTGAAATACAATAAAGGAAAAAAAAAAAAAACTTTATCGCCAGTCTGCGACGGCTCACCTGAAGATGACTGGCAGGTGCCCAGTTGAAATATCGTGCGAAGTATTGAACGACGACCGGCTGCAAGCCCGAAATTTGTTTGAACAGTCAATTCGCCGGGAAAATTTTAAAATTCATTTCATTGTCGTTGTTTCCTTGTACAGCTAACGATTGTTCCTACCCGCAAATACGAATACATTTCATAAATTTCACAACGGATGTAACTGTTGCGTTGCCTGTGCATCATTGTACATCTCCTTTTACATTTATACTCCGCAAGCCACCCAACGGTGTGTGGCGGAAGGCACTTTACGTGCCACTGTCATTACTTCCCTCTCCTGTTCCAGTCGCATATGGTTCGCGGGAAGAATGACTGCCGGAAAGCCTCCGTGCGCGCTAGAATCTCTTTAATTTTACATTCGTGAACTCCTAGGAAGGTATAAGTAGGGGGAAGCAATATATTCGATACCTCATCCAGAAACGCACCCTCTCGAAACCTGGACAGCAAGCTACACCACGATGCAGAGCGCCTCTCTTGCAGAGTCTGCCACTTGAGTTTGTAAACATCTCCGTAACGCTATCACGCTTACCAAATAATCCAGTGACGAAACGCGCCACTCTTCTTTAGATCTTCTCTATCTCCTCTGTCAGCCCGACGTGGTACGGATCCCACATTGATGAGCAATACTCGAGTATAGGTCGAACGAGTGTTATGTAAGCCACCTCCTATGTTGATGAACTACATTTTCTAAGCACTCTCCCAATGATTCTCAACCTGGTACCCGCCTTACCAACAATTAATTTTATATGATCATTCCACTTCAAATCGTTCCGCACGCATACTCCCAGATATTTTACAGAAGTAACTGCTACCAGTGTATGTTCCGCTATCATATAATCATACAATAAAGGATCCTTCTTTCTATGTATTCGCAATACATTACATTTGTCTATGTTAAGGGTCAGTTGCCACTCCCTGCACCAAGTGCCTATCCGCTGCAGATCTTCCTGCATTTCGCTGCAATTTTCTAATGCTGCAACTTCCCTGTATACTAAAGCATCATCCGCGAAAAGCCGCATGGAACTTGTGACACTATCTACTAGGTCATTTATATATATTGTGAAAAACAATGGTCCCATAACTCTCCCCTGTGGCACGCCAGAGGTTACTTTAACGTCTGTAGACGTCTCTCCATGAGGACAACATGTTGTGTTCTGTTTGCTAAAAACTCTTGAATCCAGCCCCACAGCTGGTCTGATATTCCGTAGGCTCTTACTTTCTTTGTCAGGCGACTGTGCGGAACTGTATCGAACGCCTTCCGGAAGTCAAGGAAAATGGCATCTACCTGGGAGCCTGTATCTAATATTTTCTGGGTCTCATGAACAAATAAAGTGAGTTGGGTCTCACACGATCACTGTTTCCGGAATCCATGTTGATTCCTACAGAGTAGACTCTGCTTTTCCAGAAATGACATGATACGCGAGCAAAAAACATGTTCTAAAATTCTACAACAGATCGATGTCAGAGATAAAGGCCTATAGTTTTGTGCATCTGCTCGACGACCCTTCTTGAAAACTGGAACTACCTGTGCTCTTTTCCAATCATTTGGAACCTTCCGTTATACTAGAGACTTGCAGTACACTGCTGTTTGAAGGGGGGAAGTTCTTTCGCGTAGTGTCGAATCGAATTGGTATCCCGTCAGGTCCATTGGACTTTCCTCTGTTGAGTGATCTGAGTTGCCATTTTTTCGTTCGAGCGAGGATTTAGAGTTCGAATTGCATTGCCGTCTTCCTCGTTCTTCTTAACAATAGAGCCATCGCAATATCGTAACTGTCTGCTCCACTCTCTTCTCCCATTATTCTTCTATTTATTTATTCAGTTTTGATGGTTTACATGCCCCATACAATTGTTTACCATACGTACAACATCACTAGAGCAAGAGAAAACTGTTAATGCCACCGGTATATCAAGTCAATCATTTCTTTTACCTCTTCTAACCTTTATCGCGTCCGTTTGCATACGGAACGAATGTGCTTAGTAACTGCGTTTATTTAAAATGGAGAAAATTTACAGCGATCGGTCGCTAGTAATCTGTTTATTGAAGATCTAGATTTCAACCACCGTGTTGCTATCATCAGCGCAGTAAGATGCAAGTGAAATCATCATTCTTGTTTGTCTATAGATATATCCCATGCTACAGTATGTCAGTATTTCAGTTTACCATTGTTTCGAAGTTACGATCTGGATCTGTTTCCTACAGCTATATTGGCTAAGCATTTCCGAGTGATAAAATGGTTTATTTAGTATACCTCTGTATCTGTAATGGATATTTAATTACAAGAAAATTAAAATATAATGCAAGGCAAGAAAATTGAGATTTTATACAAACAGACGCGACAGGTTACATACAGATTTACATATTTTCTACCATTACATTTTAAAAAGAAATAAACATAAACTGACAACGACTCGGTTGGGGTGAAACATGCTTTTGCATAAATAAAAATAAAATTGGTGTCTTGCAAAGTGGTTTAAGTCAGTCAGATAAAATAAAAATTGCTTATCTCTGCGTTAGAAACACTAGCTTGCGGCGGCGCGGTTCCTGCCGTCCCTTTACGACGGACCTGCACGTACCTGTGAACATTGTCTCAGCAGATCATCAGTAAGGAAGCCTAGCGAAACCTATCGTACTTCGACGTGAACCAGGCTGCAATTAAAGTCACTAATCTACGTTACGGGAGATAGTTTTCACACGAAATGAAAGGTTGGAAATTTTGTCTTTAATTAATATATTCTGAAACTTAGGTGAACAAGTATCACCGCCAATCCCGTGCTAGTCTTAACACAGTCACTCACAATCCCTTTCACTCACGTTAGCAAGCTTGTGGTGTTGCATTTCCCGAAAACGTAATAACTACAAAAATACGGATTGTTTTTGATTGAGAATGCTCGACAAATATTAAGTCTGTCGGTACCTAATGCAGTCACAGTTTTTAGCCACCGACCTGCTCAATACGCCACGCGTAATTTATGTCTTTTCTCGTCACAAAATTCACTTAAAAATTCCGAAATTTCTACACACCCATCGGAATAATTATGCCGTCACTTTACAACACTTTTGATGTATGAAACACTGCTAGATTCGGCAACTTATCATTTCCATCGGAACTACTACTACACACGTCCGAACTGTTTCATGGCTAAGCTCCGACTCCTCTCTAGAATACTCTAAGTCTTCTCTCCCGGCAGAGAAAGCCCGCGAAAAATATTGCTTTACGATTGGTCAGTTTACTCAACAGCCAATAGCAAAACAACATTTTCCCGCGTCAGTCCGCACTTTAAATCAATAACCAATCGCAAAATAGTAAACCTAACGACTGCACTTTTTACCGACGTAATTATCTAATATGCTGAAGTTTTGTTTATGCATAAAGTTATTTACTGTTGTTATTTATAACTGAATTAACTTTACCTTTACCATAAACTTATTTTGCAAATCTATTCTACAAAAATCCCCTTTGTCTACATCCACACTGCTTCGAAATTTTCCCACACTAAATCCCACTACATAACTCGTTAAACAATTATCTTCATATTAATATTAATCCACACTCACGCATCATTCATACTGCTAAAACACATTTATAACATTTTACATACACAAAAAGACATAATAACACTTTATGAAAATACTAGAACAGTTTATGAAAAACATTTATTACTTTAGTGCACTCTAGTGGGCACAATCGAAACTAAATCCCAGTCCCCTATCCAATATTGTCCTCAATCGGCTGATACAAAACTACGTGCGCGTCCAGTCTCGCGTCACCATCTGTCACTATCCAGCTCTGAGACACATCTCCCACTTCACTGCCTCCAAGACAGGATCAGTATACGGCGCTACTGTAATCACATACCTAGAAGGTAAGATATGCCTACATTTCTTCAACAAAAGTCACATTACTGAAATTTCCAAGGGTCAAAAATGGCTCTGAGCACTATGGGACTCAACTGCTGTGGTCATAAGTCCCCTAGAACTTAGAACTACTTAAACCTAACTAACCTAAGGACATCACACACATCCATGCCCGAGGCAGGATTCGAACCTGCGACCGTAGTGGTCGTGCGGTTCCAGACTGTAGCGCCTTTAACCGCTCGGCCACTCCGGCCGGCTTCCAAGGGTCCCTTACGAAGATTATAAATGAACAAAGGAAGAAACTACACAAGTTTTGCAGTTGCTTTCGCCACCAAAGAAAAGACTTTCAAAGTTATTTCATAGATACCTAGCCGTCTGTATTATTACATGAGGCTCCAAAGAATTTGCTTATCTGCTTCAGCTACACTTTTAAGAGAATACGAAACTGTGGAAGTCTGCTATAGGCAAGAAAAGTATACCAGCATTAAACAAGGACGTCTGTATTATCCTATAAATGTAACAAGATTTTAAACATTTCTGTTTAATGTATGCTCCAATTTTCACACATAAAAAATGGAATGTAGTTGTAGAGTTACAAGCAGGGGAGGGTATTGTATATGGGGGATAGTATACCAACGAACACACGATCTTCCTTGTTAGTGTGTCACTCTAATGACTGATTTTAGAATCCCATCAAGGAATGTGTGTCAGAGACCACCATAAGCAGTTTCCATTTTCTACTATTTCTGTTGTGAGACACAAGGTTATGTTTCTTGAGATATGAGGTCGTGTTTTGTGCAGAGTTTGTCACTGTTACTAGTTCTAAATACTTAATTTCCGTATAATACATTAAAGGTATTTGAAGAATATTGATGATTATACAGTTATAAAAGTTTATGGTGGTCAAAATTATGTATATTTCTAAAATTAACTGCATAAGGTATGGATGGCTAAGCCATACTTCATCGGCTGTGCACCACCTTGTCTCTTAAACAGGAAGAAGGCCTTCTACCATGGAAGACGTGAAATTTGAAAATTAACTGAGTTACTTTAATGTCTTAACGGTTTCCCCGTCTTGGATATTTAAGTTGGTTTCCAATATCTTACATTTCAAAAATTTTTTAGTTTTAACTGGTATGCGATAATACTACTTCTTCTTTTGGTTTCACGTACTGATTGTTGTGTGTAGTAGAGTAATAATGTAACACACAGACGAAAAAATTCATTACTGACGAGATTTTCTCGACTGCAAGGCTTTTAAATTTCAGTAGAGTATTTGTTTCTTGATACATCACTATATTGTACCTCGGAACATGTTCTTACATTTCGAAAACCTTATTTATCCGCAATGATTTTTGTAATTTCAGAAAAAGACTGTATCATACATAAAGTGGATTCTACCATTTTAAAATGGAAAAAGAAAATATATTCATCTTCTATTACAGGGTTGGCTAGAGGCGAAAGACCGAAATATTTTCAAAGTACATCACTCTATGCTACTAGGTTTCTTCAAGTACAGACGCGTGTTCCGTATGTAAATAAGGCATTTCCATATGAATGTGTAGCATTCCTAATTTTGTAAGTGGAACTCTTTGACAGAACATTGCTACCAACGTGACCTAAGACAGACGTCAAAAATTTCGTGAGTGATTCAAAATGTGTACAATAGTATTAAAAATAGAAATGACAAAACATATACATGTAAGCCTCTATTCTATCATCTCTCTGAAAGCTGGTCGCAACATTTTATTTGGCGAATGAGAACGTTAAGTGTAGCAGGAATTGTATTTCATTTACCAGTTAGGATTATTTAATAAAATACTGATCCACATAAGAAGGCTGCAGCAAAATGTATTACACAGACGAAGGGGAATTTATTTCTTTTTCCAGAGTTTTATTTTGTGGACTGATAGATTTGTTTTGAACCTCGAATTACTTTACAGTTACATGGAAAGGAATTAAAATGTAAAGTGTTGTGACCTCAGCATTTATTTCTAGGTGTTTAGTGCATAATGTCGACAGCAGTTACAGAGAAACAAAGTTGCATTAAGGACCTGCGGACTTTTTGGTCCTGGGCCCGCGAATCCTTCATTTCAATTGAAGTGCCAGGTGCATTCTACCGCTGCAGGGACTAAAAAGAGAAACTGCTGCCACGGGAGTCTCAGTGAATCTCACTTTAAGCGACGTGGCGAAGGGTGACGTGAAATGCGGCCCCGCGGGCGGCCGCTGTAAGTGAGACATGGGCCCGCGCCGGCCGCCATTAGTAAAGACGAGGAGGTCGTAAATCCTGCCGCCCGGACTCGCCTCGTCCTGTCCCTCTCCAGCGGCAGTCCTTCCATCGCGCCGCGCCGCAGCGCGCGCGCCATCTACCTGCTGGCTTCAGACGCACCGCCGCCCTCATTTGTCAGTGCGACGACAGCGCCGCGACGACATGTTGCGGCCGGCCTGACTGACTGGCGAGGCACTGAACCAGCCGACCAATGGCGGGAGTTGGACAAAGTGGAGGAGCCACCAGCAGTGCACCTGAATATGTCCGCTGCTGATATACGAACCACCGTGAGGGTGAGGTTCACAATCGGTGGGGCCGTCCATGTCAGCATTCAGTGGATCCTTGATAGTGACGGATGTCAACAGTGAGGTTTCCGCTCTGCCACTGCCGTTGTTCACTCAACCGACGTATTTTGTCACCGCCTGACATACTGGCGCGCTAACACTAAAATAATCAATCCAGTTCTTTATTTTCAGTCACACAGATTCTATAAAATAGTTTAAAGTTGATACTTTCTTTTGGCCATAGGTGTAAGAATAAAGTCTGCTCTTATTCACTATTTAACAGATTATGATCCCTACCAATAATATCAATACAGAATCGAGAGAAGGGAGCAACGTGTATAGCTGACTATATCCAAGAGGAATGTCCATTTTATGTAACTTTCAGAGAGAAAATGAGACAGGAGCTATAGGGCACACTACTAAAGGACACTGGTACCCAACCTCTCTGAGACCATTAGTCCTGAGTGCAAACAGGTACTAGTAACCCTCCATCCTCCCTCTATTATCAACCTTAGTGCGCAGCTAAACATTGGAATGAAAAACAATTTTCTTTGAACTCTTTTACTGGCAAAGTGACGAAAGATAAATAATATTTAGTTTTTGTAGGTGTTTTATTATACCATGTATTAAGAAATCAATGAGACAATTAGTACTTCTCATTCCTGGAAACCTACTTTATAGAATGATGGAACAGTTCTCAGTCTTTCGCCAATGCTACCAACAACTATTTATCAGGAAAGGAAGCTGTTTACTCACAATTAAGGTTGACACTTGTTACAAAACTTGCTTCCTGTACTCCATTCTCCTCACTAGCGACATTTGCTTCACCCACACTCTGCACCTCATTTAAAACCAACAACTGTGTATGTCAATTGATTGCTTGACTCCTTACTTCTGAAATGGCAGAAGTTGGAAGACTTCAGGCTGACAACGCTTTGTGTCTGGCCATTGTCACTATAACATTATCTAAGCTGCAAAACACTATCTAGCTACTACATAGTTACTGTGGTGTTGTGCCGTCAGTTAGTTCGCTTATTTTTGAGAAGTGATGGTGAAGAAATCTCTGGGCTCTTGCTGGAATTACCTCAATTTTACTGTCATAAATGCATGGTACAATACATATGTGTAGTGGGTCGACTATTAAGGGAAGATGTTCATACACTCGTTTCACAATCTGTAACCTCCACCACGAAACACAACTGAACCCTTCTGTTTTTACCTTTCGGATAATTTCATTTTATCCATCAGAGGGTAATTACACGCCGGTGTGGGTAATGTGAAGAACTGTACGACGATGTGACATTTAGCTTTCTGAGCGCAATAGCCGTAATTTTTTTCAGAGACATCCAACAGAGAACGTGTTGATCAGCAAGTGTGTGTCCAGCGCACAAAGGTCAGAAGGATGGTATGTGTCGATTAAGAAGTAACAGCTCGACTGCCGGATAGGAATTAACAATAGACATCGAGCGAATAGATTCATTAGATCATCAAATTGTTTTCAGATCCGTCATATAGTTTTAAAGTTTAGTTTACTTCAGATCTGATACAGGCCAATTAATTAATTTTTCGGCTGCTCTTATTTTAATACAGATGGAAGTACAAAGAAAAAGAAAGGATAAACATGGTACTGCAAATTGCACCATTTCTGAAGGGCGTGTGTTCTGTATCTTGATAAAACATACACGAACTACGTAAGTATTGAACTATATAGCTTCCCAAAGAAAAAGTGCAACACTACTCAATACTACATTTGTATGTCAACATCTAAGTGGTGTACCTATCCTAATCACATCAGTCATGAAGGCGAAAATATTTTGTTGACCTCCCATCTACGTAGGGAGAAACGCTCATCATAATAAAACAAGGGAAATCAGAGATCTCACGGAAAGATATACGTGTTCGTTTTCTCCACGCTCTGTTCGAAACTGGAATAATAGCTCAGTTATTGTGAAGGTGGTTCGACGAATCCTCTGCCAGGCACTTAAGTGTGATTTGCAGAATATCCATGTAGATGTAGATGTAGATGTACACTAGTAAGGGAACTTCGGTCGAGAGTATGAATCGACTGAAAGTGCATACTTTAAATTTTCCTGTTTGGGCTGCACTTGGCAGGAAACTGGCATCCGCTTGCCAGACAATTGGTGTTGCCTCTTAATTATTTCTTGGTATTCAAGTAAGAAAACACTTTTGTGAGGATGGAAAGTAACTTATGCATCTTGTAATTTTGGCGCTTTCAACCCTGTTCACATTTCTATTGTTTGACTTATAGTTTGCTATTATTTTGTCCCAACATTTGATGCCTTTTAGTATCAACAAGGACAGACGCTCTTCCAAGGTACTTGTATCACTATATTAACTTTCCCACCAAGTGTCTTTGTACGACATATCTTTCTCACTAAATGTTGTATCACGATTAAAGCTCTTTTTAAAACACTTTATAAATAATATTGAATTTATCATATCATCAATCCATAAGGATGCGTTCTACGTCTATCTGAAAACTCACTTAGCTACAGGAACGCGTTCATTTTCTCGTTCTCATACGGTTGGCCATTACTTTTTAAATTAAGATTGGTCATTTTTATAAAAAATATATATATACTTATACATATAGCACACTATTACTTAGAATAAATACTTCGCGATACTGGGAGTGTCAATGGGCTGCACCCGACTCGTATGTATTCACTTCGTGGTCTCATCCCGAAGATTGTCTACATGCATCCCTTTTTGGAGGCGCTAAAAGCTCATCTCACTCCTTAGCTGACGGGACATCTCCAAAGCTTGTGTTATTTTTGATCCATAGAGACAGGCAAGGTTAAGATTCGATAGGTAGTAGCGCTACTGATATTGTATGCTGAAGCAGATTAATTTAGTGAGTTAATGGACTGTTCCTTTGGTTCGTGGTAGAATATTATGAATAAAAACTCGTGTGTAATATTTTAAAGTATTTATCACTCGACTGACTGGTTTTTCGCTGTCAGGCCATTATTAGGGGCAAAGGTAAATGCAGTTCTGGCTGTGAATTTCGCGAGACTGTGAAATAGATGCATCGCAAGAGTGTCTCAGCTGGCTGCCAAAGATATCAGTTATTAACATTTTACATAACACTAAAGTGAGAAGAATTATTTCGATAAAAATGTCAAGTAGAGGCTATTTAGCCAGAATAAATTAATGATTGTTTTAATGAACTACGTCACTAATTTTAACTGTTATTCATAGAGGAACATTCAGCTGAACTAAATGCAGCAAACTTTGATAATATTTTTCAAGGCCATGACTAAACAAGATAATGTTGTCTTAAAAAGTACAATATTACAAAGCAGATACTGGAAAGTGAAACGATTGTAATCACACGAAGCAAAATTATGCCGTAAGTGAACGTATAGTAATGAAAATAAGGAGAAACATAGGACATACAAATGGAAGGGATCGTGTAGAAAGTAGCTTGGATGGGTTTACTCGCAGTATCTTTGACTAGAAGTGGTGAGTAAGGGAACTGTGTCTGACCGTTCAGTACAGAGTTTTGACGAAAGCTGTATATTAACTCCGATTATTTCAAAATGGTTCTTCTTCCTCTCTTTGTGGATTTTGTGTAGGACTTCATGTCGCGCCTGGGAACTTGGGTCTACATATCACATGCCCTGTGAAGCTGGTCTCCTTTTCTAACTCTGCAACTTCAGTGGTGTTCCTTGAAGCGGAGTGATATGCCTTGCCCGACTGGTACATACAGAATTTGACACAATTACAAGTGATTTCGTATATTCCACTCTTGCAGGTCACGTTCTTAGCGATCGTCACAGTTAAAAGATGCAACATTAAGTCTCACACAGCATCCACAAAGGAAGGCGGACAAAGTATCTTGAAACAACGAAATCGAGAAACTGATGATTATAAGCCGAAAACTTCGAACTGAATGACTCACCACTTCCTAAAGTTGAAAGGCTAAGCGGTCAGAACCTGATTTTCAAGGATATCAAGCGTTTTGAATGTCTTATTCATTTAAGAAAGCTGCTCGCTTAAACATGTGCATGCACATCTATTTGAAATAGATTTCCAAAGAATCTTCTGATTCGCTAGGTGTTCCATTTACAACAGTCGTAACTGACCTAGTATTTATAACTTATAAAGTAATTCCATGAATTAATATGTTACGCCGTAGTAGCGTAAGCCAACCTTAACCTACAGGGGACAGCAAAGCAATGCGAACACCTGTACTTACTTGGGAATGGTTTATTAATAAGGGGTTCGTCCCCCATTTGCTCGTAATACGGCTGCTATTCTTCTCGAAATACTGGCCTATAATGATTGTATAGTCTCCAGGGGAATGTTATGCCACTCTTCGATCAGAACCTCTTCTAAAAATGGTTCAAATGGCTCTGAGCACTATGGGACTTCTGAGGTCATCAATCCCCTAGAACTTAGAACTACTTAAACCTAACTAACCTAAGGACATCACACACATCCATGCCCGAGGCAGGATTCGAACCTGCTACCGTATCGGTCGCGCGGTTCCAAACTGTAGCGCCTAGAACCGCTCGACAACTCCGGCCGGCAGAACCTCTTCCTAATTCCAATAGTGACGAGGGAGGCGGATATCTGCTCCGGAGTCTGTGCTCCAATACCACCCACAAGAGGCTGTGCTGGCCAGGGAAGATGCTGTAGTTCAGTTGCATGCCCCTCATACAACTATTGTACTGTCCTGGCTGTGTAAATGGGTGCATTATCGTCCTGAAATATGGCATTAGGCTGGGGAACAACATTTGAATATGGGGTGCACCTGATCACCTAAAATGCTCACATAATCGTTGGCTATAACACGGTCTTTGAGAGTAATGATGGGACCAGCAGAATACCATGTATGGCTGCCTCCATCATCACACTTCCACCTCCATGCTTAACCGTTGGAATCAAGCAGTCAGGACTGTAGGCTTCTTCCGGCGTTTTCCTGACATAAACCGGGCCCGATGTTGAAAATAACGAAAACGTTGACCCACCGGACCATATTACGTGTTTCCACTGATCAGCCGTCCAGGAGTTATGCTGCTGACACCGTGTTTTAAGCTTCTTTGCGTTGGTTGTCGTTACTAATGGTTTCGGTATAGCAGCTCGTCCGTGAATATTCGCTTTATGGTGTTCTCGGTGGACGGTGTCGATAGATGTGGGGTCTGGAAGATAGCGATTGAGCTCTGCAGTCACTTTAGTCGGCGTAGTTTTGTGTTGTTTTAATACAATTCGAGTTAGCATACGAAGGTCTCTGTCATTTAGATTTGATTTGCGCCCACTATTACTTTTACACGATGATGTCTTTCAGTGTTTTGTGCAGGCTATCATGACTGTTGAAACAGTTGCTCTTGAAACATTCAATAATTGGCTGTCTTGGTCTCTGATGCTCCAGCTATTCGGCGCCCCATAACCTGCCTACTTTGGAACTCTGACAGATCTTTCATTGCACCTCGACCTCGGCCTCTTATGCCAATTCGAAGTGTGCACTGCTCGTAAACAGCCTGCACTAATGTCTAGTCCATACTGAACATGCACAGTCCAGCACAACACATGCCTTACCTGCATTGTTGACCATCAAACACAACCGTTCCATTACTACCAATGTTCCCATTAGTTTGCCTATCCCCTGTATATACAGTATAACGATGAATACTAGCATGAGAACCTCCCTTCGCTCAAATCACACAGCAACAGCTGACTCCCAACGCCTTGCCCTTCAACTTCAACACATTTTTCGGATGTACATGCGAAAATTATACAGGGAGTTCATTTTAAATGAAAAGACATTGAAATATCTCGAAAACTACTCATCGTATAAAAAAAAATATAATTACAATTTGTTTGTCTCGTAGGAGGACATCCAACAATAACAACTCGACCCGCCACCCCACTTCGTGCGTGGGTGGCAGGGGGAAACTTCGAAATATGCAATGGGAACCCGCGTTTTCTTATTTCAGATTGCGATTCTACTGCAAAATCTACATCCGTTTTGTCTGAAGCATTTTCTTCCTTTTACCACAGATGGCGCTGTAATCGGCCAAATAGATATGGGCACGCAATCGTAATTTACGACGTGCTACATAGTGGTCCTTGAATATCCAATGGCACGTGAGAGCCCACCTCCATGATGCTAGGATACGACAGGTCAGTTTTCATATCTTCTAATTGGAAACTCAATTTGAAACGTTATATTCCTCCGACATATCGAACAGGGCCTACACGAAGCGCCACCGTGGCCGTGTTGCGAACTATGACGTATCACAAAAGACAGTACGCTGCGACCGGAGCTCACATATCGTGCAGTCGTAGAACAGATGTCGGCTCTAAACATTACAACATTTGCGCAGTGTTCATTGCCTGTACACTTTATAATTTGGAGAGCAGATGTGCAAGTGGACGATGAATGTTGCAACCAGAAGAAAAAACTGAAATGATCCTGATATAAGGAGAATGTAGGAGAAATGTTGAGGGTTGCATAGTATTCCGACCATTTTCTAGGAAGCTCGCTCTCGTTCGTCCTTTTACAGGGCTGTGAACGCCTTTGTGTCTGATTACAGCTTACAGACCGGCAACAGGAAGTTAAGGGAACGTGTTACAGGAGAAGCTAACGAAATAGCTGCACTAAAGGCAGTGCACCACAACCCACGGATGAGCGCCCGACAATTACGCAGCGATTTCGGTATGCCCGTGGGTAGTATTGTCAAAATAGAGCATCGTCATAAGTATCATCCATACCACGTGTCACTCTACCAAGAATTTCACCGCGCCGATTTCCATAACCGGGTAGTGTTTTGTGAATGAGCGCGTCAACGAATGCAAACGACGCCATGTTCTTTTTTTTCCAAGGTACTATTTTCCGACGAGACAACATTCACAAACCGTAGTAGCGCTAACCCGTATAACCTGCAATTCTGGAGTGTAAATAGTCTCCTCTCTTTACAGTAAGTTGACCATCAACCTCCTTGGTCGGTTAAAGTGTGGTGTGGTTTCATGGGGAAGAGACTCATGTGTCCGTATGTTATCGAAGGCACGTTGAATGGGCAAATATCGAACGCTTTTGGAACGGGAACTACCGGTACTATTGCAGGATGTTGCCTTGGTCGTTCGACTACGTATGTGGTTTCAGCATATCGATTTCCCAGCACATTACGCCATTGAAGCACGAGAGGTATTAGACCGTGTTTATACTGGTTCGGTAGATCGGCAGAGTTGGCCTTATTAATTGGCCCGGTAGGACGCCGGATTTAACGTCACCGGATTTTTTTCTGTGGAAATATTTAAAAGATAAGGTGTACCAGCAGGTGCTAACAGGCCATGAAGACATGGTCAGCCGCATCAGAAACTCCTGCGCTAACAGTCCCACACATGTGCTTCTGTTCCGTATACGGTCGTTTGAAAAGCGGATCACTAAATGTACTGAAATTGACGGTACTGCATTTGGACACTTACTCTAAATGGAAAAGTTGTGCAGCGTTCGCATCGAGCCATGGTCACAGCGGCGTTTTGAGCAGACCCCGGTTCGATATGTCTGAGGAATACTACGTTGACAATGGGGTTTCCAGTTAAAAGTTATGAAATATTGGCCTGTCTTACCCCCGCAGCACGGAGTGGGGTTCCACTTGCCATTGTACATTCAAGGGCCACTATGTAGCATGTAGTAAATTACGATTGGTACCTATTTCTATTTGTCCGATTACAGCTATCTGTGTCAAAACGTAGAAAAGGCTTCAGACAAAAGGTAAATAGATTTTGCCTTAGAATCTTAAACTGAAATAAGGAAGACGGATTCCTATTGAAGACTTCAATGTTGCTCCCCGCCACCCACGTACGGGGTGGGTTGAGGGGTCGATTGTAGTATCATTAGATGTCCCCATCCCAGACAAACGAATTGGAATTATAGTTTTTTTTTGATAGGGTTTGTAGTTTTCGAGATATTTCAATGTCTTCAGTTAAAATGAACATCCTGCATAACGCACGACACAAATAAAGGATCAGTTATTGGAAACAACGTATTTGTCTCCCATTACGACACAGAAGTTCCAAACCTGAATTAAAGAAACCTCTAGCCTTCCTCTATAATGGTGAAAAACCAGGTCACCCTGCAACGTCACCCTCGGCGCTGCGTTGCTTCAAAAAGCAAGCTGTCTCCATATGCAAAAAAAAGGCCAGAGATCAGAAGTTTATGTGAGCTGTAAGGTGGCTTAATGAAGGTGAGTTAATGATTTCACGTCGGCACCAAAATTCGCTAAAATTCGCTGCTGTGTACGTCTCACACGATGGGAGGTCGTCACCCTCAATTTTACCCTCATTTCACACTTTGTTTTGACGCCTCCGTGATAGAAGTCATAACCAAGACGTCCCGCGTTGCACCACGGTATTCTTATGAGTGGCCGAAGAAAACATTTTAGATGCACAATTTCTTGGAAGTGACACGGAAAGGTAAGTGGCATCAAGGAAACTACCCCTTCCCTTGAGGAGCCGAGGGAGTTGATTCCTACAGATTTCGCAGAGGAAAACGACCGTTCGCCGTGCGATGAGTAACAGTACGACGTTCTCCACATCCTTTGACAGTCCTAATTCCCCCCATGGGCGATTCAATCCGTCCCTAAGGACATTATGGGCCTACGACGACACTGAACGAGATTGTACCCTTTTGGAGTGTAGTGCAACAGCTATGGCGGCGAAAGAGTTCCAGCATCAGAATTCACCATCACTTTGCCAACGGCCTAGTAGAAGAGGACGGAGGAGCAGACTGAGTTTCAGGTCACTCAATTGTCTTTGGGGTTGGAAACTATCCCTAAAGGAACGACGAATCTTTAATGTCAACGGCATGAGGATACGGAATAAAATGGAAACCACTCCATTCATGTTTAAATGAAAGTCAGAAATCTTGTGACGTCAGTAAAATAGTTTTTAAAAAAGGAATGAAGTAAACAATTTGTCGAATATTTACGTGGAACTGAGTTTATCAATTGGCGTCAGCAAAAGAGCTTTTAAACAGTCAAGAAACTAAACAATTTGTCAGAAATTAACAAGTATCCGAAGTCAGCGAAGCTGCGTTTCAATAATCAAAACCCTAACATTTACAAAAATTTTCAATTGGCTCTTAAATACAAAATCTTAAATGACTGCAGCTGATTTGATAACAATTAACAGTAGCCATTCATTCAATACGTCACGTCTGTTGGTGACGTAAGTTCAGAACCAGGAGAAGCTGTAGAGACCCAATTCAGTCCTGCGACAGGCGGGATAACCGGACGGACGTGTTGGGCGGTGTGAAATCGCCTCCCACGTGTGTGCTGGTGGATGGGGCAAGTCCCGTACAACGTGAACTACAGCAGACTAAGAGCAAACCTTAGAAAACTAGCAACATTGCACTGCTTTACAAAGAACTGCAAATATTTCAGTGTATTACCATTTAAGAGCCAAACACAAAGAAAAAAAAACAAGTATCTACCCAATTAGCGAATATGGTGATAAGCAACAAAGCACTTAAGAACGGGGTAGCACTATAAATACAGAACTGAGAAATCCAGTAAGCTTACATGCTCCAAAAATTAATTCACAGACAGTTACTTGTATTAATTATGGAGTAGAAACATTCTTTACACACTGTTTTGAAATAGAAGAAAATTTAAATTCGCTGATTTCCAAAATGTTTTGCAGTAAGACACTAGCCATAAGCAACTAAGCAGGCAGTTCTTAGTAATGCAAACCCACTATTTCAAATAGTTAAGCAATCGGATCTCAGATGTCAGATATGGTTTACCAAGACGCCCGTAACAAATACAGTGGAAAAGTAAATTCTTATTTTAGCAGAATTTACCATGGAAAATCTCAGGATGGGTCAACCAACAATCCCACCAAAGTGTTTTACAAAAACTTAATTTTTATAATGAAAAGGCACTCATTAAATTAGACTAACCCTACTAAAATGTCTTGCAAACGCGTAACTAAAATGTTTACATTGAAAAGACACTCAGATTAAGTTAGACTTCACTGCATTTAAAAGGAAGAACAACACACAGTTCAGCCCTCAACATTGTCCTCCGTGAGCCACTTTAAATATGACCAATTTAAACAGGCAGTTCTCATTAACCTAACACCACTAGCTGTGTAACAGACTGCGCAGCTTCCACAAATTTCACAAGCAGTTGTCACTAACGTCTCTAATGAAACAAAGTTGCTTCAATTAAGGTAAACTTCATTTGTTTCAGGGCGAACACCCATGAACAGCAAGCACAACAGACCTCCTGGAAAGGAGAAATTAGTCACAGCACTACGACTTTAACAAAACAAGAAGTAGAAGCCACAGAAAGAGTCTCGTCAAAATATTTGATGAGTCGGTAGCGAAGTTGCACTCAGTATCTCCACATTCTCGGCACAGGCAAATTTCCAGAGTCCCATCGCCAACCCAGAACACTGTCTTCGCGGGATGAGGTCCGTTTACTATTGGCTCCAGACACCAGACAGAGGAGGTAAACCGGCCTTGCGCCCGTAAGTGCTCCTTCCAACTCAGCCCGCAAATTTTGTCTGTCTTCGTGCTGGTCGAAGTTCCTCACGTGGAGAGCCACCAAGGATCGTGCCCCGCTACCGTTATCTAGTGATCGATTGATCGATGCTAGATGGCACGACTCATGACGATACTGAATAGGTAATTCAGTATGTACAGGCAGATGAAAATTTTAATAATCTTGGGGGATTTTAAAATTGTTGTAGAGGAAGCAACAAAAGAAAGGGTTACGGGAAGACATGAGTTAAGCAGTAGGAATGAGAGAAGATAAACTGAGTTCTGCAATAAAATTGAAATGGTCATAGGAAATACTCTGTTCACGAATCACTTGGAGAAGGCCAAGAGACAAGGGAAGATTCTCGCTGAGAGACATCATGTTCAGACAGATTTTCGAAAATCAGATATTAGATCGTAAGACAGATACAGACTCAGGTCGTAAATTAGTGATGATGAGAGATTGCAGAGCACTCTCACTTCTAATACAGTATTATGCAGTGTAATGTTCTTAGGGAAGTTGATCTTTTGTACCTGGTTGCTACGACTGGATAGGATCTGACTTCATACATCATGATGAAATAGTGGGCAGTAGTTAAGGCTCTGGCTTGTGTGCTATAGTGAAGCAGTATGGTAAGCCTTACCCTCATTCAGAGGAATAGGGTACCGATTTAAACGATTGCAGTAAAAGCGTACGGCAGCTGAGGGCCGACGGGAGCGTTTTGTCTGTGGAACGTGGGAGAAAACATCTGCGGACCGCCGAGTTCTGTGGTCTCACTGTGCAGAGACGGTCGGTCGGCAGCGTCGTCCAAGTAGGCTGACTAGCGCCAAGAAGTCGCCGCTGCAATGGGCAGAGCATTGAAAACTCTCAATAAAGCAGAGGATGGGCCCTTGGTAGGCAGGAAGCCGGTGAGACAACTGTGAGCTTTCTGCGAGTTTCTGTGGGACTGGTCACTAGCACTCAGACGCCCACACTCTGTGAAGGCAAGAAGCTTTTAGCGAGTTTGTGGCTATACAGTTTGAAATGGACGCAATAGGGGAGATAACGAGATTTTTATGTAGGGCTGTGAATGCATCCAGGTCATGTTGTCAGCAAAAGACATGGGGTAAACGCGTGGGAAAGAGGCGGCGAAGCTGAATTACCTAAATGGTAAGACTTATGTCCTTTGCTAGTGTGCCACTTAGAGCCTGTGCAAGTCACCATCTGAACCGTCAGAGGTACTGTTTCCAGCATCATGCACACAACGAATGATGTGTGGGTGTACGCATTTGTTTTTAGTCAGCTGTCCTAACACCTGACATATTCCATCACGCATAGCCATGGTACAGAAATTGGTTTGGCAGACCAGCAAATGGGCACGCCTGCACACTGAAATCCACTGAGGTTTCAGAGGCTCATAGGGAAATACCTTTGTTCCGAATTAGCTGCACGCGAGGCCGCCTTCTTGCATCTTTCAGGCGTGCACCATTAATAACAGATTGCTGTCGTTCATGACTTCAGTTGCCAAACGCATCGTGGTGTTGTAGGGAAGCAGCCTACTCACGCCTTATAAAACTCTCATCAGTCTTTCCATTGTGTGCCAGCCTAGTCCGCTGTAACTAACTCTGACGTCACAGATGTTAGGCAATACTTTAAAAATCAGGTAAATAACCTGAAACGTTTCTAGCATGTCAGGAGTAATACTAAATCAATATGTGTTGAATATTAGTTCAATAATTTTAACCATTTTCGAAATTTTGACGTTTTTCTGTAAAATCATTGGCGCAACAGAAAAGCGCTAGAGACTTAAAAATTTGTATTTAGATTCATTTTGCATAATAATTTAGTAGAAACAGTATTTTGTATCTCACAAATTAAATATTTAGTTGAAATTTATGATTTTCTGGTTTTTGTCTTAAAAATTAAGGAAGCAAGATAGATTAAGTAGGCGAATAAATAAGGCTAGAATGTTTAAATTTAAGTAGAAGGGAGATCCGCTATAATCATAAAGATGTGAGACGTTTCAACTGAATAACTATAAAACTATAGCGATAGCGTATCTCCAAAGGGTAAGTTCAGAGCTCGTCTACTGCGTGTAGTGTAATTGAATTAATTCTCTCGCCCAAAATATTTAACTTAGCCACGTCAGACTTTTATTATGATTACTTACCTGTGTGCTGAATGCACATTTAAATTGAGAGCTTCATCGGTCATCAGCAAAGGAAGCGATGATTTATTCAATAACTTACAGTGGTGCATTATGAGCCCAGCGGCTAGTCGGTAGAGCAATTTTGATCAGGCGTTCCCTTAGCCGTCCGCACCGCGGCTTTATATATAAGAACGCTACACAAGAGAAGAAGGCCCCAGTTCTCTCCAGACGCTGATTAGCGCACCACCGGTGTCGGGAGTCGCGCCGCGTCGGTATCATTGCTATAAACAGCCTCGGCTGCCGTAATAGGTTACTCGGGATACGCGTAACCATGAATTCGTTTTCGAGTGAAGTGTTAATTCTGGGATGACTTTAATGATCTATCTTCAGTTTGCTTATGTCATATTTTCACGTGCCGCCGCGGGACAAACATTCTACCATTATTTAGTGTGGCGTTTGATGAACATTATCATCAAATTATGGCGAGCATTCACTTAAACATTTAATTTGGACAGTTATAGTTGCATCAGCGCATTAGACTCTGAACTGCTCTGTTAGTTGGATTGTGTGGATTCTTTTTGGTCTGTGACTTTCAGAATATAGTGAACATTTTAGACAGAATCGTTTTTGATTATGAATGCCAGACAATCTCCTAATTCCTCGGAGCTATAAGCTGTAGCTATAAATGTATTTCTCAGATGAAGTGGGCACTATTACGGGCTTCACGTTTTGCTAATCACTTTCTGGTTGCCAATAATGTAGTTAGAGAGCCAATGTTGAGAACGGCAAACCACAGCATTAAATAAATAATAGGAACATTTTGTGTAACAATTAATTGCACCCGCCGCCCCACATATGGTTAATTGGCCGGAAAATGCATCTTTTGTACATTACATTCTACATTTTAAATATAACAAAATCATTCCACCCGCCGCCCCACATATGGTGCATCGGCCAGGAAAGAAACAAACTGAGTAAAAGTGAAAGTGATTTTTAAATATTCGGATTCGGGAGTGAAATGCGACACGCAACTGAGTAATAGAACAGTGATAGTGCTACGTTTGTATGTGGACGACGCAATTGGATTAATAACGCATCTGGATTGACGGAGCAGGCACTGAGTCTAGCGGCGCTGCCGGCATCGCGAGAAGCCAGTTTCGCCTCACCACAGTCGTCTGCCGGAGCAACCGGAGCTGCACCTGCAGTTGCGGGCCACACAGTTGCCGTCGAAGTGCCGTCTGCAGTTCAATGCGCCCTGTCGCATCAGTAATCCTGGTACGCCGCGCCGGCAACGCCATACGTCGTACAGAAGGAACTAAGTTAAGTGAAAAGCTGTTGAAATTTTTACTAACCTGCACTAAAAGACTGTCGGCGATGGACCAGCCAGAAGAAGCTGAGGTTAAACTTAAATCAGAACCTATGTCTGTTGAAGGAACTGTAAATCAAGACAATGGTTCAAGTGTAAATATGCATGAAAATATTAATGTTAAAGTGAAATATGAAGTATTGTCTCCTGACAGTAGTGTGAAAAGGGGCAATGATTCTTTAATAGAGACCCCTATAGTAAAGCAGAAATCAGAAATTGTTAATTTATTGGATGATAGTTTACCTGATGAGTTCAAAACGAAACAGTCATCAGAGGTGGTAGAGTTCAAAAAGGATAAGTTAGATATGACTGATCAATCAGAAGTTTCATTTAGTTTTGATGATTCTGGTATTGGAGCTAGTTTTTCGTCATCTGAGTGTGATAAAAAGCCAGCTAGCGAGCAACCCAAAGATACTGAGGCTATTGATTTAAATGTAATATTACAAGCAATAGCTGCCAGTAATGTAATAATGTCAGCCAGTAATGCTAAAATGACAGCTGAATTAAAGAATGAGATTGTGGCCAGCCAAACTAATTTTAATAAACGATTGGAGGTAATGGACAATACGTTCAAGGCTGGTTGCAATAAGCTGAAAGAGGATCTGGACAGTTTGAACTATAAATTTGATTACAATCATGAGGATATTAAGAAAAAGGTTGCTCGACAATTTTCTGAAATGTATAAAACAGTAAAATCCGAAGTTGCTGAGGTTCGCAAAGACTTCCAATTGGAAGATGCGAAGTTAACAGAAAAGATCGAGGTGGAATCTGAACTGTGCTCAGATAGGTTTAAAGATGTTAATATAAAAGTAAACATATGTTAAGCAGAAGTAGATGCAATCAAAACTGATACTACTCATATTGTGCAAAGAGTAGATAATGTTGAAATGAAAGTAGAAAATATTAGTACTAACATTGCTAACCTTGAGAGTAAAGTAGCTACAGTAACTTCTGGTAATGGTAGTATGCAACAAGTTGTAGCTGCAAACGCCGCATTTATCAGATGTCGGCAGTTCTTGCGGTTCGATCCAGATAAAAATATCCACCCGCTAGATTTCTGGAACGATTTTGAAGATGTGATTCCACCAACTTGGTCAGAACTAGATAAAATCTCATTTATTGGAAGCCATTTAGCAGGTGACGCGATGCGTTGGTCAGCTGAAGTTATGTTGAAGTGTGAAACATTAGCGGAATTTAAAACAGCTTTCATTAATGAGTATTGGTCTAGCAATAAGCAAAATGAAGTGTTGAGAGAATGCAGGCAAGGAATCTATTAAAGTGTTTGATAGGTCATGGATCTCACGTTTGTCACATTTAGCCGAAAAGCTAAAACCTGAAATGATAATACTAGGTCTTGAAGCCAAACTGCCATGGTATTGGCAAACTAGAATTATATCTGCCCCTAGAGACAATCTGGATAGTTTCATTGAATATTTGGAACGTGTAGAGCGTGTGGCTGCCAATGAGGAGCAAGCACGTAATAACAGAAATGGTAATAACACTAGTAGTAGTTTTAAGAACGAGCAGAATGGCAATGTAAACATCAGAACAGTAGGTGTTCGCCATCCTAAGAGAGGTAGGAATTGGAGAAATAATTATCAGAACCAACAATGGCATCCAAATGATAGTAATTTGGTTCCGAACAAAATTATGCAGGTAAAATTATGGAAAGAAATGCTGTGCCAGTTAACTATAATGGAAATAAAGGAAACAGTAGTTTGCCTAGGCAGGAAAACTAATTCCCGTCTATGAGGACACTGGTGCTCACCAGGTGGTTACTTTTCGTCAGCAAGTAATTACAGTAATTGGTAAGACAGATCAGAATACTCAGACTGAACATGTGGATGAGGGGTCGGTAGCATCTAAGGATACAGCAGAAATATTAGATCACTCACAGTATTTGATAGATACCGTGTTAGAGATGCTTTCTAAGTGGGAAGAGAAAGAGAACGCGCAGCAGTGTAACGGTAGGGAGGAGCTACAAAATACTGAATTGTCAGGTGAAGAAGCAGAAGAAATTCATGCTTATATTTACGATGAGGATGATGTGCTCTTATCTAAAGTGCCTGTGCAGGATGTTGATACTGCACTAATAGATTTAGTACAGGAGGTAAGTGAGAATGTAGGGGATAGCCTGTTGGGGTCGATGAACCCGGAAGCTGTGACCAATTGTCACTTGAGAAGGAACCCGACGATAATAGTGAAAGTGGTGTAGCTGTAACTAGTGTTATACCCGGTCTGGAGGCGAAGAATCGCTCAGACTACAGTAAATTGGGTCATGTTCAGCAAACTAAATGTAATGAAGTCGTGCGGTGTTTCGATTTGAAATTAATAGACCGACTGGAAAAGGCAGCTGAAAATGTAATTCAGGAAACCCCTACACACTTTGACCTAAATGTAATGAAGACAGATGTCGGTCACTTCCGTTGGAGACAAATCAAAAAGGAACTATTGTATGAGTTTGAGGAACCACCTGTACAAACTAGAATAAGCCACCCTATAATAATAGTGAACATGTTGGGTATCAATGTACGTTGTCTCTTAGACAGTGGAAGTGAGGTGAGTGCGATATCTCAGTCCTTCTTTGATGCATTACCTGGTAAAGACAAGCTTACAGTAATGAGGGTATCAGGACTAAGAATAATTGGTGCTACTGGCAAGGTGTCAAAAACGGTAAAGCAAGAAGCTTTGCTCCCCTTTAACATTAATGGTAAATTAATTGATCATCCATGCTTAATTGTAAACAATCTCAGTATTGAGGTTTTAATTGGCATATATTTCTTGTCAAAATATCAGAGTGTTGTTGACTTTGAAAGAAGCCAGTTAAAATTGGTCTTGCCAATAACCAGAGTGATTACGGTACCTTTCATTGATAAACATGTAGTAACTAATGATGAAACTTGGGAGCTGCCTATACGAGTTCTGAAAAATAGGAGATATTGGGAGGAAGGTGTTAATCTTAGTAAATACCAAGGACCTTTCAGGGTCATAGGAAAACCACATGCCAATGCATATAGGCTAGAGTACCCTAAAAGTAAAAAGCTATTCGGTCTCAGGAACGTGATCGACCTAAAGAAGTTTATAGGTAGTGAATGAATTCTGTAGGGAGGAGGTTGTTCTGTAACCTCTACACAGTGTGGCAGCTGTGCAGTCCCAGCTGTGTGAGATCTGCTTTCCCATTTCCTATTTCACTCTCTCTTCATCTTTTCTATCCACCTAAAATTTCGACCTCTTCTTTCTAACACATTAAATTTTCCGTTATGGTTATCAAGCCAATAATAAACTAATGAATTCTGTAGGGAGGAGGTTGTTCTGTAACCTCTACACAGTGTGGCAGCTGTGCAGTCCCAGCTGTGTGAGATCTTCTTTCACATTTCAGATCTCACTCATTCTTCATCTTTCCTATCTACCAAAGTTTCGACTCCTTCTCTGCAATACTAAAATTTTCCGTCATGGCTATCAAGCCATGAGTTCTGTAACCATTCTATCCACCGATTAGTGGAGAAAATACCTAATGTGACAAACCTAACAGTGACATAAACAACAGAGAAGTATGATGTAATTAAGGTACAAATGTATTTGAGTAACAAGTATGTCTAGAACCCTGCTAATATTATAAGTACAAAGTTGTTGTTTTATTGGAAATGGTCCACCAACAGTAATTTTAAAAAGATATACAACTTCGTGTACAAGCAGGATCTGAAGTGACAGTGAAACCTATTATATGCTGTAGAGTTAACTAATTAATAGTAAAAGAGATTGCTTAGTGTTATGAAAAATATGCAGGTAAGTTGTAAAAATGAACTCACGTTGTGTAGCAAGGAATGGCAGTGTAATAGAATTGAACAGTGTTTGTGGTTGAGACGTGAAGGACACGTCCTTGAAATATTTATAAGGTTGGAGCTGGCCATTATTTGGTGTAGTGTGTGACAGGACACACCTACACGTTTTGAGGTTATGAGTTGGAGGCGTGAATGCGACCATAGGTACCCTTAAGTTAGATGAGACAGAGCAGCTCATGGTGTCCTATAGGTTTAAGGAATTTAGCATTACGCTCGTCCATAATTACTTAATGCACTTTAGTGGTAGGTCGAGAGAGACTACCTGTGGTTTCAGCGTCCGATCGAGTGGAAATGGACTGCCACGTGAGCAAACTGATCAGCTGCAATACACTATACACATGAAATAAATGTGCTATCCTATGCTTTAAATGTTAATAGAGTGAGTGTTAAATAAGTACATACACTAGCAACATAATTGAGTAACATAATGGCAGACGTGAAATATTATTTATAGCTCAGCATAAATACACTTCGATGAAGTAAGTACATAATTGCAGATGTGGAACTGACACAGCAGCAGAGGACCAATAAGTGGATTTAGTAGTCAACTAAACGTAGTGTGTTTTGAACACTCAGAACTGTATTATTACCACAAGTTACTCACATGTACAAAGAAGCTAAGAAGATAACTACTAATCAAATATACTCATACTATCTCTAAGAATAAGGTAATCAAAGATGAGTAAGCTAAGTAAATAAAATACAAATGTATCAAGAATGTACCGAGCATTGGTTCAGTGTTCCGGCCCAGAAATAATAAATTGAAATTAAATAGGATTTATGATTGTATGCCTTGAGCATAAATTTTCTCTAGTATCTGACTAACGGCGTTTTGAGCCATTTGTTTATCGATTTTATAACAATTAAGTAACCGCGAGAGTAAAATTGAAAAAGTTCTGTTAACTTTGTTCCAGCAACATATTGAAAGATAAAATGTATATATCCCAATTTCATTGTGACACACCCTTAGATATTAAGTGAACAGAGTCTGAGGCACTCTTTTTGTTTGTTCTACAGGACAAACCAGATAATGGCAGCCTGGTAGCTGTGTGAAAGTGTGGAGTGACTTGGACACAACTCACAGTGACACCTCCCCTTTCCCCATGTAATTTAGAGTGAACGTGAAGGACGCACACCATAGCAACTTCCCTTCCTCTACCCTTGTGAATCGAAGTGTAGAACGCCAGCCAAAGCGGCTACAACCACATGTGTAAAAATGAAATTGTCATGATTTGTGAAATTTTCTTTCAGGTTCAGAAAAGACTGCTAAGATAAGATCATCTGTTTATGTATCATGAATAACTGTGTTACTTTCTTTGAATTTGTGTATGTAAAAATGTATTTAATGGATTTAAGATTTTCATAATTCTACATATTTAATGTGTTTGTCTGTCTAAGGCAATATGTATGCCAAAGTGTTTCATTAATTTTTCTTAAATTCTGAGGGATAATGTTGCTTAAGAGGCAGTGAAAATGCCAGCAATTTAAATAATTGAAGTAGGTAATCAGTTTTCTTTTAATATTTCTATATGTTTACATTTCAGTTTTAATTTTCATAGGGAGTTAAGCTGTACTCTTGCTTCCCTTTTTGTAATTAATTTTTTTTCTTTTCGTTCATTAACATTCAAAAAAATTTAAGTAGAGGGTGATGTAGGGAAGCAGCCTACTCACACCTTATAAAATTCTCATCAGTTTTTCTACTGTGTGCCAGCCTAGTCCGCTGTAACGAGCTCTGGCGTCATAAATGTTGTGCAATACTTTAAAAATCAAGTAAATAACCTGAAACGTTTCTAGCATGTCAGGAGTAATACTAAATCAATATGTGTTGAACATCAGTTCAATAATTTTAACCATTTTCGAAATTTTGACGTTTTTCTGTAAAAATCATTGGCGCAGCAGAAAAGGGCTAGAGACTTAAAAATTTGTATTTAGATTCCTTTTGCATAATAATTTAGTAGAAACAGTATTTTGTATCTCACAAATTAAATATTTAGTTGAAATTTATGATTTTCTGGTTTTTGTCTTAAAAATTAAGGAAGCAAGATAGATTAAGTAGGCGAATAAATAAGGCTAGAATGTTTAAATTTAAGTAGAAGGGAGATCCGCTATAATCATAAAGATGTGAGACGTTTCAACTGAATAACTATAAAACTATAGCGATAGCGTATCTCCAAAGGGTAAGTTCAGAGCTCGTCTACTGCGTGTAGTGTAATTGAATTAATTCTCTCGCCCAAAATATTTAACTTAGCCACGTCAGACTTTTATTATGATTACTTACCTGTGTGCTGAATGCACATTTAAATTGAGAGCTTCATCGGTCATCAGCAAAGGAAGCGATGATTTATTCAATAACTTACAGTGGTGCATTATGAGCCCAGCGGCTAGTCGGTAGAGCAATTTTGATCAGGCGTTCCCTTAGCCGTCCGCACCGCGGCTTTATATATAAGAACGCTACACAAGAGAAGAAGGCCCCAGTTCTCTCCAGACGCTGATTAGCGCACCACCGGTGTCGGGAGTCGCGCCGCGTCGGTATCATTGCTATAAACAGCCTCGGCTGCCGTAATAGGTTACTCGGGATACGCGTAACCATGAATTCGTTTTCGAGTGAAGTGTTAATTCTGGGATGACTTTAATGATCTATCTTCAGTTTGCTTATGTCATATTTTCACGTGCCGCCGCGGGACAAACATTCTACCATTATTTAGTGTGGCGTTTGATGAACATTATCATCAAATTATGGCGAGCATTCACTTAAACATTTAATTTGGACAGTTATAGTTGCATCAGCGCATTAGACTCTGAACTGCTCTGTTAGTTGGATTGTGTGGATTCTTTTTGGTCTGTGACTTTCAGAATATAGTGAACATTTTAGACAGAATCGTTTTTGATTATGAATGCCAGACAATCTCCTAATTCCTCGGAGCTATAAGCTGTAGCTATAAATGTATTTCTCAGATGAAGTGGGCACTATTACGGGCTTCACGTTTTGCTAATCACTTTCTGGTTGCCAATAATGTAGTTAGAGAGCCAATGTTGAGAACGGCAAACCACAGCATTAAATAAATAATAGGAATATTTTGTATAACAATTAATTGCACCCGCCGCCCCACATATGGTTAATCGGCCGGGAAATGCAGCTTTTCTACATTACAAACCAAACATTTAAATAACAACATTAATTCCTCCCGCCGCCCCACAGTGTGCCGTGCTGAACACCAGGAGCGTAAAGTAATCGCTGCTAAGACGTAGGGCTCCAGTATATGCTACTCAGCACCATGTTCTTTGGAACCATATTTTTCTTTATGGAATAGTTGATTGTGGGGTATTTTTTGTGCCATACCCCGGATTTACGTGTATGAAGTCACATAAACCTATTAGCGTTCTGGTTAGTGTCGTGTGTCGATCTTCAGAAGATCACCTTGTCCACCATAAACTGCATATTAGTGAAAGCATTTGCCAAATAAAAATGTATGTGTGAGCCTTTTTTTGTCTTGTGATGTTGAGAATGAATAAATCTACTGTTATTTAGATCAAAACTCCTGCCTGTGTTCTGATTAACATTACCTTGTCATTTCTTTTAAAGTCCTGATTACAAAAGAAAGTAGGAATCTTGCAATGATGAAAAGTAGACTGAAGCGAATCGTACAGAAGAGTCACCGTGGAAGAAAGTCAGATACAGAGATACTAAGGAATGACGAAACGCGTTTGGCTTTCGCCAAGGATGTTGCTACTGTGATAAGGAATGACACTGTCTTCAGCTGAAGAAAAGTGGATAACATTTAAAAAAGCAGTTATAGATGTCTGACAGTCAGATACAGGTAAAAAAAAATTGTAATTACAATAGGAAGAAAACGTGGCTAACAGAAGAAGTACTTAAATTGATTGACGAGAGATGGTTGCACAGCGTGTTCGGTGAAAAATAGGAACACAGCAATATAAATAACTTAAGAATGAAATGAATAGGAATCGCAGGGCAGGCAAAGTGAAATGATAACAGGAAAGATGTGAAGAGATCGAAAAAGTAATGATCGCTGTGAGGGCTGACTCAGCATAAGGAAAAGTCAAACCACCTTCAGTGAAATTAAAAGCAAGGATCATGACATTAAGAGTGCAATGGGAATTCCACTGTTAAACGCTGAGGAGAGAGTGGATAGGTGGAAGGAGTACATTCAAGACCTCTCTGATGGGAGAGTAGTTGTCTGATGCCCTGATAGAAGAAGCCAGTCGATAAGAAAGACGTAGTGGACTCAGTATTGAATTCAGAATTTAAAAAAGAGTTCTGGAAGACTTGAGATCAAATGAATACCATCGGAATTTCTAAAATCATTGGGAGTAATAGCAACTACACGACTATTCAAGCTGGTATTAGAACCTATGGCACTGGCGACGTACAGTTAGACTTTTGGTTAAAAGTGATGCACACAGTTTCCAAGATTGCAAGAGACAAATGCAATAACTATCGCAAAAGCAGCTCAGCTCTTCGTGTATCCAAGTTGCCAACGAAGGATAATGTACAGAAGAACGGAAAAGAGAACTAAAGATTTGTTAGATGACAATCAATTTGGCTTTAGGAAAGGTAAGGGCACCAGAAAGGCTGTTATGACATCCCACTTGACAGTGTACGCAAAACTGAAGGATTTATCGAGCTACAAAATGCGTTTGACATTATGAAAGATGCAAGATGTTAAAAATCCTCAGACAAATTGGCCTAAGCTACTGGGGAAGACGAGTCATATACAATACGTAGAAGAACCAAGAGGCATGCGCGCAGACTATATGGGTGCGCTGGGGCTCGAGCACCCACATACGTAATCTTGTGAGTATGTCGCACCCACCAAATTTTTAGTTTGATAAAAACAAAAACACAAAGATGACCATCACTTGCCTTTATCAAAATGTCGTGAACTATTAAAACACTGAGGTGACCTCTAAAACATATGTTTGTTTCAGATATCTTTGTGCAAAGGCAACCAAGCAACACATTCCTCCGTTCCTTACCTTTGTTTGGTCAATTCAAAGGCGCCCTCTGAATAACAGTCGCACTATACCATGAATATGTTCGGTTTGCTTACACGTTTTCTTGCAAGTAACTCGTTATAATACGTCCACTCCATTCCCTACAACCTTTTTAAAATATCTGCTTGTCAATATTGATCAATAACAAAGAATACAAGAAAGGCGATTACTACAGACTACCTCAATAGTTAACTTTTTTAAAGATAATAGCGGTGTGGTGTAAGAATTAAGTGAAACTGATTTCACGTAATCTGGACTGTTATCATTTTCTTTGCTGAAACAATGGCTTTGAAGGACGCGGGAGCGTATATTGTAGACTGAAGGGGTGTCACCCCAAAAACCATATGTTTTTCATATTAGGTGCATTGTGCTGCCACCTACTGCCAGATACTCCATGTCAGCGACCTCAGTGGTCATTAGACATCGTGAGAGAGCAGAATGGGGCTCTCGGCGGAACTCACTGACTTCGCACGTGGTCAAGTCATTGGGTATCACCTGTGTCATACGTCTGTAAACATCCCTAGGGCCACTGTTTCCGGTGTGATAGTGAAGTGGAAACGTGAAGGGACACGCACAGCACAATAGCGTACAGGCCGACCTCGTCTGTTCACTGATCGCCGACAGTTGAAGGGGGTCGTGATGTGTAATAGGCAGACATCTATCCAGGCCACCATACACGATTTCCAAACTGCACCACGATCCACTGCAGGTGCTATGACAGTTAGCGAGATGTGAGAACACTTGGATTTCATGTTCGAGCGGCTGCTCATAAGCCACATATCACTCCGTAAATGCTAAACGACGCCTCGCTTGACGTAAGGAGCGTAAACGTTGGACGATTGAACAGTGTGGAGTGACGAATCACGGCACACAATGTGGCGATCCGATGGCAGGGTGTGGGTATGACGAATGCCACGTAAACGTCATCTGCCAGCGTGTGTAGTGCCAACAGTAAAATTAGGAGGCTGTGGTGTTATGGTGTGGTCGTGTTTTTCATGGAGGGGGCTTGCACCTCTTTCTGTTTTGCGTGGCACTATCACAGCACAGGCCTACATTGATGTTTTAAGCCCCTTCTTGCTTCCTGCTGTTGAAGAGCAGTTTGGGGATGGCGATTTTTCAACACGATCGAGCTCCTGTTCAAAAAGGAGTGGTTACATGACAATAACATCCCTGTAATGGACTGGCCTGCATAGAGTCCTGTCCTGAATCCTACAGAACAACTTTCTGATATTTTGGAACGCCGCCTTCATGCCAGACCTCACCGTCCGACATCGGTACCTCTCATCAGCGCAGCACTCCGTGAAGAAAGGATTCCCCAAGAAATCTTCCAGCACCTGGTTGAACGTATGCCTGCGAGAGTGGAAGCTGTCATCAAGGCTAATGGTGGGCCAACACCACATTGAATTCCAGCATTAACGACGGAGGGCGCCACGAACTTGTAAGTAATTTTCAACCAGATGTCCGGATACTTTTGATCACATAGTGTATCTTAATAAAGCAACATTGTCACTTATCCATTAAGGAGTAGTGGTGTAATAAAGGGGAGTCTACTCTAGGTAGCACAACGGTTACACAAGTTTGTAGTGTAAGAAGTGAGTGCAGGTATGAAGTAAAAAGTTATAACAGCAGTCATCAAGGCGAAAAAGGAGATAGTAGCAAAATCGCTATGAACGTACCGGGATGGTTCCTATGTTCCGTCTCACATACACGCTACGCAAACATTTAGAACACTTTCTCACATTTGGACACACAATTTGCTCTACACGCAGACGGATTGTGTACAATGCTTCTGTCCTGAAGGGTGAATAGGAGAGTGATGACCTTATCTATTTGGTCTCCATAAACGCTTACTCAGGTGCATGTTAAGTTATGCATTTTAGAGCCGACTTTTACTGGAGACTTTTTCTTGTTTTGCTCCGTATTACCCCCTCCAAAAATATGGAAAGCAAAGAACTTGTAGTACAAGAGTTGTGTTTCACAGTATTGAAGAAGAACAAGTGCTCACACCTCTTAGATAAACATTTCAATGCTCCTATTTACTAGACTTTTTTGCTTGTAGTGCCATGTACTTTCGACTGCATATGTCTACGCCATTAATTATGATACAACCTGTATGCCGTTGGTGGTCACATAGTGTACCACCTTAAATCCCATTACTCCTGAATTGAAGGGACAAGCCAAGTTACTCGCCCTTAAATTAGTGTAATATGCTGGGACAGCTAGCATCGCAATATATTGCAAGCATTTGCTCGCCTTTGCATTTTGTTGTTATTTTTGTGATCTTGAAATCTTCTGCAGCTCTCCACGCTAGTGTACACTTGGCAAGGCTCTTTATAACAACTGCGTAGTCGTAGAGGCTGGGGTACCACCATTGAGAATCAGGCGCCAAAAACAGCTTGAGTTATGCTACACATGATCGCAGCTCCTCTAAGCATCAGTACCATCGTCTCCTGTATCGAAACACAGAAATTCGTCTCCCGCATCGGCGGCGCAGATCAGGGATTACTATCAGTCCCCATCTGGTTCCTCCTCTCTGAACTCCAGTTGTTTCGTCCACCACCTCTCCTCTGGGCACAATCACGTATACCTCCATGGAGTATCTATCGGCCAAGGCTTTGTCGTGACCTGTGACAAGGTTCGAAAGACTCGGTTCATCCCTAGGCCCTCGCCGCCAATTTTTCTACATCCTTGGCGCATCCCCAGGCTCATAAGTAGTCTATGCTGATGGGTCGATGGTTTCTGGTCATGTAGGCTTTGCTTATACTCACAAGGAACATACGGAACTGCGCGCTTGCCGGCTGGCTGTAGTGTTTTCACTGCAGTGCTCTGGTGAGCCCTTTCTCGTCCGCAGCGACTCGTTGAGCAGTTTGCAAGCTCTCGACCAGAATGCCCCACGCCATCCCTTGGTCATTGCTACCCAGGATTACTTGTATGCCCTTGAAGAATGTGGCTGCTCAGTGACCTTCGTCCGGACACGGAGCCGCGTTGGGATCCCGGGGATGAACTCGCTAATAGCCTGGCCAAACTGGCTACCAGTAAACCAACTCTTCAGATCGGTATTCCGGAAACAGACTTCCGATCGGTATTTCGCCGTCAAGTTTTAAGGAACCTGTAATACCAAATGGCTCACTCTGCCTTCACCAAACTACAAGTGATAAAGGAGGGTAAAGACGTGTGAAGGTCCTCTATGCAGGCATCTCGCAAGGACTGTACTCTGCCAGCTGCTCATGGGCCGTACTTGACCGACTCACAGTCATCTCCTCTGTCGCGAGGACCCACCCCACTGACGTTGTGGTTCCTGCTTGACGGTGGTCCACATTTTGCTGGACTACCCCAACCTACCCCCCTTGTGGCGAACACTTCGTCTCCGTGACTCACTACCCCTAGTGTTAGGAGATGGTGCCTCATCAGCTGCGTTAGTTTTAAGTTTTATTCGTGAAGGAGGCCTTTAACGCTCTCTTTAAGGGAGGGCTACTTCACTTTATTGGCCCACTGAGGGGTTGGCAGAACACTCCGTTGCCTCCTCTGCCCAGGCCAGGCTGCGACCGTCTGGGCTTTGTGGTCCAGCCCGGTCCTCACCTTACCTGATCTTTTATTCTTCCTCCCCTCTCTCGCGTGGTCTGTTCGACTTGTTCTTCTCTATTGTCCTGTCCGTGTTGCCAGTCTTTCATAGTCAATTTCTGAGTGGGGTACCTCTTGTAAGTGGCGGAGGTTGGGGGATGTATGTCCCTTCATTGCATTCTGCTTTCGGGGTCTTCCAGCTGCTCCCTAGATGGAGCATTTTGGCTGCCTTCTTCCGATGTCTCCCTTCCTTCTTTTTTTCCTTTATCTCGTCTTCTTTGACTTTTGACATATCTTGGGTTTTTCTTCCCCTGGGCTTTGCGCGGAAGGCCATCTCTGATGTACAGTCGCGTAGGCCCTTCTCTTCGAGGAAAAAGGGACTGGTGACCTAGTAGTTTGCTCCCTTTAACCATCCAACCAGCCATCCAACCAAATAATTAAAGGGTCCGCTTTCCTTTTTGTTCGCAGATGATGCTGTAATTTACTGTCTAGTAAGGTCATCCGAAGACCAGTATCAGTTGCAAAGCGATTTAGAAAAGATTGCTGTATGGTGTGGCAGGTGGCAGTTGACGCTAAATAACGAAAAGTGTGAGGTGATCCACATGAGTTCCAAATGAAATCCTTTGGAATTCGATTACTCGATAAATAGTACAATTCTCAAGGCTGTCAATTCAACTAAGTACCTGGGTGTTAAAATTACGAACAACTTAAGTTGGAAAGACCACACAGATAATATTGTGGGGAAGGCGAGCCAAAGGTTGCGTTTCATTGGCAGGACACTTAGAAGATGCAACAAGTCCACTAAAGAGATAGCTTACACTACATTCGTTCGTCATCTGTTAGAATATTGCTGAGCGGTGTGGGATCCTTACCAGGTGGGATTGACGGAGGACATCGAAAGGGTGCAAAAAAGGGCAGCTCGTTTTGTATTATCACGTAGTAGCGGAGAGAGTGTGGCAGATATGATACGCGAATTGGGATGGAGTCATTACAGCAAAAACGTTTTTCGTCGCGGCGAGATCTATTTACGAAATTTCAGTCACCAACTTTCTCTTCCGAATGCGAAAATATTTTGTTGAGCCAAACCTACATAGGTAGGAATTATGATGAAAATAAAATAAGACAAATCAGAGCTCGAACAGAAAGGTTTAGGTGTTCGTTTTACCCGCGCGCTGTTCGGGAGTGGAATGTTAGAGAGATAGTATGATTGTGGTTCGACGAACCCTCTGCCAAGCACTTAAATGTGAATTGCAGAGTAGTCATGTAGATGTAGATGTAGATGTTATCAGTTGGATGTAAATGATGAAACCAGAAAGTTCTTTGTTTGACAAAATCCTGCAGGTTGGAGGAGAGTGGTTCGAGATTGGAAGTGTCTAACCAAATGTATAGTATGATAGGAAAGTATATGCACTTCTGAAGGCATGAATTGTATTCTGTCAGTGGTGTAAAAAAAAAAAAAAAAAAAAAAAAAAAAAAAAAAAAAAAACAGTTGACGCCGGTATGCATTCATAGCCGAGGAAAAGTGAGAACGTGTGAAAATAGTTGCCTGAGCTTACTGTGAATAAGACGATAACACTGGAATCCAATAATATAACTTTTCGGGTACAGAGGGGAAAATCGGAAAATGAAACAGTGGAAACTTTTTAGCAAAATGGTTCAAATGGCTCTGAGCACTATGGGACTTAACTTCTAAGGTCATCAGTCCCCTAGAACTTAGAACTACTTAAACCTAACCAACCTAAGGACATCACACACATCCAAGCCCGAGGCAGGATTCGAACCTGCGACCGTAGCGGTCGTGAGGTTCCAGACTGTAGCGCCTATAACCGTTCGGCCACCCCAGTCGGCAAACATTTTAGCAAATTTTACGCAAAGTACAATCCGATATTATGCGATGTAATAAATAAACCAAAATAGTGTTCAAAAACAAAATAGTAATGAAATTAAGGCTGCCTCAATATTTTGTATTATTGCACATGAAACGCAGGACGTTGCAAAAAGAGACCCGTTAACTCATATATTTACATATTTACAACAGAAAGCCTTGTGACGTGAAGATAAATGGAAGCTTTTTAAGTTTTCCTGAAATAAAAGATCAGAGTGCATTACAAACAGAAAAGGAAATACTAAGTGCAAAGATGAAAAGGGACTTTTTAACTAAATGCTGTGGTCAGGGTTATATCAGGACAAGAATTCAACAAAGACAAAAGACTGCGAAATATGTGCATTTTGAACTGCTTACTTAAAGTCAAGCATTTAACGATGCTAGAAGTGGAATTCAAGAAGTCAGGTATTTTACGACGCAGTAGAAACGTTGTATCTTTTCGCCAGTCATAGAACTAAAAGATGGAAACTTTTGGTTTCTTCTTGTATCTTAAAAATGTTTCTACCATCACGTCCGTCTTCTAGATAGATGTTTATCTCTATTAGGCTACTTAAGTCTCCGTAAAAAATAATACTGACATATAAGTAAAGAGACACGGGTAGTATACAGGTGTTAAAAAGAAAAGTATTCCATATTTTGAGAGGTGGTAGTATGGACGAAAGCAAGACAAAAATGTTTGATAAAGAAGCTACCTTAGGAACTACGAGCATTAGTTCATCTCGATAGAACACCAGGTCATTTTACCCTAAATATCCGAGAACACTTCACTCACATATCTTATGGACCATGTATTGGTCCGGGAGGTCCTGTACAATGGCCAACTCACTCCCCCAACCTTAGTTCCTTGGGATTTCCATTGTGGGGGCACTTTAAATCTAAGATGTGTGCAAGACCAGTTAATGATGTACAAACACTATGTGAACCCTTCATCAATCTGCCAACGCTTTCGTAACCAGCCGCGAGTTTTTCGGAAAGTGCACTGTACCTTACGACGTCCGACAAAAACATGCCTTACTATGAATGAACACGATATTGAACACATCCGTTCACAATAGCTCACAAGTATCGGTCGTATTTGATAACCAAGAGTCTGCATCAACATCAGCATACATACTACGCAAGCCACCGTAGGATGTATAGCGGTTTGTAGCCTAACATGTACCACTACGAGTTATTTCCTTTACGAATCCACTCGGACGAGGGGAAAACGACTATTTATATGCCTCTGTACGAGCTCTTATTTCTCGTATCTTCGCGGTCACTAAAGTCGTTATTCAGTTAGTTGAAAATGCTTATTTTATAAACTTTGTCAACAGTTTTCCGCGAAAAGGACGTCGTCTTCCCTCCATGGATTCTCATTTTTGACGGAGAACCTCCGTAATACTCGCGTGTTGATAGATCCTACTGGAAACAAACCTAGCAGCATGCTCCTGAATTGCTTCGATGTCTTTCTTTAAACCAACCTGGTGGGGAACCCAAACACTCGAGCAGTAGTCGTAAGTGCTATACGTGTCTCCTTCATAGATGAGCTACATTTTCCTGAAACTCTCCCAGTAAACCGAATTCGACCATTCGCCTTCCCTACTACCGTGATTACCTGCTCGTTCCTTTCCATGCCAGTTTGCGACGTTACGCCCAGTTATTTAATGGACGTGATTGTGAAGAAGCACATCACTAACAATGTTCTCGAACATTACACGACTGTTTTTGCTCCTTATCTGCATTTACTCACTTTTTATACATTTAGAGGAAGTTGCTATTCTTCACGCGAGACATGAGTTCCGTCTTCGTTACTGTATATCCTGTTGCAGTCACTCAACGACGATACTTTCCCGTATACTACAGCGACATCAGCAAAGAATGGTACACTGCTGCTCACCCGATTCTCTGGTGCTTCACAGAAACAGAATAATGTGTTCTTATGTGTTTACTCATTTGTTTAATACATTCTGTAAGTCGTTCGTAATGGCAAATAGCTTGTAGTAGAAGATATGTATTTCACAGTAGCGGAAACGAACAAGCGCTCTTAGTTCCTAAGGTATACATTTGGATATTTTAACTCGTTTTGCTCCTTATCACCTTTCAAAATTTGTAATATTGTTTTCAATATCTTGTATATGTAGATCAGCCCGCCCGGTTGGCCGTGCGGTCTAACGCACTGCTTTCCTGGCGGGAAGGAGCGCCTGGTCCCCGGCACGAATCCGCGCGGCGGACTTGTGTCGAGGTCCGGTGAGCCGGCCAGTTTGTGGATGGCTTTAGGCGGTTTTCCATCTGCCTCGGCGAAAGCAGGCTGGTTCCCCTTATTCTGTCTCAGCTACACTATGTCGGCGATTGCTGCGCAAACGAGTTCTCCACGTACGCGTACACCACCATTACTCTACCACGCAAACATATGGGTTACACTCGTCTGGTTTGAGACGTTCCCTGGGGGGGGGGGGGGGGGGCTGCACCGGGGGCCAAACCGCGCAATAATCCTGGGTTCGGTGTGGGGCGACGGAGGGGTGCAGTGGACTGCGGTAGTCGTAGTGTGGTTGTGGACCACTGCGGCAGCGGCGGGGACAGAGCCTCTCCGTCGTTTCTAGGTCCCCGGTTAACATACCATACATACATTACAATATGTAGATCTATACAAGTGAGGAAGGACGGTAGGAAGATTAGTGTTTGAAGTCCCGTCGACACCGCCTTGCCGTAGTGGTAACACCGGTTCCCGTCAGATCACCGACATTAAGCGCTGTCGGGCTAGGCTGGGTGACCATCCGGTCTGCCGAGCGCTGTTGGCAAGCGGGGTGCACTCAGCCCTTGTGAGGCAAACTCAGGAACTACTTGACAGAGAAGTAGCGGCTCCGGTCTCGCAAACTGACACATGGCCGGGAGAGCGGTGTGCTGACGACATGCCCCACCATATCCGCATCCAGTGACGCCTGTGGGCTGAGGATGACAAGGCGGCCGGTCAGTTCCTTTGGGCCCTCATGGCCTCTTCGGGAGGAATTTCCCATCGACACCGTTGTCATTAAAGAAGGAACACGAACTCAGATTGTTTCAAGGGTGGGGAAGGAAATTGGATGTTCTCCTTCAAAAGAACCATTCCCGCTTTCTGTAGGGATTTACGATAATCGCTGAAAACATAAATCATGATGGCCGGGCGGGATGTGAACCGTCATCCACTCGATTGCGGGTGCAATGTGCGACTGGCTCGGTAGAGACTTCTAGAAGCAGAACTGAGAGAGAGAGAGAGAGAGAGAGGTATTAAGAAAGAAAGAGAACGGGAGAGAAAGAGAGAGAGTGAGTCAGTGTAATCAGAAGAAATTGAGGTCACAGGATAGACACTGATTTTGAGTGATGGGCAGTTGTTCTCCATGCAATGAAAAGCTTATTGGGAGTATCGACGGTGCATTGGTCACGAGCTTTCATGGATGCAAGCTGTCAGCGAGGTGCTGACGCGAAGCCGGTGCAGACGTCTGAAGAAACCGGACCGCGCCGTGTGAGTGAGCGCGCGTCGTGTCGGTCAGTCATTACCGGCTGCCGGCCGTGGAAAATTGTCCTTAACGCTCTCGGCTACGGGCGCGGCAGTTATTTATACCCGCAGGGCCGGAGGAGGACTTTTTTGCGAACGGAACGGCAACCGGTCTGCAGGTCGTTCCTCAGGGCAGCCGGTGCACACGTCTGCCATTGTGGGCGGCAGAATCCCTCTTCCTTAAGCGGAGCGACTCATTTCTGACGTGACTGAGGCCCCCGAGCACAGATCGGTTTAATTCACTCCTGCTACCTACAGTGCAGCGCCCAGGATTACAAGAGCCGCAGCTTCGTAACTTTACTCACTACTCACACAACAATTTTCACTTTATTAACGTTTCAGCCTGTTGCAGACAGATACAGGCTGCAGAAAAAGAAAGAAGCCGAGAATAACGTCAGTGAGGCCCGAGGACGCAAAATCCAGCAAAATTTCCTATATAACTGACGGACGGAAATGTACTCTTGCGATGATTTGGACACAAAATGACAGCCAATCAGCGACGAACGAAGATTAAAGAAGGAACATTAGGGTGTAACGTCGCGTCGACATGGAGATCATGAGAGACGCAGCACAAGCAGGAATATCTCAACAACGAGGAAGGTAATCGGCCGTGCCCTTTACAAAGAACAATTCCGGCATCTGCATGGAGCGATGTAAGGAAATCAAGGTAAATCTAAATCTGGATTGGCGGTCGCGGATTTGAACTGTCGTCCTGCCAAAATACGAGTCCATTGCGCAAATCAGCGACGTGTGTATGGTATATACTGCCGAGAAGAACTAATGGCAAGAATCATTAGTCCGTGTCGATCATCTGCTACAAAATGGTATTTTCAAAACGGTGAGCATGTCTTAGAGGGTTTCAAGTTTGTAGTTCTGTCGGAGGAAAAAATTTAGAACATATCCAAAATCAATTATGTTTCTTTTATTTTTTTTAAAAAGAGTTTAATGATTTAGGTTTTGTTTTCTTTGCCATCAGTGTCTGAGTTTACAGTTACTGATCTACTTGTAACAATGAAAGTTAATCCGTGCTCTCCGTACATTATCAAAAATTAAAACACTTGACCTTCAGATTTTATTGCCAAAAGGGTTTTGCTTTACTGTATCACAGGTCGACAACCGTACTTCAGTGATGTTTCTGTAGGACAGTTCGTAAGCTTCAAAAATTTACACTAATGAGCTAAAACATTGTGACTACTTACCCGCGCAACACTGAATGCGGCCTCATTATATCGTGGGCACGTGACGCGAGAAGTATAAGGGCGATAAAAAAAAGTTTCAGTCTGAGGGCGTTGCTGCAGTGTACATGCAACGTATGTCCACTTCGATGCGAATATGTAAGCCCCGATATGTAGGCGACGGATTAGTGTTGCATTCGTCTCTTTCCGAAGTGAGTGTGAAAAATACAGAAACGTAAATATGAAGACGTTATCGCAAAATGTGTCTATACAGGCCCAACATGCTGTTATTCCTTCCTTGGTTGCCGAAGAGCAAGCAACGGTAGGCATCAATAGAGGAATGAAGAATGTGTATGGGGCCACATATCTGTCTAAAAGAAACGTTATGGAATGGTTCGCAAAGTTCCATGCTGGTTGCGATTTGACACAAGACTCTGGTCGATCTGGAAGCCCAGCCACATCCAAGTGGGAGACATTCCAGCGCCGACCCTGTTGTCCTAATCTGTCTCCTTTTGATTATCACACCCTCGGTCCCTTAAGAGGAGGTTTACTATCTTTGGCCCGAAACAAGCATGTTCTTTGAGAATTTTTTTGTCGGATGTGTTATAGATATCAATGTCAAATTTAGTCAAAATTTTTATTCATATTTCCTTACAAACTGGAATTCCTTCGACCGTAAATATCGAAGAGCAAAGGCGGAAGAGCCGTCGGAACTAAACAAAATTTCGATGTAGACCTCCATGCGCGGTATGTCACAGGTCAGCCGGCTCGTCTGAAATCAAAATTGAGTTGATGTTAGCGAAGTATATAAGATTCTTAAGGAGCTGTACCTCGCTTAAGTTATTTTGACAGTAGGTAACAAAATGGCGGCAATTTGGAGGAGGAGGACATTAGTGTTTAACGTCCCGTCGACAACGAGGTCATTAGAGACGGAGCGCAAGCTCGGGTGAGGGAAGGATGGGGAAGGAAATCGGCCGTGCCCTTTCAAAGGAACGATCCCGGCGGCAATTTGAAAATAATAGTTTCTTTTTCATCGAATTTTAGACTTCGTCGGCCAAGTAATAATATTTATAGTTGATGGATCGGAATAAAAGTGGTACAACTCCTAGACAATTTAGTTAGCTTCGTCGGAAACAAAGAATCATGCCAATCGGTTCAGTAGATTTGAAGTTATCATACCGCGCGATAAAAAAAAAATTTTGAGAAAAACGCGTTTGAAGTTTTGACTGCATATAAATGCTATATTATGCAATTTACGGTCAATCTGCTATTCCGGGTCCATGAACTAGACCTTCCTCTTCCTCGCAGAGGGAGTTCTGCTCGATCTGGGCCATCCTGCGCTGCTCCAGAGCCGCTCGTACGGCCGGTGACAAGCGGTTTTCGGCCGCTTGAATCCGGTGGTCGTCCGAATGCTTGGTGAACTGCGTCGAATAGAGTCCCAGGGTGACGTCCATCGTTGTCATGGTCTTCAGAATTGCTGAATACCCTTCGTTGAAGCTGCTCACTGCCAGGAAAGTCGCAATCTCCACAGTCTTCGCACCAGAATGCAAATGCTTGGTGTCTAACTTCCAGACACACGCATTCAAACTTTCATCTGAATTTTGTGTGTTTCCTCGCAAGCACTGGTACAATAACTAGTCCTCCGAAAGAGAAAAACTGGTGCGTGAAAAAGGCCGATTTCAGGCAGGTGCATTTTTTCGTTCAGCCACGAATAGCAAACATTTCCGTTCCGCATTCGGAAAAACCGTTTCAGGAGTGGATTCCAAACGCTTTTATGGATCCAAAAACGCAATTTAGAAAAAAATTCGATTTTTTGAACCAAAAGATAGTAAACTTTCCCTTAAAAAAGGAGTAGATAAGTCGAAGCTTCCTGTCCTTTGGTGATGTGCAGCAGACAGTTACAGTTTTCTTCACGTGCAACACACGGTGTTTTACCAAATGGGAAACTTCAACCTAATCCGTAGGTGGGACGATTGCCTCAATACTCACGGCAATTTGGCAGAGTGGCATACGAAATCTGGACTATACGGCCTTCTAAAGGAAACCTTTAGATCGCCCCTTATTCCAAAGCGGAGCAAAGGCGAGCGGGAAGTGACTCTAGTGACTAAATCGGCCTGAAACGGGGACACCCAGTGACTATGCAACTTTTGCTGAGGGGGGACTGCTAACGCTCGGCGCCTGAGAACGATCACCTCGGAAACGACGAAGCTGGTCGTCTGTCGTTTGCCTATAAGGAAAGTGGTTGAGGAACGCTGAAACCACAAATGGAAGAGGTGTTGGTCGTCCACGCCTCGTATCAGAACGTATGGGTGGGAGAGTTACCAGCTCTGTAATGGAGGTTAGGCTGTGGACACAGTTCAGTGCTGGTGCACGGAGAGGTGTTTCGGAGAGCACACCGTGTTGCGCACTTAGTGGAGCTTGTGGCTCCACAGCAGCCGACACGTACCTGTTCGCTGTTGACCCACTGTCTTCGTCAATTATGATTGCAGTGGACGCAAGATATGCGAGATCGGACCGTGGACCAATGGAATCGCTTTGCCCTGCCTGCTAAATTACACTTCTTGATACTACAGGTCACCGTCATCCAGGCATACTGCTGCTTGAAAGATGCGCTGTTCAACGCATACAGGCTGGTGGGGGCAGTGTTATGCTATGGTGGACCTTCACCTGGTGCAGAATGGGACTTGCAGTAATAGAAGGCACTGTGACCATTGTGAACTATGCGAACGTTATTGCAGACAATGTGCATCCATTATTGCTTGATGTTTCCCTCGACGGCAGTGTGGAATCTTCCAGTAGCAAAACTTTCTGTGTAGTAGTAATATGAGGAGCAGGATACAGAATTTAAGGTGGTGCCTTGGCTTCTAAATTCGCCTGATGTATACTAAAGTCGCTAACGGACGTCAATTCCGCTCCCACAAATCAGAAGCGCCTATTCTACGGAAACTTTGTAGCTTGCGCGTAGACTTCTGTTGCCTCATACCTGCAGAGACCTACCAAAGAATCCTTTCCGTGCAGAATAGCTGCTGCCTTACGTTTCAAAGGTGGACCATCAAGCTATTAAACAGTCATAAATGTTTCGGAGTAGCATTCTATGGGCGTTGACTCATCCAAAATAAAAAATTTCTGTGCCTGATTAAGAAAAAAGAAAGGTTAAGCAACAAGAAGAGGAGGAAAATACGAAATGAAACTTCAGGGTAGAGTGGGTATTTGATGTTATTTCAGAGATTACCGATTCAAGTCAAATTTACAAAAACTTCCCATAACGAGCATGCTTTTGAGTATGACTTTGTATCCCCTCTGTTCTGGATGAGAAGGGTGTCATAAAGCCGTTGTCTCATCTTTTGAGCCAAGCTGCTCCATTTTTGTATCCGGCCCTTGATATCCTGGCAATAGCAAATGGCTGACTTCCACGCTAGTCCCACACAAGTTCTATCAGGGGCACATGTAGAGGTCGTGCTGGCTGCGGGAGTACCTTAACATCACGAAGATACGTGCCAGGTGTGGAAGCGTATTTTCCTGTTGAAAAAAGGCTCCACTGTATGCCAGATGAGAGGTGACGCATGACGACGCCGTTTGTCCGTGAGACACCGTTAAGCCTCCCTCAGTCATGACCTGCCACTACCTGAAGTCATACCCAAAGACTCCGCGCACCACGACAGACGAGTTACTGCGCTGTGCCTCTACAAAACAATGGAATAATGGGACCTCTCCCCATATGTTGATAATGGTCATCCCGGGTAGAACAGGACTGCGATTCACCACTGAACACAAGTCGACGGCATTCACCGGCACACAATGCTTCCTGGTCACGGTATCGCCCAAACGCAGCTGTGTTAATGGCAGGATACGCGTGAGACAGTAACTCCCTGCTGGTAGCCTTCGACCGATGATGCGGGACGACGCAGAATGTTGCCGAGTCCACTTCTTGTTATGTGATGGAAGATGCAGATGTAAAAATGTTACGAGGTGCCAGGTCCTGCGACATCCTTGTGATCGTCAGACGTGGTCGATAGTTACCTTGACGTAAAGTATACCCATCCACATGTTCCTAAGCATTCCAACATGGGACCTGAATGTCCCACAAGTCTGGATTTGATCAGTGCGACAGAGGGAGCTAAACAAAGAGCTCTATTTAGAACTCTTCTAAGTGCTGCTAACGCTGTCTCATACGATTACGCAGCATATTCGCATCCTCGACAATGATCACTCAACTTGTCCTTACGTACCATATCAAGCTTGGTAACAACAGTCACAAGCAACACGTGTGTCCCCTTTTGACCGTTCTAACTGCCATGGAGAATTGCAAACGTAATCATTTACTATCCCGCCAATGATGTGTATCTGTACGGAGCTACATTGACGTCCGTCCATCTGGATGCTTCACTTTGTCAGGTAGCGTAATTTGACTGGTAAATGCGCACTAGAGCGGAATAGGTTTTATGTGGAAAATACTTCACCGGGGTGCTGCAATTGAAAGGGGTAGCTTCACAGGTGTACAAATTACCGAACTATCAGTGTAATAAGTCACGGCTGCAAAATACTGACACAAATTCTGTACAGACGAATGGAAAAACTGGTGAAAGCTGACCTCGAGGAACAGCAGTTTGGACTCCGTCGAAATGTTCGAACACGTGAGGCAATACTGACCCTACGACTTATCTTAGAAGAAAGATTAAGGAAAGGCAAACCTACTTTTCTAGCATTTGTAGACTTACAGAAAGTATTTGACAACGTAGACTGGAATACTCACTATCAAATTCTGAAGGTGGCACGGTTTAAATGCAGGGAGCGACAGGCTATTTACAATTTGTACAGAAACCAGATGGCATAAGAGTTGAGGGGCATGAAAGGGAAGCAGTGATTGGGAAGGGAGTGAGGCAGGGTTCTAGCCTATCCCCGATGTTACTCAATCTGTATATTGAGCAAGTAGTGAAGGAAACAAAAGAAAAATTCGGAGTAGGAAATAAAATCCATGGAGAAGAAATAAAATCTTTGAGGTTTTCTCGATGACATTGTAATTCAGTCAGAGACAGCAAATGACTTGGAAGAGCAGTTGAACGGAATGGACAGTGCCTTGAAAGGAGGATATAAGATGAACATCAACAAAAGCACAACGAGGATAATGAAATGTAGTCGAATTAAGTCGGGTGATGCTGAGGGAATTAGATTAGGAAATGAGGCACTTAAAGTAGTAAAGGAGTATTGCTATTTGGGGAGAAAAATAACTGATAATGGTCGAAGTAGAGAGGATATAAAATGTAGACTGGCAATGGCAAGGAAAGCGATTTTGCAGAAGAGAATAGGTTTAAACGTCAGAAAGTCTTTTCTGAAAGTATTTGTATGGAGTGTAACCCATGTATAAATAGTTGAGACAAGAAGGCAATAGAAGCTTTCGAAATGTGGTGCTACAGAAGAATGCTGAAGATTAGATGGGTAGATTATGTAACTAGTGAGAAGGTACTGAGTAGAATTGGGGAGAAGAGGAATTTGTGGCGCAACTTGACTAGAAGAAGGGATCGGTTGGTAGGACACGTTCTGAAGCATCAAGGGATTACCAATTTAGTACTGGAGGGAAGCGTGGAGGGAAAAAATCGCAGAGGGAGACCAAGCGATGAATACACTAAGCAGATTGAGAAGGATGTAGGTTGCAGTAGTTACTCAGAGATGAAGAACCTTGCACAAGATAGAGTAGCATGGAGAGCTGCATCAAACCAGTCTCTCTACTGAAGGCCATATCAACAACAGCAGCTTCACATTTCTGTATTTGTGATCTTTGTCCACCAACAAAATGTTACTGCATTCGAGGCTCCATGCCCCGTGCCTATATGTAAAATGATGACTTTGCGTCGTTAGAATGGTTGCAGTGAATTAGAACCTGTAATTGAACACTAATTGAACGATCTTCCATTCGTGCGAGGATTAGCTGCCTCTACTGTTTCTAAATACATAGTACACTTTTCTCTATTTTATATATTGGTTCTCACACTACAATTAACTACGAATGTCATTTACCCGTTCATTTACCAGGAAATGAACAGTTTTACTAGAGGTGATGTACTTATTACTTACTGACAAAAAATAACTGAGCATTCAAATTCTATTGTAGTAAGGGTAATAACGAAGGTGAAAAGGTAAGATGCACATTACCAACACACTTAAAATATTACCTGTCTTCGGATAGGTAGGGCTATATACAAGGTGTTCCCAAGATTTTACTTTACTACCTTAATCGGTACCGGGAAATTACGCAGAATACACAGAAAATACAGCAGTGTTTTTCGTTATTAGTAGGTACTAGAACTTATATTCCAGTAGGCCCTAGTTTCAACACAATGCAAGAACTTAAAGAAGACTCCCATACAGCGAGGTGGTGCAGTGTAGCCCCGTTAACGAGGGCAGCTTGTCTAGTCACCTTCCGACCACCTAGATTTTGGTTTTCTGAAAAATTACTTGTGGCAGATGTTTGTATCATTTTTATGGAAACACACAGATGATTTCCTGTACCATTGCTTTCCCCATTCCGGAAGTGTACTCGGCCTTTTTACCGAAAAGAAGTTTGGGTTGGTGGGAGTACATTTTGCGGCCGAGTCACTGGTCGCCAACTGTCGAACACATACCATGCGCACCTGGTCTATCTAGGTCTAGTAGCGAATTCAGCAGCTATGGCCACTAAGTCTATTAGCGTCGATCACATATCGCAGTCAAGTTGCCTGACAGCATCATACAACAATGAGCTCACGTATATATGACGTTCCATATACGGCTTACAGCTGCCAAAAATGCGAGTACTTACAGATTTAGCAACGTACAATCTGCATATCAACACACGTAGCAGTTGAATATTTTTCCTACTGGAAAAGGTTTGAATTTTTATAGAAGTACATCCTTCAGATATTTCTACACGTGGCAACGGCATTACGCAGCCCAAGGTAGCGACTGTGCTTATTAAAATAGTCCATCCACTATAAGACACGCACTGTGAATCAGAGTATACTTCGTACCATTATTGTTTACAGTGTTTCCCAATTTCACTGTCGACAAAAGTGACGGAATAACGAATGTCTGTACGTCTCTGAAGACACTATAATTGGACTAGGATCCTATCTTACGTTCTTAATCACAGACGTGTGATAGAATCTGAAGCATTGCACTTTCTGCATCGAATACTGACTAGGGTTTTCTGGAAAATATTACTGCATTCAACGTCCCGTATCCTGCGTCCTATACGAAAATGATAAGGACTTTGAGGTGAAACAATAGTTGTGTTGAAATTGATCCTCTCACGGAACAGTAATAGATGGGTCTTGCATTTGTCCGAGATGTAGCTGCTTCGACTCCTTTATGACTACATTGCATACGTTTCATATTTTGTAGACTGGTCGTCATCCCACAATCAACTAAGCGGTGTAATTCCATAGTAATTTATAAGTAATTTTAACTATGTTTAAACAATAATGGATGATATTTAAACAGTAATGAACTCCATTGGGAATGGAGATTTACGTACTGATTACTGACAGAAATATTAGTAATTTTATTGCAGTAACGAAAACTAAGAAGAAGAAGATACCATACACATATCAAAGTTCTTAAGATGTCATCCGGCTCCGGTTAGTTAGGGCTATACACGAGCTGTTTCCAAAGTTTAATTTTGTACTGAATGTATGCATGGCAGGTTTACAGAAAATACTTTGCAGTTAGAGCTTTAGTAGTGGATAGTGCAATGTATATGTCAATAGTATCAATAAAACACAGGATTTTATAAAGATCACCCACCTAGCGAAGTATATTCTTTGTTTAGAACAGTTCATTCGAGAACATTTAAGACAAGAGACGGCTGTTTGTTTCTTCCATTGTAGAGAAGAGAGCTCCTAATGACATTTCGTGTCAAAAATGCGAGCTCAGGAAACAATAAATGTCATCAGCTGCAAACACGTTGGGGTAAAAGATCTACGGAAACACTTCATTTAATGCCGAAGTACTTATCACAAGGAAGTCTAGTACCAATCATCTGGTCATCAGAATCCAGTCCATTCGCAAGGGTTATTCTGGACCGACAGACTCATCACCTGAGACTATATCATGCCAAAGACTATGGAGTATCTAGAGATACCTCCAGGCAAAATTATCTTCCTGTGTTCTGCGTGCGCTACGCTCTTCGCCTGGATAACTAACTCCATCTAGTGACGGCAATAAATGGCACAAAATTGGCGTTCAGGTACCCGAAATAGCACCGTATCTGAGCCCCTGAACATGTCAGCCAGAAACCGTATTATTATTGTTATTATTACTATTAATTTATTCCAACGCTACACGTGAAAAATAACTTATACATTGGCATTAAAGTTATAAAAAGAAGTTCTATGGCCGAAGCGCCAACAACATTCAATTTTCCTTCACCGCCGTGACTGTAACATCCACTACCGGCCGGAGTGGCCAAGCGGTTCTAGACGCTTCAGTCTGGATCCGCGCGACCGCTACGGGCGCAGGTTCGAATCCTGCCTCGGGCATGGATGTGTGTGATGTCCTTAGGTTAGTTAGGTTTAAGTAGTTCTAAGTTCAAGGGGACTGATGACCTCCGATGTTAAGTCCCATAGTGCTCAGATCCATTTGAACCTTTTTTTTTTTTTTTTTTTTTTTTTTTTAACATCCACTGACCCGCCAGCTTTCACAATGAAGAGGCAATCGCAGTTATTAGTCTATTGGCCGTTTGTTTCGAATATACAGCTTTGTGGAAGGTCGGAAATTTCTTCAGATCTAATTGTGCTGATCTACACTCCTGGAAATTGAAATAAGAACACCGTGAATTCATTGTCCCAGGAAGGGGAAACTTTATTGACACATTCCTGGGACAGATACATCACATGATCACACTGACAGAACCACAGGCACATAGACACAGGCAACAGAGCATGCACAATGTCGGCACTAGTACAGTGTATATCCACCTTTCGCAGCAATGCAGGCTGCTATTCTCACATGGAGACGATCGTAGAGATGCTGGATGTAGTCCTGTGGAACGGCTTACCATGCCATTTCCACCTGGCGCCTCAGTTGGACCAGCGTTCGTGCTGGACGTGCAGACCTCGTGAGACGACGCTTCATCCAGTCCCAAACATGCTCAATGGGGGACAGATCCGGAGATCTTGCTGGCCAGGGTAGTTGACTTACACCTTCTAGAGCACGTTGGGTGGCACGGGATACATGCGGACGTGCATTGTCCTGTTGGAACAGCAAGTTCCGTTGCCGGTCTAGGAATGGTAGAACGATGGGTTCGATGACGGTTTGGATGTACCGTGCACTATTCAGTGTCCCCTCGACGATCACCAGTGGTGTACGGCCAGTGTAGGAGATCGCTCCCCACACCATGATGCCGGGTGTTGGCCCTGTGTGCCTCGGTCGTATGCCGTCCTGATTGTGGCGCTCACCTGCACGGCGCCAAACACGCATACGACCATCATTGGCACCAAGGCAGAAGCGACTCTCATCGCTGAAGACGACACGTCTCCATTCGTCCCTCCATTCACGCCTGTCGCGACACCACTGGAGGCGGGCTGCACGATGTTGGGGCGTGAGCGGAAGACGGCCTAACGGTGTGCGGGACCGTAGCCCAGCTTCATGGAGACGGTTGCGAATGGTCCTCGCCGATACCCCAGGAGCAACAGTGTCCCTAATTTGCTGGGAAGTGGCGGTGCGGTCCCCTACGGCACTGCGTAGGATCCTACGGTCTTGGCGTGCATCCGTGCGTCGCTGCGGTCCGGTCCCAGGTCGACGGGCACGTGCACCTTCCGCCGACCACTGGCGACAACATCGATGTACTGTGGAGACCTCACGCCCCACGTGTTGAGCAATTCGGCGGTACGTCCACCCGGCCTCCCGCATGCCCACTATACGCGCTCGCTCAAAGTCCGTCAACTGCACATACGGTTCACGTCCACGCTGTCGCGGCATGCTACCAGTGTTAAAGACTGCGATGGAGCTCCGTATGCCACGGCAAACTGGCTGACACTGACGGCGGCGGTGCACAAATGCTGCGCAGCTAGCGCCATTCGACGGCCAACACCGCGGTTCCTGGTGTGTCCGCTGTGCCGTGCGTGTGATCATTGCTTGTACAGCCCTCTCGCAGTGTCCGGAGCAAGTATGGTGGGTCTGACACACCGGTGTCAATGTGTTCTTTTTTCCATTTCCAGGAGTGTACATCTGCTTTCTGTAGCACATTTTTTTCCTTCTCTACCCCTAAAGGTTGTCAGCGGTTCGAGTTTTGACCCACTGTAAAATAAGCGACTTTTCAGCCAAATAAGAGGTGACTTGGGTGAGATGACTTCTCAATCTGTAATTATTGGGAGGATTTTCAAGTCTGGTATTTGCCCTGTATCCAAGGGAATCCTCCCAAGATCTCCGTCACAACTGGGGGACTAGATCAATATTTGTTCATTTGTGAGTCAATGTTATTCAGCGCTCCAGCGAAAATTGAAAAATGCGTTTTTAATTTTAATTTAGTTTTTGCTTTACAATCTCTAATCATTGTCTGGGACTGGGACAGGGAGGTCATCAGGGGAAAATTCTCAATGGTATTTCTGGATCTCACATACGCTTGATAAACAAGGAAAATTTCCGAAAAGCCTTGGTAGGATCCCAAGGACGACTTATTTAATTTATTTCTGAAACAATACCTGTTAAACCAGTTGGAGTTTTTAGTACTTTGCATTGCCTACACCTATAGAAAATGTCAACTGCGAAAATTTGAAAGAGATCTGCAGTTCCACTATTTACATTACAATTGAGGGAAGCCTGCTAAAATCTGAAATTCTTTGTCAGAACAGGGGGATAGGAATACGTTTTATTTTAGTTCTCGGACAATACGTCCCAGAGAAAAATACGAAACTTCAGTGTATGTACAGGAGTGTATGATAATGTGTACTAACACTAGCGTATATGTAATTGAATTAACTAAACGAAACACTCATTTAGCCTTATTCCACAGATCCCGACTATAACGACAGTTCTCGTCTTATATATTTTGTTCGTTAGTAATCTGATGCAAGAAAGACCGTTGGTCAGTCACAGTATGGGTCAGACATACTCTGATACTTCCCTGAATATGTGTAGGGAGCGACTTTTTGTCGTTATCGTTTACGTCGCTCTGGCATCAGGCTCGCTCCCAGAAATTTTACAGTTGTTCGAAGTACTGATTTCCAGTAATGATCAACAGTCATATAACCGTGCAACAGTAGGTCCTACCATCACCATTACGCACTATACATTGTGATTACGTCGAGAATCAACTGTCAGATCGTGGACAAAGCGTACATTCCGTCCAGATCTCCCAGCGTTTCTATACAAGTTTTACGCGCGGAGTGGCCGTGCCGTTTAGGGAGCCATGTCAGAGGTTGCGAGGTCTCTCCCACCGGGGGTTCGAGTCCTCCCTTGGGCATGGGTGTGCGTGTCGTTCTTAGCATAAGTTAGTTCAAATAGTGCGTAAGTCCAGGGACCGATGACCTCTGCTGTTTGGTTCCTTAGGAATTACACACTTTTTTTTTACATAAGTTTCTATTGCTGCGAGGCAGCACCCTAATGAGGGTGCCTTCATATATTGATCTCTCGACCCCACGGCCGAAAACTAATAACTGAGTGTCACAAGGTCGTGCTTCATTGGCCATACCTGTTCCTAAAGCGGACATTTTAGTTATTTTAATGCAGCGACGAGCCATTTTTATGTATTTGACACTGGTGGTTTTTGAAAAAAAAATCCAATTCTCTAAATAACAGGATAAGGGCATTACGATTTATGGATACTTATGTACAATTGGTCTTTACTTCTTCCTATGCAGTAAACTTAAGCTTTTAACAAACATCGCAAACAGATACAGAATCTCGTCATTATCTTCCCTAAACAAATTTTTTTCTTTAAATGTTCTCGTTGGAGATTTAACAGAACCGAACAGATTTTATAAATTTATATAAACATCAGAAACACAATGATTTACAGTTTCTTAGTGCTCCAACATATTGTAATTACATTTCACATGCATCTATACCCATTACCTGTTTCAATATGGATAAACAGAGAATATAGAAAATGCCGTACGCTACATTCAGCTGTAATTTCAATAAATACAACAATTTGAACATTTTCTTTAAACAGAGTTATTTAATAACAATGATTAGTGAGCTATTATTATGTTGCAATAATTTCTACATACAAAATTAAACAGGTCATGCACATTATTAGCAGCTTAATTACTGTCCAGCAGAAACCCAAAACAGTGTTCAACATTTTAAATTTGCATAAACACAAACAAAACGAAAAATACACGCCTTCATTTGCCGCTCATTATCACTCCAGATATTCAGTTACCCCACACTTGGGATATTTGCTCTTCTTTTATGCTATAAGACCTCCTGGCACCTGACATATGGCACGATACCTTTAACAAACACGTACGACTCGACGATCGTCCTGTTATAACACGCACCACAGAGACTTCATCTTTTTTTTAAACGACTTTATCTCTTTTTTAAACATTGTCTCCCTCGTTTATCGGATCTGACGATCCAGAGTGCTGTAGTCCCATTACTCTTCATCGTTTGCGGACATCATTGAGAAGTTTTCAAACATGCCGTTTTTCTTACTGACTAGAGCTCTGGTTTTTGTTTTCAGCTCCTGTCATCTTCTTATCGACGGGCTGAATTTCCCGTCATTGCAGACATAATAAATTTAATTATAGTTACATATAACAAAAAAATAAATATATTTTACAGACCACAAAGTAATAAGCTGTCTCTCACATTTTCGATACTGTTTGTATATTAATTATTTTCTTTCTCTGCCAAATTTCAACTTCCAATGTAATTAATTAATGTATCTCCTCCCTTTAGTCGTTAAATCATATTCTTCAGTTAAACTATTTCTTACTAAAGCATAACACATTAGAAAACAAACTACCATACTTAGCATAACACTTGACGCCACTTTTACGTATGCCATTAGCAGTGGACTGCCCATCTGTGCGCGCACTTTAAATCCACGCCAGACGTCACCTTCCGCTCACTTGCTCATCTATATGGTCGTTCAACTCAGGTAGCCTCATGTATGTTGACAAACATTTGATAAAACTTACTATGTACAATTTCTTAACATTTGTGACCCGTTGCCCATAATATCTCGCCATTCAGCTATACGTATTTAACTCCATTTAATACTTGGTTCTTTAGCCATCGTCCATTTATTGACAAAACAGGTCTTTCTTTCAGTTTCTGTCCCCAAGTAGTATTTTTTTTTCACCATGGAAATCTCTTCCTATTCTTACTCTTTCGTCACCCTTGCCACAGGGTTCGAGGATGAGTGGTGTCTGTACATACATAGGACCTTTGTACCTAACCATCTCAGCGTATTCTGTGGTCCCAATACTCTGCTAATACAAATTAAACTGTTTCACAAAAGCTTTAGGATGCACCCCATTGCAGTGAAATTATTTCAAACACATACCTTTAAATACTGATCTCCATGCCGAAATTTTCATTGTTATTATTTACTGTAATCAGACTTTTGATTTTTGAATTTAATTTCTGCTCTACTCTCTCTGCAAAGGCGCTAGTGCCTCTGGCAGTGAAATCACTGATCTTCCACTGAATACCAACTACTCTTTTGTGTTATTTCTCACAAAATTTTCGGCTGAATCTATCCTGCTATTTTATTATTCACTTCAGAGATTGCCTGATCATGTTTGTAAATATCTTCGCCAAAAGTATTATCTAAAGCTGTAACTGATTTATTGAGGTTTGTAATGCATCTGCTGTGTTCCATCACTGTCATCTCAGAAATAGTTAATCTCTGTGACAATTTATTTGTCGTTGCTTTCTGTTCTTTCACGACGTCCCCTAGCATTTCATCTGTATCTTTAAACCTCTTCACGGAATTCTCGATACATTAGTTTAATTTATCACTATTCTCTTGGTTAGTTTCCTGAATAATTTTTAGTCGTCAAACATTTGATTAGTTTCCCTAAAATATGCTTCGATTTTATTTTTAGTTGCTATATTAATTTTTCTCATTTTAACAAATCCGTCCTAAAACGTGGTTAATTTTCCTAAAAGGTTTCTTGTTTCTTGTAATTTATTCATGTTCGATTATTTGTCTCAATTTCTCTCAAAAATTTCAAAAAAGGTTGCAAGAATGTCCCTTGAATAATATTGCCTATTTCAATTTTATTACTTTCTTTCCATTTACTACCAACGTGAGCACTTGATTCAGCAATATTTTCTGTTGAACCTGCTGTTTCTTGAGTTATTTCCTGCTCCTTAGTTTCTGTTAAATTATTCATTCTACATTCTGACGTTCATTAGATTCAGCTGGGGAGTTTAAGTCAGTAACGCTTTCTGGTGAATCTACATTCTCTTGAGCCATATTCCGCTCTGTACTATCCACTGAATTACTCATTCTGACTTTTCGGCTTGCCCTTAAGCAGCATGACCTTATAATTATATTTCAAAATCATAATTTACTCCTTGTATCTGATGTGGATTTCGACCACTTTAGGTAAGTTTCATTGCTCTCCAGACGACGTAGTTGTTTGATCATGCCAACGCTGCTCTGGTGCATCGAAATGTTGACCTCTGTGTGTTCGCTTCCAGCGTACCCCGTCTGTGTGTGCGTTTTAGCGCACCTCTTCTCTACCCTGCTGATGGACTGGTTCCCGTGTGCTCCCTGCATGCAGCGATGCCTTCTCCGGGTATGTGATTGGCCCTGCTACGTCTGCTACCGCTGTCTTCTTTCTTCTTCCTTTCAGTGTCTTCTCAGTGATTGTTCACTATATTTTATTCACGAAGTATTCGTAATCCTGGGATGCAGTTTAATTTTTCCAAGTGGCGAACTTATGTATTGTGAAACACTTCTCGCACTCTACGATGCGAACAATTATAACTTGATGTTGCTAACACCAAGCCTCAATTCACAAATTCACAGTTCCTGCTTCTCTTTCCGACACACTTCAAACTGCATATTTTACCTTCAACACAGGTTCTTCAAGAGAACAGTCTTTTTTTGTTCTGCACAAGTTTTTCCCCAGTTTACAGATGGCATGTGCAAAATCTCTTCACTGTACTAAACCGATACAATTTCTTAGTTTTTCACCAAATTCCGTAGAAAGTGGTATCATCATCATCATCAGCCAAATCAATCATTAAATGATGTGGCCTCTTCGAGTCGTGGATTCAGGTAGGCTTTCAGCAGTCTTCTCCAAGTGGGACGGTCTTGGGCAGTTCTTTGCCAGGTGTTACCAGCGATCTTCTTGATGTCTTTGTCCCATCTGTCTGGTGGTCTTCATCTAGGCCTCCGGTGCTCTCTAGGACTCCACTCCAGTACTAGCTTCGTCCACCTGTTGTCTTTTCTTCTTGCGACGTGGCCAGCCCACTGCCATTTCAAGGAACCTACTGTCTCTTAAGTGGTATAAATGACGGTATATCTGGTCAGGTCCAACCACCCAAGACTACACTAGTGAAGCTAACCCTTTCCTGGATTATCTTAATGAATCAGTGTGCAGGATTTCCTTCCGCCTATTTGTTCTGAACGTGTCTTAGATGTTGTCCATCAAAGCAGTTCTCTAAGCACATGGGCTCTTCAGAAGACGCAGAAGGATAACTGTGTATGTCGATAGCTAATTTACTTGAAATAAGTCACTGGATGTCATTATGTGGAGTCTGTGAGTGAAAATTACGAAACAGTAACATTTTAAAAGTCTGACATGATTCGTCTGAAATAGTTAATAAATTTCCGGAGCATGGTAAATCCAACTATCACGTACGGACAGGCTCCAAGCACATCCTATCGCAAGCTGGCGCGAAATTGGTACCTGGCTGACATTTTTCTGACATCCTCGTAGCAATGCGTGCATCTTTGTTAACTTCGCAGTATACATTTGTCTATCTAATTAAGTGGTTTACTGCATAGGGATATTATGGTATAAAAGCCCTGACGACCTATAGAATCCTGCTGGTATTTGCTATGTGAAACGTTTACTTTATTAACAAATATTTAATAAAGAAAATTCTCAGAACACTTGTAGTTCATCTACTTATAGTGTCAAGCAAGACTCATTTTCAAGGCTCGAGTACTTTTCCCCACTAACTACTGGGTCGTATGGTGCACTCGTTACCACTATCATTATGGTAAACAGCTTCTTACTCGCTTCCATCGTATTCTACAGCACTGGTTAAGGCATCGAATTACCACTGCTATCTCCCGAGTCCTAGCAGATATAAAATTTTCTAAATCAAATACATTCCAATACAAGAGGAACCTCACACAATGTCCAGTGGGATCGGAGATAACATCACCTCAAAGTTACTTAGCTTTGACTACGGAAACAGCTTAAGAGACTTCTGAACCACGATACCCCATTCCTTTTAACTATATACACTCATTTTGCTGTCTGAACTGCTGGTAACTCTTTGGAGCTCTTAGAGTGTTTCCTTCCGCTGATATCAGGCGACTTTTTACAAGTACCCTGTACAGTGCTCCGTGGTTGTTATTCTTCAGTACTACAGTTCTTCCTGACCTTGGTTTAGCTGTGGTAGTTCTTCCGCGTTTCCCTTAACAATCACAATAGTCGATTAGGGAAGAATTAGGAGGGTGGCAATGTCCCTGGTTGATTTCTTATGCAGATGACATCCAATGAGTTGTTCACGTTCGAAGGCACTGAGTTATCCTGATTGACCAATTCTTAGATTACATTACATGAGATATACTTTTCGTTCCAATAGGTCCATAATGAGGAGATCTTCCAGTATGTGGAGCTCCAGAAATCAAGGATATACAACAAAAATTTACAAACAAAAACAAACATGCTGATGGTACTCCATAGATCGAAGGGAAATTATGTAGTGTAAGTAAAAAAGTAAAATATATTTTCACTTATAGGGAAATTTAGATGATGCACGGCTACACTACCCGAAGAATTATAATTTGTTTCTTTGCCCACTGAACATTTATATGCTTCGTGATATCATTTAATACCAAAATCACTTTACAACACTTACTTACAATGACTGCATCAGTGCAAGGAATTAGTTCAGAAGACGGATGGTAGATAACAATCACACTATTTGATGTTATTTGTGCGTTCAATAATACGACAGTAAGCAGCAAGGCCATGATTACTAAACATACACAGCTTGTGTTAAACAATGTTTGCCAATTTAAATACAGTAAAACAGATAAATGTAACAACCTCACAGGAGCGGAATAAACATTTTTCTTAAACCCCTGTTAAAATCTGCATGACAAATGCATAAATCATTAACAAAATTTCTGTTTGTGTAAGTACTTAATACAATCATGAACTCACAAGGCTATCCTGTAAAATGGCTTCTCTTTTGTAATATAAATTCATATCAAGATATAACATTAAGGCATAACATAAGGCACAAAAGTAATAATAAAAGCTACTTCTAAAGCTTCAACGCTCGGCAATGAAGACACCGGGCACACGAGCTAAGGAATAATCCAGTTGATGCCAGTACAGGGAGGCAATAATTAAATAACAAACAATTAATAAAAAACGGAGCCTCAGCATCTAAACATTCCCTGAGAACATATCCACATGAAACCCTCATTTATAAAAATTAAACTTCACAACCAGCATACAAAGTACTAATATCATAAACAAATGGCTCATACGAGGGTACAGAATTAATAAGGCGAAGCCTCTAGCAACCTGATCAAGCACTAATTACGGAGTGAAACCAAGTTTTACACGTTTAAATTCATATTTCGAGTGAAAGGTGAATTCGACAAACCGGCGGAGGAACGAGCTACAAAGCTTAACAATCTGGCAGAGCCAGGAACAAAGAGAACAGCAATGCTCAACGTAAGGACGAGATCGAGACAGCAGGCCAACAAAATGGAGCCCAGTCTAACGAAACACAGTTCCACTGGCAACGGCCAAGTCGCCAAGCCCCGATGCCACGCCCCCACAGTACCGGACGAAATAGACTGCGCTCCGTACAACTGAAACATAAATCAACTACAACAGCGCACTTGAAATTGCACATTCATATTACATAAAAGAATACAACATAACATTAAAACAGGAAAGCTCGCCATTTTTTGTAACTCAACACTTACGAATTCATTTAAACAGTGCAATATACTCATACCAAATAAGATTGTTCCTTGCAACGTGATAGTAACAGTTGCGTATTACTTTAAACGGGAAAGAGCTCACCAGAACTACTTTTTAATTGATTCTGATGTAGTTTTACGAGACAGCATAGCATTTCATTAGTCGTAAACGAATGTGCAAATTTTGGTACTTAATCACCAAGGTTACAACAATTTTAAGTATACTGTCACTCAATAATGAGGAGCTCAGCAGGCCTCCTTGAATATAGCTGCAGATCTTTCATCAAGTGGTAGGAAACTAAGATGGAAAGCCCAAGCCCCGTTATCATGCCACGTGTGACATAACTTTGACATATCAGACTCGTCACCAAATTCGCACTGAAGACGACTTTACTTAACCATTAACAAATGTAGGTAAGCACACAATTGCACCTGTTTAAAGCAAACGCACACCATGTGCCATGTGCCCAGGCGAACGATTAATGTCGGCCGACACTGCGGAAAGCTCTTCTTCTCAACATGCACTGCGTGGCGAGGAAAGCCAAACACCGCGCTTCGCGCCGGAACGCAAGAACTTTCCGCCTTCTCCGGCCGCAGCACTCCACTAATACCACGCGCAATGAGCATGCACACCAACCTCCCGCCCGTGCAGCAACAGCGAGCGACAGACCACACAGTGGGAGCTGCTGCCTCGACGCCGCAGACTTAAATAGCCGAACCCGCGATGTACAACTGACTCGCTGCGGCTAAAGCGAAATCGATGGCAAAGATGACACTACAAGAAAGAGGTACTGGCGCCAGCTGCGCGACGTATCAGTTAGTAGCATATACGAGGGTGAGTCAAATGAAAACCTTAAATTTGTAATAACAAATCGAAATTTCGCGGCGTTATCCTGTAAGTTCGTAACCGTACTACAAATAGCATTCAGAATGGTCTGTAGGTGGCAGCAGAGTGCAGATGCACACATACCGTCTGAGTATCAATATAAAGATGGCCGCCCTACTTACGACTTGCACCAGGGAAGAACAGCGTTCTGTTATTCGGTTTTGGGTAGTGAAGGTGTGAAACCTATTGAAATTCATCGACGGATGAAGGTTCAGTACGGTGATGCAAGTTTGTCACAGCAGCAAGTCTACGAATGGGGTAGGAAGTTCGCAAATGGTGTGACTTCAGTGCAAGATGCTCCTCGTCCAGGTCAGGTACAACGAGTTGCGACTCCACAGAACATTGCAGCAGTTGAAGCCATAGTGAAGGAAAACCGCCGAGTGACACTGAATGACATTGCAGCATGTTTACAGATAAGTCATGGATCAGCACACCACATTGTGCATGATGTGCTCCAGTTTCACGAAGTGTCTGCAAGACAGATGCCACGGCAGCTGACTCCTGAAATGAGAGAACGACGTGTTGATGCTTGTGAAGAACTTCTTCGGCGCTTTGAGCGAGAAGGTGATGGCATTCTTGCAAGAATCGTTAGTGGCGACGAAACCTGGGTTCACTTCCACCAACCGGAAACGAAGAGAGCGAGCAAGGAACGGCGCCATTCCTTATCACCAAAACCAAAGAAGTTTCGAACAGAATCATCAGCAGGGAAGGTTACGCTGACTCTCTTTTGGGACGAAAAAGGCGTCATTTTGGAGCATTATATGCGTAGAGGGACCACTGTCACCAGTGCATCATACACAGATCTCCTAAAAAATCTTCTGCGGCGTGCAATCAAATCAAAGCGACGTGGATTGCTGTCAGTAGGTGTCCTTTTGCAACATGACAATGCAAGGCACCACACTGCCCGTACAACAGTTGCAACAATCACAGACCTGCATTTTGAGTGTCTTCCTCATCCGCCATACTCACCAGACCTTGCCCCAAGTGATTTCCATATGTTTGGACCTCTCAAAGACGCAATGGGAGGAAAGAAGTTCCGTTCTGATGAAGAGGTATGCCACGCGGTGCATGAGCGGTTGTGCGGACTACCAAAAGAATTGTTTCCTAAAGGAATGTATGCACTTGGTAAGCGCTGAAGGACTTGCATTGAGCGTGGAGGAGATTATGTTGAAAAGTGATACAGCTTTGTGCCACTTCTGCACAATAAATAATATTTTAAAAAATATTTAAGTTTTTCATTTGACTGACCATCGTACATACATCAGTTTTACTAAGAAATTCAGTATAGTAACTGGCCTCCAATATTCCCTTAGGCCCCTCTTAAAATGAACTTTATTAGTTGTTAAACACGTCATAGCTGCTGCCAAGTTATTGAACATGTGCATCGCTGAATAGCCCTTTCTGTACTAAAGTGAGCGATTGGCATGTGAGATTGTTCTTATTTCCAGTACTGATTCCATGAACTCAGTTGTTGGTTTGAAGGGAAGATAAATTTGTAATGACAAATTTCATTGCGGAATCAATACATTTGAACGCTATAGTTAGTATCGCTAACTCCCTAAACAGGCCTCTGCAGGATGTTGTTGCTTACGCTTCACAAAAAATACGCGTTTTGCGACTCGAAAAACTTTAGCTTGACTTGATTCGCTACTCCGAAATATTCTGCTGTTACGGTTTCTCTACGTCAAAGTACTCTTTTGCCCCAGTTATACTACCATATCCACCTTTCGTAACATCTGGGGGTCGGTTTCGTGTCGCATATGGGTGTCCGGGATACTTTTGATCAGATGTGAACTTTGATGTCCGACTTGTCGCTTTCTACACTCCTGGAAATGGAAAAAAGAACACATTGACACCGGTGTGTCAGACCCACCATACTTGCTCCGGACACTGCGAGAGGGCTGTACAAGCAATGATCACACGCACGGCACAGCGGACACACCAGGAACCGCGGTGTTGGCCGTCGAATGGCGCTAGCTGCGCAGCATATGTGCACCGCCGCCGTCAGTGTCAGCCAGTTTGCCGTGGCATACGGAGCTCCATCGCAGTCTTTAACACTGGTAGCATGCCGCGACAGCGTGGACGTGAACCGTATGTGCAGTTGACGGACTTTGAGCGAGGGCGTATAGTGGGCATGCGGGAGGCCGGGTGGACGTACCGCCCAATTGCTCAACACGTGGGGCGTGAGGTCTCCACAGTACATCGATGTTGTCGCCAGTGGTCGGCGGAAGGTGCACGTGCCCGTCGACCTGGGTCCGGACCGCAGCGACGCACGGATGCACGCCAAGACCGTAGGATCCTACGCAGTGCCGTAGGGGACCGCACCGCCACTTCCCAGCAAATTAGGGACACTGTTGCTCCTGGGGTATCGCCGAGGACCATTCGCAACCGTCTCCATGAAGCTGGGCTACGGTCCCGCACACCGTTAGGCCGTCTTCCGCTCACGCCCCAACATCGTGCAGCCCACCTCCAGTGGTGTCGCGACAGGCGTGAATGGAGGGACGAATGGAGACGTGTCGTCTTCAGCGATGAGAGTCGCTTCTGCCTTGGTGCCAATGATGGTCGTATGCGTGTTTGTCGCCGTGCAGGTGAGCGCCACAATCAGGACTGCATACGACCGAGGCACACAGGGCCAACACCCGGCATCATGGTGTGGGGAGCGATCTCCTACACCGGCCGTACACCACTGGTGATCGTCGAGGGGACACTGAATAGTGCACGGTACATCCAAACCGTCATCGAACCCATCGTTCTACCATTCCTAGACCGGCAACGGAACTTGCTGTTCCAACAGGACAATGCACGTCCGCATGTATCCCGTGCCACCCAACGTGCTCTAGAAGGTGTACGTCAACTACCCTGGCCAGCAAGATCTCCGGATCTGTCCCCCATTGAGCATGTTTGGGACTGGATGAAGCGTCGTCTCACGCGGTCTGCACGTCCAGCACGAACGCTGGTCCAACTGAGGCGCCAGGTGGAAATGGCATGGCAAGCCGTTCCACAGGACTACATCCAGCATCTCTACGATCGTCTCCATGGGAGAATAGCATCCTGCATTGCTTTGAAAGGTGGATATACACTGTACTAGTGCCGACATTGTGCATGCTCTGTTGCCTGTGTCTATGTGCCTGTGGCTCTGTCAGTGTGATCATGTGATGTATCTGACCCCAGGAATGTGTCAATAAAGTTTCCCCTTCCTGGTACAATGAATTCACGGTGTTCTTATTTCAATTTCCAGGAGTGTATAATTGCGCTCGCGACACCTATAGCTCATCAACCAACAACAGAGCCCAAAAATAGTATGTCAGAGACCATCGAAGAACCTGTGACCACTATTTAAACCATAATCACTACTTTTAAACAGAAAACTTGGCTGTGCTTCTCGTACAGAGTTGCAAAATGTGAGATGTGCTTTCACTCCACGTTCACCGCCAGATATCTTCACCATCTACACAGGCCTTTCAACGAACGGACGATATACCCTGTCGGCCGTGGCCTTTTGTGCCGTCAAAAGCTGCGATTTGCACGAAGTAGTAATTACAATATTGATAAATATTTATCGAAACTTAACTTGCAATATATTATTCGTTTTATATTGTTCCGTCATCGAACTTTACTGCCACTCCATTGAATTAATAATGAGCTAACTGTTCTTCTCCAGTGTCCTGGATACAGAAAATGTTCGACTGCTGCCCTGGCCAGCACATTCTCCAGATCTCTCACCAACTGAAAACGTCTGGTCAATGGTGGCCGAGCAACTGGCTCGTCACAATATGCCAGTCACTACTCTTGATGAACTGTGGTATCGTGTTGAAGCTGCATGGGCAGCTGTACCTGTACACGCCATCAAAGCTCTGTTTGACTCAATGCCCAGGCGTATCAAGGCCGTTATTACGGCGAGAGGTGGTTGTTCTGGGTACTGATTTCTCAGGATCTATGCACCCAAATTGCGTGAAAATGTAATCACATGTCAGTTGTAGTATAATATATTTGTCCAATGAATACCCGTTTATCATCTGCATTTCTTCTAGGTGTAGCTATTTTAATGGCCAGTAGTGTAGTAATACGAGTATATCATATATCAACTTCGCGCAATTATATGTTCAGTATTATTGTTTTAACATTATTCTCGAGTTTCCATTCTGCTGCAGTGTACATGCCTTAAAATGAGAATGAATAAATGTAAGCAACTGAAGAATTATCGTGCTATGAAGCTGATCATTTACGATTTAATCACACTAATCTCGTTTAAGAATACCATGTCTTCTGAAAATACACTACACTTTAACAGTGCCATCTGTGAAATCCAAAGAAAATAACGCACAACAGCGATGTTAATAATTAAATAGCGCTACACCACTTCTTTGATATATTCATTCCTTTCATTCCATTACACAGCAATTGAGGAAAGCAGCATAAAAGTGTTCAATGCAAAATAACCTCTGGCACCAGATACATGTTAGAAACTGCGCACTTTGACACAGTAAACGAAGCACATTAACGCTGTCAGAACAATACTTCACAGACCTCTCATTCACTCCGCTGCACAGTTCTTCGCGCCCTCGTATTACGTGCTTGCAGGGGGGCAGAACGAATAACAAACGGCGTACGCTAAAGTTAAGAGCTGTAGTCTAAGAATTTCACAACTACCTGTATCAGAATTGTGGCTCAAATTTTCATGCGGAATCGATTACTGGTGTTGATACCTTGGATGTGTACTTTTTTTCTCTTTAAAATATTAGGCCAAGTTCGTGATATTTTGTTCTCAGATGCAGACATAGATTTTTCACCATAGCGACGTACAGCAGGTTGAAATTTAAAAGCACAGAGAAGAACTGTAATATGAAATACTGAAAGCTTGGGACAGGATTAACTGAATTAGGAGTTTCTGAGGCTGTGACGAATGGCCTAAGAAAAGTCATCGCCGGTATTTCACTATACGAGGAGTGAAACACGATTAAAAATTATATCACTAAGGCAGTACAGGACTCTGTAACGTAGTAAAAGTGTAGGCAAAGAAGCCATGGATGACTCAGGATATACAAGAGCTTATAAATGGTAGAAGAATGACGCGAGTCTTAGGAATGAGACATCACCGCCCTTACATTGCCTGGAAATGAAATGAACACGAATTCCGAGAACGTTGAATAAAACTGGACGAGAGAAACATGTAAAATATTGAAAGAACTATGATTGCTGCAAAAATCGGGACTCCATACAGTAATATTAAATATAGTTCAGAGAAGCAAAATGTTTCGGGATAAACCTATGAGATGTAGATGGAATGTCTCTACCAAATACAGAAGTAATTGTAGATGAAAGGCAGGAGTACATCCAACGGCAGTATGATGGTGAGAAACTGTGCCGAAGTGAGAAGAGAAGGAAATTGACGTAGAAGAAACAGGTAATGTGGGAAGAGTTTGACAGAACACTGAGATTCCCTAGCCTGAACGAGTCACCTAGAGTCAATGATTTAGGCCGTAATAATTACATAAAACAGCGGGACATGTAGAAACAAGAATTTTATTTGTGTGGGTGTCACAACATCTATGAAACTGGTGACATAGCATCACATTCCCAGAAAAGCACTGTTATCATATTGCTAAAGAAGGCACTTGCAGATAAATATAAAAACTGCGAGACAATTAGTCTGACTAGTCGTGCTTGTAAGGCATACCAGAACAATATAAAAACAGTAGACAAGTTGATGAGACACTGAGTGAAGATGAGTTTGGTTTCAGCGAAGGAGAAGGCGCTGCATAGGGAGTTCTCACGTGACACTTATCTACTGAAGTCAGGTTGAAGGAAATTGTGGATAATTTCCTCGTATTTGTGGACTCAGAAACAACCTTCAACTGTGTCAGGTGGACTAAATCGTTTACACTCCTTAGAAGTTTGGGATGAAATACAGAGACATCCGAATAACCTACGAAATCTATTGAACACGAATAAGAATAAGAAAAGTGGAAGGTCATGAAGAATAAATTCGTGTTATGAGAGGTATTGCAGGAAGCAGTTTATAATCACTGTTGTTAAGCTCTTACGTCCAAGAAGGAGAGAAGGATGGAAGACATTTTAGAAGAGGAATGAAGATATAAGGGAATAGACGCCAGGTCCAATGTTGGCAGATGATATAAGGGAGGATTACCTCATCGGAAGAGACATTGTACTTCATACAGAACATGAGTTAAGGATAAAGCAAACAAGAAGGTAACAGAGTGTGGAAGAAGGAGGCAACCTTAATATAAAAACTGAGAACGACACTGTTGAGGCTATTGTGAAAGAATTTTCTTAGGTGGTTACACATAATGGAAAAAGGAAGGAATATACCAGATTTCTACTTGCAGAAACGAAGAGAGTTTTTTTCTACACTGCCGGATGAAAAAAATAACAAAACCCACAAAAACATGACTCAAAAAGTCGCATTAATACACGAAACATCCCTCAACCCTCTTTCTCTGGCGGCAACGCAAGCGTTTATTGTTGCATGAAAACGATCATAAAGGTGCCGGATGGTGTCTTTCGATACATTGATCTTGCCCCTTTTGTTGCAGTTCGGCAATGGTTCTTGCAGAGTCTGGAGAACGAGTAGGTTCCAGCTTCACCATCTCCCATATGTGGCGAGAGATGTGAAGAACTTGCTGGCCAGGGCATTTGTTGTACTCATCGAAGAGCACGCTGTGCCGCAGCAGCCGTGTAACGAGGTGCATTGTTCTGCTGAAAAAGCACGTCATCTTCCTGTCGAAGAAATATCTGTAGTATTGGGACTACTACCTGTGTAATGTAGGGATCACCGGCTACTCTTCCGTGCAGAAATTCCAAATGTGATCATGAGTCATAACAGATAGGCCCCAGACATCATGAAACCTGGAGTGAAATATGTGAGTCATGGGCGAACGCATTTCGAAATAGGCCGTTCACCTGGCACGCCACACAGGTCTACATCCATCACTCCCACACAGTCAGAATCCACCCCCATCACACAAGACAACAGAACGCTATCCTACAATTCAGACGACTCTTTTACGACAGACTGATCGTCTTAGTGTTGTTGCGATGTCAGTGGTAGCCCGGCCAGAGTCACATGTCATCTAGTCTGCAGCAAGCAGGCGGTTGCCAGTGGTCCTTGGTGACGTCCCAGATGTAACATGTGGCCTGATTTTTTTCCCGTGTTATTTTTTTGTCGGCGATCGCAGCTCGTACAATACGACCGTCGTGACGTACGTCTGCCGTTCGTGGTGGCCGAGCGGTTCTAGGCGCTTCAGTCCGGAACCGCGCCACTGCTACGGTCGCAGGTTCGAATCCTGCCTCTGGCATGGATGTATGTGATGTCCTTAGGTTAGTTAGGTTTAAGTAGTTCTAAGTTCTAGGGGATTGATGACCTCAGATGTTGGAAGTCCCATAGTGCTCAGAGCCATTTGAACCATTTGACGTACGTCTGTACCACAGAGACGTCCGAAACATGGTCTTGTCTGGGTGTGGGAATTTTCACAGACTATCACCGAAAGCAGTGATACACCACCGATGCGTTGTGGGCACCACGTGCAGTTATCCATAGATGCGGCCATTTGGTCTCCCACAGACCCACAATTCGATTCCGTTCAAATGGCTTTTGTTGTGCAATAGGAGTACGTAGTTATCGATGGGGTAAACACTGTTCATCCCTAATGTAAACACAGATATCGTCCGTAGGGTGAAAACACAGGGTACAAAGGGTGGCCTTTTGAGCGCCGTCTGATCGCCGATATCCGTGACAAACGAATCACTAATAGTACAATCCCCTCGGTATGTACACATTATGCCGTGGTGCTACTGAACACTGTCCTTGAGGGTGCTGATTTTTTCTTCTGCCTTTGTATAAAAGAGCTCCAAAAGTATGAGACATTAACATTACCGAAGTGTCAGCTCATCGAATGAAGGCCGGCCACAGTAGGTCAGGTGGCCGATGGACGTGGGGTTTCTCCCAGGGGGTTCTCACAGGAAAGGCCGACACGGTTGGAATACGGCTTGGACAGTGAAAAGAAATAATTATAATATGCATATTGTATTTTAAGCAAAACTACGTTATAGACCTTACAAACATGACACCATAAAAATTGTAGTAATGAGACGAGCTCATGTCACCTTTAAGCATGCTTCTGTTATAGGTATTAAGAAAGTTACAATTGATTTTAGTTATGTATGTTACGCTGAAGAATGGAAATTAATAATAACTAACGACCCGATCGATCGATTCTAATGAAGTATCAAACGAAAGCTAACGATGTCAGCGAACACGACAACAAGCTACATTTCAGATGCTGTTATGTATATCAATACAGATGCTTTTATAAAAGACAGATATGCAATTGTGCCGGAGCCGTAAATCCTTAACAAGCTACACGTAGTGTGAAGGCAGCATGAGTTACCCATTTCCCACTTAACCGTCTCTTGTTATGACTATCTAAAGTTAACTAATATACATGCTTTAAATGATTATTTATGTAAATGTCCATTAATGAAAGCTACATTAAATCGCTGTGGAAGTATGAATAATGAAAACCCAAGAATAAAAGGGAAATAAATCTAGAGGGTGAAAGGACGCTCTTCTTTAAACTGGCCGTATCAATTTTGTAATTTTAAAGTAACTCTTTCATATTGTAAAACAGAGTGTAAGCATGTTTAAGAATTTTGCTAATAACTTTTGTATTATTGCGTTGCTAAGTAACGAGAAGTCAGAAAACGACCGTAATAATTGTGGGATTATTCTCACATTGCGCATGAATGTGCAGATAGTCTTAAATTTCAACGGTAATCATTATTCCGAACTTTGAAATGGACTGAGTAGCATGTGACGTCAAGGAAAATATTGAAGGGCGAGAGGTAACATGTAGGCGGTCTGTCGCCTTTCGTCTTTGGTTAGTAGTCTTTTGTCACTGAAGGCTGGATCGTTGGTGACAGTCGAGATACTCTGAGCAGTGTAGCAGCCATGCCAGTTGAACATTTTAACTTTGTTCGGCTGTCGATTGTCGGATTTAGAATAATTAGGCAGAGCACAGGCTCGTATTTTAACTTTTCGTTGCACGTAAAATACTGCACGTTCCTGTACGATCACCTACACGAAGTTAATTTCGGGGACCTGAGGCAGCTGAGACCATCATCCATAATAATGTTGTTAACGCTTTTTCATCAGTGGTTATTTCCGATTATGAATTGTAGTTTTATGTGGCAATTAATAGTAAGACGCTTTACTGTCGGACTTCGTGTATTTGCCTTCCAATTTCGCGACTAGTACACGAACTTTGCAAATAAATGCACCGTTCACATTACACCGCTGTATTGTTTTGTTACTTTATCTTCATTTGAATATGCAGTTGTATAGTACCGCCATTTGAAAATTTATGGCACATTCGATTGCTTGACTGGTTGATTTGCGGTAGGGGACCAAACAGCGAGGTCATGGTCCCATCGCATTAGAGAAGGATGGGCAAGGAAGTCGGCCACACCCTTTCAAAGAAGCCATCCCGACATTTGCATGAAGCAATTTAGGGAAATCACGGAAAATCTAAATCAGGATGGCTGAACCCAGATTTGATCCGTCGTTCTCCCAAATACTAGTTCAGTGTGCAGATTTATTGGAATCGAAGAATAATTATTCTGTTTCATTAGCGGTAGTAATTCCAAGCGATTTATCTAGCCAGTTTATTAATATTTTGTGAACACAGGTCATCTGTATTCAATCCTATATGCAGTTGGAAGTTGAACTGACTTGTCCTCTGCTGTTTTACAGATTCTGTGGCAATAAGACGAATGCGAAATAATTAGTAAATACTTTACGTAGAGGGTCTTTCTGTACATCTCAGGCCGACCGTTGTGACCGAGCGGGTCTAGGTGCTTTAGTCCGGAACCGCGCTGCTGCTACGGCCGCAGGTTCGTATCCTGCCTCGATCATGGATGTGTGTGATGTCCTTAGGTTAGTTAGGTTTAATTAGCTCTAAGTCTAGGGGACTGATGACATCAGATGTTAAGTCCCATAGTGCTTACAGCCTTTTGAACCATTTGTACACCTCCCCATGAGTGATATAATTTGTTGAATACAGCTCGTACATATCTATGTTTCATTCACACTGATGTTTGGGATAATTTTCATATAAAATAAGTTGTTACACAGTAAGTTTTACTTCGCAAAAACTCAGTTCAAAGAAACGGCTCCATGTGTACAGTTTGTGTGGCAATGTAACTTTTTTGTTAGTTTGATATTCTGCAAATCAATAATTTTCTACATAACAATCAGTGGCGTTCCTGAAAAGTAGACGATACAATAATCATTGTCGATGTAAACGGCTCAATGTAACACAACTATAGCTTTAATATTAATATAGAAGTGTCTATCTATTGTGAAGCGCTCTTATGACTCCAATAATGTGATGGACCATCAGCAGAATTACGAAATTGCAAGCATACCCGTAGCACAGGATACGACTAGCACAACTGCTCTGAAAGCATTACATTAAATATTTATGATAACGTATATTGCCGTAACACAGTTTTTGTTTGCATTAACATATTGCCTGACGCAGTGCCGGGTAAAGCCGTGCTTCACAAGTTCTCCGGTTTTAAAGCCAGTGTTCGTTGAGGCACCCTAAATTCTTCTACAGCACTACTCTACATTCCGTCGTTAATTACAAGTCGACCAGTCAAGGAGTGACGCGAAAAACTGAAGGAGGAGGAGAAAGGAATAAAGGAAATGTCGCGTGTGGAGAAGTGGCCTCTTTTTCACAACAGGGTTCACACAGGGCGAGACTGCCAGCAAAACATACAATGAATGCTACGCCTGTCGTTCCTCCCCATTTATTTGCTTGTCACGCTGGTAATCTATTTCTTCAGACAAGAGACTGAATGTCCTAAGGCGGTCCCACAAATGAGTATTTTACCGGGAAACACACTCAATTATTTTGTTCTTTTTCTCAGGAACCACCACAAAAACTTTCTACGACAGCAAAAGGATAAAAAATAATTTAAAGTGAGTGCACTGAGATATATAGCCACACTAACTACAAAATGATTTCTACCTCTGTCTAGCTCTTTTGGAAAATGTCCATCATAAGCACATGAAACAACAGCAGCAAGATTAATGACTGTTTCCGTTTTCTTTTCGTGACAGTTTTGCGAGTCATGGTGCGTATAATTTTCAGTTACTGCTTGTGTTTCATTAATGAACCTTAGAGGTAGTTCTAGTGATTGCACGTCCACATGTTACATGCTCTTTGATCGTGATATGTAAGAATTCCTACATTTTTTTTGGAAAGATTGACTGGAAACCGGATCTATATCTAAAACTAGATATAGATGGACGTAGCTATTTTCTTTCTAAAATACAAGTTTAATTAAGTAACTATCGAACTGTCAATAGAATCAGTTCTGTAATATACACCGATGAAAAAAAATTAATTTAAAGTAATTAAATTTGGGAAATACATTTGTCTAGGTTACATATTTAAGTGATTAACATTACAAGTTCAAAGGTTAACGTATGCGTGAGACAAACCACTGCAGATGTAACAAGCTGGTACATTAATAACCAGTGTAGTTGCCAGAATGTTGTACAAGTGCTGTATGTCAGTTTATGGAATGGAGTTCCATGCCTGTTGCCCTTGGTCGTTCAATACAGTAACAGTTAATGCTATTTGAGGATGAGTCGGTCGACGATGTCCCATAAGCACTCGACTGGAGACAGATCTAGTGATGGAGCAGGCCAAGGTTCATTGTCGACATTCTGTTGAGAATATTGGGTTACAAAAGAGGCATGTGGGCGAGCGTTATCCTGTTGGAAAACATCGCCTGGAATTTTGTTCATTAATGGCAGCATAACAGACCGGATCACCAGACTGACGTACAAATTTGCAGTCAGTGTGCGCGGGTTAACCACAACAGTGCTCCTGCTGTCATAGGAAATCAAACCCCAGACTATTACTTGTAGGTCCAGTGTGTCTATCACGCACACGCTGCACGCAGACGCTTTGTTTGGAAGCCCTTAACTGGCCTCCTTCTAAGCAACACACTACCATCACAAGGGCCGAGGCAGAACCAGCGCAAGTCGGAGTGGCCGCGCGGTTCTAGGCCCTACAGTCTGGAACCGAGCGACCGCTACGGTAGGTTCGAATCCTGCCTCATGCATGGATATGTGTGATGTCCTTAGGTTAGTTAGGCTTAATTATTTCTAAGTTCTAGGCAACTGATGACCTCAGAAGTTAAGTCGCATAGTTCAGAACCAGCTTTCTTCTGAAAACACAACACAACTTCACCCTACCCTCCAATGAGCTTTCACTTGAAACCACTTGTAACACGCCCGGGAGTATTGCTGGGTGGGGTGGTACCTTTAAACTGTCTGTCGTTTCCACCGTGCGCCCTGTCCACCCCACGTACCTGATAATCCCGCGGCGGTCGTACTGTTCTGCTCCACACTGCTGCTGGCTTGCCTGAAACTATCGAAATATGCAAGCGGGTTTAGCGGAGCCATTCACCGTCAAACACAACACAGTCCTACGTCTGGTATGAACATCTATATTCTGAGACGATAAGGAATCACAGGTTGCGCTGTTTACATTCTAAGTCGTAAATGTGTATCCCAATTAACAACCTTGATGATTATCTGTCCTAACCGACACGACGGGGGTAATTGTTAACGATGCGGAAACCGAATGATCGAACGAACGTTCTTACGCTCGTCACACATGCAGATATCTGGTAATAGTCCTCCTTGACACTAGTAATGATATAACACTGTTCGTAAAGTTAATTTTTCAGTTCTCAGTTCTCAGTTCTCACTTGTACGAGAGTGCGCGTAACCGTCTCGGCGCGGCTGATTGTTGACAATACGGAACGCGATGACCGAACGCATATCCTCACGCTCGCTACAAGACACTGGCACTTGACTGCACTCTTTTATGATAACTAATTTTTGCTGATTCACATTAATTCATTCCGGGAGACCGAACACGGCGTGGATGATCGATGCTGTGCGACACGCAACGAGAGGATACATTAATACGTTATTGGTTGCGTTGCTCATTTTCAATTACTTCTTTCCATATGTCATCGCTTTACTATAATAGCACTTGTAGCAACACTTCAACTTCCACACTAACAATGCCTCTCACATTCAAAGCTACACACTACCCAATATAACAGTTCCGTGTCCCGCGCTCGACTCTCAGACGCGGCTGCCCAGAAAGATACTCCACAACTAAGCCAGCGATATGACTATACGCTTACACACTGAAGTCCCAATTGAGGGCGGTTTGGCGTTAGTGGAACGTACGGTACAGGGCTTACGCCTCGGAGCTGTCGTTAAAGTAACCGATTTGTAACAGTTCGTTGTCTAATTGTGGTGCCAACTGCTGCTCAAGTTGCTGATGCAGATGCAGTATAATGCTTCAGAGCCATACGCCGAAGGCGATGGTCTTCGCTCTCGGTAGTGCCACGTGGCCGTCTGGAGCCCGGTGTTCTTGTGACCGTACGTTCTAGTGATCTCCGCTGCCAGCAGTCACATGTACAGTGGCTACATTCCTGCCAAGTCTTTCTGCAATAAAGCAGAAGAAACACCCAGATTCCCATAGCCCTATTACACGACCTCGTTCAAACTTACTGAGTCGTTGATAAAGGCCGCTTTGTCGCCGCAAAGGCGTTCTTGACTAAAGTCAACTCACCACGTCCTATCTCAAATGCCCACATCCGCTACGGCGCGTATTTAAAGGAAACCTGATTTGCATCCTCACAGTGGGACTACTACCTCCACTTTTATGTGACTGGCCAGTGATTTTAACCGACACCACCTATCAAATGTAGAAACACGTCTACAAACTTTTGTTGATGTCGCTCAACTTTCTCTTGGCGTCGCGATTTTTATCCGTCAGTGTAATTGAGCAGTCAGGTATTGTTTCCTCCAAAGCAGCAGCTTTGCTACAAATTTAATAATTTACAATGAGCGGGTATTACCAGATGCAGAGGCATGAAACCGGAATTTCCCTATAGATGGTGCTAGCCGTCAGAGTATAGCCCGTGAGATAGATAAAATTTCTAGGAGTTTTGTTAACGTACACCTTGATTTGCTTCCCGTCTCTGACTGATCTCTTCCTTAATGAGATCTAGGGAACCTGACGAATCTACTCCTTTCCAAAGAGCGTCTTTCCAGGGTTGCTTTCGGCCCTCAGTTAATTTTTATGGATTACAGTGCGCAACCGCACTGAAGAGAACACGTGGAGGATCTCACGAAACGAGAAGATATTCGGCTAATGGACTGGCCTTCTTGTCTCTCCTGCTTAAATACTATCGAACACGTGTAGGATTCGTTGTGGAAATCTACTGGAGCTCAAATGTTGATGGTGTTAGGACAGCAACCAGCCACAAATTTACTTTCAGTTCCTTTATTAAAAGGGTACCGTTACCGGTTTCGAATCGTTGTGATTCATCCTCAGACGGTTTACACGCTTTCTTTATGACATGCGGTGTGTAAACCGTCCGAGGATGAATCACAACGATTCGAAACCGGTAACGGTACCCTTTGAATAAAGGAACTGAAAGTAAATTTGTGGCTGGTTGCTGTCCTAAGACCATCAACATTTGTCTTCAAACAACAGCCACGGTCTCCATCATGTCATCATATGACAAAATTGCACTACTGGAGCTCATCCACACGCAAGATCGACCATCAGGCAATTACCAACGCACTGGTGGAGAACTGGATAGCCCTACCGCAAGAACACCTTACCTGCTTTGTGCCCAATATGAGAACACGTTGCAGAGCATGTTTTTCTGTACACTGTTAGCACACAACCTATTACGAACCATTTCTCGCCTTATGTAATGCCCAGGGGACGATCATTAATCGCTGTGACATTAGTATAATTCTTGTCTTACGAATAAAAGTGTCATTTCTGTTTGCCTTATTGCGCATTTCTTTCTTTTCCCTAACGTACTGCATTGTAGCAGTTCTTTTTATGTTTGCTGCAAGTGTCCTTAAGCTATGTCACTTGACAGAGAGGCATCATACGAATTAACTTTCGTCCCTAGGTTTTGCACACCAGCGTACAGTTACAATTATAAGTGGTCGCAATACGGTAAGGAGTAACAACATGTAATAAAATATTTTACTACATTCTTGACTTCAGAATAATGCATAAGGTAAATAGCTGTGACGCAACATACCACTAGCAATATAATATCGTACTTGCCTAAGTGCAGCGAAACTTCTTGGGCAACTAGTCAGAGAAAAAACAGGAACATATGCTCTATAGGTCGTACAGACAGCATTAAAGTAAGCTTTGTTTATCTACCTGTCCGTATAGCGTAACACCCAGCGTGCTGGCTTGCGGGACCAAAGAGTGAACCAGGTCGAGGTCAACCAAGACAGGTGGCGCAGTGGTTAACACACTGGGCTCGTATTCGGGAGGACCCCGGTTCAAACCAGTGTCTGGCCAGCCAGATTTATGTTTCCCGTGATTTCCTTAAGTCGCTCAAGGTAAATGCCGAGATGCTTCCTTTCAAAGAGCACAGCCGATTTCCTTCCCCATTCTTGAAACAATCTGAATATGTGCTCCGTCTCTAATGACGTTAAACCCAATCTTCCTTCCTTCAAATCAAGATCGAATACTCGTTACGAATTAACGATAGCGCCTGATGTACCAGCCAATCAGACTGTGGCTTATAGGCTGTTTCTCATGCTTGATAACGCAAATGGTGTACTGGGCCCACTCACGCTTCAGACAACACGTTACACAAAAAGATAAAAGTAGATTACCCACCAAACAAAGTTTACACAATTCGCAGACAAGTGGTGCAAACGACTTCCCTCCTTTAGGTAACTGACAACTGTGACGACAGGAATAGCATCTGGTCGCAAAGATAAACTAAAACCTGCGAAAACTTCAAAATAACTGAGCATGTTTCTAAGACGGGGTAAAACGGCAAGAAAAGAAAGAAAACGAATTTTTGGAAGCGGCGTAATGGGTGAAGGAATAGCGGAAAGGGAGTAATGGATTAGTATTTGTTTATTCTGCGTTAGGATTCGTAGGGAGTACATACTTACGGTTGTTTTAGCGTAGAAGTAGCTGGTGATCTCGCAGTTTTAAGTTGGAATAGCATCGAAATGTGATAACGTTAGCAAGACGATTAAGCGCACAGCTTGCCATGTTTCTCTTTAGTGCAACGGAAGAACATTTGAATTAAACGGCGAACAATTATAATTAAATATAACATCAGTGCTACCATCTCCATAACAAGTGAGTTACACTCCTGGAAATGGAAAAAAGAACACATTGACACCGGTGTGTCAGACCCACCATACTTGCTCCGGACACTGCGAGAGGGCTGTACAAGCAATGATCACACGCACGGCACAGCGGACACACCAGGAACCGCGGTGTTGGCCGTCGAATGGCGCTAGCTGCTCAGCATTTGTGCACCGCCGCCGTCAGTGTCAGCCAGTTTGCCGTGGCATACGGAGCTCCATCGCAGTCTTTAACACTGGTAGCATGCCGCGACAACGTGGACGTGAACCGTATGTGCAGTTGACGGACTTTGAGCGAGGGCGTATAGTGGGCATGCGGGAGGCCGGGTGGACGTACCGCCGAATTGCTCAACACGTGGGGCGTGAGGTCTCCACAGTACATCGATGTTGTCGCCAGTGGTCGGCGGAAGGTGCACGTGCCCGTCGACCTGGGTCCGGACCGCAGCGACGCACGGATGCACGCCAAGACCGTAGGATCCTACGCAGTGCCGTAGGGGACCGCACCGCCACTTCCCAGCAAATTAGGGACACTGTTGCTCCTGGGGTATCGGCGAGAACCATTCGCAACCGTCTCCATGAAGCTGGGCTACGGTCCCGCACACCGTTAGGCCGTCTTCCGCTCACGCCCCAACATCGTGCAGCCCGCCTCCAGTGGTGTCGCGACAGGCGTGAATGGAGGGACGAATGGAGACGTGTCGTCTTCAGCGATGAGAGTCGCTTCTGCCTTGGTGCCAATGATGGTCGTATGCGTGTTTGGCGCCGTGCAGGTGAGCGCCACAATCAGGACTGCATACGACCGAGGCACACAGGGCCAACACCCGGCATCATGGTGTGGGGAGCGATCTCCTACACCGGCCGTACACCACTGGTGATCGTCGAGGGGACACTGAATAGTGCACGGTACATCCAAACCGTCATCGAACCCATCGTTCTACCATTCCTAGACCGGCAAGGGAACTTGCTGTTCCAACAGGACAATGCACGTCCGCATGTATCCCGTGCCACCCAACGTGCTCTAGAAGGTGTACGTCAACTACCCTGGCCAGCAAGATCTCCGGATCTGTCCCCCATTGAGCATGTTTGGGACTGGATGAAGCGTCGTCTCAAGCGATCTGCACGTCCAGCACGAACGCTGGTCCAACTGAGGCGCCAGGTGGAAATGGCATGGCAAGCCGTTCCTCAGGACTACATCCAGCATCTCTACGATCGTCTCCATGGGAGAATAGCAGCCTGCATTGCTGCGAAAGGTGGATATACACTGTACTAGTGCCGACATTGTGCATGCTCTGTTGCCTGTGTCTATGTGCCTGTAGTTCTGTCAGTGTGATCATGTGATGTATCTGACCCCAGGAATGTGTCAATAAAGTTTCCCCTTCCTGGGACAATGAATTCACGGTGTTCTTATTTCAATTTCCAGGAGTGTATTTTACGAATCGAGTCCCTTAAGGTCTTTGAATGCGTTACAATCTTTTTTTAGAGAGAAAACATAATGTCCCGTTAATACAGACCACGTGATTGAGAAATTTGTTCATGTGCACTGTTTTACCATGCAGACTGCCATAATATTATCTGAAGATGGTTTAAGCTGCAGAAACTGGAGATTAATTATCGAAAATTATAATTGTACCAGTTTTATACGCTACGGTCGCAGGTTCGAATCCTGCCTCGGGCATGGATGTGTGTGATGTCCTTAGGTTCGTTAGGTTTAAGTAGTTCTAAGTTCTAGGGGACTGATGACCACAGCAGTTGAGTCCCATAGTGCTCAGAGCCATTTGAACCATTTGAACCATTTGAACCAGTTTTATAATAAACAGACTTCAGTAAATCTCATACTGTAACATAAGCACTGCTTCCGTGAATTCTGATGTATTTAGTGTTAATAATGACGTTCTTAGTAAGCTTACTGACATTACACCGGCAAGGAATAGAATCGTACCTAATTAATGACTGACTAGAAAAAATCGAAAGCATTAACTTTTATACTGAGTGTCTTCTTTGCAGCATCATTCTGTTAGTCCTCTTTCTGTTAGTCCACACTTACTCAGCAGTAAAAGACATTAATAAAAGTCCAATCAAAAGAACCCAATAATAAAAGTATATTTAAAGTTCAGTTTCATGAACCAATGAAAGTTTAAAATCCGTTACCTTGGATCTAATCGAATAAAGGAAATCATAGACCGTTTATTAAATCTTAGTAGTTCGTAGTACTTATAAAATGTTAAGGCTCTGTTAGAAACTTGTCTCTATACCTCGAGAACAGTCTTTTAATGATTTTAATGGCGATTTCTCCTACCATTCACTCTTTCAGTCCAGGAGAATAAAAAATAATGACAGAGACACTGTGATTCGACGTCGTAGAATTATGTCTGTCAGTAAAATGTCCTAAGTCTCCTCGATGAGCAGTTCACTTACATTTGCGATATTGCACGTCATATCACCATAATGTGTTATCATCCTGCTGCAGAGATATAGGTAGTACTTCCGTTATGCAAAGTATCTCATACTCATTACAAACCAGTTACAAGTCGAATCTGACCGTCAATGAAAAGGTAACTTCAAGTGCTGAATGTTGACAACAGTATATTTGAATGATTCTTAGAAGACGTTTTAGGAGCACTTTATTGCTTGCTACATCTGTCGAAGAATACTCATCGAGGATGTTCGTCGTATTTTTATTTTACTACAATTTAGCTGTAAACGATGTTCCAACACCAATACTTAGTAAGAAACAACATACGTTTTTAACACACGCAATAAATTTTAATACAGGAAGACCACTTCTCAGACGTCTCATTATTTGCTATTTGAAAGATACATAGTTTGATAATGTGCACATGCGCAACTCCTTAACCAGTAAAAATGTGGGCAGTGTATAATTTACAGACGTACGGACCTTGAAATGGCAGGCACCTTACAAAAGATTAACGAGAGATCGAACTACAACTGTCAGCTCGCTCAGGGTAATTGTGGGTAAACGACCCTACCATGGCTTAAACCGTGACTTGGATAAAAGAGCGAATCAGTAACAGGAAAAATAACACTACTATAAGCGGCATGAGCTTACAACTGTCACTTTATACTTTAGTTTTTCTCTTCATTTGTCTTTGTCTGCAGAAAATCGCCCAAGAAAACAAACCGGCATCATGCACTAATCGTCATTTTTCCTTTAAAGCACGATGAATCTTTATGTGCTTCACCGGTTTATATTCTTTTTTGAAATCAAGATATCATTAGTGCACAGGTACACCACAACACAGTGCGTGATCTTGTAACGCACCAATGGCCACTTAATTCTTCCAGACCAATTTTTTTTTTCTGGGAAGAAGGAAAATTTTTCTTGGTGCCCTAATGCTCTCAGCAGGTTTTTTAAGTGATTTTAGTTGCAAGATTTATACACATATACAGGGTGAGTCACCTAACGTTACCGCTGGATATACACTCCTGGAAATGGAAAAAAGAACACATTGACACCGGTGTGTCAGACCCACCATACTTGCTCCGGACACTGCGAGAGGGCTGTACAAGCAATGATCACACGCACGGCACAGCGGACACACCAGGAACCGCGGTGTTGGCCGTCGAATGGCGCTAGCTGCGCAGCATTTGTGCACCGCCGCCGTCAGTGTCAGCCAGTTTGCCGTGGCATACGGAGCTCCATCGCAGTCTTTAACACTGGTAGCATGCCGCGACAGCGTGGACGTGAACCGTATGTGCAGTTGACGGACTTTGAGCGAGGGCGTATAGTGGGCATGCGGGAGGCCGGGTGGATGTACCGCCGAATTGCTCAACACATGGGGCGTGAGGTCTCCACAGTACATCGATGTTGTCGCCAGTGGTCGGCGGAAGGTGCACGTGCCCGTCGACCTGGGACCGGACCGCAGCGACGCACGGATGCACGCCAAGACCGTAGGATCCTACGCAGTGCCGTAGGGGACCGCACCGCCACTTCACAGCAAATTAGGGACACTGTTGCTCCTGGGGTATCGGCGAGGACCATTCGCAACCGTCTCCATGAAGCTGGGCTACGGTCCCGCACACCGTTAGGCCGTCTTCCGCTCACGCCCCAACATCGTGCAGCCCGCCTCCAGTGGTGTCGCGACAGGCGTGAATGGAGGGACGAATGGAGACGTGTCGTCTTCAGCGATGAGAGTCGCTTCTGCCTTGGTGCCAATGATGGTCGTATGCGTGTTTGGCGCCGTGCAGCTGAGCGCCACAATCAGGACTGCATACGACCGAGGCACACAGGGCCAACACCCGGCATCATGGTGTGGGGAGCGATCTCCTACACTGGCCGTACACCACTGGTGATCGTCGAGGGGACACTGAATAGTGCACGCTACATCCAAACCGTCATCGAACCCATCGTTCTACCATTCCTAGACCGGCAAGGGAACTTGCTGTTCCAACAGGACAATGCACGTCCGCATGTATCCCGTGCCACCCAATGTGCTCTAGAAGGTGTAAGTCAACTACCCTGGCCAGCAAGATCTCCGTATCTGTCCCCCATTGAGCATGTTTGGGACTGGATGAAGCGTCGTCTCACGCGGTCTGCACGTCCAGCACGAACGCTGGTCCAACTGAGGCGCCAGGTGGAAATGGCATGGCAAGCCGTTCCACAGGACTACATCCAGCATCTCTACGATCGTCTCCATGGGAGAATAGCAGCCTGCATTGCTGCGAAAGGTGCATTTACACTGTACTAGTGCCGACATTGTGCATGCTCTGTTGCCTGTGTCTATGTGCCTGTGGTTCTGTCAGTGTGATCATGTGAAGTATCTGACCCCAGGAATGTGTCAATAAAGTTTCCCCTTCCTGGGACAATGAATTCACGGTGTTCTTATTTCAATTTCCAGGAGTGTATTTCGTAAACCACATCAAATACTGACGAAACGATTCTACAGACCGAACGTGAGGAGAGGGGCTAGTGAAATTGGTTAATACAAACCATAAAAAATGCACGGAAGTATGTTTTTTAACAGAAACCTACGTTTTTTTAAAATGGAACCCCGTTAGTTTTGTTAGCACATCTGAACATATAAACAAATACGTAATCAGTGCGGTTTGTTGCATTGTAAAATGTTAATTACATCCGGAGATATTGTAACCTAAAGTTAACGCTTGAGTACCACTCCTCCGCTGTTCGATCGTGTGTATCGGAGAGCACCGAATTACGTAGGGATCCAAAGGGAACGGTGATGGACCTTAGGTACAGAAGAGAGTGGAACAGCACATTACGTCGACATGCTAACACCTTTTTATTGGTCTTTTTCACTGACGCACATGTACATTACCATGAGGGGTGAGGTACACGTTCGACGGGCGTTTCATAGGACTTGGAGGACACATAAAGTGGCCAGCCCGTTCTCCTGATCTTACACCTCTGTATTTCTTTCTGTGGGGTACGTTAAAGGAGAATGTGTACCGTGATGTGCCTACAACCCCAGAGGATATGAAACAACGTATTGTGGCTGCCGGCGGCGACATTACACCAGATGTACTGCGGCGTGTACGACATTCATTACGCCAGAGATTGCAATTGTGTGCAGCAAATGATGGCCACCACATTGAACATCTATTGGCCTGACATGTCGGGACACACTCTATTCCACTCCGTAATTGAAACGGAATCCACGTGTGTACGTGTACCTCACCCCTCATGGTAATGTACATGTGCGTCAGTGAAAAAGACCAATAAAAAGGAGTTAGCATGTGGACGTAATGTGCTGTTCCACTCTCTTCTGTACCTGTCCATCACCGTTCCCTTTGGATCCCTACGTAATTCTGTGCTCTCCGATACACACGATCGAACAGCGGACGAGTGGCACTCAAGCGTCAACTTTAGGTTACAATATCTCCGGATGTAATTAACATTTTACAATGCAACAAACCGCACTGATTACGTATTTGTTTATATGTTCAGATGTGCTAACAAAACTAACGGGGTTCCATTTAAAAAAACGTAGGTTTCTGTCAAAAAACATACTTCCGTGCATTTTTTTATGGTTTGTATTAACCAATTACACTAGCCCCTCTCCTCACGTTCGGTCTGTGGAATTGGTTCGTCAGTATTTGATGTGGTTTACGAAATATATCCAGCGGTAATGTTAGGTGACTCACCCTGTATATACCCATTTGAAAAAGATACTTTACACACTTCGCTTCTTTTTAGTGTCTAAAACAATTAATTTTGAAATATTCAATGTTGTAGTAAGGAAATTTATCATTCAATAATTACCATACCATATACCAATAGTAATATTCAGTTAAACAGTGTAATGTAATCAACCAATCACTTCCGTGTATTCTAAATTCACTTTTTGATATTTTTACAGCTATGTCTAACGGGTGGCAGCACTTGTGCAGGGTGAGAAGACTGAAGATTCACAAGTATTTACATGAAGTTTTACATTGAGGAAAATGTTTTTGTTGCAGCTGATACGCAGCAACTAATTCTATCCAGAGGATCTGAAAGAGTTAACAGGAACAATGATAACCTGATTAGAAAAAAAATTATTAAATTGATTAAGAACCTGAAGATGATACCCCATGGATGGAAATGCACCACGTGTTGAAATAAAAGCTACACATGTGAAGACAGAAAGGTATTTCTTTTCTTCTTGACCAAAGTGATACTGACACAGAAACGGCTCCGTCTCCAATGGATAAAAATAAAGTATAATATTTATAAGTTTGATTTGCTGTAAACCGCTTTGTTATAACCACACTAGTTTGTACGAATTCATCCATTAATCAGTATGCATTTTAATTGGTTTCTTTCCTTTTTCACATATTACCAAACTGTGACGATAAACACAACTGGTCATTAAAATTGCTACACCACGAAGATGGCGTGCTACAGACGCGAAATTTAACCGACTGGAAGAAGATGCTGTGATATGAGGAAAGTTTCCAACCGATTTCTCATTCACAAACACCAGTAGACCGGCGTTGCCTGCTGAAACATTGTTGTGATGCCTCATGTAAGGAGGAGAAATGCGTACCATCACGTTTCCGACTTCGATAAAGGTCGGATTGTAGCCTATCGCGATTGCGGTTTATCGCATCGTGACATTGCTGCTCGCGTTGGTCGAGATCCAATGACTGTTAGCAGAATATGGAATCGGTGGTTCAGGAGGGTAATACGGAACGCTGTGATGGATCCCAGTGGCATCGTATCACTAGTAGTCGAGATGACAGGCATGTTATCTGCATGCAACGGATCGTGCAGCCACGTCTCGATCCCTGAGTCAACAGCTGGGGACATTTGAAAGACAACAACCATTTGCACGAACAGTTCGACGACGTTTACAGCAGCATGGACTATCAGCTCGGACACCATGGCTGCGGTTACCCTTGACGCTGCATCACAGACAGGAGCGCCTGCGATGGTGTACTCAACGACGAACCTGGGTGCACGAATGGCAAAACGTCATTTTTTCGGATGAATCCAGATTCTGTTTACAGCTTCATGATGGTCGCATCCGTGTTTGGCGACATCGCGGTCAACGCAAATTGGAAGCGTGTATTCGTCATCGCCATACTGGCGTATCACCCGGCGTGATGGTATGGGGTGCCATTGGTTACATGTCTTGGTCACCGATTGTTCTCATTGACGGCACTTTGAATAGTGGACGTTACATTTCAGATGTGTTACGACCCGTGGCTCTACCCTTCATTCGATCCCTGCGAAACCCTACATTTCAGCAGGATAATGCACGACGGCATGTTGCAGGTCCTGTACGGGTCTTTCTGGATACAGAAAATGTTCGACTTCTGCCCTGGTCAGCACATCCTCCAGATCTCTCACCAACTGAAAACGTCTGGTCAATGGTAGCCGAGCAACTGGCTCGTCACAATGCGCCAGTCACTACTCTTGATGAACTGTGGTATCGTGTTGAAGCTGCATGGCAGCTGTACCTGTACACGCCATCAAAGCTCTGTTTGACTCAATGCCCAGGCGTATCAAGGCCGTTATTACGGCCAGAGGTGGTTGTTTTGGGTACTGATTTCTCAGGATCTATGCACCCAAATTGCGTGAAAATATAATCACATGTCAGTTCTAGTATAATATATTTGTCCAATGAATACCCGTTTATCATCTTCATTTCTTCTCGTTTTAGCAATTTTAATGGGCAGTACTATACAATGTTTCACGTTAAACAGTATGTCATTTAACTGGCAACGATTTATTTGAAACCTCGTCATTGTGCATAAGACGACGCTACCGTTTGAATTATATGTTACACTGAAGAGCCAAAGAAACTGGTACATTTGTCTAATATCGTCTAGTGTCCCCGAGAGTACGCAGAAGTTCCGCAACACACTGTGACATGGACACGATTAATGTCTCAACTAGTGCTGGAGGGAATTGACTTCATGAAATTTGCATGGCTGTCCGTAAATCCGTAAGAGTACGAGGGGGGGGGGGGCGGAGATTTCTTCTCAACCGCACGTTGCAAGGCCTTCCATGTATGCTCAATAATGTCCATGTCTTTGGAGTTTGGTGGCCAGCGGAAGTGTTTAACTCAGAAGAGTGTTCCCGGAGCCACTCTGTAGCAATTATGGACGTGTGGGGTGTCGTATTGTCCTACTGGAATCACCCAAGTCCTCGGACAATGGAGATGAATGGATGTCACCTTTCAGAGTCGTATATAGACGTATCAGGGTCACATATCACTCCAGCGCCACAATCCCCGCACCAATCCAGAACCTCCGCCAGCTTGAACAGTCTCCTGCTGACATGCAGGGTCTATGGTTTCATGACGTTGTCTCCATACCCGTACACGTCAATTCGACGATACAATTTCAAAAGAGACCCTTTCGACCAGTCAACAGGTTTCCAGTCATGAGCAGCCCAATGTTGGCAATGACGAGCCTAGTCGAGGCGTAACGCTTCGTGTCGTGTGGTCATCAAGGATACACGAGTAGGTCTTCGGCTCCAGAAAGCCCATATGATGATGTTTCATTGAATGGTTCGCACGCTGACACTTGTTGATGGCTCAACACTGATGTATGCAGCAATTTGCTGAAGGGTTACACTTTTGATACGATGAACGATTCTCATCAGTCGTCGTTGGCCCCGTTCTTACAGGATCTTTTTCCGGGCGCAGTGATGTCGGAGATTTGATTTTTACAGAATTTCTGATACTCACGGTACACTAGAGAAACGGTCGTACGCGAAAATCGCTACTTCATCGATACCTCGGAGATTCTGTGTGCCATCGCTCGTGTTCCGATTATAACACCATTTTAAGACTCACTTAAATCTTGATAACCTGTTATTGTAGCAGCAGTAACTGATCTAACAACTGCTCCAGGCACTTGTTTTATATAGGCGTTGCCGACCGCAGCGCCGTATTCTGCCTGTTTACATATCTCTGTATTTGAACACGCACGCCTATACCAGTTTCTTTGGCGCTTCAGTGTATTATGACCAGCAGTCTGGCAACCACATGTGCCAGTCGATTTGCAATTCGTGTGAACGCTACTATTTACATATTGCTTCATGAAAGACACCGTCACATACACAAGTTGCTGATAGTTTTTCAGTAGCTCTTTTCCCTTTAGCTATCGAGTTATCTGGGCAAATACATCTCCATGATTAGTCTGCAATTGACAATAAGCGCCCAGCAGATGGTTAATCGAATCGCATTCAAGTTGTTTCTCTAACATTCCTCTTTTGCACTGTGCGCGGGTAAAACGAACATTGGACTCTTTCCGTGCGAGCTCTGATTTCTATCGTTTCATTACGATGGCCTGCCCTCCCTATGTAGGTTGGCGACAACAAAATATTTTTACACTCTGACGAGAAAGTTGACGATTGAAATTTCATGAGACAATCCTGCCGCAACCAAATCGGGTTTGCTTTAATGACTGCTAACACCATGCTCGTATCATATGCGCGGCATTCTCTTCCTTATTTCGCGATAATACTAAACGAGCTGTACTTCTTTGAACATCTTCGATGTCCTCCGTCCTGCTTGATGCAGATCCCACATCGCATCGCAATACTCCAGAACAGGGCGGACAAGCATAATGTAAGCAATCTCTATAGCAGACTTGTTGCTTTTTCTAAGTGATCTGTCAATAAATGGCAGTCTTTGGTTTGCTTTCTTCGCAACATTATCTGTGTGATCGCTCCGACTTGAGTTATTCGTAATTGTAACCTCTGAATATTTGGCTGCATTTACAGCCTTTTGATTTGTGTGTTATTACTTAATTTGTTTACAAACTATGTATTCATTTCACATATTTACAGCGAAGTTTCCATAAATCTCAGCTCCTATCTTAACTACTTTTTTCAACTCCATCTCATTCAACTATCTTCTGCATATGGACTATATTGTGCTGAGAATGAATAACTGACAGGCGTTTCCCCTCCTGGTAAATTTTGTGAAGCTCATCACTGCTGATAAAAAATGTCAGGGATGTTACTGAAAATGTGTACAGATATTTTCTTCTTGTGATATCAACTGATTGCTGTGAACTGGGCAGTCGTGATCACCAGGCCACAACATCGTGATTCGACCACAGAAACAAACACACAGACACACACATACACACACACAAGCACAACAAATGGGCTGGGTAGCTATGGTTTTCTCATAATTATGAAGCTTAAAAAAAAATCACAAAATAAATCAATGTCCACTACGTACATGGCATTGCTACACGAGGAGACACGTCGAGTACCGCTACGTGTTGATGGAATGTAAACTACGCGTAACTAAACGTTTCGCAACAACACCAATCAAAATTTCGATATTGTAAGTATAACATTGTCTACAATTTCGAACGTGAGAGAGACAGAGAGAGACAGAGAGGGAGAGAGAGAAAGAGCGACAGAGATAGAAGGGAGACTGCCCTTCGTGTTCTGGGACTGAGAACCACAACGGCCAAATGAAACGTTTGTCCACTGAAACTTTTTCGCACGCAACGCACTGTCGCAAAGAGACAGATACAAAATTAACAGTCGAGGTACGTAAATAACAAGGGTAAACCGAAGGCCACAACTTCTTGCCGAGTAAGTGCCATGGCCGCGTCTGCGGTAACAAAGACTTGAAAAGAGTCGGCCAGGCTTCTATTTTTAGAGGGACAGCACGCGAGAGTACGAAAAAGCGCGGCGCCCGCGGCGCAGCTCAGCCCGCCTGCGCGCGCACTCTCCTTCTGTCGGGTTGGTTTAACGCAATTCCATCAATTAAGCGCGCGTCACGGCAGCTCCGGCTGCTGCTACTGCAGCCGCCGCCGCCGCAGTTAAGTATTCAGTATCGACCGGCTGGCCTTGGCAGTCACATAAAAGGAGCCAGTAACACTGGCCTACCGAGGTGTCGCAACTGGAGCACACGGTGGGTAGCCGGGCGAACGGCGACCGCCGCCGCACTACGCGCTACATGAGGGAGCACGTCCTGGCCGACCGTAGGGTCGAACACACGTGTTTCGGCGCGTTCATGATAGACTCAACGACCTAGTTGCCATCTTCCTCACATCCACCTCCTCCATCCCCCCGGCCCCCCATGGAATATATACTCGAAACACGACCAACAACAACATCTATACATACATTTTTGTTTGTTTGTGGGACATCGACAAATGTTCTGCAGCATGTTCGTGGTAAACAAATCCAGCACAGTTGTAAAATACTTTTATTGACTGCTGTCTTGGGCGATGGAAATGAATATACACTACCACAGTTTCGGGGTCTTAGCTCCGCCATCACGTGTATGTGCAATCTAGCAGTAGTAGGACGTCATGTCCATTCCCATGTAACTGGTAGACAAACATCTAACACAGGTGGGCCTTCATATAACATCTCGAAAAGTGCTGCAAAGAACCCCAGCTTTCAATTGAGTCCGAGGAAAATGCATCTTCTCTCAAATTGCACCTGGCAATATGTTCAACTCCAAGCTTTCCCAGAGTCAATTTTGAGGCAAGAGGCATTTTTTCAGGCCGAGATAAAATTCGGGGTTCTTTGCAGCCACAATTCGGTATGTTATTTGTAGGTCCATCAAAGATGGATGCTCGCCTTTTAGTTATTTGGGCATCGACATGACGTCCTACTACGAATGGATTTCACATACACATCAACGTGGGTCAAAGACTCAGAAACCGCGGTAGTGTATAGCGAATTCTGTCGTGCGAGACTTCGGTCAATAATTGTAGTTTACAGCTGTGGCAGATTTGTTTACCACGAAAATATTTACACAGCCAAACAAAAAGACTGAAGCACCTACAGTGGAAGGAGGAACGTAATGAAACGTCACTGGCTGGGAGAGTATGTGGCGTTATTATAGTGACTACAAATTGAAGCCAATTTTGCAAGAAACTTGTCAGCATGAATCCACTTTTCTCAGTCCGTTGCACCTTCCCTTAAATGGATGCACTGATACGGTTGGAATGGATTTCAGAAAGCAGTTGTGTACGCTTCTGTATCAAACTTGCCCACAAATACACTCCTGGAAATGGAAAAAAGAACACATTGACACCGGTGTGTCAGACCCACCATACTTGCTCCGGACACTGCGAGAGGGCTGTACAAGCAATGATCACACGCACGGCACAGCGGACACACCAGGAACCGCGGTGTTGGCCGTCGAATGGCGCTAGCTGCGCAGCATTTGTGCACCGCCGCCGTCAGTGTCAGCCAGTTTGCCGTGGCATACGGAGCTCCATCGCAGTCTTTAACACTGGTAGCATGCCGCGACAGCGTGGACGTGAACCGTATGTGCAGTTGACGGACTTTGAGCGAGGGCGTATAGTGGGCATGCGGGAGGCCGGGTGGACGTACCGCCGAATTGCTCAACACGTGGGGCGTGAGGTCTCCACAGTACATCGATGTTGTCGCCAGTGGTCGGCGGAAGGTGCACGTGCCCGTCGACCTGGGACCGGACCGCAGCGACGCACGGATGCACGCCAAGACCGTAGGATCCTACGCAGTGCCGTAGGGGACCGCACCGCCACTTTCCAGCAAATTAGGGACACTGTTGCTCCTGGGGTATCGGCGAGGACCATTCGCAACCGTCTCCATGAAGCTGGGCTACGGTCCCGCACACCGTTAGGCCGTCTTCCGCTCACGCCCCAACATCGTGCAGCCCGCCTCCAGTGGTGTCGCGACAGGCGTGAATGGAGGGACGAATGGAGACGTGTCGTCTTCAGCGATGAGAGTCGCTTCTGCCTTGGTGCCAATGATGGTCGTATGCGTGTTTGGCGCCGTGCAGTTGAGCGCCACAATCAGGACTGCATACGACCGAGGCACACAGGGCCAACACCCGGCATAATGGTGTGGGGAGCGATCTCCTACACTGGCCGTACACCACTGGTGATCGTCGAGGGGACACTGAATAGTGCACGGTACATCCAAACCGTCATCGAACCCATCGTTCTACCATTCCTAGACCGGCAACGGAACTTGCTGTTCCAACAGGACAATGCACGTCCGCATGTATCCCGTGCCACCCAACGTGCTCTAGAAGGTGTAAGTCAACTACCCTTGCCAGCAATATCTCCGGATCTGTCCCCCATTGAGCATGTTTGGGACTGGATGAAGCGTCGTCTCACGCGGTCTGCACGTCCAGCACGAACGCTGGTCCAACTGAGGCGCCAGGTGGAAATGGCATGGCAAGCCGTTCCGCAGGACTACATCCAGCATCTCTGCGATCGTCTCCATGGGAGAATAGCAGCCTGCATTGCTGCGAAAGGTGGATATACACTGTACTAGTGCCGACATTGTGCATGCTGTGTTGCCTGTGTCTATGTGCCTGTGGTTCTGTCAGTGTGATCATGTGATGTATCTGACCCCAGGAATGTGTCAATAAAGTTTCCCCTTCCTGGGACAATGAATTCACGGTGTTCTTATTTCAATTTCCAGGAGTGTATTTTTGCTGACGCTTGGTATCCGGAATACTCGCAATGAGGCGGAGTTGACGTTCGATCTGATCCAACAGGTGTTCTATTGGGGACGGACCAGGGGATCTTGCTGGCCACAGGAGTACTTCACAATCACACACTAAGTGTGTAGACAAACGGGCCATGTTTGGACGAGCATTGTCCTGTTGAAAAAGAGGATCACGATACTGTTGCATGAGAGGTGACACATGAGGACGCAGAATATCTGTGAGGTACCGTTGTGCCGTCAGAGTTTCCTGAAAAAAAAGTAAAGAAGTAAAAAGATGCTGATCTGTAAGCACTTCTTCATTTTATTATAAAAACCTCAAGGAACTGTTTGAAATCTATAATCTATTTGTACAAACGATAACCTGTACCTGCAAACGAAAAAAAATCACGTAATATTTCAGCACACCCACTGAAAATACCCTGTACATAAGGCGAAACGCGTCTGCAAGCACAAGATACAAAAACTTAATGTGCAACATGCAAAAGGCGTTCTTCTTTGAACTACTGTAACTCCTGCGAAAATCTCCAGCAGAAGAAACTTGTCACACCAGATGGTTTCCCCTATGGCGTCAAGAATAATACAGCTCTGGCTCTGCAGAACCTCGCCGCCATACAGCAAATAATCGCTGGACACAATGCGACGCCGTTCATTAGCAGAACATGCTTCCCATGCAAAGCACCACTCCAAATACCCCCGTTTGTGTTCTGGTGTTAACTGCAGCCAAACCAGCTGCTGCTAGTCTGCGACGAACGCCGTGGCACGACACATAATACAGCAGGGAGACCATTACCTGTTGTCCGATATCAGGCAGAGATGTGCTTGGCGCTCAGTATGGCGACATCCTTATTGTGGTCAGACGTGGTCGACTGGAACGTTGACAAAGAGTATGCCTACCATTGTGTTCCCATTCAGCCCAGCATCGTGCCTCTGTCACATTTGAATGTTCCACAAATTTGGATATTACGCGATGCGACCACTCGACCATTTGGAAACCACAATGAGGCCCTTTCAGACTCTGTCAGGTGTCGATAACTCTCTCACTGGTATCTGGCACCTCCGCCTCCTTTACAGCGGTCACTCAGCATCTGATGCTGTTGAAGCCTCTTATGCACACTAACAGGTCTAGTAACAACGCTAAACACGTACTCTGACGTCCATTCAACCAACCACGGACAACTATAATTGTATAACTATTTATATACCTGTCAATGGTGTGTACATATTCGAATTTATATTAACATCCTGCTATATTCTTGGTGCTTCAATGTTTTTGCGCCGGACGCTGTGGCCGAGACGCTCTAGGCGCTTCAGTCCGGAACCACGCTGCTGATACGGTCGCAGGTTCAAATCTTGCATCGGGCATGGATGGGTGTGATGTCCTTAGGTTAGTTAGGATTAAGTAGATCTGAGTCCAGTGGACTGATGGCCTCAGATGTTAAGTCTCATAGTGCTTTGACCCATTTGAACCATTTTTTGAATGTTTTTGCCAGGCAGAGCATGTACACATCAACATCCGTATTCCGCACTCCACTGGTGACAGATACCACTCCCCATTATACCAGTCAATACGCCTCCATCCCGTTCCATTTACGACCGATCTAATCCAATATTCGCGATGCTCACGGGAACGATATGTGAGGTTTTGCTGTACATTCTTAGACTGATCAAGTAAAGTTGGCACCAGTACGCTTTGACGAGATATTTTGCCTCTTCAAGCGTTCGCCAGTCCACTTTTTTCGGCATTTCTGTGAAGTATTCGAATTGATCAAACACGTTAGTGTTCCCGTTCTTTGTATACGTTACGTACTATACTTTCAGCATCCCCCGTTGGACCTATCTGGTACACATCTCAAACACTTGAGTAATATTCTAGGACGGACGAACGGTTTTTGGCTGAAAGTAATCGAGGCTCTACAGAAGGCCACATCTAATTCGTGCTGTTCATTTTCGGAACACAACCTACGACCAGCTTAGAGACAGAAGTGATGACACTTTCTGCAGGACCTGACCATCATTTTGCAGGACAATGCTCAAGCACGTACAGTGCAAGCTGTTACGGATTTGTTTGACTGATAGGGCTGCTAAGTGCTATACCATCTACTGCACTCCTCTCACTTAAGCCCTCGCGAGTTCAACTCGATTTCTAAACTGACGGAAACACTTCACGGCTTTCGCTTCAGAACTGCTAGAAATTCGTCGCGCAATAGACCTCACCGCTCGATCTGTCAACACAACTGGCACTGCTAATAGTGTCCTACGACTTCCACATCGCTGGCAACGGGTTATACACAATGCTGGTGACTACTCTGAAGGTCAGTAAAACTTTAAAAGACGTATCTATTTGTACGAGCTGTTCCACATCATTACGAAATATCGTATTCATGATCCATTGAACTAGTATTAATCTAATCTAATCTAATCTAAAATAAATAGTTGTCACTATTGCCCTCGTGCAATGTTTTCAATTTTTTTTAAAACTGTTAAAATCTTTATTGGATTTATCGGCATCATCAGGTGTATACATATAATGGTGGATTAATTATATGTATGCACCTGAGGATGCGAGTAAATCATCGCTTATGGTCCTGTAATAAAAGAACTGCTAACAGCTAATGCGGCTACCAAAAAGTGTTTAGAACATTTCAATAGCTCTTTTAAAAAAATTAAAACATTGAATCCCCATGGGTCCTCCACATTTGCATTACCAAATCGACTGGTGTTCAGCAGAAAAGAAACGTGCTCTATAACAGACTGTATATCGAAAATTCAACTACGTCTAGAGAACAGAAAAAGAGTAACGCAGCTAACTAACTGTACTGTTCCATAGCTCCACAGGTTAGTGTGTCTGGCTGCGATACGGAGGACCCGGTTCGAGTCCCGGTACTGCTTCTTGGTGGGAAGAGTGGGACGGGCTGCACTCACCCTCATGATGCCAGTTGAGGAGCTCCAAGAGCAAGAAAGCGGCCCGGAGAACCGTGTGCTCACCCCATGCCCCTCTATACACGTACAATGGAGCCATTGTCTGAAGATGACATGATAGTCAGTCTGTCCCAGTTGGACCATCAGAGCCAGAACGCGTTGCTCAGCGTTTTGCGTTGCTATAGTTTGACCATAATACTTAATGGTACGGGTTTAGTATTGACAGACAGTTGAGTAATGCATGAGAAACAATGTAAAGACTGTGGATTTGGTTCATGAAGCACTTATCAAAAATTTGTGCACTGACTTGTCGTCTATAATTTATGTGGTGCCTACAGTTACAGTATCCTCATCACACTGTTCGTAGCCTTTAAGATTTTGAAAAGGGCGGTGTCCTGATGACACTGACTATTAATAGAAATACAGCGCACATTCATGGATAGATAATGATCGCATTCGGTGCCACGTTACACATCATGTGTCAGGTTACATAATAGAGCTCCTTGATGCCCCCACTCCCACTCTCCCAGGGAACCGCAGGGAACTGTTGAAGATCACCCAAGGGAATGAAACATGCATCCTTTTTTTCTTTATTTAAGTCATCAGTTGTGTGCCAGTTTGATGCGGTCTGCCACGAATTCCTCTACTGTGCCAATCTCTACATATCAGAGTAGCACTTACAAGCAACGTCCTCAATTATTTGCTGGAAGCTTTCCAGTCTCTGTCTTCCTCTATTGCTTTTCAGTTGTTACACTGTATAGCTTCCTCTAGCACCATGGAAATTATTCCGTGATGTCTTGGCACATGTCCTATCATCCTGTCCCTTCTCCTTGTCAGTGTTTACCATATAATCCTTTATTAGCTGATTCTGCAGAGAACCTCTTCATTCCATACCTAGTTTTCGACATGCGTCTGTAGCAACACATCTAAGATGCTTCTCTTCTGTCCCCATTTTTCAACAGTTCATGTACCACATAATATTATGCTCGAATTGTACTTTCTCAAAAATTTCTTCCGCAAATGTTTGGTATCACTAGACTTATCTAGTCTAGGACAGCCCTTTTTCCAGTGCTAGTCTGCTCTTTATGTCCTCCTTCCTCCATCTGCCATGCGTTGTCGCGTCGGGCGTTAGGGAACAGCCGAGATAATAGAATTCCTTAACTTCATCCACTTCGTTATCACCAGTTATGATGTTAACTTTCTCACTGTTCTCACTTCTGCTACGTTTCATTACTTATGTCTTCCTCCGATTTACTCTTAATCCATATTCGGTACTCATTAGACTGTTCATTCCATTCGGTATATCCTGTAATTATTCTTCACTTCTGCTGTAGATAGCAATGTCATCTTAGAATCTTATCATTGACATCCATTCACAATTAATTTTAATCCCGCTCTTGTGACTTTCTTTTATATCCATCATTACTTCTTCGATGCACAGACTGAACAGTGGGCCGCGCGGTTCTGGCGCTGCAGTCTGGAACCGCGAGACCGCTACGGTCGCAGGTTCGAATCCTGCCTCGGGCATGGATGTGTGTGATGTCCTTAGGTTAGTTAGGTTTAACTAGTTCTAAGTTCTAGGGGACTAATGACCTCGGCAGTTGAGTCCCATAGTGCTCAGAGCCATTTGAACCATTTTGAACTGAACAGTGTGGTCGAAAAACTACATCCTTGTCCTCCATCATTTTTAATCTGAGCGCTTCGTTCTTGATCTTCCACTCTTATTATTCCCTCCTGGCTCTTGTACATATTGTATAGTACCTATCGTTCAATATACACTACTGGCCATTAAAATTGCCACACCACGAAGATGACGTGCTTCAGACGCGAAATTTAACCGACAGGAAGAAGATGCTGTGATATTCAAATGATTAGCTTTTCAGAGCATTCACACAAGGTTGGCGCCGGTGGCGACACCCACAACGTGCTGACATGAGGAAAGTTTCCAACCGATTTCTCATACACAAACAGCAGTTGACCGGCGTAGCCTCGTGAAGCGTTGTTTTGATACCTCGAGTAAGGAGAATAAATGCGTACCATCACGTTTCCGATTTTGATAAAGGTCGGATTGTAGCCTATCGCGATTGAGGTTTATCGTATCACGACATTGCTGCTCGCGTTGGTAGAGATCCAATGACTGTTGACAGAATATGGAATCGGTGGATTCAGGAGGATAATACGGAACGCCGTGCTGGATCCCAACGGCCTCGTATCACTAGCAATCGAGATGACAGGTATCTTATCCGCATGGCTGTTACGGATCGTGCAGTCACGTCTCGAGCTCTGAGTCAACAGATGGGGACGTTTCCAAGACAACAACCATCTGCACGAACAGCTCGACGACGTTTGCAGCAGCAGCAGCAGCGCCTGTGATGGTGTACTCAAAGACGAACCTGGGTGCACGAATGGCAAAACGTCATTTTTTCGTATGAATCCAGGTTCTGTTTACAGCATCATGATGTTCGCATCCGCGTTTGGCGACATCGTGGTGAACGCACATTGGAAGCGTGTATTCGTCGTCGCCATACTGGCCTACCACCCGGCGTGATGGTATGGAGTGCCATTGTTTACACGTCTCGGTCACCTCTTGTTCGTATTTACGGCACTTTGAACAGTGGACGTTACATTTCAGATGTGTTACGACTCGTGGCTCTCTCCTTCATTCGATCCCTTCGAAACCCTAAATTTCAGCAGGATAATGTACGACCGCTTGTTGCAGGTCCTGTACAGGCCTTTCTGGATACAGCAAATGTTCGACTGCTGCCCTGACCAGCACATTCTCCAGATCTCTCACCAATTTAAAACGTCTGGTCAATGGTGGCCGAGCAACTGGCTCGTCACAATACGCCAATCACTATTCTTGATGAACTTTGGTATCGTGTTGAAGCTGCATGGGCAGCTGTACTTGTACATGCTATCCAAGCTATGTTTGACTCAATGCCCAAGAGTCTGAAGGACGTTGTTACGGCCAGAGTTGGTTGCTCTGGGTACTGATTTCTCAGGATCAATGCTCCAAAATTGCGTGAAAATGTAATCACATGTCAGTTCTAGTATATTTGTCCAATGAATACCCGCTTATCATCTGCATTTCTTCTTGGTGTAGCAATTTTAATGGCCAGTAGTGTAGCTTACCCCTATTTTTCTCAGAATTTCGAACATCTTCCACCCTTTGATATTTTCGAACACTTTTTACAGCTCGTTGGTCCCTATAAACGTGTCTTGTTTTTTCTTTAGTCTTGCTTCCATTATCAACCCTAATATCGGAAGTACATCTCTGACCGCCAAACTTATACATTTTTCATACCAACGCAAATAGTCGGTTCGTTCATTAAGTTACCTTCCATTAGGAATGTGGATCCACTCAACGACTGAGATACGATTTTCAAATGATGGAGCACAGCATTCAGTCGTTCTTTTCTTTCAGGTTTTATTAGGCAAATATAGATTTCGACTAGTGCCTAGCCAATATCAATGCATTATTTCATAGTGTCACTCCATGTCCTAGTGGGTCAGACCACTGTTGTTCGGTTTCTGTCACAGTTCGTTCAAGACTACTTGAACGAACTGTGACAGAAGCCTGGGAAACAATTGCCAAAGTTTCGCCAGGAGAGAGGAAATGGGGACAAAAAATGTGTGTGAAATCTTATGGGACCTAACTGCTAAGGTCATCAGTCCCCAAGCTTACACACTACTTAACCTAATTTATCCGAAAGACAAACACACAGACGCACATGCCCGAGGGAGGACTCGAACTTCCGCCGGGACCAGCCGCACTGTCCATGACTGCAGCTAACTGGGGGAAGAAAGGGGCCGAGGTAGGTAATCTGACGCCGGATGTGTAACATGATACCCATTAATCTTATCTAAGGCATGTGCCTTTTCTTTCCTTTCTATCATTCTGAGGTGACTCGCGAGAACCAAGTTCGGCCATGTCGGGGGTCTGGCGAGAGAGTGTGTGGTCAGCGTTGTGGCGTCCAGCTCGGTGGTTGTGGCCCGTGTAGTTCTGGGCCTGGCAGAGCATTGCTGTCATCATTATCCTTAAACTGGAGCCTTGAATTTGTCGCATGTTGCCTTAGATGCAAGATTTTATTTTCCTCAACCTTTCCTCTTGGTGTCTCAGGCCGAGCCAATGAAGATTATTAATTTGAAAGCCGAGGTATAACAGGTCCTTGTTCTCTCAGTCCATTCTTTGTGAGCGCCTTGTTCTGAACTTTCACTTCCTCGAAGCATGAGAGACACATACACTCTCAATAGCGACTAGAGCCTTGTTGACTCAGGGAAGATGTAATATTTATGATTTGCTGTTGTTCTTAAGACCATATTTGAGCGGCTTTTATTTAATCCTTAGAGTGGTCTGCTTGCTTGTATATTTTAGTAGGTTTTAGTGTTGTCCACGGAGTCCGCTAGGTCTAACGTGTGTCCTAAGTCGTCATATGGTTGTGTTGGTTGACGTCCAGGGCGTGTTATTTACCTGTCTGCTTGCTGGCAGCAGAGAAGCAAACTGTAAATTAGTTTAGTTTTTCACTTTTTCCACTTTCCAAATGTTACGGAATATTAATCAATGGAGGACGCCCCTCAGGGCCCTGAGTTGTTTCTAGTGTTTCATTTAATGAAGCTGACGTAATATTTTTCTTGTAATAGAATATCCTTTGGATTAATTCATACTTGTTGTGTCGCCTGGGCCAAAATTCTTTGTACGTCTTGTGGCCTTATACTTGTTAGTCAGCACTTGCTACTAAGCTGGCTGAATTGGAGGCACTCTTGAATTTCGGACAGTAATTTACGACTTTGTAAGTGTTAAATGTATATATGAAGCATGAAGGCTGTAGTTCAGTATCTTGCTTCTCCACTTTGCGAGAGTGATATGAGGATCTGGTATTTGTATCTTAACTAACAATACTTTCTGTATCTCACGCGAACCTCACATATTTGTTATTTAAGTTTGGCTGGACCCTTCCAGCCACTGAAGCATGCTGAGGACCCTTCAGGGCGTCTGGTCAGTTTCACCTGCTTCCTGGTTTCTGAAAACGAAAATGCCAGCCAGTGTGTGTAATTGTGGAAAGGGGTTCTAAGTTTGTACATCGAGCTTCCCACTCTCAATGTGCTGATAACATAGGCAAGATCATTGTCAAAAATTATTGTGTACACTTTTGGCTCCGTGGCTTTGAGATCTGATTTAATAGTTGTATTTGTTATCTTGTCAGATTCTGATGTGTGACCTGTCACAGTGTATCAGCGAAAGAATTTGCTCAAACTGTCAGTTTCTTGAAACTTAAAGTTTTAATAGTGAATTAAATTTTTTTTTCTTTTCAAGTTTGTGCCAGGTAATTATTCATAGGACCTCTTTGGATTTTTTCTAATTAATTACTTATTAGTTTTTGGCAGGGACTCTTCTTTCCTATAGTAATATTGAATTCCTAAGAAATCGTGGACGTAAATGGTTTTCATGTTAGGTCCCGATAAAGGCGTTAATTTGATGAATACTACACAATTAATTGGTTTTAACCTCTTTGGAGGTGTGTTTGCTTTAATTTCTTGATTGTTTGTGTTGTTTCTTGTTAGTTTTGAGGAACAATATTGCGTGGCTTTAAATTTTTTCTTTGTTGTCAGATCCGGACCAGTCAACAATATAATTGAACCCTTTCAACTTCCTCATCAAGCCGTTGCTCCTGTTCATTTTGACTATCGCTATTTATATAATAAAGATATGTTTGTATTTTTATCAAACGGTGAATGCTAGAAAACACCTGTGTTTAGTGCTTAAATTTTAGTCAATTCAAACATTGTTTGTATTAAACAACTGTTGCCCATATTAAATACCTGTAATGTAAAATAAAAACTAGAAGAGCTGCTCCGTTCACTGATGTATCTATTTTCTATATGTCTTGTACTCCTCTTACAGACGTCTCTTGAAACCCCAGAGGTACTTACGATTAATCCTGTATTTATAGATTATGCTAAAACTGACAATTCCCATAATTGATGTTGTGTTTTCAAAAGCATGGTCTCATATATTTGCTTCTACATTTCGACTGTTACCTGTCTCTTGAGATATGGAAGTTCCATACTCTTAAAGTGAAGCGGAAGACTTAATCTTTCGCAGACAAATCTCATAATCTCTTTCTGATATGTCATCTCTTTTGTGAGGTAGTAGGCCAGAGACTATAAATCTGCTGTACAACACTACTCACTAAACAGTGCTTTTTAGTGTACTACCTGACGCTTTCCACGTATTCCTGCCCAGATTTAAAAAAAAATCACTGATAAAAATGGTAAAGACTGTGAGACATGGTTGACTAATACAACAATAAGCACATCAATTTTAACCGCTGCAGAGTTCATCCAGATCCAGCATGGTCAGAATATCAATACAACATTATCTGCTCGAGAGATCATTTTTTTACAGTCGCCTGTTGACAGAACGAGTAATGTAGGAATTTTTAAATTACTTGGTAACACTGTGGCGTCTGATGAGGTCTTAGGGGCGTGCAGCAGCGATGCGTGTTGTGTGGGCCAAAATATCTGATCAATGACACTACTTATTAGTTTGAGGATTGTATATCGAGGGACGTGTACCATTTCTCGGCGCTGTTATGCTTGTAAGGCAGCTTTTTTTCAAAACCCTCATCTTTCAGCACAGAGACAAGGTTAAAACGGGAACCACACTTGAAGCAATTAGGTATTTCCTGTGAGAATCTTTAACTTGGAAAGATGCCTGTACCAGACCTATAGAAGGGAAAAAGTATACCGCTTACCAGTATATCTCCAATGAATTTCTTCAGACTTCCGCAGAAATCCTTAGACAGGTAGAGCAGGATGCCATTTCGTAGCCAAGTAGGTTAAAAGTTACTCCAACATCAATACACTTCAAGCGTCCACATACATAAATGCAGTTATACTTTATATGAATCTCGCAAGTTCCGTCTTTTCCTCCAACATCTATTCCGGCAAGCTAATAGCATCACAAACTAATGGTAGATCTCCACCAACCAGTATCATGCGCACATGCTAAGCTGAAGGTCTGATTTCCTTAATACATGTCTCTGACATCAACATGGCTTATACCGAGGCCCGCGAGAAAGACGGGTACGTCACAGCACACACTGCAGAGCTTATGAGTGCCACCACTCGTTTGTGATTGGGAGCGAGCAACGACCTTAAAATTCTTGACTGCGCGTTTAAATACAAGCAAGCCCTTGACAGAACACGACAAAGTTAAGAGCTTCAGTGGATAACTCTTGATTTCCTGTGGGTCCTCTACGGAGCCGAGCATTTGCGAAGTGTGGCAAACAAGACGACTAGTATGACGTCACAGGTTCGTTGTGGCGCCCATATTTTTCTTGGACCCCAGACCGATACCAGGGTGGAAAGTGATAGGACACTGGACTTTTCTTTGGGAGGACGGTGGTTCAGGTTACCGCCCTGCCAACTGGATTTATGTTTTTCGCTATTTCCCTAAATAGCCGAGCGGTCCTAGGCGCTACAGTCTGGAGCCGCGCGACCGCTACGGTCGCAGGTTCGAATCCTCTTTCGGGCATGGATGTGTGTGATGTCCTTAGGTTAGTTAGGTTTAAGTAGTTCTAAGTTCTAGGGAACTGATGACCTCAGCAGTTAGGTCCCATAGTGCTCAGAGCCATTTGAACCCTAAATCACTGGTGTGACTGCTGAAATAATTCACTTGAAATTGATTGGCCGATTTCCATCAGCATCCTTCCGAATACGATCTTACGGTCCATCGTGGAGGAGCTTCGTTGTGAAAGTAATGTGACTGATTTAGCAAATATAGTGCTGTAGCTTATAGAGGACAACATGGTGCTGGACTATAACCAAACACATTGTGCGTGATCAACCAAGATGAACAACATTTTTGGACTTACATAAAGAGTGTTTCACAATTCCTATCATGGGCTTCCAGGAATTGTAGAGACGGCTTATTTGGTAGGGAACTCATATCCGTAAATGTACTGTTTGGATGTAAAATAAATTTGAAGCTCCGATCACTTTCAAACCTCTCGATACACAGTACGCATACACAGACGACAATGAGCACTGAACTGTACGCTCTACAGGAGTCCATAGCAATGGCATTGGCTCCAATACTCGTTGTAGGGTTCTCTTTTATGTGAGGAAGGACGTCCTCTTCAAAATCGAGAGTGTAGCGCGTCCGTGGGGCAGCAGTCAATTCTCCTAGTTGCGAACGTACCTGCCTCTTGCAACCGTTGTTGTAGATAAGCGAAAATGGTATGTGAGTTATAACTAGAAGGGCTGACGACGGCGCCGTCTTCTCAGTTCGTGTGCATACCGCGAGAAGGGAGACTGGAAACGATCCGGTTTTGGAACTTAGTTTATATTCGAACGGTAAATTTCCGCACCTTAAGTCCTTATGAAAACTGTATCCTCTAAGAATACTCTATAATCAATAGAAACCTGTAATAGGAGTTATCTGCGGCATATGTACGTCTTGTGTGTTACCTATAATCCAGAAATCTGCTCCATATGAAATGGTGTGCGTCCAGTAAATTTAAAGTTCCTGATACACTTCTAAAATATCTTTCTTCATTCAGGGACACTCATTCTTAAAACTTTCTTGCTGAAAATCAATCTGTCAATTTCCTGGGGTAGGTCGTATGCAGCACACTTGGCTAGCAGATCTTGCTAGTTGGGTGAAATCTCGTCCACAGGGCCGGCGAAAATGTGCATCACGTAATAATATTGTTAATCCAAATAATTCAGCATTTATGTGTGCACCATACTACGTGTTTTGGGGTTTAACTCATCGTCTGGTGCTTTATGATGCACACATACTTTATAAAACAAAATAAAACCTCCCTTAACCTGTTGCAGTAGACCCTTAACCTGCTACAGTAGACTATCCTTTCCTTCATCGTCATCTGTAAAACTCCTACTCATGCTGTAAATCTGTTGTTGCGTGATGTGTATTTGTACACTCCTCATCAGAATACTAGTACAGATTTCTCTTCAGTTTTGAGTTTCTCTTTACGGAACAATTTACAATCTTAGCCATTAACAGCAGCAATCCTTTCCTTTGCATACCCTGTCAAACAAATTCTTAAATTGAGTCTATGTGTTATTCACTTTGAAGCACTGCAACTCTATAACACGAATACTGTAATCAGAAACGACATTTGAAAAGCTAACTAAATCCACGTGCCACAATGTTTTGATCCATAATAATATCATAAATTCGTAAGTAACTCTGTTTACTACGCTTTAATGCCTAACCCGCTCATTTTGATAAAAAATTTTATGGAGATAGCTTGCATGTTTAGAAACAACTCAGGCTACTTTAAAAAATATATAGTGCAAGATATTTATCAATCTCAAGAATACAACGCGAAATATGGAACACTAATTACTCTCTTAAAAAGTTTTTACTCTTTGACTTTTGAACTTTTATCATATTTCTGAAAATACTTTCAATGTTTGATGTGTTCTACACAATAAGATTCAACGTAACGAATATAATGCATATACAATCCTCTACGTGTGTTATCTATACTTCCACAGTAATATAAGTCACAAATCCGTAGCATTTTAATCGCTGAGAATCACATGTTGCTTATAAATTAAAGCTTGCGTTCAAATTTGTGCTAAAAGCTCGCCGTTATGTGGTCATCATTGTTCTTATTCGGTGATGAATTCGCGGATTTGAATCCCGCTCGGGTCATTCCTCTTCTGCTCTTGTCTGCTCATGTGCCTTGTCCTTACCATCATTTTATCATCACTGACGTGCAAGTCACCGAAGTGGCGTCATATAACAAACATTCACCGATCCCCCGAACGTCTCAACCAAGGTCTCCCAGCCAGTAAAGCCATGAGAACATCATTTTATTTTACTGAAACACTACCGCAGCGATTGGTAACAGTTAGAATATAATGATTATACAATCGTCAACGTGTCTAAACCACTTCAATACACACTTCCATACTGACGTTATAAATGCGAAAGTAACTCGGCCTTTTATATTTTTACGACTCTACCGTTGAACCGATTCCCATGGTATTTGGTATTTGGAGATAGCTTGAAACTGACAGAGCCGAAGCTACTGTAGAGAGCTGCATCTTTTTGAATATTATTAAGGTTTTTAAATATGGTATAAGTGAGTGATATGGAAACGACACTGGCGCGACCCTCGGCGACTTCTTATGTTTGTAGATTAATTCGTGACAATACAAATCCACTGTTATTAAGCTCATGGTTTATGATATTGAGTTGCTACACAATCTGGCATTGCTGCAGAGTTCTGATGGAGGTACAACAATAAAATCAACTATAGCTATAAACCTCGTAAACGTAAGTCAGATTTATGGAATAGTTCTAAGAGAGCTGAAGCTGCGAAAGTTACTCGAATCCAGCAAATTTCCGTCCGTCGAAAACTGGATACAGAGCGTCAGGTGGCATAAAGAGCTACAGAGACTCACAAGCCTGTCGCATTTTAGACGCTGAGCGTCACGTGTCTCTTATAGCTTCCAAGACACTTGAAGACTCGCAACGACGACATCATTTAAAGGCTGTGTGAAAACCGGGACCTACCTTTACTTGTGGAACGTGGGAAGCTTTTGGTGAGGCTGCATTTTACCGTAATTTATTAATGTACTACGTTGCTCGTAAATTAGTCGTCTAGTGTGATGGATCAAAAATGTAGACACTGTACTCAGTTCATTAAAATGGAAGGAACAAGTGGTTGGTATGTCTTACTCAGGAGGTAAAATCTCACATCCAGTACTAGGTGAGCCAGGGGAATCCCTTAAAACTCTAATTCTGCACGAAAGTAATGGATCGAGCCATTTTAAATGTAATTGTAAAATATTAAGCAAGCTTTCAGATTCGACGCGCAACAAAATAATAGAAACACACTCATAATGTACCTACATACCAACACTGTATACATTTTTATATATACTTCTCTACACCACTTTATACGCTGACACCACGTAAAATTACTCATCGTGACAAAACAGTTGATATGCAACCGCAGCAGCGGGTAACATCTAGTAAATTACATAACAATGAGTTGAACAGCTACTCGTCCTATTATATGAACATATTTTAGACCGACGATGAAACAAATGTGACTAAAATAAAACAAATTATTATTTACAAATGTTCTTTCCGTGATATTTACTTAATCAGAGTACATTATATTTATTTAATAGGACTAATAGGAACTGTCATGTAAGAGTAAGCACATCAGGCTTAGGACTAATTAGTACAAACGTATCTGAAATGTAAAAGTCGTGATTTGGTGTCCATGTAATTGGCTGCAATTTGGCGAAAATTCACATGCTACTCTTCAATCACCACTCAGCCATGTTTCGCATTGAATGTTTCGTTGTGTTAACCGATACAATGTTGCTCCACCAGAGTATCTTCGGATTTTGCGGCGGGATCTTCCAGGATTGCTTAAGGAAACTCTTTTTACGAAAAGTTCGGGAATGTGACAGACACATTATATCCCACTGGTACATATCGCTGCTGACGCGCCCGTATGGTCCCAGGTGGACAGGTCGAGAAGAGCCAATACGTAGGCCACCAATATCACCTGTATCCAATTCTCTAGTGTTATAAAACTTTACGAGATTCTTCGAAGGTTGTAACCTCCCCACAGAAATTTTAAAATGACAATACTTAATAGAAATGGAGCCAAGTGTAACCTTCCCGCAAAAACATTAATGACAAAGACAATTAAACAAAATTTAGCTATCTGACCCAAGTATAAGCTCCCATAAAATAAAAGTCAATTCAGTGATAATAAAATTTCAGTGACAATGAAAATGGAAATAAACCGAAATGTCAGTCTTTGGCCCTGTGCAAAAATCAGAATCAATCTCTTACCTCAGTATGTCTGCATGAGAAATATCTGCTCTTATTCCGCGCCACAGCTTGGACGAAATGCATCGCAATAATTATATTTTTTTTAAGTTATCTGAAAATTTTCTTTAAGGAAATGGAAGGAAATCGAATGATTCTTTAGTTAAAAATTGCTTTGAAATCAGATTATTATTGGGGCGATTCTTTAAAGTCAATTACAATGAATGTACATTAGATTATCTGATGAGCGCAAAGCTGCATGAATACTTATTTAATAAAAATATACCTCATCCTGAATCTCGACCATTGCGGTGCCGACGCCCGCCGACTGCTCTGGGCTACCACTACTGAACTCTCTCGCAACTAGACCGCAACTCTACTCGGCTACAACTGCCGACAGACAACTGTACTGCACTCGACAGACAGCTCGCTACTACTGCCTCTGGTCAGAGATTCTGTGCCTCACCATCGCCGCCGCACAACATACGTGTTTCAAGGTCTTCTAAAGAATACGTAGCTCAATCCAAAGAAGAGATCAGTAAGATCAGTATGGCATCCAAATGCGACACCGAAACATGCAACAACTCATTAAAAGTTACGCGGGTGTAGTTTGCTGGTTTTTTTGTCTTCAGGGTATAGAAATGAAACAAATAAATGACTTTTACCTGTGACCGTCTTCCCTACGATAAGATTCGAAGAACCTCACTTGATGATCTACTGCTCTTCGGACCGTGATATGGTTGGATTCTGCCTCACTTACCTCAAGGACTTTGATTGCTGATTAAAATTTATTGGTTAATGAAGGAGACAGGGGTCGACTGCAACGAGTAACAGAGAGCTAAAAGAAAAGCAGAACTATTCTCGTAAATAAATTGAAACGTGAGCAGTGTCTATACAAATAGATGGTACTAGCCACTCCACAATTTCGGACTACACGAGCAATCCTCAGGTTTGCTGTGGGCCAAGCCACGAGTACACGGAAGGACATAAAATATGGAAAAAGATAACGATAACTACTCCAATCCTTAAAGAGAATTTTGATGCAGCTTAATAAAGTCGAACACCGGGATTCGAATCACGAATTAAAGAGCAATGAATGGAAACAGGTTGCGAGCACACTGAGAGGAGCAACGCGACAAAGACTACCGAATTAACATTCATAAAATCATGGGTCCGATCTCTCGCGGTGCAAAACGAATACTTGTGTCTTAAACAGGATCGTCTTTGCAGCGAGCGTTCTATCACGAATGACTTGATGAAAATTGAGTGTTACTGTGCCTGATTGCTTCCATGGAAACGAAGAACTGAAGCGCAAAATGGGCGAGCCCAAAATGTACAGCCTCGAACTGAGCCTACTAAGCACTGGAACGAACTGAGACCGAGAGAGCATCTCACAGTAGTTTTGTAAACTCGGGTCCTCGCACACTGTGTAGTTAAGGAGCAAGTGGTCCCTGTTGACAACTTGAGAGGGGCGGGAATGCTGACGGTCGCTTAGGCAGTCAGCCGAGGAGCATTCGGCCCTCCCACGCGCGGGTTGGCATCACTACGGCGGTGCCACGGACCTGGACGTCGGAGGCCGGTGTTCCTCCTCGTAATCGTCGCCTTGGCGTGTATTTTTGAAACCAACGGCAAGTGAATCTTCTGCAGTTCAATGCCATTTAGAGAAATTTATAAGTTATCTGACAAGTGAACGCAGAAATTTCTGCGCTGCCACCACTTGATAATTCTATACTCAGGTAATTTATCTGTGGTTACATATAGCTTGAAGACAATTACTTTTAGTGCATAACTAAACAAATTAAATTTATCGTCCTTTTAATATAGAAATATGCAGATAACTACCACTGAACTTGTAGGTGTATAAGCAACACGATACTTTGATGGGAACAGCAGTTTTAATTTTATTTTACTCGCTCTGTCTTTGTGTGTGCTGTGGTCTGGACAGCTATAGATATTTCGACATGTGCTCTAAACGTCTCTGGAAAATTGCTGTTTTACAAGTGAACAGTTCATTGTAACATTAACGTGCTGAAGTAGTAGTAATATGACCACTGTTACGATGATTTTGCTCGCGGCCCGAAACTACACATCGAGCGAATGAAAAACTGAAATTTGCAGCTTTGGCATCTATACTGATTAACGAAAGTTGCTGCCTACAATTATTCCAGCATGCTGGAAGTTCGTAGTATTGTATTTTTGGGTAAGCCGTGGATGAGAATTGAAACCAGTTACGGGAGGATTCATTCAAGATGTATACGTATAATATGGATTTGTAGTAACTGTCACAATTTCAGGCCGAATCCAGCAGCGGATTGTAAGCAGCCATTTGAAATTATCTTTCAAACTATTTGTATGCGGACGCATCCTTACCAGAAAATTTTTAGCACTTTTATCTAGCACTTTCAAGCGTGTCGGTAGACGTGTAGGCCTACTTAATAAAGCTTATTTTTCGGATTTAACCTTTGAAATATTCTGTTTTTCTTGGCTGCATAACACGTAGCGGTAACTTATACGGAGTCACAGGACATAACTTTCGCTCCGGGTACTGAATGCCTTGTTGAGTTGTGAAATAAAAAGACAAGCGTCTGGGCAGATAAGAAGTGGCAGTTCCTTTCTCCGCCACGGGCGCTGGCTGGCGGTGTGTCGGCCGACAAGCGCAGCGACGCCTTCTGTTCGCCTGCCACCGGCGACGCACTGGTTAGTAACGCTGAGCCGCCGAAGGCCGCCCCCGGTTGCTTAATGGCGCCGGAATGAGCAAGCACCGCTAAACAAGCCGCAAGGTGCAGCGCAGCCACGTCAGCAAGCTGCCCCCACGCCTTGTGGCTGTCCGCAGCACGTATCAACTAGCCCCGTGTGCAGGACCGATTTAAGACTAAGCGAGGAACGAAGCTCTGATGAACTTTGGGGAACACGAGCTGGTAATATGTATTCCTGCATTTAATAGCACTAATTGTCTTCCATATAATACGTGAAAGTAACTTCTAAAAATTTATTTCGGTAATTTAATCAACTGTACAAAATGTACGTTGTCGTCGAAGTATAGCGAATACATTTGATGATTCCGTATTGGAAGTGCTCTGTTAATGAACATACGTGATCCAAATCACAACCACCTGCGTAATAGCATGTTCATTTACACTACTGGCCATTACAACTACTACACCAAGAAGAAATGCAGATGATAAACGGGTATTCATTGGACAAATATATTATACTCGAGCTGACATGTGATTACATTTTCACGCAATTTGGGTGCATAGATCCTGAGAAATCAGTGCCCAGAACAGCCACCTCTGGCCGTAATAACGGCCTTGATACGCCTGGACATTGAGTCAAACAGAGCTTGGATGGCGTGTACAGGTACAGCTGCCATGCAGCTTCAACACGATACCATAGTTCATCAAGAGTTGTGACTGGCGTATTGTGACGAGCCAGTTGCTCGGCCACCATTGACCAGACGTTTTCAATTGGTGAGAGATCTGGAGGATGTGCTGACCAGGGCAGAAGTCGATCAATTTCTGTACCCAGAAAGACCCGTACAGGACCTGCAACATGCGGTCGTACATTATCCTGCTGAAATGTAGGGTTTCGCAGGGATCGAATGAAGGGTAGACCCACGGGTCGTAACAAATCTGAAATGTAGCGTCCACTTTTCAAAGTGCCTTCAATGCGAACAAGAGGTGACCGAGATGTGTAACCAATGGCACTCCATACCATCACGCCGGGTGATACGCCAATATGGCGATGACGAATACACGCTTCCAATGTGCGTTCACCGCGATGTCGCCAAACACGGATGCGACCATCATGATGCTGTAAACATAACCTGGATTCATACGAAAAAATGACGTTTTGCCATTCGTGCACCCAGGTTCGTCGTTGAGTGCCCCATCGCAGGCGCCCCTGTCTGTGATGCAGCGTCAATGGTCTCCGAGCTGATAGTCCATGTTGCTACAAACGTCGTCGAACTGTTCGTGCAGATGGTTGTTGTCTTGGAAACGTCCCCATCTGTTGACTCAGGGATCGAGACGTGGCTGTACAATCCGTTACAGCCATGCGGATAAGATGCCTGTCATCTCGACTGCTAGTGATATGAGGCCGTTGGGATCCAGCATGGCTTTCTGTATTACCCTCCTGAACCAACCGATTCCATATTCTGCCAACAGTCGTTAGATCTGGACCAACACGGGCAGCAAAGTCTCGATACGATAAACCAAAATCGCGATAGGCTACAATCCGACCTTTATCAAAGTCGGAAACGTGATGGTACGCATTTCTCCTCCTACACGAGGCATCACAACAACGTTTCACCAGGCAACGCCGGTCAACTGCTGTTTGTGTATGAGAAATCGGTTGGAAACTTTCCTCATGTCAGCACGTTGCAAGTGTCGCCACTGGCGCCAACCTTGTGTGAATGCTCTGAAAAGCTAATCATTTGCATATCACAGCATCTTCTTCCTGTCGGTGAAATTTTGCGTTTGTAGCAAGTCATCTTCGTGGTGTAGCAACTTTAATTGCCAGTAGTGTAGATCTCTTCGTGATGTACAACGCCTGTTCTGTAGTGCCTGTCACTGGAGTTTGCTAACAACCTAGTGTAACGCTCTCGTGCGGACTAAACGATGCCGTGACGAAACGCGCAGCTCTTCGTTGTATTTTCTCCATTTTTTCTATAAGTCCTATCAAGAGTGCGTACCAGACCGATGAACAGTACTCAAGAACAAGTCGGTAGTCACTGCTTTATTGGATGAATTACATTTCCCCAAGTTTCTTCCAGTCGATCAGTCTGGCATCTGCTTTTCCTGCTTTTTGGTTTTTGTGGTCATTCCACATAAGTTCGTTCCGGATCGATATTCATAGATATTTTGAGGTCGTTACTGTTCCCAAGCAAACCTCGAGACCTTTATTTCTTCTCCCGAGACTTTAATATCTAATTCCAATTTTTCTTTGATTTCCTTTTCACAAGTTAAAATCCAAGGAGGTGAAATAAAAACTCTGAGGTTTGCCTTTGACCTAGCAGAGCAGCTGAAAGGAATGGACAGTGTCTCTAGAGGAGGATATAAGATGAACATCATTAAAAGCAATAAAAGGATAATGACATGCAGCCAGATCAAATCAAATTATGCTGACTTATGAAACGACACTAAAAGTAGTAGAGGAGTTTTCCTGTTTGAGCAGCAAAATAACTGATGACGGCCAACGTTGAGGGGATATAAAATGTATACTGGCAGTCACAAGAAAATCGTTTCTGATGAAGAGAAGCTGTTATCATCGAATACAGATTTGAGTGTTAGGAAGGCTTTTCTGACGGTGTTTGTATGGAAAGTAGTCACATATGGAAGTGAAACATTGACGAAAAACAGTTTAGACGAGACGACAGTAGAATTTTTTGAAATGTGATGGTACAGAAGAATGCTGAAGATTAGAGGGATGGATCACATAATTAATGAAGAGGTATTGAACAGAACTAGGGAGAAAAGAAATTTGTGGCACAAGTCGACTAGAAGAAGGGATCGGTTGACAGGACAAATTCGGAGACATCAGGTGATCACCAATTTAGTACTGGAGAGAAGCGTTGGAGGTAAAAATCGTAGAGGGACACAAAGAGACGAACACAGTAAGGAAATTCTGAAGGATGTTGCTTACAGTAGCTAGTCGGAGATGAATAGGCTCGCACTGGACAAAGTAGCTTGAAGAGCTGCTGAAACCTGTCTTTGGACTGAAGACAACAATAACAACAACAACACTGTTTTCAGAAAGTTTTGATTAATAGCGTAGTTGTACATTAGTGAATTTCTTTTCCCATGTATGCGGTAAAACGTTACCTTTATTTACGTTCATTTAATTGCCAGGGCCTACACCATTCATCGGACGTTTGTAAATGCTTCTGAAAATTGCTACTGTTTCTGCGCTTATATCTTTTTATAGACTACTACATCATAGGCGAGCTAGGTTAAAAGCTTCCGACCCAAGCAACTGCATCATTTAAATCATTGTAAACGCTAACGGTCCTACTACGCTTCCTTGGGAATCCTTGAAATCACCTTTACATTCGTCATTTTTGTTCCTTGAAGATCAACGTGACGAGTTCTGTCTGCAAGGAAGTCTTGAATCCAGTCGCAAATCTGGTCGTTAATCTAGTATTTTTCACGAAACGGCAGTGGATGGAGGTCTCAAATGCCTTCCTGACATCAAGGGACACAGCATCAGTTGGAGCGCCGATGACAACTGTACTGTAGATCTAATGCCGCTCACTAGATACGTTTCCTTGCTCGAGCGACCCACGACAAACTGCTGGTAGAAGGGGACAAAGTTCATTTGCATAATCTATGTAGAATCATAAGGCAGCTTATCTGGTCGTGATGTCTTTCTCACTAGAAAGCGATTGTAACTGTTTTTTCTATTTCGCTATCAGTTATCTCTACATCTGCCTTTGCGAGGATCGTACGATGGTTGAAAGGGGGGAATCTACTACGATCTTCAGCGGTGAAACGATTTGGAAAGACCGAATACAGTATTTCGGCCGTATCTCTGTAATTCTCCTTTTCGGTGCCGTTATGGTCAATGAGTGAATGAGCAGATAATATCGAACCACTTACTGATCTTACATAAGACTCCTAGGGTTTTAGTCACACCGGCCGACAAAATATTACTTTCAGAGTCACTGAAAGCTTCACTCATTGCTCTCCTTATGCTCAGTTTCGCATCTTTCAGCATTTGTTGTGGCCGTGCGGTTCTAGGCGCTTCAGTCTGGAGCCGCGTGACCGCTACGATCGCAGGTTCGAATCCTGCCTCGGGCATGGATGTGTGTGACGTCCTTAGGTTGGTTTAAGTAGTTCTAAGTTCTAGGGGACTGATGACCACAGATGTTAAGTCCCATAGTGCTCAGAGCCATTTGAACCATTCTTTTTCAGCTTTTGTTTGCAGTTAGGTTTTGACTTGTCTTGAATCTGTGATAAAGTTCTCTTCGTTTACGAAGCAGTTTTCTAACATGCCTATTAAATCGCAGTGGTGTTCCACATCCCTTAAGACTTAGGTCAGAACATACGAGGTCACTCCAAAAGAAATGCACACTATTTTTGTAAAAATACAGTTTTCATTCTGCATGTGTGGAAGTTTTACAGTGTGTAATACATCCTTCCCGCTTGTTTTCAAACTTAGTTCAACCTGTCCCCGTGAGTGGCGCCGTCAGAGGCAACGTGCTGTCATGGAATTCCTGTGCTGTGAAAACGAGATAGTGGGAAACATCCACAAAAGATTGAAAAAGGTGTTTGGAGGTGTTGCTGTCGATTGCAATACAGTTAGTCAGTGGGCAAGCAGGTTATGGGATGAAGGCGGGCATGGCAATATTGAGGATTGTCCTCACAGCGGTAGGCCCCGTACTGCACACACTCCAGACAATGTGCAGAGAGTTAACGAATTGGTGACTGCTGACAGACGCAGCACGGTGAACGAATTATCACGCTACGTTGGGATAGAAGAAGGAAGTGTTTGCAGAATACTGAAAGTGTTGGCGTTAAAAAAGGTTTGTGCCAGGTGGGTTCACAGGATGTTGACAGTGGCTCAAAAAGAAACAAGAAAAACGGTATGCAGTGAACCTTTTTGAACATTATGAGAATGGTGGAGTTGAATTTCTTGGAAGAATTGTGACAAATGATGAAACATGGCTCAATCATTTTTCACCAGAGACGAAGAGGCAATCAATGGAGTGGCACTATGCAAATCCACCCAAGAAAAAAATTCAAAACCACACCTTCTGCTGAAAAAGTTATGGCTACAGTGTTTTTCGATTCTGAAGGACTCTTGCTTGTGGACATCATGCCAAGTGGAACCACCATAAGTTCTAGTGCATATGTGACGACACTGAAGAAACTTCAAGCTCGACTGAGTCACGTTCGACCACATCGACAAAAGCAGGATATTTTGCACGGCCACGTGTCAGTCAAGAAACTATGGAAGCCATCACAAAATTTCGGATGGACAACACTGAAACACCTGTCTTACAGTCCTGACCTAGCTCCATGTGACTATCATCTCTTTGGGAAACTGAAAGACTCTCTTCGTGGAACAAGGTTTGAAGATGATGACTCCCTTGTACACGATGCTAAACAGTGGCTCCAGCAGGTTGGTCCAGAATTTTACCGTGTGGGTGTACAGGTGCTGGTGCCAAGATGGCATCTTCATACATTACAACTTTCAAACATGTAGAATAAAAGACGGATTTCAAAAAAAAATAGTGTGCATTTCTTTTGGAGTGACGCTCGTACTTGTGCAATGCATATAAAAAAACGCTCTTGAAATTTCCTGGCAAATTAAAACTGTGTGCCGGACCGAGACTCGAACTCAGGACCTTTGCCTTTTCGCGGGCAAGTGCTCTACCAACTTAGCTACCCAAGCATGACTCACGCCCGACCTCACAGCTTTACTTCTGCCAATACCTCGTCTCCTACCTTCCAAACTTTTGTAAAGAAAAATTACACAGAATACGATTGTCGGCAACTGACAGATGTGGAGAGTGTGCCCTCATAGACAACTTGCTACACAGATGTGTCTGCGGAGAAAATAAACTGGTCTGGGAATGGTGCAGAATGAACCTTGCCTCTATCTGCAGGACAGCTAGACAGACAATCTCCATCACATCGATGTTGCAACCTGATGGCACTTACTACCCCATCACGAAGAAAAATATATGGACATGGCTGACAGAACATACTCTGCATTACCTAATTCAAGCCGAAGATGCGCCATCTTACTAGGGCTACAGAGTATATCTAGCCACACAAGCGCAACTGCTGATGAAGGATGACAAATACAGACAAAAGTTCGCGAACTATATACCAGCATTGAGAATAACGACACTATGAACGACAACGACGATGAACAAAAACGAACAAGGAACAACGAAGTAGATGTAAGATGAATGCACTGCGTCCGACTGTTAATAGCGTTGATGGCAGTGTTTTTTTTTTTTTTTTTTTTTTTTTTCCAACCAGTGTGTGGCGCCCGGCCATTGGGCACTCAGTGCTAAGAGAAGACAACTGCCGACATAGGAGATCACATACAAACGGGGAGAAAGAAATGAGACCAAGCTATATGCTTGGGGTATACCATAATAGGCAACCCTCGAGAAGACGAGCGTTGAGTGCCGTCAACGAGCCGAGATGTCTCACGCAAAGAATAGTGGAAACAAACAATTTAAAAAGAAACTTGTTGTATATTAAAAACGTTTAAAATGATAAAAAAAACAAAAAACCAACAAAACACGATGAAAATAAAAGTTTAGCAACAAAGAGTCATCAACAAGGAATGAAACGTTTCCTTTGCTGCAGAAGCAACGCACCTTAAACTTTCCACTGCAGTGACAACACGTTTTCCTTTCTTGGATGCAGAAAAGCGTCCTTTGTGTTCAACGTTCTTTTAATGGCATAGAAGCCAGGCCGAGAAGGCAGAAATTGGCGAGCGCAAGGATGGGTTGAAGGGGAGGAAGGAGACCCAAAAAAATAAAGAAAAAAAGAAAAAAAAATTAAAAAAAAAACAAAAAAAGTTGGTAGAGCACTTGCCCGCGAAAGGCAAAGGTCCTGAGTTCGATTCTCAGTCCGGCACACAGTTTTAATCTGCCAGCAAGTTTCATATCAGTGCACACTCCGCTGCAGTGTGATAATCTCATTCTGTGAAACGCTCTTGAATTCTTTCCGTTTTTGCTCATCTTCGTCCCAGTACCAAATATTCGATGCTGACTGCTCAGATACTCTGAAATTTGAATCCGATGACTCTTGTTGACCAAATATATTTTCCTACCTTTCTTACTATTCCTTGTAACACTCGTAGTCACAGAGGCTATCACAGCCTTATGATCACCGATGCGCTTCTTTAAGTTAACTGACTCGAGAGGTTTAGGTCTGTTTGTTGCTGTATGAGTTCCGCAGCTAGTGGTCGTGCGGTAGCGTTCTCGCTTCACACGCCCGGGTTCCCGGGTTCGATTCCCGGCGGGATCAGGGATGTTCTCTGCCTCGCGATGACTGGGTGTTGTGTGATGTCCTTCGGTTAGTTAGGTTTAAGTAGTTCTGAGTTCTAGGGGACTGATGACCATAGATGTTAAGTCCTATAGTGCTCAGAGCCTTCTTATTTTTTTATTTGTTTTTATTTTTTTATTTTTTATTTATTTATTTATTTATTTTATTTTATTTTATTTTATTTTTTGCTACAAAGTCTAATACGTTACCTTCAGGAGTTGGTTCTATGATTATTTGCTCAACCTAATCTTCGGACAAGGCATCCAGAATAATGTCACACGGACTCCTATGCCTGGCACCACTTTAGACAGCATGACTCTCCTAGTGTGTACCTGGCAAGTGTAAATTTTCCACTATTAAAATAGCACGATCTGTAGAGTTATTCTCGGAAATCTGCAAGTTCTCTCTGAAGAGCTGCACCACTACAGTTCCAGACACAGGTGATCTACAGAAGCATGGGATTACCACTTTTGACCCACTTTTCATGCTTAAATTCACCCATGTTAACTCACACTCGGAATTCATAATAAACTCTCTAGATATAATCGAATTCCATACAGCAACAAAGACCCCGCCACCATTGCCGACTAACTTATCTTAACGATAAATATTCAGACAACTTTCTGTTCCTAATACTGTGTGGCATTATAACTTTCAGTGGGTGATACTAATTTTGGTAGCTTCATTTTACTAATAACATATTAACGTTTTCTGTCTGGGATTTGCGGGGAAGAGGATTCTCTGAGAATACTGAGAGTAATGTTTTCCGCCACTGTGTTGTCCTCTCCCTGCCAGTAGCGTGATCCCGCAGCAGACCAGTTTCTCCGAGGTGCTCGTTCGCAGGCGCCAGACAGTAGCTATCTGTTTTTTGTAAAAGTTGCTTTTGTCAGTTGTTTTTCGCATTTGGGGTCCTGGTCGTCGATAGCATGGTTGCCCATTCGTCTATGCTCAGAATATGCTTTCCTTGTGCGCTAGTATTGCCACAAGGTGACATTCAGTATCGTGATGGGTGCGGTCGTAAAGTTTTGACTCATCACTACATGTCCCAGATGGGTTTTTGTGAACAAAAAGTCTACATCCATAATGACGATAATTTCGTCTGGTTTGATTTGAGCCGCGCGGTGTGGCCGCGCGGTTTGAGGCGCCGTATCACGGATTATGCAGCCCCTTCCGCCGGAGGTTCGAGTCCTCCCTCGGGCATGGGTGTGTGTGTCGTTCATAGCATAAGTTAGTTTAAGTAGTGTGTAAGTCTAGGGACCGATGACCTCAGCAGTTTGGTCCCTTAGGAATTCACACACAATTGAACATTTTTTGATTTGAATCGCTTAATTTCGTCGACAGTTAGGTTAAAAACTACCATAGTGATGCATGGAAACTGGTGCTTGTTGCTGAAAGCTGACAGAGAAAAAAGGCTGAGTTACCCGCAATCTTAAATTAATCGCTTCCTCGTTCATAGACCTCGAGATAGTATCGGGTATCATATGGAAGTGCAGTGACTTTCTGACGTTGCACAATTCAACCATGTAATTACCGACAATAGCGATAGAGGAAGTCGTAGATAGGTCCAATTGCCCATTACTGAACCCAGCAATGTTTCGCGACTGCTGTATCTGCATGTTAACTGGATATACATCCTAATCTCTTTCCCCCTCTTGGTCCATCTGCTCCTCGTCCCCTCTTTCAGCATCTCCTGCTCATCCTCCGCCTCTCTCTGTCCATCACTTCCTTCTTTACGTTTAAATCTATTATGAGGAAGAAAACAGAACAAAACGCAGATGCGAACACAGCTTTTGTTTAAAATTTTTACGTAAGGGAAAAGAAGGCATGTAAGAGAAACAGTGATTCTGCTAGTTTGAATGCCCTGCTATCCTACTTAAAACCTATTGCGACAAAGAAACGTAACCTCTCTTTTTCACAGCACAGCAATGCACACCATTTTATTTCCCGCAGTCAGTTATCGTAGAAAACCTATACAACAGGAACGTTCACACTATATCGAACATGTCTGCGTCGATTCGTATAGGCGGATATTGGTACTGTGACTAAAAATTTATTATCCTTACGTATCCCCTTAGTAAAATTAAGAATAACAATGCTGGTAATCCTCTTACGTTATTCGATTTTCAAACAGCTGAGCAAAACTTAATGTACTCAGATATTTCTCTCTTTACTTATTCTAATCATCACTAAACTGACACACAATATTTTTTTAACGCAAAGCATTCTGACTTTCAATAATCCGTACAAAAGAATGGCCCTGACTAAAAATAACCTATACCTTTCATGAATCACTTACCTCACGAAAATCTTCGTTACTCGAACTACTGCAATACAGCGAGCGCTAATACTACCAGCTAAATAAAAGATTCTAGCTACTAAAGGCACTAACTACTGATAGACCGAGTTAGCAAATGAAAGATTTTGGTAGAGAACAAACAATGTATTTACCTTAATAGTGTTCAAAAGTCATATTATATATATCAGTTCATGACATACAGTCCTACAAATTTCCTTTTTCAGACGGACACACGTCCAGATCGTCCACCCTCAAAATTCTGCCATCTCTATCCCCACATCCACCACTGCTGGCGACTCAGCTCCAACTGCACAACGCTACGCACAGTTCACATCCAACTGCCCAACACTACAATAGTGAATATGCCAACCAGCCACAGATTGCACACAGCACAGTCAGTGATTTTCATACAGAGCGCTACGTGGCGTTACCAACATAAAAACCTATACAGCCTACTTACATAGCCCCATGCTCCCCATAAAAATTTTACAAATTGTTTTGGGCATTGGCCAATACATAATTGCTAAAAAAATTTGTATTAACGCTAACAAATATATCAAATGCACACACTTATCGATACAATGTTGGTCAAAAGCAAAAATTTTCTCACAGTCCATAAAGACAGTCCTGATCATTCATCACAGTAGTAACTGCATTTTTTTCTCAAAGTCTGAGCAGTAAAACAAAATGCACATGGAAGTAGTGGCTTTCCATGCAGTCTTGAAGAAGTAGTGTTGTCCTTCCAATGGAAAGACAGTGCTAACTCTTGACATGCAGACAGGTGATGGGCCACAGCAGAGCAAACCCACAGGAGAGTCAGTCGAACTTTTGAAGAATATTCTTAGGCAGGTCATCACAGAACAGACCCACTGTAGTCCTGGTAGAGATTATGGTACTGGTGGACCACCAGAGGTGCAGACCCCCTGTAGTCCTTATTGAAATGGCCAGCAGCCATCTGCTACGACTTTGCGGCTGCACAATCACCAACGAAGAGTCTTGCAGGTAATATAACAAGTCCATGAACCACCACTTGTGCACTCACAAACTCTTTGGTATGTCCTTAGAACCAGCAATGCTATTAACCAGTCCCTTGCTAAATTATCAACACACGTGCAAGCACTAACAGGCCCTTTTTTTCTCACATATTGTGCATATACTATGACGAACAGAAATGTGTGCAGTGAAATGAAACTTAATTTGAAGAACTGGTGTCTATACAATTACAAATTTACAACATGAGAATACAATTACAAAGGTACAAAATACATAATTAAAGAACATAATAATACAGATAACATTTGTAGTAATACAGGCTTTACAAAAGAATAGAAATAAACATATACACCAGTGTTACAGGAATTATGACATAAGTAAATAATTAAATAAATGAGCTTTCGAAACATTCACTTCACATGTAAGCAATAAAACAGAACAGAATAAATAATGTCCAAACATCTTTACAAAGTAAATAACATGGTATTAGAAAAATTCTACAACATAACTTTTATCAAATACACATATAAAGACAGGAAGAACACAAATACACAAGAGTACACAAACACATAGCAGGATAACACAAAAGGATAGGACAGGGTTTGTTTTGCTGCAGTATTTATCGTATTTGATTTGCAAACAAAACTTTCTTTACTTCTTGGAGATCTCCCTTAGTTCATCATGATTCCCAAAATGTCCTACCTATAACTGCTTTCTGTATTCTATTCATATCCTCTTTTCAAAGTAATTATTCTTCATTGTGCACAATTTTTTCTTTGCCAAACCGTTTTTATATAACTCCTAAATGCATTTCTTCCAATTCATCACAACCCATTCTCTTAGGTAGCCTACCCACTTTTAAGCTAACTTAAATCTACTGAGCTCAGATACATATATATGCTAAGGGGCGAGGTAATGCAGCAGCACAAAACAATTGACACAAGCAGCAATAACAAAAAATGCAAATTGGCAAAGCAAGCAGGTGTATATCTAAATTAGCATAGCAAATGCGACATTACAACTAATATGAGCCAATGTGCAGCAACAAGGGAAATAAATCAGTAGTAAAACTGGCTTAATACAAAGTAAAATGCCTGGCAAACAGCAGCAGCAAATGCAATAACTTATACCTAAACATGATAAAGCTCAAAAAGAAAAAATATTACAGTAAAGACAGGAAATGTCTAATACCTAAGTCAGATCTTAACACTAGAGTGATGCATCAGAAAAACATATTCTGCCAAAAAAGTTACCAAATTATAGTATGAAGGCTTTCACAACCGGATGACATCTTCTGGTAAACCTTCAGCTGAAGGGTTTCATGGACCACGACCTTACATCCTGGAAGGTTTACCAGAAGTTACCAAATCGTTGAGAAAACTATGTATGCAATTCCTGTGAAGAGAAATGTCTCCTTGTGCTCCCTTTTCTAAGAAAGTATATCATAAAATTATTCTTTACTGGGTCTGTAGGCAGAAAACTTTTCTATTAGTACATCTCTTTAATTTTATTTTAACCAATGTTGCAGTGCAGCTAGAAACTAGATATTCAACCAAATGAGCAAATATATACATAAAGAAGGCGTGAAACGTCATTCACTAGCGATATGGCATTTCATAAGAGAGTAAAAAATTTCTCAACTAGCAAGACAATGACGTAAAATGTTTCTCATCACTTCATTAGGCATTTCAGTAAATATCAGAAATTGCGAACTCCAAAGTGTAATCATATGTTTTCAGGTACGAGCGTGTCGTACTTGCGATGCTTTCTACAAAGGAATTTCAATATCGAGGTTAATGGCCTCTTTTTTCTCCACCAGTTCCTCTGAAAGTTACACACTAATGGATTTTTCTTTTTTTTCTTTTTTTTTCAGGCGATTGTCACCCAGGTAGACGCACACAATGCGTTATGTCAAGGTCACTTACCATCCTTACCGAAATATTTACGACAGCAGTGTCTGCTACAGTGACAGTCTCATACAAAAAAGTTTCACAGGTCGAAAAATTACAGTAGAAATGTGTAGAAACTAAATCTCATGAATAGTGGTGTTGCGATACATTCACGCATGTACACACATTTCATAACTCTTAATGTACAATTCTTGGTTTCCAACATCCTTTTTCACAAATCGGATTCCATAAACACTACTGATTATTCCTTACTTTATTACACATACACATATTCGTCGACACTTCTTCAGTATTTCATAATAGTAAATATGAAGCATAATCAAATTCCTCATATAGCATCAGCTTATTGATCAGCAACATACCTCAACAGCATAATACACATAGTCGTCATAATAACATCATCATAGCAGCTTCTTTCAATAATTTCAAAACCTAAAAAAAATTTCTTCTCATTTCAATAGTGTCATCTACCTCAAATTTACTTCAAAAATCATGACCCTATACCAAATACATCATTCAAAGCTCTCATAGTATCACAATGGTTCTGAAAAAATATGAAGCGTTCACAAAGTGTGAACTTATCTAAAATGTGTCACTGATGCAGTAAAAAAAAATGTTTGTCTCTCTCAGTTAAATGAGCATATAGCTGTGTAATTCTGTGTTAGAGAAATATGGTACTGATGTGTAAAGTTGTATATGCAAATAACATATTAGCTTGGACTCCTAGCGCTTGCCACACGCTTAGTACACAAAGTAGGCGTCTACACCCTGAGGATAAATGTAATTATACCCTCAGATGTTACAAATTACAGCAATCGAATGAAATTTACCACCGAAAACTTTATTTGTATCTTTGTAATTCAAAAATCTTTAAAAATAAATGTTTTAAGTACAAAATTAATCACTGAAATACGTGTGCTGTAGTGCTAAACTGTGCGTCTTGTTGTAAGATAATCTCTGTCATTACTCAACGGTAAAAATGTGCCAAGTGTCGTAATTATCGTCGTCCTTAAGCAAAGTTCTGTAGAAGTCAATGTACTTACCTCGTAATAAACAAAAGTGAAATGCTATGCGTATAGATATCGTAGTTATTATGTACATTACCGTGATCAAGAAAGTACTATACTGTAACGTATTGTTGTGCTATGGAAAAGGCTGTCTCATTGTAACTATAGCATAAAGGTTGCTACTGAAACATGTTTTACTTTCGAGAAGAATTCGGAAAAACTGTGTAGATATAAAACAGGCCCAGCGCAAAAGCAATAATATAAATTGTGTCACTCAGTAGTAGTGTCGTGATATAGTCGTGTATCTGTCAAACAAACCAAATGCGAAATCATCTGTAATCTCTCAGAAAGTACTTTAAATCCAGAATGTATTTTCGAGTAAACCAAAATGTTGCATGAAAATCTCATTAGCAGTACCGGTATATGTTCTAAGTATGTAGGATTTCTAGTCGTTACGTAATCGTGCAATTAACATGCAAGAATGTACACACACAATAACACAGTGTTGACTGTTCACTATAACAATGCATTCGTAATTACTGTCTAAATATGTTCCCTAGTTTCTAGACTGGAAAGTTAACTTCAAAACGTTGTTGCAAGTTAACAGTTTCTAAGTGTGACAAAGCGTACTAGTTACGTGAAGTGAAAAATTTTATGGCGATGACTAAGTTAAAAGGCAGATTATCTCTCAATAAACGGTTTTACATGTGAAATGTGGTGCAATCCTTTACTCTTCCCAGTACGCAGAGTTTCAACTTCACCACAATTATCATGTGGTATACGTCGGATTCTGTAAGGTCCATTTTAAATCAGAAAGAATTTGTTACTGAAGTGTTTCTTCTTATGTGACAATTAATGAGCTTTAATGAGAACTTTCTGACCAATATTTAGTATCTTTGCAATTGCTTTACCGTGTAGTTTTCTCCTTTTGTCAGCAGCAGAATTTATACTTTAAATAGCCAAATCATGTATTCGGAAAAGGTACAAGCTCTCTAATTCTGTTTGGTGGTTCTTCATTCTTCAGTACAATAACAGGTGGTAAAGCAGTGGAGTCATGGAGTCATGAGGTATTTCATTCAGCACGTTTTGAAATAAGTGTAAATATCTGTCCCAATACTGACACTTTCTGTGACAGTAAAATCTGCAAAGCTTATTGATTTCTTTCATAATCATTTCAGATGGGTTACAATGTGGTGAGTACAATGATATAAAAACTGGTTTGATTCTACGATTTCGAAGCATGCGCGACCAAGCAGCAGATCCGAATTGTGGCCCGTTGTCTGAAATATCTTTACTAATGTGTCCAACTTCACGTAAGAAATTTTTAACAAAGGCGTTGGAAATAGATCGTCCAGTGGCTTTACGTAACGGAGTGAAAGAAACAAATTTTGAAGTAAGTTCAACAGCAACTAAAACGTACGGAAATCCATTCGATGTTCTGACCAGGGGTGCCAAGAGATCAACAGCAGCAAATTCTTTTAATTTAGAAGGAATGATAGGAAACAACGGAGCACGATGTGAGATAGTAGACGGTTTAGCCTTTTGACAAAGTTTACAAATAGACAAGTCTCTTCGAATTCTCTTTTCTATATTGTTAAAATAACAAGTCGTCAGAAGAATATGATAACATTTTCGTGGACCAAAATGTGCGTAGCTGAAATGACTGTACCAAATGAGCTTATTAACAAAATCGTCACGAATGCAAAGTACCCATAGCTTGCCATCAACAGTGCAGCGTTTGAAGAGTATGTTGTTTCTAACCAGATAATAATGCCGAATCTGTGTGTTTGTCCTTTCATGCCATTTACTTCTGATGTCTTTCCAAATTGGATCCTTATCTTGTTCATGAGCAATGTCCTTTAAAGATGTGGTGATGAAGTTTTCAAAGGCGACTTTCTGAATGTAAAGACTACTGAAATTTTTTTCGAGGTTGCCTCCTTCTGTGTTACTTTTCTCAAGCCCAGCCGGTGCGCGTGACATTGCGTCCGCAACAGTGTTGTCCTTGCCGGGAATGTAGAGTATTGTGAAGTGGAATTCTTGCAGAAATAATGCCCAGCGTTTTAACCTGTCATGATTTAATTTTGAAGACATAAGAAATTGTAATGCACGATGATCACTGTACACTTCTGCTTGTTTACCAGAAAGAAAGAAACGGAATTTGTTAAATGCCCAAACTATAGCTAAAGCTTCTAATTCAGTAACGGAATAATTTTTTCAGATTTTGTTAGTACACGGCTAGCAAAAGCAATGGTTTTCTGAACAGTAGCGTCATTTTATATGGCTTCTTGAAATAAATGGGCACCAAGACCGAATTTAGAAGAATCCGTGCCAAGGCAGAAATCCTGAGACAGATCTGGATGAGCTAGTATTGGCGCGTTAAGTAGCGCTTCTTTCAAAGAGTTGAATTCCAACCGTGCCTGTTCATCCCAGTTAAAAATAGTATTTTTTCCAGTGAGAGAACAAAGTTTTGGTGTTACTGTAATTTGCATATTCAGAAAACGACGGTAAAAAATAATGAGACCTACAAAACTGCGAACTTGTTTTTTTGTGGATGGAACTGGAATGGCTCTGATTGCTTCTAACTTTTCAGGATCCGGCTGAATGCCTTCAGAAGAAATAATATGTCCCAAAAACTTAAACTTTGACCTACCAAATTCAGACTTTTCCAAGTTAAATGTAATTCCAGATTCTGCAAAAATACGTAACACACTGTCGAGGATGCGATTATATTCTTCTCATGAGGCTTCTGCTATTAGTATATCGTCCACGTATAAGGTGATGTGACGTTTTAAGATCTCAGGTAATATGGAATTTAGCCCACGAATGAATGCTGCGGAAGGAATGTTCAAACCAAAAGGAAGTTTCCGAAATTGATAACAAACGCAGAAATATAGAAAAGCTGTGTATTTTCTACATTCTCGATGAAGTTCTACCTGATAAAAGCTGGATCTGAGACCAATAGAAGACAACACTTTTACACCATTAAAATTTTGAAGAAGTTAATCCAACGTTTGCGCCCTGTTTCAGGAATGATGATAGTATTGATTTGTCTCGAATCTAAGACAAGCCTCATCGATTCATTTTTCTTCTCAACAACATGTAATGGATTGTTGTATGAGCTTACTGCAGGCTCAATAATTCCTTCGTCAAGCATATATTGTATTTCTGTTCTAACACGGTCCATATAATGTGCCAGAATTACGTATGGTCTAACACAAAATTTAGTATGCTCACGAACACAAAAATTGGTATTGAAATCCCTTGATTGTTCCTGTTTTGTGAGTAAAAAGAGTGGAATGTTCTTGTAAAATCTCAAAAAGGTCCTGTCTATCAGTGTCATTACAATTCTCAATTGTTTGAATGTCATTCTGAATTAACGCGTTAGTATCAAATACGCCGTCGATATCATCCCTGTCAATACTTGCAGAGTGAATGTTAGTGTCAGGATCCGTCGAAAATTCCGAACTGTTGCCTAACGGGAGGTAAAGCCAATTAATTTCCTCGTCATGGTTTGAGAGTCAGTCTTTAAATTTCATAGCTATTGGCTTACCTTCTTTCTCTAAAATTATTTCAGCATCGTGAGAGTTTGAGATTGCTTTGTATTCATTCAAAAAGTCTACTCCCAATATAATTTCCGTCTACAATAATGCAACAATAATAAAGTTTATAGAGAAACTGTGGCTTTGGCACAAGAATTCTAAGTTGGTTTGTTGGCGTACATATACACTTTTTCCAGCGATTACACATTGTAATTTAATCTTAGGTAACGGAAGTGTGGAGCAATCGTTCGCTTTGTTGCATTTGCTAAAGGCTGTTTCACTAATTAATGAAATGGGACTGCCAAGAGTCAAGTACTGCCATAAATTTTACGTCATTTACTGTAATGTGAATTACAGGATATGCAATGTTGTTAAGTTTTACATCGTGTTCCTGAAGTAAGATGTCTCAAATGTGTTCCAATTTTACATAATTACTAGCTACGGCAGCTACGTCTTCAGCTTCATAAGTACGTTTTGTGGCTGCCAGTGGTGTGAGTCATTGCCTACTGTCTCTTTGTTGGCACACGTCGTTATTGGGATTAGGAGACCTAACTTCTATAAATTCACCTTGCCGAGAGGTCTCTGCCCTGTTTGAATCCCGCCAGTTCTGATAAAATTCAGGTCTATCGTTATGTCGGTAGTTTCTATAGTTTCTTTTTTGTCAGTTATGTGGTGGAGAATTTCTCCCAGAATCGTAACCGCGCGGTGGACCGTTGCGTCTGAAGTAATTCTGTCTCCCTTGATAATAATTATTTTGATTACCATATTGTCTGTTTCTCTGATTATCTCTGTCATAGTCATTACTGCCGAGAGACGATGTTTCCCTGTAACTATTATTACTCTGGCAGTGGTTCTCATATGGGTGGTGTCTGTTTTGGTCACGATTTGCGTTGTAAGAATAGCCTTGTCGTGTCCAGTTATTGTTATCGATATTGTTGTGACAGCTGTGACCTGTAATGATTGTTTTCCTGTTTTCGCATCCTGCGACTGTCTGTGTCAATTTCTAATTCTTGTAAGAGTCCCTGAAAACGTCGTCTTTGCAACGTCCTACCAAAATAATATGTCTTAAATGTTCAGGCAATTTGATGAAGCAAATGCGGATGAGTTCTGAGGGCCTGTATGGGTTTGACAGGTACTGATTCTTGTGCAACATGTCTTCAAAATATTTGACAAGACTGGAAAATTCAGATCGTTCAAAGTGTTTCATTATTGTGATGCTATGTTTTATTCGGTCTTGAGTAACTTGAGATCAATATGCTGAGAGGAAGGCATGATAAAATTCTCCTTCACTGTGACAATCATGAATGACCAATTGAATTCTTACATCTGGTTCATTCTCTAAATAGCAACACATAAATTCTAATCTGTGCTCTGATGACCAGTTGGGAGGAAAACAATGAGAGAATTGATGAAGCCACGCTTTGGATAAATGTCGTTACCAGAATTCTTACGTATAGTAATGAACAGCTTATAGTCAAAGTGTCCGCGGGTCACATGACCGCATTGTTACGTCGTGTCGGCGGTTCCATCTCAAAATTCGGTGCACCTTACCAATTTCTTTCATAATGTCCGAAATGCCCTGTGTTAATATTTTGTGTCTTTCCCGTATTTCGAAGTCCCTCTTCTCGTGTAGGAGCGCGAGTCTCCTCTGAAATAACTAATTCTTGTATTACTTGTGCCAACTGTTCCCGGATTTCTCTTTCGTGTTGCGTATTAATTTGATTCTGATTTTGTTAGAATTTCCTAATTTCTTCGTTCTCTTATGTGTCATTAAAGACTACCGGTCTTGTGTCATTCAGACAATCATCTACCTTCGTAGATAAATTATTTAGCTGATCTGAAAATTCGACTACTTTCCCTGATAATGAACAAATTTCCTCCATGTGTCTTTCTGAACCAGTTTTCAGAGTATCTACTGTGTCCTTTAAGTTTTCCTGAGTTTTTGCAACTGAATCAGTTTTAGCCCGCAAGGTCTCCTGATTTTCGTGAACAATAGCTTGCAGGTCTTTTATGGCTGCTTCGTGATTCTGTAATGCATTTTCATGCCGCGAAAAAATAGGTTAAAAATGCTCACAAATTTTTTTTTTGACATTTCTATTCGATGTTATGTAAGTCAGTAGTTAAATCTTCACATGTTTGTTGAAGTGTTTCTTTAATTTGTTTCTAATTTTATTCCATTTGTTGCTGTGACTTTTTTATTTTGTTCCTTTGTGTGTAACTGTTGCTGTTTATGTCTCTGGTGTTGTTCCATTGTGTCTAACGTTTGAAGCTGTTCCTGTGTTTGTCTCTGATTTTGTTTGATTTGTTGCATTAATTGCAATAATAATTTATTAGGGTCTGGAATCTCTTCCTCTATGCTTTTCGGCAGTGCATTTGCACCGACCACATTCGCATTTTGAAAAGCAGAAGATGTGTCTCGACTTAATTGAGAAAACGGTCAGGACGCAAAACCTTAATCTACAGTATTTGCAAAATTTTATCCTGTCATTTCGGAATCCTGAGGGGAATTGTTGCCGACAGATGCATCGACAATATTTCACTGTTCACTAATTGTTTCAATGACTACACCATTGTTTGCCGCCTGGTCCATTTCCCTATGCACAATTACCAAATTACTATGTTGCACATTAATTAATTCATTACACGGTGGCGCTAACACACTACACTCGTCTTCACTGCCCTTTCTCAGTTTACTTTGGAGCCTAGTATTACGTTTTTCACACGTCATAATTGTCATAATATTTCTCACGATAACACAGAAAAGCACAATTTGACACAATTTGAAGAGTAAAATAAGAAAACACATTAAAATAGCACTGAAAATAATATCTAGTTAACTGAAAGTGAAGTTGCGAAATACTTATTGCAAATGTACATGCATGCTACGGAATTTCTCTCTACAATTACGCGCTAGCAATAAACAATAGCTACACTAATTACACAAACTACAAGAAAAAATCAGAAGATTCCAGTGATGTATCCTCGCCTAAGGGTAGACATATGAAACATCCCCTTAGAAAAATTAAGAAAGTGCTGGTAAACCTCTTAAGTTATTTGATTTTCAAACAGCTGAGGAAAACTGAACGTACTGAGACATTTCTCTCTTTACTTAATCTGATCATCACTAAACTGACACACAATTTTTTTTAGCGCAACGCCATCTGACTTTCGATATCCCCACAAAAGAATGGCCCTGCCTAACAATAACCTATACCTTTCATGAATCACTTACCTCACGAAAATTTTCGTTACTCGAACTAATGCGAACACCAATACTGCGAGCTAAATAAAAAATTCCAACTACTGAAGGCACTAACTACTGATAGGCCTAGTTAGCAAATGAAAGATTTTGGTAGAGAACAAACAATGTATTTACCTTAATAGTGTTCAAAAGTCATATTATATATATCAGTTCATGACATATAGTCTTACAAATTTCCTTTTTCTGACGGACACACGTCCAGATCGTCCGCTCTCAAAATTTTGCCATATCTATCCCCACATCCACCACCGCTGGCGGCTCACCTCCAACTGCACAACGCTACGTACTGTTCACATCCAACTGCCCAACACTACAATAGTGAATATTCCAACAATGCCAACCAGCCACAGATTGCACACAGCACAGGCAGTGATTTTCATACAGAGCGCTACATGGCGTTACCAACATAAAAACATATACAGCCTACTTACAGTATATTATTGGTGCACCGCATTAAGACGGAATTGATGTGTACGTGGTTGTTTAAAACATGAGAAATCACACGGTAAAAGATATTCAGTTTGTAATGGGACACCATGTTCTAAAATAACTTTTTTTTTATAGAAGTAGCCCATACCAGGATTAATCGCGAATCTGGTATAGGCTCTCCGTTGTTTCGCTGAAAGAAATTCAAGTTATTTTGTATACGATCTATTACATTTCAGGCTTAAATGTGTAAAAAGAAATTAATTTGTTAGTACTTTGTACATGCAGTTGAAATAACTCTTGTTCAAGAAATATTTGAAATTACGAAATTTCGGGCATATTTAAAATTCATATTATTAATTGCACAATCTAACGCCAATTATTAAGTTTATTTCTGGATTCACTTATAAAATATTGATGTGGTTCAGTAACGATTCCTCTTTTGTCAGGAAAGTTTGTAAACTCTTTTGCTTTGTAAACTCTTTGGAATATTATGAGTACCGCAGAATGTTAATAGTACTCGTAGTGTGCATGCCGCTGATGGAGACAGACGTATTTATCTGATCGACACTAACAATCTAATTTTGAATATTAAGTGGAAATAATAAAAACGGTGTGATATTGAAAAATGTGACAAAGAATAAAATTCAAGAAATATACAGGCAAATCTTCATAAGTAACTTAGTCATAAGGAACCCACAACAGTAAAACAAAATTTCAGCCGCAAGAATGTACCCTTAGACGCAAGACTTGAAGCCAACAACAAGAGAAAGTGATGATAAGTAAAACTTTTTGTCTTTTGTATATCTTACACTTCTCGAAGCTTTTGAAACTAAGAAAAATTTTAATAGTCATGTGTGGGAGGGTATTTTACTAGTTCTTCAGCAGGACGAAAAAATCTGTAATGTTCCTTTGTTAAGCAGATGACTTTCGTTTTGCTACGATGTTCCTTTGGCATTCCCCAATCCATAAAATATCTGTTGGGGTAAACGTAGAGTTTTGCTCGATACATTAAAGGGCTATGTCAAACGGAATTTTAGTATCTGTATGTGATACTCAGCCGTAAGTTCACTGTCTTAGATGGCGTCGTCATCCTTCTCGTTCTCATCGGTTGTTCGAGTTACAGCGCCAATTGATCGTCAGCTAATTTTCCTTCTGTTGTTCACTCATCATCAGTTGAACTGATCCACTCACTTAAGTCACTGGACTCAACGCCCGATTGTAAAGACAGCGTCACAGATTACGTTTAGTTGGTGTCATAATTCAGTTTTACACACTTTAACATGTAAGGGAAACAATGTATAAAATAATTTTGTGAAAATAACACTTACTGAGCGAATTAGAGACCAATTTCGTACTAAAACTGTCAGAATTACCTGCTGACGCATATCGGAGACGATTAGTCATGGTCAAGTCGAGATCTGACTGTAGCAGCAGCCCACGCAGCCAGCGTAGCTAAACACAGGAAATGAAACGGCCAGACTAAGCGGGGAGCGGACCATCCCAGGTCGGATTAGGTTCTACTGTACCTTGTTGTTTTATATATTCCCTCTGAACTTTTATTAGAGTATAGTGTAAAAATTTGAAGGAAGTCAGTCAAGCACTCTTCGAGATTTTTGCGAAGGACGTTTAGCCTAAACGTAGTACATATGTGTTTATATACGGCATACATTCAAAAATTATGTAGCCGATGTTAGTCCAAACTTTTATCGTACCGTATAAAAATCTGAAATAAATTGGCAAAGAGGTTTTCGAGAGTGTTGGCAACAATGTTACCTAGCATGTACATATTTATAAACAGCATATATTTAAAAATATATACGTTGTTCAAATTGGTTCAAATGGCTCTGAGCACTATGGGACTTAACATCTGAGGTCATCAGTCCCCTAGAACTTAGAACTACTTAAATCTAACTAACCTGAGGACATCACACACATCCATGCCCGAGGCAGGAATCAAACCTGCGACCGTAGTGGTCGCGCGGTTCCTGACTGAAGTGCCTAGAACCGCTCGGCCACACCGGCCGACATATACCGTGTGTCCGTCTAAACATTTATTACGATATCCTACAAAAATTTGAAGTAAATCGCTCTAGACTTCAAGATGTTTGCTAACAACGTTTCAAAATGTGTGTGTGCATGTGTGTGTGTGTGTGTGTGTGTGAGAGAGAGAGAGAGAGAGAGAGAGAGAGAGAGAGAGAGAGAGAGAGAGAAAGAGAGAAACCTAAGCCCATCTAAACGTTTATTAGAGTATCACTGTGAAATTTGTAGTAAATCGGTCAAGAAGTTTTCGAGATTTCTGGTAAAAAGATTAGACATCGACTTCTATTTGTTTAGTAGTGTAGATGACCTTCTTTCGTTATGCTGGTAACGTTATCTTGTTTGACTCTAGTGAAGATCAACTTGAAAATAAATTGAAAAAAAAATTACTTACAGTAACACTAGAAGTCGTAGAAAACAGGCAATGGACTCATGGAACTGCTTGCAAAAAAATTTTGATTTCCTAGCCTCGTTCAAGGAAGTAAAGAGAAGAGGGAAGCCGGTAAACAGAGTACAGTTTTCAAATCGATGATTTCTACCTGTTTAAAATGTTTATTGTTGTGAAGACATGAAGTCTCAAAGGGATACCATTCAAAACTGAATGTTCCTCAGGCAACAACTGTGAGATGCATATCGTCAAGTAGGGGAGAGAATTGTATCTTAATAGACTTGTATGCTTCACCTCTATCCACCCCAGTAATAGTTTAATATGTTTTCTTATTCTGTTAGTAAATGACGGTATTCAATTTTTAATATGCTGCGATCTTTCTGTGAAATTATAAAAAATACTCTGGAAAATTATGGTTTTCCGAATGTGAAAATATGTTCAAAGGTACAGCATGGCTATATACAGAGCAACAAGTATTCGACTGAATTTAAAAAGCGTTGCGATCGAGAAAAATCTTACCAATTCTGTTTTTAACAGACAATTTATTCTCGAAAATGAAGGTATAGTGAAACCTCCAGTATGTAGTCAGATGAGAGGAAATGCAGATGCCAAACAAAGAAGTGAATAACATCAAGTAATCACTCACTTACGTAAACAGCAAGAAGTGAGCTTTTTTATAATCTACAAATATCGCATGACACAACAATACTCTATCATTTTAGATTCCACAGAAGATGCCATAAAGTAATAAGTGAAACGTGTCTCGAAGAAAAAAAATACACTGCAGCAAGGAAATGCGGTTTTTAATTTAAAAATGTATATTTACTACATCATTAATCTACTAGATACAAATAAAGAGTTACATAAAATTCAACAGAAGTATTAACAAAAAACAACTACAATTTAAATACATTTTGAAACAGGAGCTGTTGGAAACAAACATCAGTTTCCATTTTGCAGACCGATGAAACTGTTAATAAATTAGCGGAAGTGCGTTCATTTGCAATGTCACTTGTCCAAAGGTAAAAGACTTTCAGTTTCAAGGTACTATATTGTGTACGACCGACGAAAAATGTAAGTTAATGAGGATGAGTCGGAAAAACAAACCCGTAGTGCTCGTATACAGCATTAGTGGTATCCTGCTTGACAAAGTTACGTCGTTTAAATACCTGGCCGTAACGTTGCAAAGCTTCGAACGAGCATGTGAGTATTGTGGTAAAAAAGTGAATGGTCGACTTCGATTTACTGGGAGACTTCGAGGAAAATGTTGTTCATCTTTAAATGATACGGCAATAGGACGCCAGGGCGACCTCTTCTTGAATACTGCTCAGGTGTTTGGGATCAACACCAGATAGGATTAAAGGAAGACATCTAAGAAATTTAAAGGTGACCTGCTAGTTTTGTAAGCAGTAGGTTCCAACAACACATATATATTACGGAGATGCTTAGGGAACTCAAATGGGAAACACTGGAGGGAAAGCGACGTTCTTTCAGAGGAGCACTGTTGAGAATATTAGACACTAACTGCAGAACAATTGCCGGCCGCGGTGGTCTCGCGGTTCTAGGCGCGCAGACCGGAACCGTGCGACTGCTACGGTCGCAGGTTCGAATCCTGCCTCGGGCATGGATGTGTGTGATGTCCTTAGGTTAGTTAGGTTTAAGTAGTTCTAAGTTCTAGGGGACTGATGACCACAGCAGTTGAGTCCCATAGTGCTCAGAGCCATTTGCAGAACAATTCTACTCCCGTCAAAGTACATTTCCCGTAAGGACCATGAAGATAACATACGAGAAATTAGGGCTCATACGGAGACATATAGAGCCGTTTTTCCCTCGTTCTGTTTGCAAGGGGAACAGGAAAGGAAATGACTAGTAGTGGTATGGGGTAACCTCCGCCATGCGCCGTAAGGTGATAATCGATGTAGACGTATGTGTAGATGTAGACGAAGTATGGCTTCACTGTCCGCATTTTATAGAATAGTCCTAAAATATATAGCGTTTTACTCACCATAAAATACTGTACGTGAAAAGTTAAAAGAATATTCCAAATAGCGTTAATATATTGTACAGCACTTAAATGATTGAGTACGAAACGTAACACGAAATATGCACAGATTCTGCACAAAATGCAACCTCATATCTAATAACAATAGAAACGATAGGTGATCCATATGATCAGTCATTAGACTGAAGTGCTGACCAAACAAAGTCGTGTGATCCTAATCAGTGTATGTGCAGCACTCTCCCCTAGCACAGTGCTCTGGCCTAGTAGTAGAGACGGGAATGTGAACAGTTGGATTAGGGGACAGAGAGAAGTGCTATTGACTGTAAAGACAGTGAAATTAAGGGAAATGGATGATAGAAAGGACAAGGAAATTATGTAGTATATTGTAATAAATAAGAAAGGGCGAAGACTGCTTAATGGAAGGAACGCGAATATCATTACGAAACTTTCAGCAGATGTACAAATACCTACAGCTGCAGATCATGAAGGAGGCTTTTATCCGGTAATGGATATCGAGTGACTGATGATGATGATGATGACGACGGTGATGATGGTGGTGGTGTGCTAGTCTACGAAATCGCTTTAGTTAAGTAAATACTGAATCTAACCAAAAACACTGTTATCAGTTTTATCATGTATGAGAGAAAACGGCAACCCTAAGTTCCTTCCTGGAACAAGTAATACACTATGAGATCAAAAGTACCCGGACACCTGGCTGAAAATGACTGACAAGTTCGTGGCGCCCTCCACTGGTAATGCTGGAATTCAATATGGTATTGACCCACCCTTAGTTTTGATGACAGCTTCCACTCTCGCAGGCATATACAGTATTCAATCAGGTGGTGGTAGGTTTCTTGGGGAATGACAGCACATTCTTCATGGAGTGTTGCACTGAGAAGAGGTGTCGAGGTCGGTCGGTGATGCCTGGCACGAAGTCGGCGTTTCAAAGCATACCAAAGGTGTTCTGTAGGATTCAGGTCAGAACTCCGTGTAGGCGAATCCATTACAGGGATGTTATTGTCGTGTAACCTCTCCGCTAAAGGCCGCGCGTTACGAACAGGTGCTCGATCGTGTTGAAAGATGCAATCGCCTTCCCCGAATTTCTCTTCAACAGTGGGAAGCAAGAAAGTGCTTAAAATATCAATGTAAGCCTGTGCTGTGATAATGCCACGCAAAACAAGAAGGTGTGCAAGACCCCTCCATGAAAAACACGACCACATTATAACACCACCCCCTCCGAATTTTACTGTTGGCACTACACACGCTGGCAGATGGCGTTCACTGGGCATTCGCCATGCCCACACCCTGACATCGGATCGCCACATTGTGTACCGTGATTCGTCACTCCACACAACGTTTATCCACTGTTCAGTCGTCCAATGTTTACACTCCTTACACCAAGCGAGGCGTCGTTTTGCATTTACGGGCGTGATGTGTGACTTGTGAGCAACCGCTCGACCTCGAAATCCACGTTTTCTTACCTCCCGCCTAACTGTCATAGTACTTGCGGTGGATCCTGATGCTGTTTGGAATTCGTGTGTGATGGTCTGGATAGATGTCTGCCTATTACACATTACGATCCTCTTTAACTGTCGGCGGTCTCTGTCAGTCAACAGACGAGGTCGGCCTGTACGCTTTTGTTCTGTACGTGTCGCTTCACGTTTCCACTTCACTATCACATCGGAAACAGGTGATCTAGGGATGTTTAGGAGTGTGGAAATCTCGCGTACAGACATATGACGCAAGTGACACCCAATCACTTGACCACGTTCGAAGTCCGTGAGTTCCGCGGATCGTCCCATTCTGCTCTCTCAAGATGTCTAACGACTACTGAGGTCGCTGATATGGAGTATCTGGCGGTAGGTGGCAGCACACTGCACCTAATACGAAAAACGTATGTTCTGGGGGAGGGGTGTCCGGACACTTTTGATCACATAGTGTACTTGTGCCAGAAAGTAAATGAGAAGCAGCAGACACGGAATGTTTTAAATACTATGGACGAGACTGTGATCGAAGTACCATTATCGTTGTTCACTCGGTATTCGGCTTTGCCAAAGTATTTAACACATTATTCACTTCATTTGTAGGAAACATTAAAAAGAGGAATTGAAAGATTATCCTCTGCAATAAAATGTAGGATCACTGCTAAAACAGTACAGTACTTTTCTTAAGATTTCGTAAGTAAGAAATTAACACATAGCTTTATGCTCTGAGTTCCGTATCTAGCCCTTAATCGGGTTTCTGTAGTTTAAGCGGTACATAAAAAATTATGGCTGTCCATGCTTGGTGCTATTTTGAAAGCGAAAGTTGGGAAGATCGATTTCCGCTCTGTTCCGCTGCCCGCACCATTACTGTGTAGTTTCCTCTGTGAGCGAACTAGAGTGAACTGTGCCACTCATTACGTTTATACACGGCTACCTTTATCACGTCAGGCAATTACTGAACAGCCATTAGTCGGCCAAGCGTATGATATAACAGAATATTGATCTACTCGACCTCCATCTTGCTATTAGGGCGGCGAGTTACGCGGACACCAATCCTTTTATCCCTTACGTAATTAGCGGTCGCTGTGTTGGAACGGAGAAGGTCACTGCGGTTAACTATTTTAGTGGGGCTTTCAATGAAAGCACACACATTACACGATAGTACCCTTAACCAAGCAACGCAATGTCATACGGTTTCATATTTATGAACAGGGAAATTGTGTGCAATCTCTTTTGTTATTTTGTTAAGCGCAAATCATTACCAGTATTTTCTTTAGTTTCAGGACTATATCTATTATGAAAGCAAGGGGAAACTACGGCCGTAATTTTTCCCGAGGGCATGCAGCTTTACTGTATGATTAAATGATGATGGCGTCCTCTTGGGTAAAATATTCCGGAGGTAAAATAGTCCCCCATTCGGATCTCCGGGCGGGGATTACTCAAGAGGATGTCGTTATCAGGAGAAAGAAACCTGGCGTTCTACGGATCGGAGCGTGGAATGTCAGATCCCTTAATCGGGCAGGTAGGTTAGAAAATTTGAAAAGGGAAATGGATAGGTTAAAGTTAGATATAGTGGGAATTAGTGAAGTTCGGTGGCAGGAGGAACAAGACTTCTGGTCAGGTGACTACAGGGTTATAAACACAAAGTCAAATAGGGGTAATGCAGGAGTAGGCTTAATAATGAATAGGAAAATAGGGACGCGGGTAAGCTACTACAAACAGCATAGTGAACGCATTATTGTGGCCAAGATAGATACGAAGCCCACGCCTACTACAGTAGTACAAGTTTATATGCCAACTAGCTCTGCAGATGACGAAGAAATTGAAGAAATGTATGATGAAATAAAAGAAATTATTCAGATAGTGAAGGGAGACGAAAATTTAATAGTCATGGGTGACTGGAATTCGAGTGTAGGAAAAGGAAGAGAAGGAAACGTAGTAGGTGAATATGGATTGTGGCTAAGAAATGAAAGAGGAAGCCGCCTGGTAGAATTTTGCACAGAGCACAAATTAATCATAGGTAACACTTGGTTTAAGAATCATGAAAGAAGGTTGTATACATGGAAGAACCCTGGAGATACTAAAAGGCACCAGATAGATTATATTATGGTAAGACAGAGATTTAGGAACCAGGTTCTAAATTGTAAGACATTTCCAGGGGCAGATGTGGCCTCTGACCACAATCTATTGGTTATGACCTGTAGATTAAAACTGAAGAAACTGCAAAAAGGTGGGAATTTAAGGAGATGGGACCTGGATAAACTGACTAAACCAGAGGTTGTAGAGGGTTTCAGGGAGAGCATAAGGGAACAATTGACAGGAATGGGGGAAAGAAATACAGTAGAAGAAGAATGGGTAGTTTTGAGGGATGTAGTAGTGAAGGCAGCAGAGGATCAAGTAGGTAAAAAGACGAGGGCTAGTAGAAATCCTTGGGTAACAGAAGAAATATTGAATTTAATTGATGAAAGGAGGAAATATAAAAATGCAGCAGTAAATGAAGCAGGCAAAAAGGAATACAAACGTCTCAAAAATGAGATCGACAGGAAGTGCAAAATGGCTAAGCAGGGATGGCTAGAGCACAAATGTAAGGATGTAGAGGCTTATCTCACTAGGGGTAAGATAGATACTGCCTACAGGAAAATTAAAGAGACCTTTGGAGATAAGAGAACCACTTGTATGAACATCAAGAGCTCAGATGGAAACCCAGTTCTAAGCAAAGAAGGGAAAGCAGAAAGGTGGAAGGAGTATATAGAGGGTCTATACAAGGGCGATGTACTTGAGGACAATATTATGGAAATGGAAGAGGATGTAGATGAAGATGAAATGGGAGATACGATACTGCGTGAAGAGTTTGACAGAGCACTGAAAGACCTGAGTCGAAACAAGGCCCCCGGAGTAGACAACATTCCATTGGAACTACTGACGGCCTTGGGAGAGCCAGTCCTGACAAAACTCTACCATTTGGTGAGCAAGATGTATGAAACAGGCGAAATACCCTCAGACTTCAAGAAGAATCTAATAATTCCAATCCCAAAGAAAGCAGGTGTTGACAGATGTGAGAATTACCGAACAATCAGTTTAATAAGCCACAGCTGCAAAATACTAACACGAATTCTTTACAGACGAATGGAAAAACTAGTAGAAGCCGACCTCGGGGAAGATCAGTTTGGATTCCGTAGAAATACTGGAACACGTGAGGCAATACTGACCTTACGACTTATCTTAGAAGGAAGATTAAGGAAAGGCAAACCTACGTTTCTAGCATTTGTAGACTTAGAGAAAGCTTTTGACAACGTTAACTGGAATACTCTCTTTCAAATTCTGAAGGTGGCAGGGGTAAAATACAGGGAGCGAAAGGCTATTTACAATTTGTACAGAAACCAGATGGCAGTTATAAGAGTCGAGGGACATGAAAGGGAAGCAGTGGTTGGGAAGGGAGTAAGACAGGGTTGTAGCCTCTCCCCGATGTTATTCAATCTGTATATTGAGCAAGCAGTAAAGGAAACAAAAGAAAAATTCGGAGTAGGTATTAAAATCCATGGAGAAGAAATAAAAACTTTGAGGTTCGCCGATGACATTGTAATTCTGTCAGAGACAGCAAAGGACTTGGAAGAGCAGTTGAACGGAATGGATGGTGTCTTGAAGGGAGGATATAAGATGAACATCAACAAAAGCAAAACGAGGATAATGGAATGTAGTCTAATTAAATCGGGTGATGCTGAGGGTATTAGATTAGGAAATGAGACACTTAAAGTAGTAAAGGAGTTTTGCTATTTGGGGAGCAAAATAACTGATGATGGTCGAAGTAGAGAGGATATAAAATGTAGACTGGCAATGGCAAGGAAAGCGTTTCTGAAGAAGAGAAATTTGTTAACATCGAGTATAGATTTAAATGTCAGGAAGTCATTTCTGAAAGTATTTGTATGGAGTGTAGCCATGTATGGAAGTGAAACATGGACGGTAAATACTTTGGACAAGAAGAGAATAGAAGCTTTCGAAATGTGGTGCTACAGAAGAATGCTGAAGATTAGATGGGTAGATCACATAACTAATGAGGAGGTACTGAATAGGATTGGGGAGAAGAGGAGTTTGTGGTACAACTTGACCAGAAGAAGGGATCGGTTGGTAGGACATGTTCTGAGGCATCAAGGGATCACCAATTTAGTATTGGAGGGCAGCGTGGAGGGTAAAAATCGTAGGGGGAGACCAAGAGATGAATACACTAAGCAGATTCAGAAGGATGTAGGTTGCAGTAGGTACTGGGAGATGAAGAAGCTTGCACAGGATAGAGTAGCATGGAGAGCTGCATCAAACCAGTCTCAAGACTGAAGACCACAACAACAACAACAACATCTTATTATTTCAAGAAATGTTTGTATTTTCGTGAAGTGGATTTTATTGTCCAAAGTTTTAATACGTAAGTTGTCTCAGTGGTTTGGGCTCGGTATTCAAATCCGGTAGGAATGAAGTTCGAAACCCTGTTTCGCCATGTAGCTTTCTGTTTTTTGTAGTTTCCGTAAGTCGATAAACGTGTATGCTGGGATGATACCATAGACATGAGCGCGGGAGATTTGTTGCCACAAATTCGCTTGAAGCGAGCTTGTGTTCCGTCTTAATGACCACGCTGTTGGTGGCCATAATCCCATGATTTGTTCTTTAAAAGCAGCGTATTGGTATCGATTGTCAATGATGATACTGTTGCAGGATAATGATTATGCAGATCGACACGGCTTCCCCGAACAATTACAATGTTGTATAGCTGTCATGTTAAAAAATTCAGCTAGAGGAGGAAAAATTTTCGTAACCACTGATTATATGTTTGCTACATTTATGTAAATAAATCTTTCAAATACAAACTAAAAGATTCAACTATAATATCAGTAACATTGAAAGAAACTATGTAAATAAATCCTATAAATGAGAACACAGTATGAACATAAGATACTTATACCTTACAACACGCATGAACATAATTTTTGTTCATCTTGTACGTGTAACATCAAAACTACTGAAATTCATTTTATTATAAGGATATGATTGGTTATTAAACTGTATTTTATTACAGTTTGCTGTTGTACTTCTTCCACAGTGATAACTGATTTCATTCAGTTTCAGGATATCTTATGAACTATTAAAGTAAATGAAATGTTTGCTATGTGAGATCTTACATATCTAATCCAACATGTACACATATAACAAACTGAAACAGTGTATATGATACCGATAGTGTCTGCAGATCAGTCACTCAAGTGTAATAAAAGTGGGAGGATTTATAAAGATGCGGAACGGTACATATTATGAAGAAACTTGGCGATGACGCCCTCTCCGTCCATTACATATTATCTAGGCCGTTCCTTCGTTATTGCATGGAAGTCACACATAGGTCAGGAAATAAGCAATAGCTATGAAATTTATCTGAGGATGTAGTAAGCTAGACTAAGGAAAGAGTTCTTTAAGAAACAGAATGCATGAAAACAGAAAGGAATGCTACATAATAAGTACTCAAAGTCATCCACTTGTTTCCCATACCACTTCAGGCAAATATCGGGATGGTTCTTTTGAAAGAGCATGGTCCATTTCTTTTCCCATTCTTCCCCAACCCAATGGAAGCGATGGCCTTGCTGTTTGGTCCCCTCCCCGAAATCAATCAACCAACCATAAACCTCTTGAAATTACAAGGTATTATACGGAAAGGAGAAAAAATGTGAGTACAGAAAAACTGCGCCGGCATCATCATTGTTTATTTTACCTTGTAAATAATGATTCGTAAAATTTTTCTTAGACAGGTAATTTCGAATTCTGTGGTTGTTTAAATAAAATGAGTGCAACAGGGAATTTTTTGTGGCAATTGAAATCGGACATCATAAAAGATAAACTTTTATCAGATAGAGAACGGTGATCAAACTTGTGAAAGCCTTGATGAATTTACGAGACAGGTGAGCTCCACTTTTCATGTTATTGGCTTGTAAATTGAAAACTTCGGCAAGCCTTGTAATGATGAAGGTCCATAACGAGAACTTCAGTTACGACATTTAAGTGAGTAGCGAGCGGTGAAAATCCAAAAGTTCACGTGCACGGTAATGGTGCATGTTGTGAACTTTCGGTTATCTGATGCTTATGACCAACGTTCTTACTCATGTAGCTGGCGACGCGTTTAGCTCTCTGTCTGTTGTTATGAAAATTATACGTCAATGAATGATTTTTTCCAAACTAGCAATTATGTGAAGGACAAGTACTGAGTACAAATACCAATTATTTATTTTGCTATGTTCGGAAGAAAGGGATAAATAAAATTGCACTAAATTTTTTTTTAGGTTTGATTGTGGCCCAGTGGGTAACTATTAGACTAGAGAATGGACTAATGGTCTGGGACTGATTACTCACTGGATCTTACCGCTCCTGTCACCTCCGGCAATGACTACTAAAGTGGAAAATTCTGCAGGGACTGGATTCAACGTTAATATTCAGTGTCCCCTATGGCTGGAAGGGAAACTCAGTTATTAAGTTCGGAGGAAGGCAAGTGTACATTATTTCCAATAGCTCGATGCCAAACAAAACACTGCATTGTTAAACCCAACCTTAGGATTGAAGGAGGATTCACCTTTATATTACATACATAGAAAACATCACAGTAATACTAAATCAACATTTTGAATCAAACCATTATTCACGTGTTTACATACAGAACTCAGTCTGTTTGCAAAATGAAGTGGTATATCGGTATGTAGCTCTTTAAAAAATCACGCATTCCTATAACACTAACTTACTCGAAAGCCTGTGTTTACAAGCTGCTTTCATAAGAAAAATCACATTCTTAACTCAGAAAGTCAGCATCTTAAAATCGCTTCCCCCTTGTTGCTGTATGAGAATCAAACTCGAGCTTATACGCTGACAGACGCTCTACCGTTTCTTAAGGACCTATAAATAGTAAGCTTATGAGCTTAATTTTCAGTGAAGACACGTAGCACACTAAGGATGTTTCAGTAGTATTTCTATTAGACATTGTATTCGGTTTTGCCTCACTGAATTTTTTTTTTAAAATTTAGTCTGTACATTTTTTTATTTTTGTGCCCAGACGAAATAAAAATATATGCACTATAAATTAAAGACTAGAAAACTAAATGCCTTTTTTTTTAATTCGATTGCTTTCTTGGTAATCTGTTACACGTCCTGAGATCTGATTCAGGTGCCAAACCATAGGAGTAGTCTTTCAAACATGCGTCAGTATATGGCGCATAGTTCTTGTGACAAGCTGGGCTTCTCTCTGCAGGCCCAAAATTTAAAAGATATGAGAACCGGTTCTTATTGACTACAGTTCTACTAGTTAAAAACCTAATGCTGTATTACCGTACTTGTATTCTCACGTATAAAACGTAGTGCCTCGGTATTAATAATACTTGGAGCAAATATTATCTTCTTGCTCTTTTGTAGAAAACTGATATTCTTGAGGGTGTGGTCGTGTTCAGAATACAAGCTTATTCTTGCAAAGAAAACAGCATCCAGCCATTGTTAATAACGGTATTTATTTACGCGCAGGTAGCGCCGTTACTGGTTTCGAACCGATAGGTTTATCTTCAGATGGCTATTCATGATTATACTGGATTTGTTCTCGCTTACATAAGTTATTGGACAAAAAACAGCCTATAACTAACATAAAATATAACACATATAATACAAATGGAACCACTAGCATGAAGGGCAACCTGTCCGTTCAAAACCGGTCACGGGGACATTTGTGCGAATAAATATCGTTATTATCAGTGGCTGTATGCTATTTTCTTCTGTGCAAGAACGACCTCGGAAAAACATTCTTATTGGCACTTAGATCAGTCAGTTGCCTGATACGGCATTTACTACGCCCTTAATAAAGTGTTTATTTTGTGATTTGCCTCGTTACTGTTGTACCGCAATGCGGTGAGCTGCATAATTCAGTGATATCAGAGTAACTACTCAACAGAGAACAGAGACGCACTGTTCTTTCATTATCTTGGAAAATGTCTGATTTGGTAGTTAGAACTTTTCCATTTCCTGACTTTAAAGAAAGAGTAAATTGTTAGCGCTTCTGAAGAGGTTTTGCAGAGAGAAAGACAGGGAGAGAGAGAGAGAGAGAAAGAGATAGATGTATAGAGACAGAGAGAAGAAGATATATTGAAAGGAAGTGAGATCATTCTCCAAAATTTTCGTAAAAGTAGAGAACTCAAGAGAAGCCTCACATCTGAGTAAAATCGAATTACTTGGTGTATCACGGTTTGGATGTCAGAAGGGTTGCTTGACAGAGAAAGCCACTTATACATTCACTCATTAAATATTACAAGACTGAAATAAGAAAATATCACCAGTTGGATTTTTTTTGTGGTATTTGAAAGACTTTTTATTGTGTACATCATTTTATAGTCTTAGAAAAACTTAGGTTTTGTGGAATTGATGGCTTAAGTCAGAGCTGATTTGAATAGTACTTAACAAACAGAATGCAAAAATTTGTGCTGAATAATTAAAATATTGCTCGAAGTTTAGGTAATTTTACTGACTTGGGTGAAATCACAAAGGGAATCCCACAGCATTCAATTTTAGGTTAACTCCTTTCTTTATAAATGTGAATGATCTGTCACTTAACATTCAACAAACAGAATTTGTATTTTTTGCAGAATATGCTAGTGTTACTCGTATAACAAATCCCGTAAGAGAGAAAGTCACGGAAGAGGTTGTTAACTATGTTTTATAAAGAATTATTTAGTGTTATTGGAAAATGGAGTCTCCCTTTATTTTGAAATACACACTACATTCAGTTCTGTACAACAAATATAGTCATACCGAAAGCCGAATAACACATGAGCAGGAGTCAGTAAATAGGACAGGATGTTCCCACAGTTTGGTTGTAGATATCGATGTAAACTTCTAGTCTTGAATACAACAGAATTAATCTCCTGATAGATATTGCATATTTCCACTCGATAATGTTTTGCTGAATGATTTTGGAAAGAAAGTAGTGACTGCACAGAAGTGAGCAATAAGAATAGTATGTAATGTTTACATGCAGATGGTATGTAAGTACTTATTCAAAGAGTTGAGCATTTTAACTGCAGCGAAACAGTTCATAACTGGAAGGCGAAAGTCCACTCCCTGCACGAAGTTCCATGTCCCCGCACCAGTTAGCAGTGTGTGTGGCTTTCTCTCTGAGCTCCGTGCTGCAGCTGACCGTTGACTGGCAAGTAACGTTCCGCGTCTTATCTCTGCGACAATGGCGTTCATAGCGACCACCAAATGGAATCTTTTACTGATTTACAACGGTCGCCGGTAGATAGCGGACTGTACTAACAAACAAGAAATGTAGTGCTGGTGTTGTGTGAACTGTAAAAACAATTAAGGGAAAGGAAGATTATCCATGAAAATAACACAGTTTTAGGGAAAGATAGCCATATTTGTACTCCAGATGAAGCAGCAAATGAAGTGCGAAAACATTTTGTCGGCGCAAAGAAGTGGACAAAAGAAGCAGACGCTACAGTTTCATCAGTTTATGTTGAAGAAGTTGGGCAGCTCTTCGATGGAGGCTACGACTTGGTAACATCATTGCTATCACACAGAAGTGTGAAACAATCGTTACATCGCATTAGGCGAAAATACACTCCTGGAAATGGAAAAAAGAACACATTGACACCGGTGTGTCAGACCCACCATACTTGCTCCGGACACTGCGAGAGGGCTGTACAAGCAATGACCACACTCACAGCACAGCGGACACACCAGGAACCGCGGTGTTGGCCGTCGAATGGCGCTAGCTGCGCAGCATTTGTGCACCGCCGCCGTCAGTGTCAGCCAGTTTGCCGTGGCATACGGAGCTCCATCGCAGTCTTTAACACTGGTAGCATGCCGCGACAGCGTGGACGTGAACCGTATGTGCAGTTGACGGACTTTGAGCGAGGGCGTATAGTGGGCATGCGGGAGGCCGGGTGGACGTACCGCCGAATTGCTCAACACGTGGGGCGTGAGGTCTCCACAGTACATCGATGTTGTCGCCAGTGGTCGGCGGAAGGTGCACGTGCCCGTCGACCTGGGACCGGACCGCAGCGACGCACGGATGCACGCCAAGACCGTAGGATCCTACGCAGTGCCGTAGGGGACCGCACCGCCACTTCCCAGCAGATTAGGGACACTGTTGCTCCTGGGGTATCGGCGAGGACCATTCGCAACCGTCTCCATGAAGCTGGGCTACGGTCCCGCACACCGTTAGGCCGTCTTCCGCTCACGCCCCAACATCGTGCAGCCCGCCTCCAGTGGTGTCGCGACAGGCGTGAATGGAGGGACGAATGGAGACGTGTCGTCTTCAGCGATGAGAGTCGCTTCTGCCTTGGTGCCAATGATGGTCGTATGCGTGTTTGGCGCCGTGCAGGTGAGCGCCACAATCAGGACTGCATACAACCGAGGCACACAGGGCCCACACCCGGCATCATGGTGTGGGGAGCGATCTCCTACACTGGCCGTACACCACTGGTGATCGTCGAGGGGACACTGAATAGTGCACGGTACATCCAAACCGTCATCGAACCCATCGTTCTACCATTCCTAGACCGGCAAGGGAACTTGCTGTTCCAACAGGACAATGCACGTCCGCATGTATCCCGTGCCACCCAACGTGCTCTAGAAGGTGTAAGTCAACTACCCTGGCCAGCAAGATCTCCGGATCTGTCCCCCATTGAGCATGTTTGGGACTGGATGAAGCGTCGTCTCACGCGGTCTGCACGTCCAGCACGAACGCTGGTCCAACTGAGGCGCCAGGTGGAAATGGCATGGCAAGCCGTTCCACAGGACTACATCCAGCATCTCTACGATCGTCTCCATGGGAGAATAGCAGCCTGCATTGCTGCGAAAGGTGGATATACACTGTACTAGTGCCGACATTGTACATGCTCTGTTGCCTGTGTCTATGTGCCTGTGGTTCTGTCAGTGTGATCATGTGATGTATCTGACCCCAGGAATGTGTCAATAAAGTTTCCCCTTCCTGGGACAATGAATTCACGGTGTTCTTATTTCAATTTCCAGGAGTGTATATGGGAACTACACAAGTTCTCATCTCTTCTAGAGGAATATTCTTCCAAGAAAATAATTTACTGATGAATGATGATAGCTATTTTTTATTTGCAGATGATACCAGGGGACCGAATGACAGAATATTGAAGTCTGTAATCGAAAAGGGAGAAATGTGAATCATTCTTTTTGGGTGGAACGTCCAAGAGTTCGAGCAAGCAGTTTAGACAGTTGTTTATACTGCGCTCCGACCTTAATAGTTCTTGGGAGGAAACAAAAACCATTCCTCTTGTTTACGCTTTGCTGCGAAATAAAAAGCGAAATACGTACGTACAACTTTTTAAAGCTATTAAAACTAATGTGCCTGGATGGAACCCCGTATCTCTAATGATAGACTTCGAAATTGCCATCGTCCAAGCAGCTTAAAGTTTGTTTCCAGTAACAGAGGTTACTGGTTGCAGATATCATTCTAATCAATCTTTGGGGAAACAAGTTCAGTGTTGCGGCCTCGTCCTAGTCTACAAGGAAAACGAGGAAATACACTGTCACATAAGAATGTGTTCTGCTTAGCACATCTTCCCCTGGGAATGACGAATGATGTTTGGCTGTGTAGTCAGGAGAGCATGCCTGACTATTTAGAGGAACAGTGGCTCGATAACGAACACATGCCTGTAGAGACGTGGAATTGCAGTGGAAGGCGCCAGCGCATTGATAACGTCTCAGAAGGACGCCATCGCAGTAATAAAGTCACACAAGAATCGAACCGAAGAATAAAAACATTAATATCAAAACTTTATCAGAATGTTTACTCATCAATGAAAAGTCTTCGAGAAGATGAAGAGTACCATGGACACCAGTTTGACCGATTAATTTTAAACTTTGATGGAAAAAGAAGGAAAAAGTCAGCAATGAAGACCGACGAAACTATTGAAAAGGCTTTAAAGGAATTTCAAACTTATTGTACCTTAAAATCATTTCTGATTTGTGTGGCCTACTCACAGTAGTTACAATGGCGACTAAACTATCAGAATCATTTAAAAATTAGTAAATATTGGAGAGTAGTTTGACGCACTTTGTAAATACTGCTAATAAATTTAATGGGGGACGAAAAGGGACTACCTTCTCGTGTTCTCTAGGAACAACACAAAGTGGGCTAAATGTGTTTTGAAATTTGTAAAATATTCTCTAATGACGACTGACATGACTGACTCAAAGGCCATGCAATTCGCCTTGAGAGGTTCTTGGAATCAAAATCTGTATGGACGGACACTGAATACAAAATCTTTGTCGTGGAAACCCAGGAAAATGACAAGCAATTAAATCGATGCGTTATCCGTCCTTTAGAAGATGAGAAAACCAGCATAAATCTGTTAAAGACAAGATAAGAGACTGGTCACAGTTTGCAACCTTTCACCATATGTTAAAAGTAATTTTTAGTAACACATGACTACAGTAGGCTCGTTGAGGATGCGACTAGGAGAGCTAAAGAGCTCACTCTCGTTTGCCTCCTGGGTTGTGGGCAGTCGCATTAAAATGGGACGTTCTGACGTAGGTACATTCCACGAAACATAATTCATTAGTTCTGTCCATTCATTTTTTGTGAAATATTAATAATTTTTTTCAGTATTCATTTCAAATTTCAGCCTTAAATTTTCTTTACTTGTCGATAGATAAATGTGATGACAGAATAAACGAATAAAATTTTCGATAACATTAATGCACAGAAATGTGTAAATACATCAAGACCACTTCCTGCAAAAATTTCACTCATGTTGGTTAATATTTATGACAAAATAGCTGTCACACAGTTTAGCAAGACAAACTTATGGTAAAATGGATTTTAACGTTTTATCGACAAATTAATGTAGCTACAAGATACATATTCATTAGGATTAACCGGCACCATAAGGTTTCTGCCTCCTGCTTATATGAGGCTTCTTGTAATTTCGTGTTCAGGGCAGCCTTTTCCATGAATTTTCTGAATAAAAATCTACTCCTAGTCTACTCCTAGTCCTCTTGACGAGATGCAGTGTTAGGGATACCAGATTGTAAGCCAATGCTTGTTTCCTTGGGGCTTGTTGACTGAGCTGAACAGGAATCCAGTGCTTTCCCTAAACAGGCAAACTAACTGAGTTCTACTGACAGCCTGCCAAGTGTTTCGCTACAGTGTTCCTGGTAACCATGCAGCTTGTTTTTCCACTTTGAATTTATGCAAAGGTCGGAGTAAGGATGGTTCTGTTTGACAGCGACAAAAATCAGAAATTATCTTTGACATCTTTCGATGTGCCACAGCCTATCACGCAGTCAGTATTTCAAACATTTCTTAGACGTAACTTTAATATGAATAGAGCAAAATCGTTATGGGGTCCAACAGCAAACAATGTACAGATATGAAATAGAAATTTAAATTTGTTTTGAAGAAATTGAAGTTTTAGGGTGCTCTCCCCTTAAAATGGAGAGCAACTATTTTTAAAGAGATGAAAAGTAGCATGATGGTTGGGTTAGGGAACTTCAAAGCCATGTGACACACCAACATCTACATATTAGTGCCGGATGCCTAGACTATATGTTTATTGTACACGATGATATCTTGATACGCTTAATGTTGTATTTATGTGCTTAAAATCTTTGAACACGAGGAAAAATTCAGTTTACAACAACATTACAATAGATTTCAATGCAAAAGATTATGGACACTTGGAAGACGAACAGCGAGAAGGTGCAGTGAAAAAGAAGTACTCCGTCTTTAATTAATATGACTGAAGAAAGTATTCATCATACCGGAGCATAGAAAAAAACGTATCAATAATTTTCCCTAGGTTTTCACTATGAAAATACAATTTTCTTTTCGCAAGGAATACTCAACAAATGAATCTACAATTAGGGCAGTTTACCATACTTCTTTTCAGGTTGCGAAGGATTGCGCAGTTTCACTGATTTTCGTGTTATGCTGACAACGTGGAAACTCTGTTACAACTAGAACTTAGACACCTACAGTGAGACGTTTGCATGATTAGTGTCATAGCACAATTAGTCTCGTAGACTTCTGTTTACCCATAGAAAATTTTCACGACTTTACGAGACTGTCGCTACGATTATGACAATGTTTTAGACTTACATTTAGATGCTACTTTTTTAGTCAGTGAAGAGAACGGAATCCACCGAAAGAAATTCACTGGCAGCCCTCAACTTAAAATGTTTGTCTTCAAATTAGCATTAATCTAACAGTTGTAGCAGAGATTGATCCTTTAGTGAAAAGCCAAGTAAGTAATATTCACTTTCTTCGTTGTTTTCATATTTAACGTTTATATAAAATTGTAATGAAATACAAATTTGTCCGTTTAAATTTCGTCCTAAAACGGCAGTCATCATAAAGCTGCAACAGTCGTGAGAAGTGCCATGATTCTTACTTAGCTGTCTTTCCCATTTATACAACAGCCTTAAAAACAAATTTGCCACGAAACGCGTTAGTGAGACGCCCTGAAGCAATACATAGTTGCTCACTGCTGTTGTGTGAGCTCGAGCCAGCTCGCACGAGCAGCAGTGATGAACTGCTACGACTTCTTAGTGTGCCTGTAGCTGTGGAAAGCCGGTTAGCCCGGCAAAGGCCCCAGGCTCCGTGTAAGTGCCACTCCGTGCAAGTGTTCCAACCCGCTGTGAAATGTCGTTCCTGGCACGAGTGGTTGGTCATTAGCTGGATTTTGAAATAACCGGTTGAAAGCTACGCGATTAATAGCGGCAAGCACTCTACGGAAATCTTAAAATTAATGTCGTATCACAAGTAATTTCCTTGCACTCATGACTGAGCATTTATTTGCGCACATTTTTAACTTTAAACGACATGACGATTTTTTTTGTTCTGGATCTAGACTGAAACAAAGCACCTATAGCCATAGTAACTAACCTACGATTTTGAGCCTCACCTAGTCCCGTTCACAGAAACTTTTGTAATTGGTGAATATGCATAATGAATTGTGGAATATCGCCAGTCATGTAATTTCTTCAATATCAATTAGTAAATCTAACTTGAAAAATTTTGTGCTCTGCCTGGAATCCTGTTAAGATCCTTACCTCCTTCCTAACTAACTACGGAAAACATTTAATAGAATTTAAAATAAAAAGTTTGCACCTGTTTAAAACGAAGTTCTCAACATTTTAAAGTATTCAGAAGTACGTAACTGAGGATGTAGTGAACTCAAACGCTCGACGGTCGTTCAAAACTTTTTCCCTTTATGTATTGTGGTATCAAATTTCTGCTTTCGTCGGTATTGGCGTCCCGTGTGCATGTAAAAAAGGAGAACACAAATAAATACTTCTTCAAATAGGTGGTGTCGACCAATCATCCGGTTAGATTATGGTGACATTTAACATCCTCTGGCTTTTAAAGTAGCCTTTACCGCCAGTTTTAGCATTTTCCAAGTGTCGTTGCTAAGCACAAGTAAATGAAGTAATGCAACGCAAATTCTGTTCCCAAGTAGCGTCTTCATCAGTCAATTTAATTTTGGTGTGATGTAGGTACAATTGGAGAAGTCTGACATAACTTGAAAAGTATTCCCTGAACATGGGAAGAACTAAATAAGTACCTGTTGCGGTCCAGTTGCAACAGAACGCCACAACCATATTCTCCGAACTATCTACTTAAGGTACATTCTTTTAAAAGTGACCAAGAAGCGCAAAATACTTCCTCCAAGCAAGCATGTAGCAGCAGCAGAATGTAGAAGTTAATAGCGATAATGGCAGTAATAATCGAAGGATTTGTTAACTTCATGCTCTGCAATGGTGTTTCCCGATCTATGAAATATCTCGAAACAGTGAAAATTTGAAAAGGGCTTCGAATTGAGGCTATGATGGCTAATAGCTTCTTTACGTCCCAACGACACGAGACTAGCGTAATTCCCTTTTCAGAAGCCTGCTGATAATTAACCACTTAATGGAAACTGAATTTTTTTCACCTTTTCTAATTTTTAAGCTAAGCGCATCATACGTTACAACACAGTGAGAGTGGTAGCTTATGTGGGCTTCAGCGATTTGTTGGATTGATCCTAATTTTTTAGTTGCGAGGTATGGCTTCGATTCCCACTTCCGGCGTGTATTTTAACCAAACACGAACATATCTCCTTCACCTGTAGTAATACCAAACTAAGAACGCCAGGCTTCACTGTAGTTCAGAATCTGTGCTATAAACAAAATAACTATTCGCTACCACCTGGAGCAGAGCCGGTGTGTGTCATGCGACAGCAGAGGAGGAAGTCGCGGCAAACAGAAACTCTGTCAGCAATGATCTTCTCTACGCTAGAAACTTTATTTTATTTCATGAGGAAATGTGCATTAGAGGTTAGGGCCTGTTATTTTATTTGTACTTGAGACGCTGAAAAATTTGGCGCTGGACTAGGATTCGAATTCTAATCTCCCCTTTCGCGGTATCTGACCTACAAGGAAAGATATAACTCGATCATTTTATTGTGTTTCCCAAGATTGCCCTCTCTTATAGGACCCCACGAAAGGCACATCGTGGGTTCGAACCCTGGTCCAAAAAAATATTCATGCTTTCAATTCAAGCCCTAGCATATGCATTGCGAATTACGTTTTTAATGTCTCTTAATGTGTTGTCAACAATATGTGCCTTTATTTCTAGCACACATGCACACATCCTTCTACTTGTGAGTAAACAGTTAGTGGATAGAAAAACAACGGCGGTATGTCCCAAGTTCGATTACTAGCCATGCAAGATAATTGTAAACTCATTTCAGATACGGACATCTAGCAGCTGGTAAAAACTTTCGACATCTGACACCTGATTTTACTTAGTTAACAATCTGTTTACGTGCTAGGTTCACATCACGAAACTTTACATCATGACACTTCATTTCGAACACGTGCAAACGTTGCAACTTGAAAATACGTTACGCGTGTTTCGTGGTTAGGTAACAGGGAGGTAAGGGTATTCACAGGATGCCAAGCAGACCACAAAAATTCTCAAGCTTTAGATTTGCTAAGTGATACTGGTGCAAACATTGATATTTAACGACTCTTTAAGATTATTCCCCTGTTACGTAAACGGCTGTGAACGAGTCTCAGTTAGGCACAAAATCTTTGGTTAGTTACAACTGTCATACGTGATAGGTTTCAGTGTAGAACCAGACCGAAACTGTTCGTGTTGTAGTTTAAAGTTAAAAAATGTGCACAAATTATTGCTTAGTCTTGAGCACAAATAAATTAATGGTGATACGTTGTTAATTTTAAGGTTTGGGTAGAGTTCTTGCCGCTTAATTGCGTAGCTTTTAAAGGATTAGTTCAATATCCAGTTTATTACCAACAACTCTTATCAGGGTCGACGTTTCACCGGTTTGGGAAAACCTTATAAACAGCAAAAGTGCTTCGAATCGTCATAGTACTTTAGGGGTCCAGATATGGTCTCATAATCTCTTATTCGTAGGAATATTTAATTTTGCCTAAAGATTGCTAGAATGATTTATGTAACGGTGTTCGTTAACTCAAAATCTGATGAGTGTGGCAGTGATTTTGAATTGTCACTTTCTGTAATAACATTGAATTTACAAGCGTTAACGACTGTATCATTTTTAATGACACGTTTCCTGGTATTTCCATTATGGTAGTGATGATTTACATCTGGACTGAATACCTTTAGCAACAGTGTTCTCTAGTGATCTCTTGTGGTAACATTTTTGTATAGTCAGACGACTGCACCAAGAGTTCATCATCTTTATTGGCCGGCGAGTGATGTCATGTTACTGTCCTTCACGCACTCAAGGGCGGTTGATATAAATGGGTGAGAGATTTGTACAACATGTTGGCGGAGTGAACATCCTCTGCATCAAGTTGGCTCATGGGAGGAGTAACATGAGATCTTGCGTTGCACTGATGAACCTTAATGGTACGGACTAACGAGAGACAGCGCGCATGAGCCAGAAATGTAACGTCCGCTGTCGAAATTACCAGCTATGGGAATCAGAGGTGTCCTTGTTGTATATTGGATGACACCACTTACAATCACCCATGTTATCGGTCCCTGTGATAATGATGAATGTAATGTGTCAAAGTTCGTTTGTCTCGGAACCTTCACGAACGAAAATGTATTGCGATGTGTGCAGATGAAGAGTTCGTGAAAAGACAACGTGGTGCCATTCCTGCATCGACATTTGTGCGGGACACTCTAGTCGAGACGCCTCTTTCTGCTGTCGTGTCAGGGGAGTTTGCAACAATGGTCGCTGTGCTGGCGTTCCATGACGATATGTGATCATACTGTCTTTATTTGCTACAATGAAACACATTCCCAGACTGAAGGTAAGTGTCGTGGCTGTACGAACTTGCGCGCTCTGTCTTCTCTTGAGGTAGGCGGGACCATTGAGTTGAATATGACACTCCTCAATCCATCGATTCGATAGTAGCATGATAGTCGTGCTTTTCTGACCCTTGCCAGCATCGATATCTTGGAGCTACAATCCGCGGTCTCCACAGGCCACTATCCTGCCGCTGTCGAATTCCGACGCTTCTTGCACACCGCATTCAAGGTGTTACAACATAAAGCGTTAGCAGAGCGTTTTTATGTGTCACTTCTTCCAGCAGTGTGATCGTGAAATTTGGATTGTTACTGTGATTTTATCAAGACTATAAACTTGTACAATGTAAGGAGACGGTAGGGAAGAGTGTTTGTGGAATTAAGAAACAGCAGTTATTTAGAGGTCTGCAAACTCAAACTGCTAAGTTGTTATCATTTAGATCGTCCACTCACATATTCAGGCCTCTAGACAGTGCATATGACTGTCGTTTGTTCGTTTTATAACAAACCAGGTCATCCATGTAAAAAGTGTCAGGAGTGATTATGGCAGTAGGGCGGGAATTAACGGACTTTGAGCGCGAAATGATAGTTGGAGGGCCGGCCGGGGTGGCCGAGCGGTTCTAGGCGCTACAGTCTGGAACCGCACGACCGCTACGGTCGCAGGTTCGAATCCTGCCTCGGGCATGGATGTGTGTGATGTCCTTAGGTTAGTTTGGTTTAAGTAGTTCTAAGTTTTAGGGCACTGATGACCTTAGCAGTTACGTCCCATAGTGCTCAGAGCCATTTGAACCATTTTTTTGATAGTTGGAGCTAGACACATGGGACATTCCCTTGAGGAAACCGTTAGGAGATTCAGTATTCCGAGATCCACTGTGTCAAGAGCGTGTCGAGAAAACCAGATTTCAGGCAATACCTCTCACCACGGACAACGCAGTGGCCGACGGCCTTCACTTAACGAACGAGAGCAGCGGCGTTTGGGTAGAGTTGTCAGTGCTAACAAGCAAGTAACACTGCGTGATATAACCGCTGAAATCAATGTGGGAAGTACGACGAACGTATCCGTTACGACAGTGCGGAGAAATTTGGCTAACAGTACGACATCGCGTGCAGCGCGTCTCCTGGGTTCGCGACCATGTGGGTTTGACCCTGTACGACTAGAGACGGTGGCCTTGTCAGACGAGTTCCGATTTCAGTTGGTAAGAGTGCAACGCAGCCCCCACGAAACAACGGACACAAGTTGTCAACAAGGCACTGTGGAAGATGGTGGTGGCTCCAGATTGGTGTGGCCTGTGTGCGCATCGAATGGACAGGATCCTCTGGTCGAAGTGAACCAGCAAAGGTAATGTTCGGCTACCTGGGACCATTTGCAGCCATTCATAGGCTTCATGTTCCCAAACATGTCACCGGGTCACTGTTGTTCGCAACTGGTTTGAAGAACATTCAGGACAGCCCGAGCGAATGATGTGGCCACCCAGATCGCCTGACATGAATCCCATTGAACATTTAAGGGACATAATCGAGATGTCAGTTGGTGCACGAAATCGTGCTCAGCCAATACTTCAGCCATATTTCAGCAAGGGATTCAGCAAGGGACTTCGAACGACTTTTTATGTAATATGTTTGTTTGCATGGCCATCTTCCGTAGCAGCTGTTAAAATAATTTATTATTGGTTTTCCAAATTAACTAAAGAGAATTACATCTTCCAGTAACCGCGAAAGATACTTTATGAATAAAAGCGAAAAGCGTCTGGTGTAATTCTCTTTAATTAAACTGCAATGAGCTCAAGACGGAAAACCAATAATAACTGACTTGTTAAGTCCCTGCCTCGTTCCTGCACTACGCCGAGCAAAAGAACATCCGACACGATATTAGGAGGCATCCCACGACTTGTCATCCCGGTGTTCAGTGAATTTCTGTTACATGCAATGTAATGTAAATTAAATACATCAGACAAAACATCAGTAATCCCCAGGAAGATATCATACTAATACCGCATCTTGCCTTGATAGTCACTTCAGCTGGACGGGGATATGAATTATATGACTTTTCCCTCTGAAACAACTTACCGATGACACAAATATGGAATGTACGTCTTCATTGAACCGTCGACACAGTCGATGTCTTGCGTCATTTGAAAAGAGGCAAAATCACCACTCGTGGAACCATACAACTTGCCTCCCGTCAACTACTGTTTAGCTTACATCTTACTTGTCCCATTGAAGTCGAGCAGCTTAATGTGTTACTGTGATCAATGTCCATAGCCGAGTTACCATATTCCAAATGTTCACTGCATGCAGTTTGCTTCTCCATGTTCGCTTGGCAACTGGTTGAGATGGACCTGCGTGCACTGAGAGCAGCGACTGCTGTCGAGTCTGAAACCGACTGCCATCGACAAGGCGTGACACTCGCCTCCGGTCTCTGCCGGTTAGCAGCTTTTTACGAGCACCGTTCTTGTAAAGTGTTGCATGGCTGCGAGTGTTACATCGTCTTTTGTGTATGTGTTGAACCTTCTGCGATGATACTTTTGTGGCGGCGTTCGTAGCGACAACACTTCGCTGTAGAAACGGCCTACGAACTCAAATGGTTCAAATGGCTCTGAGCACTATGGGACTCAACTGCTGAGGTCATTAGTCCCCTAGAACTTAGAACTAGTTAAACCTAACTAACCTAAGGACATCACAAACATCCATGCCCGAGGCAGGATTCGAACCTGCGACCGTAGCGGTCTTGCGGTTCCAGACTGCAGCACCTTTAACCGCACGGCCACTTCGGCCGGCGCCTACGAAGTCACCGCCACACTTTTAATAGCGGGCCGACCGGTCCGCTGGAACAGTGAACAGAAAGATGAAAACCCAAACACTCGGATTAAATGAAAGTCGGTACTTATCTTTATTAACGACGATACAGAACACAGTGGTGAACATGGTCTACAGAAATCTGTCTAGTTCGAGTCGGTGCGGCTAGGTCAGCGTCGGCTGACGACAAACAACAACTCTGCTGCGATGAACACACAACTGACTAGCAAGTACACAATTTGGTGGCGAGTCTACAACTGAGCGGCGAATCCAGAACTGCCCTAGCGCTCGCGACTCCAGCGCTTAAGAAGCCAGAAGCCAGCGGTGGCGCGCGCAGACTTGCGGCGATTTCCTGTATCGCTGGCGCTGCTTATGCGGACGGCGTCCGGACTTTGATGCTGCCAACCTTTTTGGCAGCGGGCTCGGTTGGCATTACTGGCTAGGATATAACAGATACACCATCAAATCACGGAAATTCATTCACAGGATGGTCATGGACACCTCAATAGGTCGTTTCTACCATTCTGTCGCCTCTCTAAGTCGACCTGTCTCACTGGACTGATTCCATTCGACCGACTGGTGCAGTCACGCCGCTGCGCTGCCAAGACTTAGGACAGAGGTGGAGCGTAACGTGACTGGCTTTTACCAGTTCTACAACATCTACAGTCTTACAAAGCAAACGGTGATTTCTTCTAGGAGTGGTTAATAGTCTTTCCGCCGAGCTTATAGCCTTACATTCTACCAAGCATTTATTGCCTAATTATGCTCGTCACTGGTTTTTAAGAAGAGATCTGCTTGGTAATTCTTAATCTTCCTCCCCTTCACTTTTCACTCTGCATTCGTTTAGTGGCTCAAATGGCTCTGAGCACTATGGGGCTCAACATCTGAGGTCATCAGTCCCCTAGAACTTAGAACTACTTAAACCTAACTAACCTAAGGACATCACACACATCCATGCCCGAGACAGGATTCGAACCTGGGACCGCAGCGGTCGCGCGGTTCCAGACTGAAGCGCCTAGAAACGCTCGGCCACTCCGGCTGGCGCATTCGTTTATTATTGAGACTCTTATGGATAACGCTGTTTGTGCGACTGGTCTAGATTTGCGCTGGTGTCTCGAGTAAGATGTTTAGTTTCGATGACCAGATCGCTTGTTAAGTGTCCCATGGACAATTATAAAGCACAATGAAGAAGTTTCAAGACAAGTATGCATGGTGTATGACCCATTTCTCTTCCATAAGTTTTACTTTGAAACTGCAGGTGTAAATATATGCATTTATACAGAGACATGGATGGCAAACTTCGCCGGCCGCTGGTGGCCGAGCGGTTCTGGCGCTACAGTCTGGAACCGCGCGACCGCTACGGTCGCAGGTTCGAATCCTGCCTCGGGCATGGATGTGTGTGTTGTCCTTAGGTTAGTTAGGTTTAAGTAGTTCTAAGTTCTAGGGGACTTATAACCACAGCAGTTGAGTCCCATAGTGCTGAGAGCCATTTTTGATGGCAAACTTCAGAATATTAAATGTTCGAACGTGTGATCATTGCTTGACGTAATACTCTATTATCCATCCTAAACAGGCTACCATCCCAGTATAACAGTCTTTCAAGAACAATGTTTTTTCAATGGTTCGTTTTTGTTTCTTCAGAATTACATTTATAGTAAAGTTCAACATTCAAAATTTAACGACATTCACTTGCCCGTACAATTTATGATAGAGTTATGAGTTGCAACAGCGTTTACATTAATGTATCTTGATTTCTTTTATCTTTCGAGGAGCTATAAACTGAGGTGACGGAAGTCGGATATCCTTTTGCCCGGCATAGTGTAGCAGTTCGCCGTGGCATGGACTCAATAAGCCGTTGGAAGTCCTCTGCCGAAATATCGAACCTTACTGCCTCTATAGCCGTCCATAACTGCGGAAGTGTTGTCGGGGTAGGATTTTGTATCCGAACTGATCTCGCCGCTCTGCCCCATAAATGTTCGATGGAAATTATGTCTGCAAATCATTCACTCGAATTGTCCAGAATGTTCTTCAAACCAATTGCGAACGACTGTGATCCTGTGACATGGCGCGTTGTCATCCGTAAAAATTGCTTCGTTGTTTGGCAACATGAAATCCATGAATGGCTGCAAATGGTCTCCAAGTAGCCGAACATAACCGTTTCAAGACAATGATCGGTTCACTCGGAACAGCTGACCGAGCCCATTCCATGTTAACATAGCCCACACCATTATGGGGCCGCCACCCGATTCTACAGTGCCTTCTTGACAACCTGGGTACATGACTCCATGTGGTGTATGTCACTCTCTAACACTACTAGCATCTCTTATCAAATGAAGTCGGGACTGACTTGACGAGTCCACTGTTTTCCAGTTGTCTAGGATCCAACCAATATGTCACGAGCCCAAGAGAGCCGCTGCAGGCGATAACGTGCTGCTAGCAAAGGCGTTCGCGTCGGTTTTCTGGCCGGCCGAAGTGGCCGTGCGGTTAAAGGCGCTACAGTCTGGAACCGCACGACCGCGACGGTCGCAGGTTCGAATCCTGCCTCGGGCATGGATGTGTGTGATGTCCTTAGGTTAGTTAGGTTTAAGTAGTTCTAAGTTCTAGGGGACCTATGACCACAGCAGTTGAGTCCCATAGTGCTCAGAGCCATTTGAACCATTTTTTTCGGTTTTCTGCTGCCGTAGCACATTAACGCCAAATTTCGCCACACTGTCCTAACGGATACGTTCGTCGTTCGTCCCACACCGATTTCTACTGTTATCTCACTCAGTGTTGTATGTCTGTTAGCACCGACAACACTACGCGAACGCCGCTGCTCTCGGTCTAAGCGAAGGCCGTTAGACACTTGGTTGCCTGTGGTGGGAGGTAATGCCAGAAATTTGGAGTTCACGGCATTCTCTTGATACTGTGGATCTCGTAATATTGAATTCCCAAAGGATTTTAGAAATGAAATGTCCCATGCATCTAGTTCCAACTACCACTTAGCGTTCAAAGTCTGTTAATTGCCGTCGTGTGGTCATAATCACGTCGGAAACCTTTTCTATGCGTCACCTGACGCGCCAATGCCCTGCCCTTTTATACTTTGTGTATACGATACTGCCGCAATCTGTATGCCTGCGTATCGCTATCCCAAGACTTTTGCCACCTCGGTGCATATGCTATAAAACCTTTATTGCGTAATTATGCTTGTGACTGTATTTTTAAAGAGATCAATTTGGTAATTCTCAGTCGTTTTTCACTTTGTATTCGTATATTCTTGAGCCTCTAATCGATACCACTGTTAATGCGACTGGTCTGTTTTTGCGTTTGCGTAACTAAATGGCTCTGAGCACTATGGGACTCAACTGCTGAGGTCATTAGTCCCCTAGAACTCAGAACTAGTTAAGCCTAACCAACCTAAGGACATCACAAACATCCATGCCCGAGGCAGGATTCGAACCTGCGACCGTAGCGGTCTTGCGGTTCCAGACTGCAGCGTCTTTAACCGCACGGCCACTTCGGCCGGCGTTTGCGTAAATAGTAAGACGTTTAGTTTCGATCACCAGACCTCTTATATAATGCCCCTCGGACAATTACAAAGCCCAGTCGAGAGGTTTCAAGACTAGGACGTGTTGTATATTATAACTCACTTTCCCTCCACAGCTTTTATTTTGAAACAGGAGGTGTCCATATAAGCATTCATACAGACACATAAAAGGCTACCCTTAGAATATTAAATATTCGAGCGTTTGTTGGTGCTTGGTATCATATACTACATATACTACTATACAGAAAAGTCTTTCAAGAGCATACATTATTTACCCGTTCGCATTTCTCTTTTTAAAATTACATTTACCGTAAAGTTAAACATTCAAAAATTATCGAATTTTACTTGGCCATAAATTTTGTAACAGCGTTGTGAGTTGCAATATCTTTTACACTAATGTGAGTATCTTGTTTCATACATGTCGAAAGCACTTTCATCCTTTCATATGAGGAGCTATATTTTGCAATTACCTGCACAGAAAGTGACAGCGCTTTGTTTCTCCCTGTCCATATACCACCTACTATTAAAACTGCGTCTCAAATGTAATTTACTGAAAATAACGCTCAAACGTGTTTAAATGAATGTGATAATTTTATCATGACATGTCACAAGGCGGAAGATCACTCGTAATATGTCACTCCAGTAATTAAACAGTTTCGCCATACTTCCTATTGTACCACACTGTGTCATAAAAATACAGCTCTGTACCAGGGGCTTTATATTACTAACTCTCCACGGAGCCTACATCCTACTACTAGTAATAAACACTCTGTCTCAACAACGTAGTTATGGAGGGAACAAAGCAAAAGATGTGCTGTTACTCGCAAACAGTTCACTACCGCTTCCATTTCTGGAATTACTATATTATCTTCATTAAGTTAGCTCGAGTAAGCTAATTGAATATTAATCAAGTGACACTACAAGGTTTGAAGGTGTTCGACTCTTAATCGACCTTCCACAGTTACACTATGTGGTCAAAAGTATCCAGACACCTGGCTGAAAATGACTGACAAGTTCGTGGCACCCTCCATCGGTAATTCTGGAATTCAGTATGGTGTGGGGCCACCCTTAGCCTTGATGACAGCCTACACTCTCGCAGGCATGCGTCCAATCAGGTACTGGAAGGTTTCTTGGGGAATGGCAGCCCATTCCTCACGGAGTGCTGTACTGTAGAGAGGTATCGATGTCGGTAGGTGAGGTCTGGCACGAAGTCGGCGTTCCAAAACATCCCAAAGGTGTTCTAAAGGTCACGACTCTGTGCAGGTCAGTCCTTTACAGGGCTTTTATTGTCGTGTAACCACTCCGCCACAGGCCGTGCATTGTGAACAGGTGAGTTCACAGATGAAATCACCACCCCGAATTGCTCTTCAACAGTGGGAAGCGAGAAGGTACTTAAAACATCAACGTAGACATGTCCTGTGATAGTGCCACGCAAAACAAGGGTTGCAAGCCCCCTCCATGAAAAATACGACCACACGATAACACGAAAGCCTCCGAATTTTACTGTTGGCACTACACAGGCTGGCAGGTGAAGTTCACCGGGCATTCGCCATCTCTACACACTGCAATCGGATTGCCACATTGTTTACCGTGATTTCACATAACGATTTACCACTGTTCAAGCGTCCAATGTTTGCTCTCCTTACACCAAGCGAGGCGTCGTTTTTCATTTACCGGCGTGATGTGTGGCTTATGAGCAGCCGCTCGTCCATGAAATCCAAGTTTTCTCACCTGCCGCCTAACTGTCACAGTGCTTGCAGTGGATCCTGATGTGGTTTGGATTTCTTGCGTGATGGTCTGGATAGATGTCTGCCTATTACACATTACGACCCTCTTCAACTGTCGGCGATCCTCAGTCAACATACGAGATCGGCCTGTACGCTTTTGAGCCCTTCGCGTTTCCACTTCAGTATCACGTCGGAAATACTGTATAACACTGCAACTGGTTTACGTAGCTTATAAAATCAAATACCAAATTTGGCTTATTACTTACTATGCCCCAACAGAACAAATAGTCCTGTCACGGAAAAGCCACGTATAACACTACGGTCCGCTACTGCTATACCATAGACTCGAAGCTGGAGGCAGTTTGCAAAACGGAATTATTTTGTTAGAATAATTATGGTGTAAAGCAACAGAGCTAAGAGGCATTACCCTCTGAGAGGAATTTTGCTAGGTTGACCGTGTTGTACCTAACGGAGGTGGCTTATCGGAAATAAAAGTCAGAATTACGTAAATATTCGAACAGTAACAAACAATATTTTTGCTTCTCTACACTGTTTAAAGAATAAAGAAAATGGTCGCCATCCTAACTAGGCAAGAGAATGATTAACTTTCTTGTTTAAGAAAATAGGTATGAGTAACTTCAATGGACAAACACAACCTATATTTTGCCAAACGCGAGTGCAATGAACTCTGACTCCTGCATATGTTCATTATTAAGATTGGAATCTGTCACAGCAGGACAGACTATTTGCATATATATAACATATAACGAAACACACTATTACTTTCAGGGTTTATTCAAACTGAATGGTCTTTATAACATTACTATTAATATTCACTGCAGAATCATTAATTGGACATAGGTTCAGTATTATTGTTCATTTTCCTAGCTGACATAAAATTATAAATGTAGTTCACTGCAAAATTATGAACTGGTCACAGGTTAAATATCTCTCAACTAAATACTATTCTATTTAGAATGAAAGTTAAATGGAATTCACTAATAGGTTACTTCTCACTGTCTTTTGAATAAAGAAATTATGGTTTTCATAAATAGTGGTCTTCCCGTTACTTGTTACCCAGCATTAGCACAATAGACAAACCGTGGATCCTGTTATACTATTAATATGCACTTCCAATACACAAGAGAGACAAACACTTATAAATCATGAACATATAACTTTCTACTATTTCAGTTTTCCACTTTTACTACAGTGAAACACAATGTTGAAAAATTTGCAAGAAACTACCTCATCTTTTAAAATTTCCTACAGGGAGCGCTATGATCATTAACTAAGCAAAACTTTATAAGTCTCAGTTTTATGAAATTTTAATCTTTAAAAGAAACAGCAAATTGTCTTTATTACTACAGTCTTCTATTTTCAAGTAAATGATTAAATAGGTGACTTTGAAACTTCACAAAACTACATTTACTACCTCCCACAATTTCACTAAATCCACGGCAAATCTGAATATTCTCTTCTTACCAAAGATCAAACAACATTATTTGATTGAATATTTTGCTCTGAGGCTTTCATTTTTTCTACAAACTAGGACACTCGGTAATCACAGTTCAAATAAAGAGGAACCTGAGAGGTGTTGTGATAGGGAAAAAAATCAAGGTAGGTACATGAATTCAGTTATAAGTTACGTTATATTTGTGCACTCTAAAACATCCAACAAGCTGATCCTTCACTGTACATTATTATAGTACTCCGTTACAACGATTACGCAATGTGGTGGCAACTGCATGTTGGTAGGTGGATTTGCAGGAAGAATTGCTGGACTCTGTCCTTTCTTGGTGGCGATGATAGATACCAATTCCAGAATAGTTCCAGCTATTCATCCACCCATCCGAGGCATTGGTAAGCGGCAGGAAAAACCTCTCTCGGAACCAGCACAATATACAACTTTTACATGGGCAGTGCACAGTTTGGTAGCACGTCCCCGACTGACTCTTGTCCCACCTTTCCTACCTAGGCCAACCACAACTTGCGCGCGCTACTAAGTTCCGTTCCTGAGGGTAATCACACTATCTTTTACATACAGGATAACTAAGAACCCTAAGTGAAGATCAGCTGTTCACATAACAGCAACCAAACGCATTAAATAAAACAGAACATTTGCACATACTGACATTTCTACAAAAAATTATTCACACAGAAATTACAATTATATACAGTAAGTTTTGTTCCCTCCAAATGGGACAAAGAATTTAAATGACAGATATACTATATTGCATAGAATCAAACCACGACATCAAAGTTTTTACAAAGAGAGGAGTATACAATTTTATGTTATCGATTCAATCAAACATTTACGGAAGCTCAACGATGTAACATTAAATAAAACAAAAGCAAAATAAATCAGTAGAGTATTAGAGATATGGTGTTACAAGAGGACCTATGGATATTTAGGAGTGTGGAAATCTCGCGTACAGACAGACGTATGACACAGGTGACACACAATCACCTTACCACATTCGAAGTCCATGAGTTCCACGGAGTGCACCATTCTGCTCTCTCACGATGTCTAATGACTACTGAGGTCACTGATACGGAGTACCTGGCAGTAGGTGGCAGCACAATGCAGCTGATATGAAAAATTTATGTTTTTGAGGGTGTCCGGATAATTTTGATCACGTAGTGTATGCTCAGTGGTCTCAAACTTCCTTCGTCTGTAAGAATGTTTTCGTTATCGGCTCTTGTGAGCATCCATGAGGCATGTCCTGTTAGATGAGATTAAGATTATATCGACGGCCAATGGTCGGTCGTTTATTAGTGTGTGAACGGCTCACACTTCTGCTTTCAACTCAACGGACATTCTTTTCGTGATTAAGTTGACAGCAGCCTTCGAAGTATTTTTCTGGCAGATGATTTGTAGTTAGTATTCATTTCCCAATCTAATTCTGTAAGACATTTATTTTCATTTATTCTGACATATAGTGGCCGATAATGCTTCACTGTCATCTTAGTGAATGCGTTCTCAATAAATGTGTCAGACGACGAAATAGATCACTGGCATTGTTACAGAATATACGTACTGTAAATATCGTAAATACGTCTCACATATGGTGTTATAGAGAAGAACAGATTTCCTTCGATGACCTAGTAAGAAAGATGAGTACACAAGTGCTGGTAACGTATTTTTGTATTAAAGTTGTGCAACGCCATCATTTACAGTATTTTCCATGTGGTCATTTATCTCGAAGATTCGAGAATGCACACGTATTTCTGCAATGTCAATGCTGTAAATTAAAGACATGTCGCGTTGGGGTGTACGACACAGTATGTACACGGCGTGAAGTAAATGTGATGGTACTGTGTGTGGTACCTCTTGTACTTCGTATTACACTGTTCTTTTAACGTCGTACCAAATGCAGCACATTTGTAGATTGTAGACGGCAGTGCGAGGAACGGTAGATCTGATTTACAAACTGATACCGCTCCTATCTTCTGGTAAACCCTCCGGGATGTAAGGTCGTGCTCCATGAAACTCTTCAGCTCCTATCGTTTCGTCCAGACCGACTCAGCAGCATTAGTGGCAGAACAACTGAGAGAAAATTTGGAATACATTTCACATAAATTTTCTCAGCATGTTATAGTCTTAGGTGGAGATTTCAATTTACCAGATATAGACTGGGACACTCAGATGTTTAGGACGGGTGGTAGGGACAGAGCATCGAGTGACATTATACTGAGTGCACTATCCGAAAATTACCTCGAGCAATCAAACAGAGAACCGACTCGTGGAGATAACATCTTGGACCTACTGATAACAAACAGACCCGAACTTTTCGACTCTGTATGTGTAGAACAGGGAATCAGTGATCATAAGGCCGTTGCAGCATCCCTGAATATGGAAGTTAATAGGAATACAAGAAAAGGGAGGAAGGTTTATTTGTTTAGCAAGAGTAATAGAAGGCAGATTTCAGACTACCTAACAGATCAAAGCGAAAATTTCTGTTCCGACACTGACAATGTTGAGTGTTTGTGGAAAAAGTTCAAGGCAATCGTAAAATGCGTTTTAAACAGGTACGTGCCGAGTAAAACTGTGAGGGACGGGAAAAATCCACCGTGGTACAACAACAAAGTTAGGAAACTACTGCGAAAGCAAAGAGAGCTTCACTCCAAGTTTAAACACAGCCATAACCTCTCAGACAAACAGAAGCTAAACGATGTCAAAGTTAGCGTAAGGAGGGCTATGCGTGAAGCGTTCAGTGAATTCGAAAGTAAAATTCTATGTACCGACTTGACAGAAAATCCTAGGAAGTTCTGGTCTTACGTTAAATCAGTAAGTGGCTCGAATCAGCATATCCAGACACTCCGGGATGATGATGGGATTGAAACAGAGGATGACACGCGTAAAGCTGAAATACTAAACACATTTTTCCAAAGCTGTTTCACAGAGGAAGACCGCACTGCAGTTCCTCCTCTAAATCCTCGCACAAACGAAAAAATGGCTGACATCGAAATAAGTGTCCAAGGAATAGAAAAGCAACTGGAATCACTCAACAGAGGAAAGTCCACTGGACCTGACGGGATACCAATTCGATTCTACACAGAGTACGCGAAAGAACTTGCCCCCCTTCTAACAGCCGTGTACCGCAAGTCTCTAGAGGAACGGAGGGTTCCAAATGATTGGAAAAGAGCACAGGTAGTTCCAGTCTTCAAGAAGGGTCGTCGAGCAGGTGCGCAAAACTATAGACCTATATCTCTGACATCGATCTGTTGTAGAATTTTAGAACATGTTTTTTGCTCGAGTATCATGTCGTTTTTGGAAACCCAGAATCTACGCAGTAGGAATCAACATGGATTCCGGAAACAGAGATCGTGTGAGACCCAACTCGCTTTATTTGTTCATGAGACCCAGAAAATATTAGATACAGGCTCCCAGGTAGATGCTATTTTTCTTGACTTCCGGAAGGCGTTCGATACAGTTCCGTACTGTCGCCTGATAAACAAAGTAAGAGCCTACGGAATATCAGACCAGCTGTGTGGCTGGATTGAAGAGTTTTTAGCAAACAGAACACAGCATGTTGTTATCAATGGAGAGACGTCTGCAGACGTTAAAGTAAGCTCTGGCGTGCCACAGGGGAGTGTTATGGGACCATTGCTTTTCACAATATATGTAAATGACCTAGTAGATAGTGTCGGAAGTTCCATGCGGCTTTTCGCGGATGATGCTGTAGTATACAGAGAAGTTGCAGCATTAGAAAATTGTAGCGAAATGCAGGAAGATCTGCAGCGGATAGGCACTTGGTGCAGGGAGTGGCAACTGTCCCTTAACATAGACAAATGTAATGTATTGCGAATAGATAGAAACAAGGATCCTTTATTGTATGATTATATGATAGCGGAACAGACACTGGTAGCAGTTACTTCTGTGAAATATCTGGGAGTATGCGTGTGGAACGATTTGAAGTGGAATTATCGTATAAAATTAATTGTTGGTAAGGCGGGTACCAGGTTGAGATTCATTGGGAGAGTGCTTAGAAAATTTAGTCCATCAACAAAGGAGGTGGCTTACAAAACACTCGTTCGACCCATACTTGAGTATTACTCATGAGTGTGAGATCCGTACCAGATCGGGTTGACGGAGGAGATAGAGAAGATCCAAAGAAGAGCGGCGCGTTTCGTCACAGGGTTATTTGGTAACCGTGATAGCGTTACGGAGATGTTTAATAAACTCAAGTGGCAGACTCTGCAAGAGAGGCGATCTGCGTCGCGGTGTAGATTGCTCGCCAGGTTTCGAGAGGGTGCGTTTCTGGATGAGGTATCGAATATATTGCTTCCCCCTACTTATACCTCCCGAGGAGATCACGAATGTAAAATTAGAGAGATTAGAGCGCGCACGGAGGCTTTCAGACAGTCGTTCTTCCCGCGAACCATACGCGACTGGAACAGGAAAGGGAGGTAATGACAGTGGCACGTAAAGTGCCCTCCGCCACACACCGTTGGGTGGCTTGCGGAGTATAAATGTAGTTGTAGATGTAGACATCTTCAGAGGGGTGTTTCTCCTCCGGTGAGTCTTGCCGACTGACGGGTCGGACGTCTGAGAGCGACATATATATCGTAGAAAGTGGGCGTGACCAGAATTACACGTGATATGCAGAGATAATCTTTGTCAGAGATAAAACTTAACTATCGATCGTAATCTCGCCACGGATAAAATTGTGTAGCAATTCTGTAGCACTACTGTCCAAATATCACTAAGTTTCATTGTCTCTTCTTTCCGATTAAAATTATCCCTATGTTTATATATTTCAATTGCTTCTCTACAAAGCCGTGGGTAATAGTTCGTCGTCGTAGATAAAATTTTATGAGCTGAAGAGTTTCATGGACCACGACCTTATATCCCGGAAGGTTTACCAGATGATATGTCATCCGGTCGTGAAAGCCTTCATACTATGATATCGCTCACCTCTTATTTGTCAGTGGCTGGTCGTACAAGGAAGATTGCGTCATAGGACGACCTGCTACTACACACGTCTGTTTCAGATTTTGATGTTACATAAATTTTGGAACTCACTACGTTGCTACCACTTAACCTATGTAGACATGCTTTCTGGTTACAAATCTGGTGGGACCTGTGAACTGCCGGCCGAAGAGGCCGTGCGGTTAAAGGCGCTGCAGTCTGGAACCGCAAGACCGCTACGGTCGCAGGTTCGAATTCTGCCTCGGGCATGGTCGTTTGTGATGTCCTTAGGTTAGTTAGGTTTAACTAGTTCTAAGTTCTAGGGGACTAATGACCTCAGCAGTTGAGTCCCATAGTGCTCAGAGCTATTTGAACCATTTGAACCTGTGAACTAATGGACGTACAGTGGTAGTACAGGAGGAGGAGTTTCAGCTTGGCGTCTATTGGTCATAAGACGCGATTCGTTGAAGACCATCGTAATAATATAAGTGACAAGTGAACCTACAACCGCCAAGCATATGTACAATGGCTGAACGTTGCCTCCATGCGAGCAGAGGCGGAGGATTTACTCCACTGCTGTAGACGTGTGTGGCGTTTATGTATGATGGGCTTCCTAGATCCGAAATAGGACAGACCTTGTGCACCAGTGCACGTAGCTGTGTGATCTCACCTCAAGGACTGCTTGCTGCACAGCTGTTACAATGCGTGACAGGTTGGAATGCTCTATGATGCTGATCAGCTGCACGTTTGGAGGGCAAGGAGACTCAGGTGGAGGTTCCCACGTCGTTCTTTGCGTACATAGGAAGTACTCCAGTTAAAATTATTAGAGTTTTGAGGAAATACTATATGAAGCATGTTTTCGACCACCATCAAAGATACGTATCTGCCCGACCACCGAAGTTAAGAAACGTTGGGCCTGGCTAATACTTGTGTGGGTAACCATCCGGGAAAAGCCGGATGCCGCTGGTTTTCAGGACACGTAAGTTGCCGACAAGACTCTCAACTGGCCATTTCACCACGGGACGTTTTAACAATCAAACACTAACTTGAAATCCCGATCAATTAACCAGCCTAATGAAGGCCCCAAATTGACTAAAACCATTAACTGACACAACATGGGTATTAAATTCCAGTACTACAACCATACGTACAAACACTCGTGTGCCCTAATCTCACTTGCGTAAATGTATTACGGGCCACTGCTCCCAAAGTTTTGTCACTGGTTCCAAAACCTTTATGCCAAGTACATCATCTCTTATCTAGAATCCGACTGTTTTATCCCACACGTATCCTCTGACGGGTCAGAAAGTTCCCACACCTCCTAAGAGACCTCAAACAACTTCATCCGTCCTGCACACAGTAAACTTGAGCCTTAACTTCCCATTGTATCGGTCTGCCTTGTAATCCTCCTCAAGCGCCCACTTGATTAAGAAATCTTTATCATTTCCTAACACTCCACACTATTTTCAGGAGAATTTCAGTGGCCCCCACGTAAAGAAATCGTCTCTGGGATTTCACCATCTTCTCTAATGTAACATACTCGTTGTGTGTCCTACATCTTTCTGATCAATCGAAATCCTAACCGTCTAGTAATTAATACATTCCAGCTATCAGTTTCTTCCCATGTAAATATCCCAGATTCCTTATCGAATAACAATCTCAATACTTTCCTCATCCAATTACTTACAGTTTACAAGTGATTCTACCACCTTCATAGACCGGAAGAACTCACATTATCAGCAGCAATTCTTCGCTGTCTTATGTTATGAAATTTTATTTTATATTTTAGTATTGGAAATCAAAGACTGGAGAAACACTGCAAATCCGCTTCTTATAGGACCACGCTTTGCTTCTCGCAGTGAAAATGTACGTTTCGATCATTTTATCCTGCCGCATTCCTGTAAACTAGTCCAAAAGGCTATATGTTGGGAATAGATTTGAGTTCACAAAAAAGATGGCGATGACTAGCTTTGCTCCGGGATCTGCAAAGTAACTCTCATCTTCTGGATTGCCACTATAATAGAAAAAGTTTTCACGCCACTGCCGTCATTTCTATCACTGTCCCCGACGACAAACTACTCACTAACGAAATGGTTAGCTTCAGCACCACATAGCTTCACGAGCCATGATCGTGTCTATAGCTTCACGAGCCATGATCGTGTCTATGGCGGTATATTCATGTTGTTAAATTGTGTACTGCCTGAACAGGCTTTTTGTAGGAAAATTATTGCCGAACAATTCATACTGTGGTCCGATTTTCTCTTTGTCGTATACACTTAAGTCTTTCACATGCATATCAACTTGTACCAAATCTTCCTCATAATTCATAAATTGGCATTTAGTCGAATGACTAAACTATCGATTGTAGCTTCTCAAAACCGAATTTTAATATTCATGAAAATACTTTGTTTAGTATTGTGCCAGATGTGTTCGAAAATTTTGATACAACGTTTTCAAATCTTTCTGCCATATCATCAGTTAGCTTGTTTAAGTTTCGATGATGAAAACATAAGCAGTCTGTAGTTAAACCGTGAAAGGTAAATTTAACACTAGTGCCTCACCAAGTGACAGCCCGCAGAAGGGATTGTGGTTGTCGCTGACACAACTGGTTTTTTGTTACATCTGTTTCTTCAACGCCAGTTTAACCGGGCTGGTAAAACCGCTCAAAATAACCAGTTTCTGAAATAACCGATTTTGGGTTGTTTGTTCCTGTAACTTGCTGCAGCAAAAATAAACATCGAAGAAAGGTGGCAAAATTTTGACTCCCTCAGTTTCAAGCTACACAGAATCAAAATGTTAAATTAAATACTCAAATAAAAGAAAACTTACCCCGTACACCATCCGCTGCTTTCCTTAAAACGCGATGAGTGATGGACCACTAAAAAAAAAAAAATCACCACTATTCTCCAATTGATTTAACTTTTTTGAATCTGTCCTCAAAAATCATCTTGTAATCGGGGATCATACGACTGTTTGCACATGAACAATAGTCATTGCTAAAGAGTGAAAACTGAGGTTGAAGAATTCTATTTTTCGTGTTAATTTGTACGTTTTCAAAGGCTACAACAAATGAAGGCATGTTATGTAGACACAGGGAGCAGATCAGCTACTTTCTGTTTTTATTGTAAACTATGAATGAAGCAACACATTTTAGATTTCCTCCTTAAATTAAGTCGCAAGTTTGTTGTGGCTTCATCGCCGCGCTGGATTAGGCGAGCGGTCTCAAGGCGCTGCAGTCATGGACCGTGCGGTTGGTCCCGGCGGAGGTTCGAGTCCTCCTTCGGGCATCGGTGTGTGTGTTTGTCCTTAGGATAATTTAGATTAAGTAGTGTGTAAACTTACGGACTGTTGACCTTGGCAGGTAAGTCCCATAAGATTTCACACACATTTGAACATTCTTTGTGGCGCCATCGGTTTTTAATCTTTTAAAGTAAATGGAGCGCGTTACTTCATACACACAGCGCTTCGTGAAAATATTTCCAGACTCGTGATAGCGCCATTCTGTAATACAACTGATGTCCGACGAGTACAGTGAGGAACTACCGTACAGACCAGATGGGGCAAGTCTTGCACACCGCTTGTGCACTGCCATCCAATAGGCCACGCCACATTGTGACGCGTACAATATTGTCTCAGCAATGCTATACAATTCTCATGCCATATGTTTGTTGCTCGTTTCTGAAGGAATTGCTATTAAAATAGCACTGATATCTTATCCCATTTTCTATAATATTTCAAAGCAATGAGAACTTTACGAATAAATGTTACGCGTCCTTTAATAAAAGTTTTTTTTAATTTTTTTTATTTTTTTTACCGAAAACTTTTAGCACTGCTCCTAAGACTAATTGATATTTCGTTTTTTACCATTATTAGTGAAAAACAAAAGTACCTTTTACAACTGATACCAAATAGATAAGGAAAAATGCCGTTTATACAGAACTAAACTACCGGTGTCGGTTCAACCAGTCGGTTTTTCCAATCCCTACTCCGCAGTTCGTCGTCTAGTTATTAGTGTCACATTCACGGAGTCTTTTCTGCGCACGGGGTGTCGATGTTGGGTTTTCCTAATCATTTCATTTCACTGTTGTATTCATTTCATTCCATCGTTGGCTGGTTGATACGGAAACCGGTTTGCATGGTTACATTAAAAATAAAACAGACACGGTTGCACAGTTACTTCTTATTAAGAAATAACACGTTTCGCCGTGGTTAGGCATCATCAGATAATGTAAAACTATCACATGTAGCTTACTGTACCGACTGACAAACCTCTACGTCAGCCACATACACGTGAAACTATCTCGATGAAAACCCGGCCGTCAGAATAACTAAAAGGACGCGTGGCTCTACGCTGCTATAACAGTTCAAAGGTTCCCACAGTTCTTTTTTGTTATTCTGACGACCGGATTTTCATCCAGACACTTTTGTGTGACGTAGAGCTTTGGTAGCCGGCGCCATGAGCTTCATTTAACAGTTTTACATAATCTGATAATGCGTAACCACGCACAAATCGTTTTTTTTTAATAACTTTGCAGTAGTGACTATTTTATTTTTAATGTTTCATCTCAGCTTCATCCCAAAGACGTTCAATTCGACGACGTGGCGTCAATAAGGAAGTGTTGCGTCAGACAGACGAACAACCCCAGACGGCGTTTCCCGACGAATAATGCCATGCTATTATTTACATAAAAGTGAGAATTCCGTCAAAAATACGATTTACAGATTTTAAATTGTCACTTTTGGAACTGTTCGGTAACAACAGGCTATGGATTGACTCAAATCTCTCAACGCCAAAACCTAAATCGCAATTGTAGCAATCATCTTCCACTGAAAATTACGTATCGCGAGAAAAAGTTCCTTTGTGAACGAATGCAGAATAATTTTCATATTCAAGAGAAAAATTAAGTTTAATGTTTAACATTCCATCACCAGCTAGGGCACTAGAGATGGAGTAAAAGCTCGGATTATGGATGGATGGAGAAGGAAATCGACCGTGTCCCATTCATAAGAAAGCTCCCGGCATTTGCAAGGAGTGTTTTAGGGAAAATTACGGAAAAACTAAATCTCGATGGCCGAACGGGGACTTGAGCCGTCGTCTTACCGAACGCGAGTCCGGTGTGCTTACCACTCTGCCACCTCGCTCGGTTTCTAGTTTGGTAGCTGAATTTGACACCCTGGTTTTCTCACCTTACAGTTCTGTAAGAGGTTTTTTTTATCTTACTTGAATTACTTGCTGCATAATTACGAGGCGGTTTTTTTTATCTTACTTGAATTACTTGCTGCATAATTACGAGGCGTATTGGTAAAGTAAGGTCCGAGCGGTCGCGAAATGGAAACCTCTGTAAAAATCCGATGAGGCTTTGCACAAATATGTTGGGCAGTGTCTCTAGTACGCTCGTCGATCGCACCACGTTGCTATTTTCAGTTCTGAGCGAACATTGAGCACATAAATATGTCTAGAAAATAGTGTCTTCCGCCAAGTACGAGGGTGAGAAATTTCGCCTGAAGCTATGCATCCCACATTGCATAATGTCATGCGTTTTCCTCTTCATGATAGTTCTCAGTCGCATTCTGCAGGGGCAATGAAGATGCTCCTGCAGCGTTTTCAGCTGGAAGCGTTTGATTACCCACAATACAGCCCGTAATTGGCTCCCTCTGAGTTTCATCTCTGCTCACATGAACCGCTGACTATGAAGGCAACATTATGGCACGGACTACTACTTGTAGGCCAGTGTAGGGAATTGGCAGAAAGCACTGGCGGCTGCGTTCTATAACGACGGTGTTGGAAAATTGGTACAACGTTGCAACAAACGTCTAAGTCGGAACAGCGACTATGTAGATAAGTAACTGGAAGTTGTAGCTAACTGTTGCAAATAAAACATTGTTGATTTTCACCGTAGTTTCCATTTCACGACTGATAGGACCTTACTTTCCGAATACGCCTCATACAGTAGAATGGAGAATGATTCAAATGGCTCTGAGCACTATGGGATTTAACATCTAAGGTCATCACTCCCCTAGACTTAGAACTACTTAAACCTAACTAACCTAAGAACATCACACACATCCACGCCCGAGGCAGGATTCGAATCTGCGACTGTAGCGGTCGCGCGGTTGCAGACTGAAGCGCCTAGAATAACATATGCAAGTCACCTATCGCTACTGAGCTGCCGAAAATAAAGATGTGGTTCACGGAATTTATGCCTTGCATATAATGGCGGCACAACGAGTATTCTCATGCAAATTTAGATCCACATACGCAAGAATTTCTTTCCTGAATTAATTCTGAATGTGCCATAGAGTCATGCAGCACCACTTTCACATTTAATTTCCAATGCGTTTTCTCGTCATTTAAACACAAGTTATTGCCTTTTCGCAAGTATTGCCATAATCGGTGTTCAGTGCCGGTCCCTTTTAAAACTGACGTACATCGTATGGTTACAATGTCGCTCAACAATAATTTAATTTCATTAGACATATTTATATGTTATACACCACACTTTATCTCTTACATAATAACTAGCTACTCAATGGAATGTTTCACATTACTTATCATTCGTCATATACTTTTATATTTCATTGGGAAGAAGTGAATTAACTGTGATGAGTGACTGCAATTCGATAATAGGAAAAGGAAGAGAGAAATAATAGTATGTGAATATGGACAGGTGGGTCGGCCTGAGTGGCCGAGCGGTTCTAGGCGCTACAGTCGGGAACCGCGAGACCGCTACGGTCGCGGGTTCGAATCCTGCCTCGGGCATGGATGTGTGATGTCACTAGGTTAGTTAGGTTTAAGTAGTTCTAAGTTCTAGGGGACTGATGACTTCAGGAGTTAAGTGCTATAGTGCTCAGAGCCATTTGAACCATTTTTTATGGACAGGTGGAAAGGAATAATAGAGCAACCGCTTGGTGGAATTTCGCACAGAGAATAATTTAACTGTTGCTAACACCTGATTTACGAGTCATCATAGGAGTTTGAATATATGGAAAACACCGGAGCTAGTGGTAGATTTCAGATAGGTTATTTTATAATAGGATGGAGATTTAGAAGGCAGATTTTAAACTGCAAGACATTTCCAGGCTCTGATGTGAACTCCGAGCATAATTTATTGGTTATGAACTGCAGATTAAAAGTGAATAAGTTGCAAAGAGGTAGGAATATAAGAAGATGAGACCTCGACAGATTGAAGGAATCAGAAGTTGCTGAGAATTTCAGAGGAAGTGTTAGGCAATGTTGGTCTGAAAAAGGGAAAATTAGTACTATGAAAGGGAAACGGGAAGATTTGAAGGAGGAAATTGAGAAGCAGCAGAACAACCTACACATAAAAATACAAGCTCTAATAGATACTCTTGAAAAATACAGGATATTGAATTTAGCTGAAAAAGGAAAAAAAATAGAATTGCAGCAAACGAATCGAGAGAAAGGGAATACAGGCGTCTAAATAAAGAGATCGACAGAAGGTTTAAAATTGATAAGCAGGAATGGCTAGAGGATAAATACAAGGCTATAGAATCATGCATAACTTGGTGAAAGAAATGTGCCACCTATAGAAGAATTCGAGAGACCTATAGAGAAAACAGAAGTAGCTTTACGAATAACAAAAGTTCAAATCGCAAGTAAAGATGGGAAAGCTAAAAGGTGGAAGGAACATACAGAGGATCTGTACAAGGGAAGCAAATTTAAGGAAAGGGAAGAGGAAATAAGTGAAAATGACGTAGGAGATATGATACTGCGAAAGGAATTCGCAAAACGCTTAAAGAGCTAAGTGGAACCAAGACCTCTGGAATACACAACATCTCTACAGAATTACTGGGACCCTTCGGAGATCCAGCAATGACAAAATTATTCCCATATGCAAGATATATGAGACAGGTGAAATACGCTCGAAATTCTGGGTAATATGTAATAATTCCTGTTTCAAAGAAGACAAGCACTGACAGGTGTGAATACTACAGTACCTCCAATTTAATAAGTCATAGTTTCAAAATACAGCCACGAATTATTTACAGGTAGGCGCCGACCTCGGAGAAGACCAATTGGGGTTCCGAAGAAATGTAGGACCCGGGAAGCAATACTGACCCTACGTCTGATTCTAGAAGACAGATTTAAGAAAGGTAAACCTAGGTTTAAAACATTTGTAGATTCAGAGAAAACTTTTCAACGACTACACTCTTTGAAATTATGTATAAAATAAATGGAGCAGAATGCTATTTTCAAAATCTATAAAAATCAGACGACTGTTATAACAGTCGAAGGTCATGAACGGTCAGCCGTATGTAAGGAGTGAGATTAGGTTGTAGCCTATCCCTAGTATTACGTAATCAGCACATTTAGCAATCTGTGATGGAAACGGAGGGAATATTTGGAAAGGGATTTAAAGTTCAGTATTGAGGACTGCCAATGACACTGCATTTATTACAGAAACGACAAAGAACTTGGAAGTGCAGATGAGTGGAGTAGATAGTATCTTGAAAAGAGATTGTAAGATGAACATCAGCAAAATAAAACAAGGGAAATGGAGTAAATATGAACTAAATAAGGTGATGGTGAGATAATTAAATTAGGAACTGTGACATTAAAAGTTGTAGACGGGTATGTTTCACTTCAGCAGCAATATAACTTAAGGTGAGTGGAGAAAAGACGATATGAAATGCAGAATGGCAGTAGCAAGAAAAGAATTTCACATAAAAGGAATTTGTTGACATGTAACATCAGTTTAAGTGTTAAGAAGCCTTTTCAGAACATATTTGTCTGGACTTAGCCCAGTATGAAAGTGAAACTTTGACGATAAACAGATTAGACAGGAAGAGAATGGAAGGTATTGAAATCAGGTGCTACAGAGGAACACTGAAGGTTAGATGGGTAGATGTTGTAGCAAATGGAAAGTTCTGAACAAAGTAAGATAAAACATACGTTTATGGTACAGCTTGGCTAAAAGGAGAGAGCGTTTGATAGGGCGTTCTTGAGGCATGAAAGCATTGTCAGTTCGGTAGTGGAAATAAATATGGGGGATAAATAATTCAGAGGGATACCAAGGTTTGATTACAGTAAGAAGGATCTAATGGGTGTAGGTTTGATAGTTACCAATAGATGGTCAGCATTGCACATGATATACAACCATCGACAACGGCGTCTTGGGACTGATCACCACAACACTCGGTGTTTAAAATCAGTGGAAATGTAGTACCAAAGACATATTTTATTATGTTCATTTGCTATTTACTACATCTGTAACCTAATGTCTCGTTCAATTCATTCAATGTTTGCCTACTTTGTATGATTACGATGCAAGTCACCAGAGATTTAATTGTACAGTATTCATCTAAATGTAGTTAGACGCAAAATACATCATAATTAGTCTCTCACATAAATGTTGGCCGTTCAGTATAGTACACTAGGTAATCAAAAATATCTGGACACCTGCCTGAAAATGACTTACAATTTCGTGGCGCCCTCCATCGGTAATGCTGGTGTTGGCCCATTCATAGCCTTGATAACTTCCACTCTCACAGGCATACGTTCAATGAGGTGCTGGAAGATTTCTTGGGGAATGGCAGCCCATTCTTCACGGAGAGCTGTACTGAGGAGAGGTATCTGTGTCGGTCGGTGAGACCTGGCACGAAGTCGGCGTTCCAAAACATCCCAAAGGTGTTCTGCAGGATTGAAGTCAGTACTCTGTGCAGGCCAGTCCACTACAGCGGTGTTACTGGCGTGTAATCAGTCCGCCAAAGGCCGTGGTATATGAACAGGTACTCGATCGTGTTGAATGATGCAATCGCCATCCACGAATTGCTCTTCAAAAGTGGGAAGGAAAGAGGTGCTTAAAACATCAATGTAGGCCTGTGCTGATTTAATGCCAAGCACGACAACAAGGGGTGCAAGCCGTTCCATGAAAAACACGACCACACCATAGCTCCACAGCCTCCGAATTTTACTGTTGGAGCTACACACGCTGGCAGATGACGTTCACCGGGCATTCGCCATACTCACACATGGCCATCGGATCGCCACATTGTGTACCGTGAGTCGTCACTCCACATAACGATTTTCAGCTGTTTAGTCGACCAATGTTTACTCCCCTTACACCAAGCGAGGTGTCGTTTGGCATTTACTTTTGTGATGTATGGCTTACGAGCAGCCGCTCGTCCATGTATTCAAAGTTTTCTCACCTCCCGCCTAACTGTCATAGTACTTGCAGTGGATCGTGATGAAGTTGGGAATTCCTGTGTGATGGTCTGGAGATGTCTGCCTATTACACATTACGACCCTCCTCAAGTGTCGACGGTCTCTGTCAGTCAACAGACGAGGTTTTCCTATACGCTTTTGTGCTGTACATGTCCCTTCACGTTTACACTTCACTATCACATCGGAAACAGTGGACATAGGGATGTTTAGGAGTGTGGAAATCTCGTGTACAGACATATACACAAGTGACACCCAATAACCTGAAGACATTCGAAGTCTGTGAGTTCCGCGGAGCGTCCTATTCTGCTCTGTCGCGATGTCTAAAGACTACTGAGGTCGCCGATATGGGGCACCTGGCAATAGGTGGCAGCATAGTGCACCTAATATGAAAAACGTATGTTTTTGGGGGGTGTCCGGATACTTTTGATCACATAGTGTACCTCTGCGCAAGTGCAGTGATTGGGCTTGGGCGTGAAGGGGTGATTGAGCGACGCAATACTTGCATTCGAGCAAACGGGGAAAATTTCAAACACATTTCGTAAGTGTGATCTGTTTGTAAGAGCTGAAGTTGTTAAGTTATTGTCCTCGATGTAAGCAAGTAAAAGCCGTTGCTGTTTCGTGATTCTTTCGTCTTCTACTCTTTGTCTTTTTTCCAGTCATCATTTAGCAAAGAAAACGTAGGTCATTTACTGTTAACGACGCAATGCGGAAGCTTATAATCATTTACCTTTAATACAAAACAACAGTTTTTTGCTGTACTGTACTTTGCTATAAACCAGCGGAGACGGTGGACCATGAGACTGGTAAATAAAACAGTAAATCGTACACTCGTAGATGGGAGATATCAGCACTAGCAGTAGAGAGTACCTAATGCCTGTCGCGGGAACGAGGAAAACCGTGCAGACGTTGTCGTAATGTGGAAACGGAGCCATTTATCTAACGTCCAAAATGACATGACAATTGACGTTTGGGCCAATGGTGGAAGTATTTCCGAAACGGCTAAATTTGTAAATTGTTCGCATGCCGCAATGGTTAAAATGTACCGTGGAATGCAAAACGGCGCCGACCAAAACCGCCGAGACATTCCATTAGCCCCCCCTCACATTCTATCAGTTTGATTGACTAATTAATAAAATCGATACCCTTTTTGTGTGGATCAATTGTCCATTGTAGGTGAAGCCCCCTTCTGGGAATATTGATTGATTGGCGGGAAATTGCAGTGTGTGAAATAGTGTTTATTAAAACAAGTTATCGATTGCAGTGTGAGGAATATTTAAACAGTTTTGCCGCTCATTTATTCCGATCACGTATGGAATACCATCATGTAATTAGATTGTCACAAATCGCACTAATATCTTGTGATCTGGTGATCGCCGGGCTGCACCGCAAGCCTACATCCGAGCTGGCGAAAGAAGCTGCTCTACGCGCCGGCTGCTATAAGCTGTGGCGCACCTGGGCCCATGACACTGCACCACACATTTACTGTGCGTTTCTCTGTACTCTCTGTCAATCACAACCATGTGGTATGAGCTTACAAATATCTTACAGAGCAGTTGTTACACAGTTTTTTAACGACTTTAAACTGTTTGTCTATTGAGGTAATAGGTGCAAGTAGACTGCTGTCGCCGGCCGGTGTGGCCGAGCGTTTCTAGGCGCTTCAGTCTGGAACCGCGCGACCGCTACGGTCGCAGGTTCGCATCCTGCCTCGGGCAGGATGAGTGTGATGTCCTTGGGTTAGTTAGGTTTAAGTAGTTCTAAGTTCTAGGGGACTGATGACCACAGATGTTAAGTCCCATAGTGCTCAGAGCCATTTGAACCTCTAAACAACCCTAGGTCCACTGTTTCCGTTGTGATAGCGAAGTGGGAACGTGAAGGGACACATATAGCATGAAAGCGTACAGGCCGACCTCGTTTGTTGACTGACAGAGACCGCCGACTGTTGAAGATGGTCGTATTGTGTAGTAGGCAGAAATCTATCCAGACCATCACTGCACGTACTATGACAGTTATGTGGGAGGTGATAAAACTTTCATTTCATGGACGAGCGGCTGCTCATAAGCCACACATCACACAGGTAAATGCCAAACGACACCTCGCTTGGTGTAAGGGGAGTAAACATTGGTCGACTGAACAGCTGAAAATCGTTATGTGGAGTGACGACTCACGGTACACAATGTGGCGCTCCGATGGCCATGTGTGAGTATGGCGAATGCCTAGTGAATGTCATCTGCCAGCGTGTGTAGTGCCAACAGTAAAATTCGGAAACTGTGGTATTATTGTGTCTTGTTGTTTTGCTTGTTACTATCACAGCACAGGCCTACACTGATGTTTTAAACACCTCCTTGCTTCCCACTGTTGAAGTGCAATTCATGGATGCTGACTGCATCTTTCAATACAACCGAGCACCTGTTCATAATGCACGGCTTGTGGTGGAGTGGTTACACGACAGTAACACCCCTGTAATGGACTCGCCTGCACAGAGTCCTGACCTGAATCCTATAGAACACCTTTGGGATGTTTTGGAAGGTCCACTTTGTGCCATGCCTCACCGACCGACATCGACACCTCTCCTCAGTGAAGCAGTCCGTGGAGAATGCGCTGTCATTCCCCAAGAAATCTTTCAGCACCTGACTGGACGTACGGCTGCGAGAGTGGAAGCTGTCATCAAGGCTATTGAATTTCAGCATTCTCGATGGAGGGTGCCACGAACTTCTTTTTCAGCCAGGTGTCCGGATACTTTTGATAACATAGTGTATGTCTTATGAAGGCTATTCGAAACCTGAGGTCCGATCGGGTGCAAAATAGAAACCACGATGAAAACTCCCGTGAAACTGCACATATGTGTTGGGCAGTGTCTCTAGTATGCCTGTCGATCGCGTAACGGCCATCTTTTCGCTCCTGATTGCACAGTGAGCACGCAAGGATGCTTAGAACAACAGGGCCTCCCTCAAAGCATGAGGGGGTGGTGGAAGATTTCGCCTGATCTCATGCAGCGCACACAACTGTCATTACAGTCTTCGACCGCATTCTGCAGTGACAATGAAGGTGCTGGCTAGGGAGACAACATTTTGGAATAGAGAACGAACTGTAGACCAGGGTAGAGAAGTGTTGGAAAGCAGAGACAGCTGCCTCCTCTGTCGAGGTTATTGGAAAGTTTGATGTAAAACTACGAAGCGGTGACTATGTGGAGAAGTAGCTACAAACTGCAGCCAACTGTTGCCAATAAAAAAACTTTCTTTATTTTCTCAGTGGTTTCCATTTTGCCGCCTGTCGGACCTTACTTTTCACATAGCCCTTGTACTGCTATTAATGCTTTGTAATGTAGCTTTTTATTCGACAAGTAGAGTCAGTTTCATCACTTCTGAAATATCTTATTATGTCCACGTAGTTTACGCAGTTTCCATAACTTAATGTCTTCTATATTTTAGCATGTTTGGAAATAATGTTTTTGTTTCGATAGCCAAGTGCAGAAGGGACAAGTTTTGTAATGTCATTTGTAGTGTGCGGTATCCTTAAACCTAAAATGGAGCATTCGGACAATTAGTACATTGTGTAGTACGTTCGTAGTGAATTTGCAACACAGAGAAACTGACAAAATTACAGCAGAAATGATCGACGAATACGAAGTTCAGTAACACATATTCAGCTAGATTTAGCCAAATTGTATGTTATTCTACTTTAAGACTCTTTCCCGTATGACTTCTGAAATTATAAATCTATCATATAAGTTTACTGAGTTTTAAACAACAATTTTCTCCTATACAGCACCAAACATTTAGTGCCCACAGGGTGATGCCTCAGCGTAAAAGCCTGTAAGAACCACCAGACAAAGGATTTTAAAAAAATTCTAGGCTGGTAATGGCTGAATGCAAATAAACTTTTTTATATGTGCCTGGTTCTGCATTGAGATTATAATCTAGTACAGCCGCGTTTCTCAAAATGTTTATCCTCGACAAGATAGCTTGAGAATCTAGAATTTCCAGTACTGATCCTAGACTGCTGTACTCGGTTATCCAGTGTTGCGGTCAACTTTTCGCAGTTCGTCTCAACTATAATTATTGATGTTGTCGCTACTCTTAGTGCTACTCGCCAGAGGCAAGAGTTTGTTTTCCATTAGTGATGCTAACGGACCTGGGCATCTTATTCCGTTAGATGGTCTGCGGCAAAAAGTCCCGTGATGAATAAACGTCCCGTCCCGCTGCTGAGCTGTCCGAGACAAAGGCAAGAACTTCCGACGCTTCCTTATTGAAGGCAGGAGGAAATTGCAATCTGCGTCGCAGCATTAACGCATTCGCCTGATGAGACAGCGGACCGCTGCTGGTGGAAACGATTGTGTCTCTGGAGGCTGAAAGGCTGTGTCATCCTCTTAATACTGTTATTTCGCTATTATACGGTCACGTTTCGAAATTTTGCCTCTCACTGAGGTAGCTAAAACAATGACTGAACTATTTCATCAGACCCCTTGAAGACGCTAATAGTATTTCGGATTAGTCAGGATACGATGCTGCAATGAACAACGCTTTCTTTGCATAAAAAGTGCTTGCTGTGCGTTCGACTCATACGATTCCGTGAACTCACTGTAAATAAAGATATCACTAACTACATACGATCATTGTGTTGTCTATAACTGATTTAGTCTAAAGTATATGTGCTAACATAGTTATTTACAAGGTATTCTATACACTGTTTAACATCATTAGACTACGCTCGAAACTCAGCTTAATTATTACAAAACTCATCTCTGATGTTTTGGCCCTCATAAATTTCCATATAATAGTGCGTCAACGGAGACATTTACTAAGAGTTTACGTGTAAGACAGGGACAGTCACTGATCATAAACGGCAACAAAAAAAGTGCCCCTGCAACTTTACACAGATAAATGTCCTGTTAATATGAAACTTTTGACTCTCATTAATTGTTAAAATTATGCGATGAAAATACAAACACAATCGTGTTTTCTACTCTACTACAGCTGTCAGCTACTAACGGATTCTGGTTGTGGTTAGCAGTCTTCAGGAGATAGCGGCTTTCTTTGTAAATGGCCGTGTCATGCAGTGTAATAAAACAAAAGGATATGATTAGATGTATAAATGCATAAGCTTCTACAGCCAGTGCTAGTTTAAATAATATACTTTCTAAAGTACCACTCTGGTTTGCATTATATCAGCTACTACTGTTTCAGTTACCCTACCATTTTTTTTATTACAGTTGTCGGGTATGGTCGAAAGATAGCGCCTTTTGCTCGTGATTGAAACATCCTGCGTCTCGGCTCGATCCCGGCCACTGCTTGGATGTCGAATAAAAAGCATCAGTAATGGCAGCCGGAGACTGGCATAAAAAGTCGCGTATGTTTTTGCAACGGCCTTGTCAAATAGGACAGAAGGGAGGACAGAGATTTGTGGCAGTTTCTTGCCCTGTGGTGGGAAACTGGCTCTGAATGGCGGAAAAATCGGCAATGATCAACGGTATGGGGATGTAAAAGGCAATGGAAGCTACTTCAACAAGGCTTACACAGTGTGGATCCACAGGACATGTGGACTTTAAGTGAGTAAAAAGGTGTCATGACGAAATCACCATTGGCAAAAGATTCCGGGTTTGCCTCATTCACATCTCCGGGAAGGGAATGACAAGGAGGAGGTAACCACGAGGAAAACATTGAGCAACCAGAGAAATCGTAACGTTCTACGAGACGACGCATGGAATATCAGAAATGTGAATGCGGTACGGAAGCTTCACTGAAGCGTCAGAGAAACTGGTATAGGCATGCGTATTCAAATACAGAGATATCTAAACAGGCAGATACAGCGATGCGGTCGGTAACGCCTGTATAAGACAACAAGTGTCTGGAAGAGTTATTAGATCGGTTACTGCTGATACAATGGAAGATTATCAAGATTTAAGTGAGTTTGAAAGTGGTGTTATAGTCGGCGCACGAGCGATGGGATACAGTATCTACGAGGTAGCGATGAAGTGGGGCTCTTCCCGTTCGACCATTTCACGAGAAATCCGATAAAATGTAAAATCTCTGATATCGCTGCGGCCGTAAAAAGATCTTGCAAGAACGGGACCAACGACGGCTGAAGCGAATCTTTCAACATGACAGAAGTGCACCCCTTCCGCAAACTGCTGCTGAATTCAATGTTGGACCATCAACATGTGTCACCAGGCGAATCATTCAACGAAACATCATCGATATGGGCCTTCGGAGCCGAAGGTCCGCTGGTATACCCTTGATGACTGCGTGACACAAAGATTTACGCCTCGTCTGAGCCCGTCAACACCGACATTGGACTGTTGATGAATGGAAACGAGTTGCCTGTTCGGACGAGTCCCGTTTCAAATTGTATCGAGTGGATGGACGTGGAGACAGCCTCATGAATCCATGGACTCTGCATGTCAGCCGAGGACTGTTCAAACTGGTGGAGGCTCTGTAATGGTGTGGCGCATGTGCAATTGCAGTGATATGGGACCCCTGTTACGTCCAGATACGACTCTGACAGGTGACACACACCTATGCATCCTGTCTGATCACCTGCATCCATTCATGTCCATTGTGCATTCCGACGGAATTCGGCAATTCCAGCAAGGCAATGAGACACACGTCGAGAATTGCTACAGAATGGTTCCTGGAACACTCTTCTGTATTTAAAGACTTCTGCTGGTCACCAAACTCCCCAGTCATGAAAATTATTTAGCGTATCTAGGACGTCTTGCAACATGCTGTTCAGAAGAGATCTCCATCCCCTTGTACTGTTACGAATTTATGAAGAGCCCTGCAGGATTCATGGTGTCACTTCCCTCCATCGCTGCTTCAGACATTAATCGAGTTCATGCCACGTCGTGCATGCTGGAGCCCTACACGATATCAGGCAGGTGTACCAGTTACTTTGGTTCTTCATTGTATAATATCAGAAAAGGAAAGTGCAAAGGCTCAGTCTATAAGTGGTGGGTTCAGTTAAGGGGGTAGGACGTCAAACGGGCCGACTTGGAGCAGGAGAGTCATCACAGGACATTTGAATTTCTACTGTCTATACTTTAACAAATCAATTCATAATACTTTGTCACCATGACCAGGAGGGATTGAGGACTCAGACTCATCCCAGTGGAAGTTCAAAAACGTAGCAAAATACCTTTTTATACATGTGAAATTTCATCATTTTTCCACTTATTACTGACTGCATTTGTTGCTATAGGTACACTTTTCTTACTAAATAAGAGAGATTCTTCGATGAATATTTCATAGCATACAAACAGTAGTTACAGGTGTATGAAACTCTAGAATTTTCCAAATCTATTAAAAATTGTGGAAAAAATTGAGATAACTATAAAACTTGAGTTTTTCCTAAACATGAAGTTTAAAATGTAACAGTTCATTCATTTTTTCATCAATTAAATAACTTCTAGAGTTTCATACAACTGTAACTATGGTTTGTATACTGTGCAAAAGTCAACGAAGAATCTCTCTTACTGAGGAAGAAAAGTGTACCTATAACAACAAATGCCGACAGTAGTAAGTGGAAAAATGATGAAATTTCACATGTAAAAAATATGTGTTTTGTTACGTTTTTGAGCTTCCATTGATATGAGTATGAATCCTGAATCCTTCCTTGTCATGCTGTTAAAGTTTTATGAATTTATTTGTAGAAGTATAGACAGTGGAAATTAAAATGTCCTGTGGTGCCTCTCCTGCTCCAAGTCGGCCCTTTTGACGTCCTACCCCCCTTAAGTGATATGGAAAGTGGGACTAGTGGTCAGAGAATACATGATATTATCAACAGCAACAGAATGGAAGTAGTATTCATTTTAGCTGAGAACAAGTCATTGATAGGATTATTCTCAGCAGAATCGAAACAGACAACAGAAATTCATGTATACGTGCCGGTTTCACATATATAAGACTGTGAGGGTATGTAAAGCAATCAGAGGTTCGGAAACGAGACACTGGATTACAAGGCATGCTATGAGCAGAAAGAGGCAGTGACTAAAAATTAGTAGTTACGAAGAGTGGGATAAAGCTTAAGAGAACCATCAGGAAAATCAGCGAGCTAATAAGTGAAATACTGATGTATTATGGAATGGTGATGTTCGTTTCAAGTTGTCTGAGCCTGCGTATTCTGCCATAAAGAATACAACAGCAGTCAGTTAGACTGATGATCAATGAACACCGCTAAACATGGCAGCCACAGAAGTGGGACAGACAAGTGTAGGTAAAAGGGAGCACCTGGAAAGAGAGTAAATACTTTCAATTGGTCGGCGAAAAATGGAAGCACAAAAATGCTAAGAAAAAGACAGGAATACAGCAAGCAAGTCACTTAGGAATAAAAAACAGGACTTGCACTCAAGGTATTGCGAAATGCCTACAGGAAAAATGTGAAGAAATAGAAGAATGAATTATCGTCGGTAGGAGAGGTTCAGCATATAGGAAGTAAAAAAAAACCTTCTGTGAAGTTAAAAGGTAAGGTGTTACTAATACGAGTGCAGGGGGAGTTACACTCTTAAAAGTAGGCAAGAGAACGAATAGGTGGAAAGAATACATTGAAGACCTCTACGACCGCGGAGGAACTGATGAAGTGATAGAAGAAGAAACTGTAGGCAATCAAACGACTGTTCGGTATGGACACGATATTGTAGTGCCTGTGTTGTTAGTAAAAACTACGCAATGTTCCTTCGGACATTCATCCATGCATGTCCGAAGGTAAAGCTACTGCGGTGACTACACACTTTATGAAATACATGATATGTATTCACAGTTGCGAATGCGAGCAACTATCAGCTGTATAAGGGAATAACGATGATGAAAATTTGTGCTGGACCGGGACTCGAACCCGGATCTCTATTTTACGTGATTGGTCGCTTTTTTTTTAAATCTGCTTACATGATAGATGCTCTACCCGACCTTTTATCTTTTTTTGCAGGTGCTCTACCATCTTTTTTATTTTTTTATGTTTGTTTATTTTTTATATTTTTAATTTGTCTTCCTTGTAGAGGACAAAAGGAATAAACGCCTACTACATGAGCAAAAAAGTTGCAGGAATTGAGAAAACAAATAAAAACCTTTAGTGTATGAAAATAAAAGACGACGTTCTTAATAAAATATTCCCTGAAAACGTAAAACATAAATAAGTATACTTTCTCAACATTCTTTTTTGTTTATTATTAACGTAAATAAGTATACAGTCTCACCATCAGCAGCAAACCAACTTTTGCTTTTTATTTTATTTTTATGGGGGAGCACAGGAGAAAGAAAACAAATAGGCTGCAGATAGAGAACTGTGAGTGATAAGGATAAACATGTGTAAAAAAAAAAAGACTTAGAAAGGAGAAAAGAGAAGTGAAAGAAATTAGGAATATTTTCTGCTCCACGCTCTACTTTCGCGCTTCATCAGAACAACGTTCACTCTATCATTGGCCATTAGAGGGGGAACGTGGTATCGTCCAGTCTTCGCTGGCACGTTTCGTTGAGACTCCAGCTCCGAGGCGAGTTGGCGAAAATACTCTGTAAATAATTCACGAAAGTGGCCCGATAGAGCCGATGTCGGCAAATGGTGTGGTGATGTACTTGGAGGTGAGTCCGAAAGTCCGCCGGATCAACGATGTCGTCCCGGAGGAGCTAGTTGATAGCCATGCCACTGATCCATGTGATGGCGTGCTACTTAGACGATGGAAAGCAGGCCATGTCAGGCTATCTCATCATGGTAGGAGAAACGTGATGTGGGGATGCTCGGAGGTAGAAAGCCATAATCTTCTGTACGAGGGTCCAGACAGCTGCTGCTGACCCACATTCAAAACGATGTAAATCTGTATCTTCGACATTGCACTTGAGGCACAGGGGTGAGTCCACCAGCACGATGTAGTTTCTGTCTTGTAGTGTATTTGCCGTTGACGAGAAGGTAGCACGTCGCGGTGGTGTCAGTGGTGTGGTATGAATGGTGGATCGCTTTCCAAACTGTAGGCCATGAAACCTGGGGGTGGCGTGCTTCGACGGGGTTTCGGGGTGGGTACTTTCGGGGAAGGCGATAAATGTCGCGAGTGGTCATCTTCCTGGTCCTGGGGAGTTCGGTGCATATGTAGAAACGGCCGATGTGTGCCAAAGACGCCGGTGGGCGTCTCGAAACAGGTGCGAGCTCGGTTGTCAACATTTCAGTAAAATTTGCATTTTGGCTTTTCGATAACCGGAGTATTCCTGTAAAGTGCAGTATCCTGGCTCTCACGTTAGATCGAGGCCACGATCCCACTTCAGTAAGGTGAGACCTACATACTGGACTTTGAAGATGTGTGCAGAACATATGTTGTTGTTGTGGTCTTCAGTCCTGAGACTGGTTTGGTGCAGCTCTCCATGCTACTCTATCCTGTGCAAGCTTCTTCATCTCCCAGTACCTACTGCAGCCTACATCCTTCTGAATCTGCTTAGTGTATTCATCTCTTGCTCTCCCTCTACGATTTTTACCCTCCATGCTGCCCTCCAATACTAAATTGGTGATCCCTCGATGTCTCAGAACATATAGAATACCCGAAACCAGGCTGTAGTCTGGCTGCCACTGTCTCATTGATGGGCAGGAACTGCTCAATGTGGGGTATCCGGGCTGCCAGATGGGTATTTACGAAGGTGACTATCTGGCACATATTCAGTGGGCGTAGTAGGTGAATTTGTATGCTGGCCCGGATGCAATGCAGTAGCGCCCGAAAACTGATCGCCGAGGTGCGGCGTATGTCACGCATGTATACCCTAACCCGAGACAGCGAAGGGTGTCCACCAGTGGAAAGGAGACAACGCTGTCTGCGGGAAGGCCGCGGCCGATCTTCATGGCGCATTTTGCGACGTTCATAGCGCAACCTGCCCCTGCACAGTAACGGGTAAATTCAGTACATCCCAGCTTGTACGTCGGCCGCTGAACGTACTACGAGGGCCAATTCGTCCGCTCGGCAGAGGAACACATGATCCCGGAGTGGAATGCCTGTCAATCGCCGCCGTAATGCGCAAATAAGTCGTTCCATCGCAGTGGCATAAAGCATCGTCGACAGTGGGCAACCCTGCCGTACTGAACGTTCAATTCGTATAGGTTATATAAGTCTGTCGTTGACGAAGGAGCCGCATAATCACTTAACGTAGGAGGAGTTGCCATCCGGTCCATCACTGCGTTGAGGAATGCGTGACTGACGCGGTCAAAGGTTTGTTTCAAGTCGACGGACATTAAAGCGCCTGGCAGTCGTGAGCCACAGCGATCACATCTCGATATTCACTGAGGGCTGTCTGTATATTACGATCGCCGCCTAAGGATGTAAGTTCGTGGGAAACATTGTCTCGTAATAAATGTTTGAGACGCACAGCTAGAAGGTGTGTGAAAATCTTGAAGTCGAAACTGGTTAACGTGTTCAGCCGACAACTGTCGAGTCGTGTTCCTTCTGCAGGTTTCGGGACTGGTACGAGGAAGTATTCCATGAACGTCGGTGGCGGAGTGTCTCGCCAGACAAAAACTCCCAGTACAAGTCTCTCCATTGTGGCCACATCAAATCTTGGAAGGTTCTGTAAAATTCGAGAGATAAAGTATCCAGGCCGGGAGACCGATTCAGAGATTCTTTGGCCTCATCGTCGCGGACGTCGTCGGTGATCACTTCCGCAGTCAGGAGGGCTACAGCCGCGGCGTTTAGTGTGCAATGTATCTCCTGGGCGACCTCAGCACTGGCCTCTGCACCGGCAGGTACTTCTTGATAGGAAAGTCTGTAGTGCGTTGTGAAGGCATCCGCAATGGTACTTTCGAAGTCAGCCGTCGTCCATCAGGTAGGACTGAAGTTGTCGTTAAAGCCTGTCGGCGTCGACCAACATTTTAAACAATATGATGCATAGAAGGTTCTTCACCGTTAATCCTATCTTGTCTGCGTGCTCGTACAATGGCTCCCTCTAGACGGCACCTGGTCAAGGTTAAAATCCATGCCTTGATGCGTTGAACTTCTTTTAGACGAGGAGCTCGCGTAGAGTGCTGTAGTGGAAATCTGTTGTGTGGTGATTCCACGTGGCTTTGGCACTGCCAAAGTGGGTCAAGGTGCGTCGGATGGCCGGTTTGGAGCGCAGTAACCACCATTGCAGTGTAGTCTCGTAACGCATGGTGCATTGAAGGTGTGCCACTTGTCGGTGACCTGTTGTCGACATTCAGGGTCCCACAGCAACGTGAAGTTGAGTTTCCAAGGTCCTGCACTGCGCCTTATAGACTGCCTACGAAGGTTCATGGTACAGATGTAGATCTCATGATCCGAAAAGGCAAATCGCCAGCATTCCTCGTCGAGGAGAACGGATTTTAGAGTGTATATTGTATCGAGTCGGTTGGCGGAGTGGCTCGTGATGTGTGTATGCCCCAGGCAGTCGCCGTGTACCACTCTCCAAGTTTCGAGGAGACGAAGTCGGCGGACGAGGAAGCGAAGTTCCGGACATGTGGTGAAATGAGGGTATTGGTCTGTACGCTCGAGAACACAGTTGAAATCTCCACCTACGATGAGACGATCGTATCTGACAAGGAATAAAGGAACGATATCCTCTGAGTAGAACTGGGAGCGATCCCTCCGTTTATCAGTGCCCGATAGGGTGTAGAGGTTTATGCTTTTTATTCCTTCAACTATTATGGCCACCCCTCGCACCGCTGGGAGATATGCGAAATCGGAAACTGTGAAAGGTGACTACACTGAGTCACAGCGCCAGAGATTGCGCCAAAGATTATTATTCCGCCGCCTCCACTCGTGCAGTAGTAGTTCAGAGGTTGCCGTGGGAAGTGCTTGTTGAGAGGATGTCGAGAGCAGTAGTAGTTCAGAGGTTGCCGTGGGGAGTACTTGTTGAGAGGATGCCGAGAGCAATTCTAGTTCAGAGGATGTCGTGTGCAGTTGTTGTTCTGTTGGGCGAGAGAGTAGATGCTGTTCGGTTGGTGTAATGTGTAGATGGAAGATGTTTCAATGATCACAGTGTATTTTTCGTCAATATATATGGAGGTAACAAAAAAAAAAAGAATTATTTCACATTTCCTTAGTGACAATGCCTCTTGGTCACAGGTTCAGTCAACAAAGCAAATGGCTCGTGTTCATGTATTGGACTAGTAATTCTGGTTTCTATGTGCAATTATAGTATTTCTGGTTTTTCAATTAGTTCATTGTAAATGGTGTTTAAAATATCTCGTCGTATTGAGGAAGAACAGTGCCAGATACATGTACGTTGAATCACACTACCACACACTGAACAGTTACACTTGTGCTTTGTTGTTTCGTAGCTTTTATAGTTGCAGGGGACTTAATTAATCAACTGTGTTAACGGAAATTTCCTTTCATTCTTTATTGTTATTTTGTGCAGTCAGATTGCATGCTAATACTACTCAGGGCCAACCGAGACTTCGTAACCGGACACAAAGCTACTAAAATTATTGTATTTTAATAATTAAGCCCCCACGCACGTGGCGACCGCTACTTCGGATCGTTCCTTGGAATTCTTTTGATAGTAAAAATAGCAGACAGTAGTACTGTTGTAGTAATTTGTAGTTTAGTAATTGTAGTCTATATTGCATGTGTAGATTTGGTAATTGAACATTTGTAGTTGTCTTGTCATTCTTCTAATGGTATTTCTGCAGAATTTAATTTTTGATATCTCGTATACGGGTTTGACAATTTTGTGCAATTGTGAAGGTTTTAATTGTTCGTTAATCGTGTTTTTTGGGAAGCATTTCGTGTGAATGGTATTGTTGGTGATAAAGTGTTTTATTGTCTGTAATTTTCGTATAGTGACGAGCTTTGTATGTTTTGCAAATGATTATGCGATCGATGAAAAAGGCAAAAATGATGGATAGTCAGAATGACGAAATTGTTAACATGGTCAACTCGCCAACACAGGAGAAAAGTAGGATGAATAATGAAGTAGAAAACAATTTAATAAGCCGGGAAAATAGTCCGGAACCAGTTCAAAATTTTTCACAATCGGAAAATTTTCAGAATATGAGATTAACGATAGAAGATTCTGAAATAGTATCGAATACAGATAGCTTTACGGCTATGCCGAAGGAAGTTAGTTTTACGGGAAATGTTATGGGCGAAAAGAATTTCGAACCAGTTAATGTGGAGCAGTTGACGAGTGCAATAGTAAATTTGAGATCACAAATAGGAACAATTAAAACTGGTATGGGAACAATGGAAACACAGTTAAGATCTGAATTAAAAACAGAGATGGGAACATTGACAACACGGTTGGACTCACAAATAGGTACAATTAAAACTGATATGGGAACAATGGAAACACGGTTAGACTCACGAATAGGGACATATTTCAAAAACATGAAAGATGAATTAAAGAAAGAAATTAGAGAAGAAGTACAACCGATTTTGAATTCTCACAATAATAGAATAATTTCAATAGAAATTAGACAAAAGGAACAGGATAGAGAACAGGAAGAAAGAGATCGCGTGATAGTACAAAAACTTTCAGAGTTAAATTTACAACGTGCACACGATAAGGAAGAAATATTTGAAAGAATCGAGAAATCCGTACCAAATGTCAGAATAAATAACCTAACACAACAATATGAACAATTAACTACTAAACGTGTCAATACAGAAACCCGAGTCCCGACACTTGCGGAAGACGTAAATAAACAGAAAGAACAAATAGGTGACTTATCGGAAAGAGTTGAGGAGATTTCAGATAAATTGACAAGTCTTAGTTTAAATGGGAACAGAGATTCAGATGATACAGCTCCACTGCTATTTGAAGAAACCGAAGAGTTCCAGAACATAAATAAACATGTTGAAAATCAAGGAAAATTTAATGAACGCGTTAAAAGGGAATTTGAGGCGTTAACGAAAGCAAGTTAAACAAATTGAAAGCGAAATCGGAGGAAAAGACAGTAGAAGAAATTTAGAATCACAGATAGCAGAGGGTATTGAAGAAAATAATTTATTTCATTTACGAGATGCAACAAGAGAGCGCCAGGCGTGCGAACTTGACAATAATCGATAATCGGAGTGGGACAGACGCGGTAGGTCTTTGTCGCCACGAGGCGAAAACTTTGACTATAAACACTTTTTAACTGTTCGGATATTTAAGATCTTTCGCAATTCTAAGAATGACATACATCCATGTTCATGGTTAGATCAATTTATGTACGCACTTCCGCCAAGTTGGCCACTAAGTCACAAACTGGAATTTATGTGCGGCTGTTTGGGTCCTCAGGGGATTCACTACACTAAGTGAATATGTGCTGTAGCGTGCACAGGGCCCCGAGCTGTAGTGGTGCTATTTCCCATTTAGTTTTCTGCACTGCTGCCTACTCCTTTACTATTCTTTGTATCTATCAAAAACCTCTTCAACTATCAATCTATCTAGAAAAGGAGTCGGTAAAGATGTGACTATTTTACCAAAAAGTAATTTCGAAAATTACCGTTTGGACTTACTGTATCTTCAGCAGCATTCATTCGTAGTTTAAACGAAATTTTACCTGCTTATCATCGTAACAATATTACTCCATATGTTGACGATATTCCTATTGTTAAACGTTCTTGAAGTGAGCATAACAAAATTTTGAATTCATTATTACGTATTTTTGCTGGAGCTGGCATTACAGTAAACTTGGAAAAATCTGAATTTGGTCGTTCTCAGGTGAAATTTCTTGGTCATATTATTTCTACAGAAGGTATTCTTCCTGATCCAGTGAAACTAGACGCTATTCGTAATTATGCTGTTCCTACAACAAAACGTGATGTTCGTAGTTTCCTTGGTGTCTGTGATTTTCTTAGACGCTTTGTTAGATTGGACAATTTGGCCACACCTCGTTTATGTGAACTACCTGGAAAGAATTCTAATTGGTGTTGGGATGAGGAAGCTCAATCAGAATTTGAACAACTTCGTGATGCTTTAGTTGCTGCTCCACTTCTTTCACACCCGGATTTATCTAAAGATTTTTGTTTGACGACGGACTCATCATACAAAGACCTAGGTGCACACTTATTTGAAGAGATAGAAGAAAACGGCGTTGTAGTACAGAAAACTATTGTATTTGGAAGTCGTGTTATCTCTACATCAGAAAAGAATTATTCGAATACGGAACTTGAAGCTTTGGCTGTTATTTGGGCTTTCACAAAATTTCGCATATCTTTGTATGGCAGACATACTAAGGTTTGCACTGATTATCGAGCTCTGGAATTTCTTATGTCAACAAAATTAACTCATGGAAGATTGTCACGATGGGCGTTGTATCTACAGGAATTTGATTTTAGTATTGTTTACATACAGGGTTCTTCAAATATTGTTGCTGATGCTTTATCACGTGCACCTATGGGTTTGTAACAATGTGCTGAGGAGGACTTCAAAGAAAACAATTATTGTTTGATGTACATTCAAGGTATTGCGTTTGAAGGTTTTATTTCGTCTTCGCTCCAGGACATCGCTAAGGAGCAGAACAAGGATCCAATCTGGAAGGACATTAAGGAGAATTGGAGGAGAAAGGAAAGCGTAGCGATTAGACAGTATTATTTAGTTCGCAATGATATTCTTTTTAAACGAAAATCGGTTGACAACATTGTTTGGTTAGTTTAAATTCCTGATGAGTGGGTTAATAAATTGATTTGGTATACACATTTCAGTTATGCACACTTTAGTCCCAGAAAATGCTTTCATAAATTACGAGAAAATTGCTACTTCAGTAATATGGAAAAATGTATTCGATTTGTTCTTGCCAAATGCAAATTATGTCAAAAGGCTAAGCCGCCAACTATTTCTCACAGAGCACCGTTGTTTCCTATCATTCCAGCGAAATTAAAGGAGATGGCCGCAGTCGATTTGTTCGGTCCAGTGGTTCGTTCTACTAATGGTTTTGCGTACATTTTGGTAGCAGTGGAACTGACTTCAAAATATGTGTGTTTTACACCTTTACGCAAAGCAACAGCTCGTTCGGTATCTAATGCTTTAATCAAACATTTTCTTTAAAAAGTGGGTCATGTTGATAAAGTTATATCAGATAATGGATCACAGTTTCGCTCTAAAATTTGGCTTCGTACTCTACGGCGTCGTAAGATTAAACCAATTTTCATTTCACTTTTTCACCCTCAATCTAACGCTTCACAGAGATGGATGAAGGAAATCAATAAATTGTGTCGACTTTATTGTCATCAGAATTACAGAACGTGGGATCAGTACCTTCACATTTTTTAAAACATTCTGTATGAACTCCCTAATGATTCAACTTCTTTACCGCCTATATTGATATTAAAAAATAAAGCACCGACAAATCGCGTTTCTGAAATCGTTCCTTTTCTGCCTACACGGTAACTGCGGCATTCTGAAGTTGTCAACCTGGATCTACAAAATATTGCATCTGCGGCTGCTAGAAGAGAGAAATCAGGTAAACGTCCTGGTCGTTTAAAAACCTTGTCAGTTGGTCAAAAGGTGTTAATTAAATCTCATCGTTTGTCTCACAAAGGAAAAGGCTTGTGTCGCAAATTTTTTCTGCTTTATAACGGTCCATATAGAGTTCGCCAAATTTTTCATGATAACACCGTCGAAGTAGAAACTCTTAAATCACGGCGCTCTAATGGAATACATCATATATCGAATGTTAAATTTTTGTGGAATGACATACTTTTGAGAAATTAACAGTTACACGTAAACACGCAGAGAATACAAGGATACCGCGCCGTGTTCTGGCGGCGGTACATACTCAAAGCAACAGTCAAGTCTGCGCGCCGCACAAGGCAGTCGTTGACCGCAAACAATTACTTCCTACGTCACGCGTACCTACAGCTGACCGAGCGCTCAGTGCGAATGCACTGACAGCCGTAAACAAATACACAGTCTAATTTCTCCGATTAAATTCAGTATAAAGCTATAGTGACTTGATAAATTATGTTATTAATCTTCAGTTTTTTTCAGGATACAGTTGTACAAAATATTTAAGAACTTCAGGTAAATTCTGTGTGTGTCCGACGTTAAGAGGACTTGCTATCGAGAAAATTTCAGGAAGAATGTAATTTCGAAGAAGAAAGTAATAAAATAAAAAGGTAACTATTAATTGAGTTTATTTTTCAGGTACCATATTTCTACTTAGGTATGTACTTTATACGTAATTTTCTGCTCGCGATTACGTGATTTATACTTTGTGTTAACTGGTTTTGACAATGATTGATTAATGAACAGGGTTGTTACTTATGTATATTATGCATCGCTTGGCTGCTCTGTTTTTTCACTGATGTCATATTTTTTTTATTATGTGCCTGCTGTGCTTATTTATTTAAATTATGAATTATCACCTCATTAGTTGTGCTGATATGGCTATGTATGTGAGTCATACTTTGTGATTTATCTGCTTGCGCCTTCATGTTTACTTATTAAGATCACATATGAACATTTATTTGCTTATGCTGGTATTATACTAATGACCTGATTATTATGTAAGATATATACTTGCTGCCTTACGTATGGATTGCATATTTACACATTTCTGTTTTGTTATCATCACTACTCTTTAATTTGGTATATAGAAACGCTGATATACTGTGTACTAACATGGAGTTTAGGTCACACTATGGTATTAATTATAGATTGTTCGCTTGGCAGAGCCTCGTTGTAGGGATTGTGCTACGTCTACTTGTTGACATTCTGTTCTCTACTGGTTTATTTACTCGCTATTGCATGTTTTGCTTACGCTCAGTGCTTTATATTTTAAGATAAGAAAATGAACTGCTATAATTCTACGAATGACATTGGTACAAGAAACTTCATTGAATTCACATGAGCTGGAGGTTTTATGGAGGCTGTATAAATTTATGCTAATAGAAAGGAAGCTAATGACATGAAATAAGAACACTAGGTTCAGATCATTGACAGTTATTACACTGCATTCTTCGTGAGCAATTTAAATAGCACGTGACACTTGACACACAAAAAAAAAATATATACTCCACATGTTTGCTTCTGTTTTGCCATGATTCTTGAAGTGATGTACACACTGTGAAATATTACGATTTATTCATTCAAATTCTTATGTAATCATTCATACTCCGTACTCGTACTTACTTACTGAAAGTTATTCAAAGTGAAGGCTGTTAGAGGTCATGTATGCATTTCTTTTATTTAATGATGGACAAGGTTACTAAAATGTATTTTATAATTCATAATGAGTAGAAGATTTGGGTCAGGTGGATTACACAGAGGTTGTGTGTACACATTGTGTCTTCGGATTGTATGGGATGATGAATTGAAGTTTGCACTAGGATTTTATCTGTATTTGTTCGAGGAGACTGACTAGAGGAAAGAATTGTTATGGAAGTGAAATGATATTGGTAATAAGGTTTATATGTATCGACGTATTGAAGAAGTATTATTGAGGTATTGAGATTGTGTGATGTTGATGATTATTGGAGTTTTGGTGGACAAGAGGTAAGGTAAATGATATTGATGATAAGGTTTATATGTATCGACATAAGAGGTATTATGGAAGTATTAAGATTATGTGATGCTGATAATTATTGGAGTTTTGGGGATAAGAGGTAAAGTAAGTGAGGCGCATAATTTTTTGTTGTTGTTTATATGGAACAAGGAGGATGAAGATGGCAGACTAGAACACTCAAGAGGAAGGAAGATTGTCTACACACACACTTTGTTAAATCAATAAGCAGTATATACTATTTTTTGGAGTGAGGAAGTATTTGCATATCTTGGCACTCTGACAGTTGTTCAGCAACCGTACATTTTGATTTGGCTTGGCGAACATTGGTCTTGACATGATGACTATGATGTTGACTAACTATTATTGACTGTTATACACTGTTGCCACTACTACTTGATACACATGTTGAACATCAAATTTTGACAGAATTGCATTTACACGGTTAACACTATTCAGTTACAAAGATGAGTGAGTGTGTTTTGTGTGTTTTCCTTTCCTAATCCCAAATAATTGGTACCGACCTACGTCCTAAATATTATTTTACTTGTTCGTTGTGGTTTGCACCGACACCCATAAATATTATAGGTTTACTGATATTTGTGTATTTGTAATAGTTAATATGACAATTATCTGATATCATTTGTGTGTTTATTATAATTTGTATGTTTAGTATAAGGGCATTGATAATAATTGGAAAAGTTTAATTTCTGCTGATGAACTCTGAAGAACTGTTTAATTATTGATAGTGAATATCATGGACTGTTACCTGCACTTGTTCAACATTGATTGGTGCCACCTGGATGTTTAATTTCTGCTGAGGAACTTTGATGATATTATGGACTGTTACCTGCACCTGTTCAACGTTATTGGGTGCCACTGATGGAACTGCTTCCACTGAAATGATGTCACTTGTTGCTGTCTGCATCTGTCAACATTGCTGGGTGCCACGGATGGGACTCCTTCTACTGAAATGATGTCTCTTGTTGCTGTCTGCACCTGTCAACATTGCTGGGTGCCACTGATGGAACTGCTTCTACTGAAATGATGTCACTTGTTGCTGTCTGCACCTGTCAACGTTGCTGGGTGCCACTGATGGAACTGCTTCTACTGAGATAATGTCACTTGTTGCTGTCTGCACCTGTTCAACATTACTGGGTGCCACTGATGGAACTGCTGCTACTGAGATAATGTCACTTGTTGGTGTCTGCGCCTGCTCGCCATTGCTGGGTGCCACTGTTGGAGCTGTTTAAATACTGCTGATGAAATGTTATGGGACTGCTATTTGCACCTGTTGACCTTTGTTCGGTGCTACTGTTGGAACTGTCAGCTACTCTGAGAAGTGCTGCTTGTTTATTGAACTACTGAAAAGATTTTATGTGAATATTTGTATAAACTGATTTTTTGTGTGTTTACTGTTTATGAAATGTTATGAGACTCTTACCTGCACCTATTCGTCATTGCTGGTGCCATTGATTGAATTGTTTAACCATTGTGACAAATGATACTTGTGTAAACTATTATGTAAAATCACATGTATGCAAGCATTTGTATTCCTTACTGTAATTTATATATTTGGTTACTGAAGGGTCAGTGCAAAGCCAAAATTTATTTAGTTATGTGATATTTACTTATTAATATCATCTTTTACTTTTGTCTGTATTTTTTGGACGAATTTGGTGGTATTTTCACCACCAATGCTGGCAAAAATACCATCAAATTCTAACCAGTGGAGGAGGGGCATATGAAAGCTGGCTACACTGAGTCACACCGCCAGAGATTGCGTCAAAGATTATTACTCCGCGCCTCCACTCGTGCAGTAGTAGTTCAGAGGTTGCTGTGGGCAGAGCTTGTTGAGAGGATGTCGAGAGCAGTACTAGTTCAGAGCATGTCGTGTGCAGTTGTTGTTCTGTTGGGCGAGAGAGTAGATGCTGTTCGGTTGGTGTAATGTATAAATGGAAGATGTTGCAATGATCACAGTGTATTTTTCGTCAATATATATGGAGGTACCACAAAAAAATTAATTTCACATTTCCTTAGTGACAATGCCTCTTGGTCACAGGTTCATTTAACAAAGCATCTGGCTCGTGTTCATGTATTCTGGTTTTTCAATTAGTTCATTGTAAATGGTGTTTAAAATATCTCGTCGTATTGAGGAAGAACCGTGCCAGATACATGTACGTTGAATCACACTACCACACATAGAACAGTTACACTTGTGCTTTGTTGTTTCGTAGCTTTTATAGTTGCTGGGGACTTAATTAATCAGTTGCGTTAACGGAAATTTCCCTTCATTCTTTATTGTTATTTTATGCAGTCAGATTGCGTGCTAATACTACTCAGGGCCAACTGGTTACGAAGGAGACACACAGCTACTGAAATTATTGCATTTTAATAATTAAGCCGCCATACAACTGCAATCCCTTCTTGGAGGAGGATGGCTGCGCCAATGTGTTCCATAGCTGCCGGGGCGGCGTACGTCTCGTATCCATAACACCCGGACCAAGTTGCTGTCCTGTCCTTGTAAAAGCGCCATGTCGATGTCCGCTGCTCTTTGCGTGTTACGGAGCAGTTGTAGTTTAACGTAGAAGCCGATATTATTAGTGTTGACGGTAGCTAATCGGTACGCCTAATGGTTGATCCGTGCTGTCGATAGGATCATAGCTGGTGAAGATTGTCGTGGTGGATTCTGGAAATCCACAGAAGTCGCAGGAGTCGCCGTAGAAACATCCCAAATTTTAGTGTTGGTCTAACGGAGGAACAGATCGCATTTCCGCATCGGGTAGAGGTGGGAAATTCGTGTCATCCGCCCATGAAAAATGTCTGTCAGTTTCAACATCGGCGAGAGGTGGCAGCGCTGGCCGAGTCGGCTCAGTTGCGTCGGTGACGACGAGCGTGCTATATACTAGACAAATAAAACACGTCAGGTAACTACAGATAATGTATCATTACAGCTGTACAATTTACCGTCATACTTTGTATGTTTGGTTATGTTAGATTGTTTATGAAGTCAGATAGTTTTGTAATAGTATTTTAATGGGTCAATGTTCACAGAGAAAAGGACATTTTCATCAGAACAATTTACTGTATGCACTTTAATGTCCACTCTGTTTATTTATAAACGGCAGGCAGCTTACAAGTTTGACAGTAGCGGCCATTTCTAAAATATTGTTACATATTTTCAGCTTGCTTATGAAACATGCCTTGTAAATTGTAACTTTATTTCGAGTTTTGTGTTGGTGAGACATATTTTAATATTTTACCAAAGTTACAGACTTAAGGCACATTGCGAAACCAAAAGTGATGATCCACGTCCCTGGCACATTGCAAGAATACTGTGGTATACACTGCCTATCTGTCTCTCTCTCTTTCTTCATCGGAAGCACCCAGTGCTGCCACTCCTCCCAGCACTTAATTTGCCTTTTAGGGTAGTTCTTATGAGGTCTCATAATATATGGATTGCAAGTTCTCCACCCAATGCCTTTTTGTAGCCTGGATATGTTTAAAACAAAGAAATAAGTCGCTTTTGTCGGGAAACATTTATGTCATTCACAAAGGCGTTGTAGAACGTAACATTTCTTCAGCACCGTCAAAAAAGGTGAAAAAGCAAAGACTACTAACAATCATTGACCCATCAGAGAGGTTGGTGGTAGTATGTTACACGGTTCATGACCGACAATTTGGGACTTGAAATGGGGAGAATCTTAAAAAATATTTAAATTTAGACAAAAATTAATTCAAAATGAATGAAGTCTAGAAATCGCTGAAAAATGTTCTCGGTGATCGAGAATACCTTAAATGGATCATAAATGGCGAGGATATGGATGTGTAGGAATGGCATCAAAGGTTAGACCCAACGGCCTCGGCGGAAACTTCTTGAAAAGCGAAGGCCCAAAGAAGTTCGTCACGTTAGACCCGATGGACGTTCTGCTGTGTTTGTTTTGGTTCTGTACCGTAGTTTGCCGTACGTTCTTGACACAGGACCATATAATCAACGAGGAATGCTGCATGCGAGCTCTCTGAAGTTTTCTTGAAGCCATCTGATGCAAATGTCCATATTTGGGCGAATCGGTTCATGGAAACAGCCCCAAACAGCAATGTTTACGCATCATTGCTTATTTGCTAATCTTTCGCCTAAGCCGTTGTTATGGTGTCTTAGACCCTGTATTCTCCAGACATGATCCTTTTTAACTTATTTCTGATCCAGAATCCAAAAACAAACATCAAGGTATGACATTTTGCTAGCATTGAAGAGAGGAAGAATCACCGAAGGAGTTAAACGCCGAACGTAAAATTGAGCTCCTGAAGTGATGTAATTTCATAAATAGCAATCTAACAGATGTATAATACTTCACCTGGAGCACAATGAAGCAAAACAAGTTACTATTGAATAAATGTCTACCTTCTTTTTTGAAAAAAAAAATTGCAAGTAACATTTGATTAAACTATCCCGTTCACGAAACACTAGTAATCCTCTGTTCCAGTGAGGTCTCAGTCAAGGTAGAGTTGTAGATACTAAATTCATTAGTTTCTGAAGCAGCAATGCGATAATTCTTTAATTAGCTTACAATCGACTGTTCTAGTTGGCGTCTCATGAATGAGCGGTGTTGAAGATGCACGTGTTTCAACATAAACAGCTACATCACTGGATAGCAATTTCTTGAAATCGCTGCTAGAACAGTTGTTTTCTCTATACTTCAAAGACCTCTGTTCATGTTCTAACTTGGTTTGTGTTACTGTACACATTAAAACGAGTATATAAGCAATGTGGTTTTGTATTAAATATCCATTTTGTGTCATCTCAGTCAAATGCTCAATTACGTCATCTATCGCTTCCGATATATTAATATTACTTGTCAGAGTTCGCAGTGCACAGTGATCCTCCTTCTCGAATGTGATATTTTTTGTGGGTTTACTTGGTTCTTGCAAAAGGATATGGGAGTCTGTTATAAGCAAACGTGTTGATATTTTCTCGAAGTAACTGCTAGTCGAAGACTCTGAAAAGCTAATAAATTTGTTGGATTCCACTGGAAGAGCTTTTGTATTTACTTAGACGAACGTAGAGGCTTAAAACTTCATAAAGAGACATTGTTATACCACCATGAAAGAAAATTTTCATAGTCCGCTGTAAATACTGTAATTCAGTCACCATTCTCACTCTGGTTTTTCAGGCAAAGTAGTAATCCCTTTATCACCTGTAGGAGTGACATTCATGTGGGCGAAGTTGTCAAGCAAACATTTTATAAGATGTTTGTATGAAATGAGACATATGGATAACTGTCAGCTAACAAGCAACAGAATTCTGGATTACCGACGTCCCTACAAGGAGGACTCATAAAAGAACTCTGAAAAAGATGCCAGCTTGGCAGAAAGGTCAGGCAGTAAAGTCTGTCGGGAAAATTAGGACCATGCTCACCTTCCTCGAGAGCTAGCCTCCAAACTCGATGGCCTCCGTTGCGAGGCGGGCCCGCGGCGCGGAAATACGTTAATCCCGCAGCGCCGCCAGGCCAGTCTTATCTCGAGCACTGGAATTTACATCTACTGCCTCCTAACGTCCTTCTCCGCCTGTATTTCTTCCTTCCTCCCTCAGTTTCCTTTTAAGTGAACTCCAAGGCCCGCATTTGCCCTAGGCAAAAATAATATCCTTTCCAGCAACGTTATTAAAAGAAAAGAAAAAAATAACAAAATGTTACATCAATATCCATACTCTGCAAGCTGCATTATGGCGTATGGCGGAGACTAATTTGTAAACCACTTGAAAGCAGCCTTTTGATATGCAGTTTTATTTTTGTTCTCACTATTTTTTATTCTCTTCAGCCAGAAGTTGTCTTTACGTTGCTTTGCGTTGTAACGGGACATCTTCCTCTAGCATTACTTTTCCTCAAGAGTCGTTGTCGATACCAATATTATTTTTCGAACTTTGGAGAGCTGAATACTATCTCAATTGCTTTTCTGAAAACTTTCATATAATTTTATACGCCGTATGTTATATTTCAAGCTAAAATTTATGAAAAGCAGTTACTTTATTTTCGATGTTATAATCAGTAAGTACTAGTTCTGAATGTACAGTTAAAATTATTTTTTTTTAGAAACATTTGGAACTACGAACTACTGGCACACTTAAAATTTCTACATTAATTACGCAATACTATACTGGTAACTACGTTTATTTCGGGATTCATTTATGAAATAATAATCGAAAGTATTAATGTAACAGAAACCAACAGAAATTCATTTGTCAAGAAAAATTGGAAACCCTTTGGAATATTGTTATTTCCGCTGAGTGAGACAGTAGTAAGCACAACTCTGATACGACGGGAGGCATTTTTATATATTGTACGAACAATGTAGTTTCTGCTTTGTTAATGTGAAAAATCAAATGACTGTATGATATAGAAAAAATTTACAAATTATATTAACGCAACTACTAATAATCTGCAACAACGAACGATCTTCAAATTTATTTAGATCAATTCAACGTTGATGACCTAAAACGTGAGACTTTCTGATCCACGAATGAGACACCTAGACAAGAAGAACTAGAACCAACTCTACGTGAAAAGATAAGTAAAATATAAACTTTATTTTAATCTTCGCTCCTCTCAAATCGTTATAAAAGACTAATGTGGTCAATAGCTGGAATTAGGAGGGAGGAGGTAGATTACAGCGTGCTTCTGCAAGAGTCAGCTTCGATTACTCAAAATAAGCTCTTTGAGCAATCTCTTGTTCTCCTGTGATGTACACTCCTGGAAATGGAAAAAAGAACACATTGACACCGGTGTGTCAGACCCACCATACTTGCTCCGGACACTGCGAGAGGGCTGTACAAGCAATGATCACACGCACGGCACAGCGGACACACCAGGAACCGCGGTGTTGGCCGTCGAATGGCGCTAGCTGCGCAGCATTTGTGCACCGCCGCCGTCAGTATCAGCCAGTTTGCCGTGGCATACGGAGCTCCATCGCAGTCTTTAACACTGGTAGCATGCCGCGACAGCGTGGACGTGAACCGTATGTGCAGTTGACGGACTTTGAGCCAGGGCGTATAGTGGGCATGCGGGAGGCCGGGTGGACGTACCGCCGAATTGCTCAACACGTGGGGCGTGAGGTCTCCACAGTACATCGATGTTGTCGCCAGTGGTCGGCGGAAGGTGCACGTGCCCGTCGACCTGGGACGGGACCGCAGCGACGCACGGATGCACGCCAAGACCGTAGGATCCTACGCAGTGCCGTAGGGGACCGCACCGCCACTTCCCAGCAAATTAGGGACACTGTTGCTCCTGGGGTATCGGCGAGGACCATTCGCAACCGTCTCCATGAAGCTCGGCTACGGTCCCGCACACCGTTAAGCCGTCTTCCGCTCACGCCCCAACATCGTGCAGCCCGCCTCCAGTGGTGTCGCGACAGGCGTGAATGGAGGGACGAATGGAGACGTGTCGTCTTCAGCGATGAGAGTCGCTTCTGCCTTGGTGCCAATGATGGTCGTATGCGTGTTTGGCGCCGTGCAGGTGAGCGCCACAATCAGGACTGCATACGACCGAGGCACACAGGGCCAACACCCGGCATCATGGTGTGGGGAGCGATCTCCTACACTGGCCGTACATCACTGGTGATCGTCGAGGGGACACTGAATAGTGGACGGTACCTCCAAACCGTCATCGAACCCATCGTTCTACCATTCCTAGACCGGCAAGGGAACTTGCTGTTCCAACAGGACAATGCACGTCCGCATGTATCCCGTGCCACCCAACGTGCTCTAGAAGGTGTAAGTCAACTACCCTGGCCAGCAAGATCTCCGGATCTGTCCCCCATTGAGCATGTTTGGGACTAGATGAAGCGTCGTCTCACGCGGTCTGCAGGTCCAGCACGAACGCTGGTCCAACTGAGGCGCCAGGTGGAAATGGCATGGCAAGCCGTTCCACAGGACTACATCCAGCATCTCTACGATCGTCTCCATGGGAGAATAGCAGCCTGCATTGCTGCGAAAGGTGGATATACACTGTACTAGTGCCGACATTGTGCATGCTCTGTTGCCTGTGTCTATGTGCCTGTGGTTCTGTCAGTGTGATCATGTGATGTATCTGACCCCAGGAATGTGTCAATAAAGTTTCCCCTTCCTGGGACAATGAATTCACGGTGTTCTTATTTCAATTTCCAGGAGTGTATTTCGTGTCTTTGGTGGTCAGTTTAAGCCTTCAACCAAGGGAGTCAAATGGTTCAAATGGCTCTGAGGACTATGGAGCTTAACTTCTGAGTTCAACAGTCCCCTAGAACTTAGAACTACTTAAACCTAACTAACCTGAGGACATCACACACATCCATGCCCGAGACAGGATTCGAACCTGCGACCGTAGCGGTCGCGCGGTTCCCGACTCTAGCGCCTAGAACCGCTCGGCTACTCCGGCCGGCACCAAGGGAGTCGTTCGTAGCTTTTCGAACCACAAGGTGCTATAAATTCTTTATTGTAATTTCGTCGCAATTGAGTTTTATTAAACTTGCTACTAGCTTCGAAGTACCAAGCGTGTTAAAACTGCACTACACTTCGAGGACAACCAATTTACGCAAACGCAACAATCATAGTGAGATGAAATGCCAGACCAGTTGCACAGTGTAGACGTATTCATGAAGCGCATTGGAAGTAGACTACATTGCGAAATTTGTCTTGCATGCCATGCGGCTGTGTATCATATATGTATTACGTATGTGTGAACTGATTGTCACATAACCAAGTACCGTTAGTGAACCTTTAATAGGCCTGGCTTGAAAGTGAACCTGGCAGCAAGTGGCCAGTTTGATAACGCGGAACTGTGAGGGAATGACAATAAAGAAATGGATTTCTAACTTGTTGGTACTTGCTTGACTTCAAATTCGAAATAGGCAGCACGAATGTGTATTCGTTTTCCATTTTTGTGCTGATTTTCATCAAATTATGTTCTGCTCGATTTGGTGGTGGTGGTGGGGTGGGGATCTGGCTTTGTCCCTGTCAGCACGAACTGGTTCAGATTTTCTACAGTGATGAAGAGTGGGTGAGAGACTGTCAACTGCTTGTGTTGGCTCTTAGGCGAATGTGTAAGTTATTCCAGAATTGCATTCTAAATATCTTCGTAGGAAACTTGCATTCACAAGACGATCATATTTGCGATTATATCCTCGTGTGTTGCGAAATGTAAGATAACAAGTTGCTAACTTTTCACTAAACGGAAGCTGTTTGCCGGCCGGTGCGGACGAGCGGTTCTAGGCGCTACAGTCTGGAACCGCGCGACCGCTACGGTCGCAGGTTTGAATCCTGCCTCGGGCATGGATGTGTGTGATGTCCTCAGGTTAGTTAGGTTTAAGTAGTTCTAAATTCTAGGGGACTGTTGAACTCAGAAGTTAAGCTCCATAGTGCTCAGAGCTATTTAAACCATTAAAGCGGTTTACTGGACTCAGTATTATATTTTCAGACTGTAGATCCAAGATTATCATCCTAGCGAACATCACAAAAAAATTATTGACTCGGTAGAAATTGTGTATTGAGGGCACGATTCCGTTTACCCTTCGCAAGAACCTTATTTGTATTTGCAACATTGAGGACCAATATGTGTGCTGTAAATCAGTTGCATTCTTTTGATTATTCTATAGGTACATATTTGTGACAGTTTTTCTTAGTTAATTTGTCCAGACCAAGCTATTTCAGTCATTATCTTTATTTAACACAACGACATGCTGCCCGTCACATTGTGCACACTTGTTTCTCTGAGACGGCACAAAGTTAACTACACTAATTACATTCTACAGGCCCAAACCACTAGCAATAAACGCTCTGTTTCTGTGCACGATGTTAGGTTCAAAACAGAGGAAGGCAGATCTGCCGCTGCTGATCCGGAACGTTGCTGATTTATGAACGCGGAGTGCTCTGGCTTATTAGTGAGATACGAGGTGCGGCTAGAAAAAAAACCGGACTGATGCTGGAAAAAACATTTATTTACAATTATTTACAATTTCATGTTATCTCCTTCAATGTACTCTCCTCCTCGGTCCCTACACCGCTCCATACGAATTTTCCACTGTTCATAGCAATGCTGCAGATCATTTTCGGTAAGTCCATACATTACTTCCGTCGCTTTTTCTTTTACTGCTTCAACAGTCTCAAATCTAGTTCCTTTCAAAGCTGACTTGACTTTAGGGAAAAGAAAAAAGTCACACGGGGCCAAATCAGGTGAGTAGGGTGGATGATCTAAGATGGGAATGTTGTGTTTTGCCAAAAACGTCTTCACTGACAACGCACTGTGAGCTGGGGCATTGTCTTGGTGAAGGATCCATGACTTTTTTCTCCACAAATCGTTCCGTTTTCTCCGTACTCGCTCACGTAGGGTAGCCAGGACGCTAATGTAGTAATGCTGATTCACTGTTTGTCCCTCTGGTACCCAATCAATGTGCACAATCCCTTTGATGTCAGTTTTTGCTGACAATGGTCTGCCAGTGCGAGTGTCATCACTGGTGTCTTCGCGGCCATCTTTAAATCGTTTAAACCACTCAAAAACTTGTGTTCGCGATAAACAATCATCGCCGTACACTTGTTGTAACATTACAAACGTTTCACTTGCAGATTTTCCTAGTTTGAAACAAAAATTGATGTTAACACGCTGTTCTTTCTGTACACTCAACATTTTCCGACGCACAGACAAAACGTCAACTACTTAAAACAGACGCCACGGGCAGACTGAGTGCAGGAGGCAGATGAAACTCGAGCAGTAGGCGGAGCGAGAGTCACGTGACAGGCCACGCGACTTTCAGCCTTATTGCATTCGTTTCATTGTTTCACCAGCACTAGTCCGGTTTTTTTCTAGCCACACCTCGTATAATGTGGTATACATGTCGGCGAGGGGCTGTCTAATTGAGGTATTAGGAGGAGACTACGTTTTGAAGTTGTGTTTCGATCTTAGTGGCTCAAGACAATATTGGTTTAATTATTCTTTCAGTTCTAATTCAGTGAGGGCAGATAATAGGGAAGTACTTATCAGCAGCGCTCGGGGCTGTACACCAAAAGCCGGCCGAAGTGGCCGTGCGGTTAAAGGCGCTGCAGTCTGGAACCGCAAGACCGCTACGTCGCAGGTTCGAATCCTGCCTCGGGCATGGATGTTTGTGATGTCCTTAGGTTAGTTAGGTTTAACTAGTTCTAAGTTCTAGGGGACTAATGACCTCAGCAGTTGAGTCCCATTGTGCTCAGAGCCATTTGAACCATTTGTACACCAAAAGAAACACACGCTATAACTTTTGGACAATTTCTTGGCTCAAAGTTAGTTGTTGTTAAACGTTAGAACAATTAAATGTGCGAAACTGATTAACGTTGCGCCCACATTAAGTAAAAGTATGTGGTATTAAGTTAAATATTCGTGGTCAGAAAGCTGTTTCAAATTGTTTCCTGGAGCCTAAAGCTTTATGTCTTACAGCATGACGTAACAGTTCAGGGGTTTATTTAACTAGGCATTGTAGTACTTCAGAGCGTGGCACACACTCATACCTTACTCACTGTCATTTCCCTCCTCTCTTTGCTGTATTAGTCGCGAATGGTGTGCAGAAAGAACGACCGAGGGTAAGAATACGTATGAGCTCAAATGTCTGTTTCTCTGCCTTCATCGTCTTATGAAAGGAAAGCAGCCTCGCAAAATTTTAACAGCAAACGACGTCGTGGTGAAGAACGCCTCTCTCGCTTTGGCTGCCAGTGGAGTTGCATCAGCATGCCCACGATACTATCGCCTTTATTTAACAAAGCTGTCACGAAACGAGCTCCAATGTTCCCTCTGTTAGTGCTTTCTGTTACGAGTCTCAAAGTGATGAGCATGACTCAAGTGCCGGTCAACTCGGGTTTTGTATGCTAAATCCTTTGTAGGTGTAAGTAGGCTGTTTATGTTTTCTTATTGGCAACGTTACGTAGCGCTCTGTATGAAAATCACTGGCTGTGCTGTGCGCAGTCTGTGGCTTTGCATTGTTGTAATACTCGCCATTGTAGTGTTGGGCAGCTGGATGTTAACAGCGCGTAGCGTTGCGCAGTTGGAGGTGAGCCGCTAGCAGTGGTGGATGTGGGGAGAGAAATGGCGGAGTTTTGAAATTTGTAAGACTAGATGTCATGAACTGCTATATACAGTATGACTTTTGAACAATATTAAGGTAAATTCATTGTTTGTTCTCTATCAAAATCTTTCATTTGCTAAGTATGCCTATCAGTAGTTAGTGCCTTCAGTAGTTTGAATCTTTTATTTAGCTGGCAGTAGTGGCGCTCGCTGCAAGGTATAGGTTAATGTTAGGCAGGGCCATTCTTTTGTAGGGATTTTTGAAAGTTAGATTGCGTTGCGCTAAAAATATTGTGTGTCAGTTTAAGCAGTCTTGTACAATTGTTCTAAGGGGACGTTTCATATAGCTACATTACGCTTTCTGAGTTTTTTTCTAATGGATCAGTCTGGCATCTGTTATTCCTGTGAATAGTTTATAGTGTGATATTTCTGTTTTAAGTTGTCCCCAGGTATCTAACGGTTGTCACTGCTTTCAGTACTTTTTCTCGGGTATTTCGCCTATTTTTTGCAGTATGCTACATTTGATTAAGAAGAGGCTCAACTGTCAATGATAGCACAAAAAGTCGCTCCTCTACAGGTCTTCTAGCATTGCGCCAAATTTTTCTAGCGTTATGACTTCACTGTATGCAGCAGCACCATGGACGAACAACCACAAGGAACTTCCAGCATTATCTGCTTCGTTATTTATGTATACAGGGTGTTTCTGCTGCCCCTACCACTGTCGTTTTATGCAACCCGCTATGATATTTTGGGCCTTCATCGTCCACAAGCGAATTTTCGTATTCTCTTGCTCGCTACATGCAAACTATTAACATTACAGATAAAAGGTCCTTCTTGCCAAAAATTTAATGTAGTTTACTTTTGTATTGGGTTACGTTTTCGCTGGAGACGTAATAAGCAATTTTGGGAATAGTTTATGTACTCGGAAATTTTTGTACGGTGATAGGACGGAGTGCCATGAACAATATACTAGAAATACTGACCTGTGGGGTTGAGTGTCGGAGTGTGGGTTCGTACGTTTTTCTTGAATAACTAGAAAACTGCGGCCTGTAGCAAATACTTATCCCAATTAAGCTACATTAAATTTCCTACAGCAGGGTCCAGGTCATTTGCTCTGTAGGACTAATTGTCTGCACATAGCGAGCAAGAGTATATGAAAATCTCGTGCGAGGCTTACGGAGGTTAGCTATTACATTGCGGGTTACATAAAATGACAGCGGTAGGAGGACCCGAATCACTCTTTACAGTGAAGAGTAATGATTCTATTACTGTGACAATTAAAGAGACTAGCTAGACTTCGAAATACTGCTACGTAAAAACAGGGTGTCTACACCTAAATATCCTATTTTTTGAGGCGATTTAAAAATAGCAGATCTTTCTTTGTTTCATAATGAGCGAAGCACGTGGATATAGCCACTGTTTAACTCACAAGCATTTCAGCAATGACGTGTCCGTTGGGTGCAGAAGTACCTGAACGTACTACTTAGTTTTTATCAACGTTTGGCGTGTTTTCAATGTTTTATTGTAATACGTCCATTCGAAAATGGCGTCAGTTCAGAAGAAGGCACAATTTGTGCTTTGATAGACAGAATTTAAATCCATCGTTATGTTGTGAAGGAAATTTCGTTTTATTTACAGAATGTAGCTCCAGACGCTAAGCGAAGAAAAAAGCATGGCATAAGAAATTTATGGACACAGGCAGCATTCTGAAGCAACATCCAGGGCACCGAGGTATCTCTAAAGAAGAAGTTGAGAATGTCTGCCAAGTGTTCCAATGAAGTCCACGAATATCATCAGTTGGTTAAATTTGATATGAACTTCAGATTCCACGTGCAGTTTATGGTACGGTCTTCATAAAACATTTTTGTCGACCGTAATCCTGCTTTCTTGTCAAGTCTAGTGTTTCCTGATGTTACATTTCACATCTCTAGATTTTTGATTAAGCATAAGGTTCGCATTTGGGGTCAAAAATCCCACACAGTATCGGGGAAAAAGTGCGAGAGAGCTCGAAAGTGAATGTTTGGTGTGGCCTCAGTGCGACGAAATAACTGGACCGTTCTTCTTTGCTGAACAGACTGTCACAGGAACAATGTACCTAGGCCCGCTGGAGATGTTCGTTCCCCCCCCCCCCCCCCCAGGTTGAAGACTTGCCACCAAACCTTTGTTTTTAAGAAGATGATGTTCCATCTCGCTGGTCGTTGGATTTTTGCAAAACTCCGAATCGATCATTTCCAGGAGGATGGAGTGGATGTAATGGAGCCTTGAATTGGTATCCTCATTCCTCTGACCTTACGCTATTGGTTATCTTTATCTGGGGCTATGTGCAGAACAGCGTTTTTGCCAATGAAGTACAGGACCTTCGAGACCACTGTACTCGAGGTGTGGAAGTCATCGGTGACATTCCTGCAGACATGTTGCACCGGCCCTGGATTAAAACTGAATACAGACTAAGTATTCTTCCCGTCACTACAAGGGTGCTCATTGAAGTGATATGATTTGATGTAATTTTTTTAACTTGATATGTACGAGTGTCGAAGTAGAGAGAATATGAAATATAGACTGGCAATGGCAAGGAAAGCGTTTCTGAAGAAGAGAAATTTGTTAACATCGAGTATAGATTTAAGTGTCAGGAAGTCGTTTCTGAAAGTGTTTGTATGGAGTGTAGCCATGTATGGAAGTGAAACATGGACGATAAATAGTTTGGACAAGAAGAGAATAGAAGCTTTCGAAATGTGGTGCTACAGAAGAATGCTGCAGATTAGATGGGTAGATCACATAACTAATGAGGAGGTATTGAATAGAATTGGGGAGAAGGGAAGTTTGTGGCACAACTGGACAAGAAGGGACCGGTTGGTAAGACATGTTCTGAGGCATCAAGGGATCACAAATTTAGCATTGGAGGGTAGCGTGGACGGTAAAAATCGTAGAGGTAGACCAGGAGATGAATACACTAAGCAGATTCAGAAGGATGTAGGTTGCAATAAGTACTGGGGGACGAAGAAGCTTGCACAGGAGAGAATAGCATGGAGAGCTGCATCAAACCAGTCTCAGGACTGAAGACCATAACAACAACAACAACAACATGTACGAGGGTTGCCCAACAAATAATGCACCGCATTTTTTTGTCCAACAATTCCTTATTGGACACAACAATATTATGAAAAGGGAATGCTGAGTCGCAGATAGGCACAACAAAACCACTGTCACAAATAAAGATATCGGCCATTAAGGCCTTCGTCAACAATAGAAGTAAACACACTACTCACACACACACACACACACATACACACGCGCGCGCGCGCAAACACAACTCAAACACCACGACTGTAGTCTCAGGCAAATGAAACCACACTGTGATGAACAGCACCAGTGCTTACAATATTGTTTCAGTTGCCTGATACTGCAGTCTTGTCTGTGAATTTCGTGCCTGTGTGTGTGTGTGTGTGTGTGTGTGTCTACGTCTATTGTTGACGAATGCCTTAACGGCCCAAAACTTTATTTGTGACAGGCTTTTTGTTTTTTCTATCTGCGACTCAGCATCTCCATTATACAGGGAGTAGCAACTTTCCTGAGTGAGATTTTTCCCTCTGCAGCGGAGTGTGCGCTGATATGAAACTGCGTGGCAGGTTAAAAATGTGTGCCGCACCGAGACTCGAACTCGAGACCTTTGTCCGCGAAAGTCAAAGGTCCAGAGTTCGAGTCTCGGTCCGGTATACAGTTTTAATCTGCTAGGAATTTTCAGCAACTTTCCTTTTCATAATGTTACATTTCATCCTGGATTTTCCTTTATTGAACGTAAGAGACTTACACAGTCGAAAGAATGGTGTTTTATCTACACATCCTATTTTTCCACGTAATCTCCATGGCCTTCCTCCAGCGCGAAGCAAGGGCGTGTACGGCCTGTCGGTACCAGTCCTTTACCTGGTGGCAGAGGCAGTGGCTCACTGTGCGAATCACCTCATCATTGACCGATGCAGAGCCAACTCCGCAGTGCACTCGTAATGCGTCTGTCCTCACGAATAACAACATCAGCTCGCTGCAACATGTCAGGTATGACAGCAGTGGATGGTCTCCGCGACCGCTGCAAATCGTGGAGCTCCGCCAAAGAGCCTTCTGATGACCTCACCCTTCGTGCCCAGCGGCTAACTGTACTTCTGGCGACAGCAGATGCTTCATAGACCTTGCGCAAGCGTTTGCGAATATTCCCCACAGAATACTCTGCAGTGAGAAATTCAACGACTGCACGTTTCTTGTGACGTACATCATCTACAGACGCCATTTTGAAAGTGTCTTGTAGCTGCACTATCTGTCGGAAGTGACGGAAACTTGGCGCTCTCACTCAAGAGATATCAAAGAATACGTACGTATCGTTTCGTATTCGTAGTATTGTTTTCGGCTGAGAAAAAAATACGGTGAATGAATGAATGAATCTTAGCAACTTATTTTTTAGAAGAAAATTAATTTAATTTTGAGTTGAGAGCATATTGAACATAGGGCATCTCGGTGTAGATGGCCTATAAGGTTAAGTAGAAGTACTATCGTCGATTACAATATAATCTGTTGAGGTGACAACTATAAGAACCCTTACACAGTAAATTAACTATAGTGCTATCTTTGGGGAGCGTCCTAAAGTTCTGAAGGTGACCGATTTCTAATTGCGAAATTCGTCCATTACTTACCACTGGCTGTAATCAAAACTTCCTAGATGATGTTTAAGCACAGTGAACGAGAAATGTAAGTCGCCCCAGGAGACATCATACTCATATCGCGGATGAGGTGCTTCCGGCCTCGACGATGGCTACAATTCGGCGACGAGGAGAGTGCGCAAGTTCCTGCAGTTACACTGTACCCAGCAGAAGCCACTGATTGATGATTAAATCCCGTAGAGTCACCAAGTTGTAGAAGTGTTGATCATTACGTTTCACCTACTGTACCAAATGGTGATTTAGTGGACCGGTGAAGGTACGATAGGGAGCTTCACTGTCCGTCCAATGAGCTACGTATTCTATCAGCCATTCGAAAACCGCAACTGTCATTTTGAACGACAGGAGAGTCCACAACATTCTCATCACGAATAATACGAGGGGCGCTCTATAAGTAATGCAACACTTTTTTTTCTCAAGATAGGTTAGTTTTATTCCGGATTCCATTACACCATATTACTCCCCACTCTTTGGGCTACAAAACATTATGTCTGGTCACTACTGCGGCAGTACGCCACCTTATTGAGAGGGCCTGTACGCCAGCATGACTGTTGACGTCGGAGCCAGTGTCTTGCTGCGTCAATTCCCATCATCCACGTGCTGTTTCCCGCGGGTTGCATCCTTCATTGTGCCAAACAGACTAAATCGGTGCGAGATTCGGGTTGTAGCGTGGTTAGGGTGAGCAGCCCAGTGTAGTTTTGTGAACTCTTCTCGCACGCTCAGATTTGGGTGACCCCTTGCATTGTCGTAGAGAAGAAGAGTATAGTTTCCATTTTTGTGGCGCCGAACACGCTGAAGTCCAACATTGCAGGTGTCAAACTGTGTGCTGTCGGCCGGCACGCGAGGGTTCGGACAGGTTTGCGCGACCTTGATGATGACAGGTGCCTCTCTCAACGACTCAGCCTCCTTTTGTTCACTGTCATGTCTCCGAAAACATTCCGGAAGTGCTAAGAATATCTGCGATGCTCTGCTTTTCCGCCTGTTTCAACAACGGGTCTCTGCTTGGAATGCAATTCGATTACAGACGCCATTTTGATGGCTACCGTAACGTCTCGAGTCAATACGCTATAGCATTTATTGCACTACTTGGCAGTACGGCTCGTAGCTTTGGAGCCGTAGGCGGTCATAGAAACAGCCGCTTAGCGTGACTCATTCGCGTCTGTCATTAGCCTATACGTGGGAAGCGGTACATCTGTCAATTCCAGCGACAGAATATTGAAGCCCCTAAGAATCTAAATCAACTATATTGAACATTATTCAATTTAGTTAAAAGTCAATATACCTGCCCTTTGTTATTAAAAAGAAGATTGTGTAAAACTCTCAACTTTCTTGCTGGTATACTTTCAGAGTTAAAGAAAATTACCTAAAACACCCCAAACCGGCACGTATAAGATTAAAGTCAGTCAGGATTCGTAACAGTTTGTCTTCTAGTACCATTTGGAATCATTACTGAAGTTCACAAAATGGCAGAACAATTTATTTAGATTTTCATAATTAAAAAACGTTAACTACTTTTCATTTTTTGTAATATAAAATTCAGAAAAGATTATTTATTTATTGTGTTGTTGTGAGAGTGTGTATGTGGGACATATTCAATATTATATTCAACAGTATATGATGTCAAGCTTTACGTAACTGTGTCATGGGAAAGCTGTGTTTTTCCCACCTTGCTGATGATGTATGACCAAGGATACTTGCTTTTGTAAGAAGGAAGCCAGAATAGTAGTTTATAATTAATAGTTTCCTGAAGTTATTTCAAGATTAGTTTTCCTTACGTTTGGTTTTGTTAAACATTTTATTAATATTTGCATGATGAAGTGAACGTAAATGCATCTGTGAATAATGACTGGCGTAGGACAGATTTAGCGCGAAAATGATCTCGAAGGATTGTTTTGATTGGCTGGTCATTTTGAACAATCAATCAGTTAAGCATATCCCGCGCATTGGAAGTAGTTATAGGCTCTGGAAGGAACGGCATTAGTCAGTCGCTAGTCAGCTATCGGACGTGCAGGTCATGTTGAACGCTTCCGTATTTATTATGATTAAAATGAAGAAATAATTGGCTTCTCGTGTCCAGATTGTGTGGCCGTAATAGCATTTGCATATACGGACAGTTTTGTGAAGTTTGGAAGTTTTCGGATAGTTTTGTTGGAAAGAGAATCGCGTGTGAACTTTCGGTCTTTGTAAAATTCCGCGTGGCATGTTTCATATTCGTCTGTGGAATATTTGGCGATCAATTTATTTATTAGATATCCACTGAAAAAGGACCGAATGTGAAACTCGTATATTGTAGCAGAGTAATGACTGTAAATCGCATGATAATTCGGGTTGGACATGAGTACATTCCTGGCTGCCTTGTGTGCGTGCTGGGTTGTCTGAACTGTGAGCTGAGGACAGTGATACTATTCGTTAATTAAATACGAACTGATGGCAAGTTTTATTTTCAACCTAAATAAAAAGGAACTTGTTGCAGAATTTTGACATTTTTCTAAAGAGATGAAGCAATTGCCCTCCACCCGAAAATTGTTATAAGATATTACGGGGTAGTTTGCTACCAGAGTTTACGCGGACTTTGCAAAGGTAAGTAAGTATTGACGGTGTTTTTCTTCGACATTGCTTTTAACGCCGTCTGAACAGTATCTACGTATGCAGAGACACGGGATGGTGATAAGACACCGTGATGAGGTAGGTGGAACTTGTGTAGTGCACAGTACGACGAGAGATAGTGATCAAACAATTACACCACAATCCTAACACGCCCCGCCGCACTACGTATAGCGCCGCGATGCATCAAATGGCTTTGAGCACTATGGGACTTAACATCTGAGCTTATAAGTCCCCTAGAACTTAGAACTACTTAAACCCAACTAACCTAAGGACATCACACACATCCATGCCCGAGGCAGGATTCGAACCTGCAACCGTAGCAGTCGCCTGGCTCCGGACTGAGGTGCCTAGAATCGCTTGGCCACAACGGCCGGCCGCTACGTATCGGAACTTCATAAAACTATAGGGACAAAACAGGAATATTCCACGTTGTCCAACAACAAATTCCGCATTTTTTCACTCGAAATTGGCCCAGAAGAAAATGTGCTGCATTACTTACTGAACGCCCCTCGTATGTAGGATGTCGAAATAAGCACCCTGGTTCATGTTCACTTTAACTTGAATGAGTAGGTCCTAGTTTTATTATGAAAAACACCGTGAAAACATCACAGAAGCGCCTCTCTCCTTAACTACATCTTCCACACACCGTGAGTTAAACGCGCATTGGTTCGTCTGTGAGATTGTCGCCTTTGAGATGAGGCAAATTGCGACTCGCCAAACTACATTGCACTCCTTCAGTTACCTGCTGTCCAGTTTCTGTGTTATTTGGATCGCTGTAGATGTGCAGTTAAGGTGCCGCTATGAGCAATGGTTTCTTGCGAAGCACTCACTTCCAAATGTCCACTACATGCAGTTTTCTCCGCAATCTTTGCTCTAAATCTGTTTGAGTTGCTCCTGCAGTCATTGACAGCAGCAATTATTCTCTTGATTCAAATCTACTGTCTCTGACATGGCGGGAAACATGCTGCTGACTATTCTAACACTCTACTATACTAACCGTGTGTAAATGATCAAAATTGACCAAAACCGGTTATGACAGTAAAATAAAATTTCTTAAACGTATTTGTGGCTGGTTTTGTTGTGTCTCAACAATACGTAATCGAATAACAGCCATGGAACTTGTAATGCCACTTACTCAGACGAGAAGTGAAAATCCAAAAATAGCTCCAAAATTCCCAAATATTTCCCCAAAACAAATTCCTAATTCCATGAAACATGAACAAGCAAACAAATTTCCAGTTAACGTTATTATTTGGATATTAACCAGTAATTGAATCAGGAATCTAATACTCGGTAATTTATTAACATACGAAAGAAAGATAGGATTTCAGTAAAATCAAACTCAAAATTCAAAATCATAGTAGATCGCAAAATCATTGTAATTAAAATTTGCAAATTAGAACCAACGTTCCCAAAGAATACTCCGTGTGAGTACTCTTGGAGATTCGTGAGTAATGGCTAAGGATAATTCAATGCATTGTCACTACGTTACGAGAGTTAGCCGAAGCAGGTCATACTTTTGAATGCTCGTATATGTAGGCGCAATTGGATTGTTTTTTCAGAATTGATTATTGCGATCTACTATGACGCAGTGAAACGATACTTTGACTTCAAATATTACGTTATTTAGAATTCAGATAGAGAACTTGCATATATTACACAGAAGTGACTTTTAATTAGATAACCTGAAGTTAACACTACTTAGGAAGTGAACACAGATAGACAATTTCATTCGTAATAACTAATGGACTATGCAACTTGGCGATAGTTACGAAGCTTATAACTTATAATTCCCCCCAACACCTGGGAAAGCTTCTTCCTCACAGCTCTGTCAGGAAGTGACTAATATTGTGTTATAAACCAGCATATCGTGTCATTCACATATTTATCATTCGAGTTTTACAATATTATTTACAGAGATAACGTGCTGCGATATTATTTGACTGAAGCGCTCGGCGCTTGTATAGAAACTCCTTGACGTTAGGAATTAATAACACTGTTACGACTGATTATGGATTTGAGATTGAACGTCTACAGGGAATATGATGTCGCTGGAACTAATTTGAACTTATCATTAATATTTAAATAGAAACTGATAAACCATCGATTATAAACGGTTTAATTACGACATTTGGTGAAGTAAATGTCTCGCACAAGTCGCGAGTTCAGTTTATCAATGTTCTGTTTGTAACGTCGATACCGCTACGTAAGAAATAACAATCTCATTGCTCTACCGCTGAGTGTTAGCCAAGACCGAAGATCCGAAGGACGGTACAAACTCCAGTAGGGATAAAATAGCCTCACACATCTGCTGTTGACCGGCGCAATAGTGCCATTGCGCGTAGCTACAGAGATGAGGTACTGCCATCACATGAACAAATTTCCAAAGTGCAGCAGGACCAAGCGCAGCTGTTATGGACGAAAACGGCCGACGCTTTGGCCTTTATGTCACATGAATTTCTTGCAGACTATATCCACTACAGAGAATGTACGAATATAATGAGATCTCCTGGCCGGCCGGTGTGGCCGAGCGGTTCTAGGCGCTTCAGTCTGGAACCGCGCGACTGCTACGGTCGCAGGTTCGAATCCTGCCTGGGGCATGGATATGTGTGATGACCTTAGGTTAGTTAGGTTTAAGTAGTTCTAAGTTCTAGGGGACTGATGACCTCAGATGTTAAGTCCCATAGTGCTCAGAGCCATTTTTTGAGATCTCCTGGACAGGAACCTTGAAGACTGTTAACTAGCCATTTTCTGTTTTTTTTTTTTTTCAGTCACATTCTTTCTTTGTCTCGCGATGTAGTCTTTGCTGATACTACGCAAAGATGCTTCTGTAACCAGCATTGACTGCAGACGTTGATCATCTTTGGGGTCTCTCTCTCTCTCTGTGCCCTCCCCCCCCCCCCCCTCTCTCCCTCTCTCTCTATCGTTCTGTGATGTTTGGCCGCGTTTGTCACGCGTTTCCGGGTGACTCGTCAATCGGGTCTTAGGCAGCCTGAAAGCACTCTGGCTGGTAGGTTTCAAAACACTCTTGGTTCTGGGGACTCCTCAGAGATGGCTGGCTGGTGTCAAATGTGGCTGCTACAAGCTTGCAGTGTTGGTGAGATTGTACTATTTATTGTGATATACGAAAAGACAGCACATCCGCAAGGGAATACTATTAGATAAATTGTGAGACTCCCACATTTTACAGTTAGAATTTCTTTGGTTTCGTAGCTAATAATCTGGTTACAGAATCAGGTATGAGTACCTAATCCTAAAAAATAAAGTTTTTTTTTTTCAATTTCTTTCCTTACGTTTAGGTCATTAAATGATATACTTAGAGTCTCGCTGCGGTCGCAGGTTCGAATCCTGCCTCAGGCATGGATGTGTGTGTTGTCTTGGGTTAGTTAGGTTTAAGTAGTTCTAAGTTCTAGGGGACTGATGACCTCAGCTGTTAATTCCCATTGTGCTCAGAGCTATTTGAACCATTTTTGAACTTAAAGTCGCATATTGAACTGAGTTCATGTGATGATGTTATATTCGACTGTATGTTCACGTGTCTTTATGGTGCCAAGAGGCCATATGTTATGTTGTTCATATGACAGTCGATTAATTACACAATTTAAATTCAACTACTGTTTCTCATTTAAGCTTTCCTGATTCATTACTCAGTTTTCAAGAGCAAATTTCCAAACCTTTTTGTCTGCCGCCATTTCATGATAGCGTGTTGTTAGGATGCTACAGACCTCTCAACTCACACTTACATTTGCTGAGCTTCATTAAGAATTTCACATCTCACATAGTATCATCTGCTTTTAACAATCTAAGTATGTGGTATCGTCCAAAGAGCGCTGTGCCATAACAAATGCGGCACCTCCCAACTGTACCACAGAAACTAATTACGTCTCGCTGCATACTACAACGTGGCTGTCCCAGACCCTCTTACAGCTTCGCAGCGCTGCCGCACCGAGACGCCGATATGCAGCCGAGCAGAGCAACGCTGAGCCTAGTTCCTGACCTTCAATCAAGAAACAACATCGACTAGTTATGACACAACAGTGACTCATGATGTAGAATGCACTGTCATTACGTGAGTTGTCAACTTCCTAACTTAATATTTCAATTTACCTGAAAAACTCAGAATAGCAGAAACGAAAAAACGCTACTCCTCTATCAATTTTTTAAAAAAAATTTTTGGCTCAATGGAGAGTTAACGTCTGGTGTGGGATGCTTGGTACTACAATTATTGGCCCTTGTTTCATCAATGGTAGTCGAAACGGCACACCGAAAGCCAATTGTCTCAGACGAATTCTTCCTACTCTTCTGGATGAAGTGCCGCTAAGAACCAGAATGCTAATGTGGTATCAACACGATGGATGTCCAGCAGCTACGGTCGCAGGTTCGAATCCTGCCACGGGCATGGATGTGTGTGTTGTCCTTAGGTTAGTTAGGTTTAAGTAATTCTAAGTTCTAGGGGACTTATGACCTCAGCAGTTGAGTCCCATAGTGCTCAGAGCCATTTGAACAATTTTTTGATGTCCAGCACATAATGCCTTGCGTGCGCGTCGTGTTTTGAATCGAACGTATCCTGCCATATGAATTGGTCGATGAGGAACAGTTATTTGGCCTACTAGGTCTCCTGATTTCAATCCTCTGGACTTTTTTCTTTGGGGGTACATTAAAGACGTTGTCTATCGCGGTATTCCAACAGCTCCAGAGGACATGTAGGAACGTATCGTGCTTGCTTGTAATTCTCTTCAGTAGGCAACACTGGAAGCAGTAAATAATTCTTTCATTCAACGAGTGCACCAGTGTATCGGTGTCCAGGGTCACCACTTTGAGCACCTTCGAATGTTCCACACCTGGGCAATGGTACAGAAGAGTCAAAATCAGTTTTGTGTTATATTTTTACTTGGTTTTCATTTGATACTTCCTGGCAGATTAAAACTGTGTGCCCGACCGAGACTCGAACTCGGGACCTTTGCCTTTCGCGGGCAAGTGCTCTACCAACTGAGCTACCGTAGCACGACTCACGGCCGGTACTCACAGCTTTACTTCTGCCATTACCTCGTCTCCTACCTTCCAAACTTTACAGAAGCTCTCCTGCGAACCTTGCAGAACTAGCACTCCTGAAAGAAAGGATATTGCGGGGACATGGCTTAGCCACAGCCTGGGGGATGTTTCCAGAATGAGATTTTCACTCTGCAGCGGAGTGTGCGCTGATATGAAACTTCCTGGCAGATTAAAGCTGTGAGTACCGGCCGGGAGTCGTGCTACGGTAGCTCAGTTGGTAGAGCACTTGCCCGGGAAAGGCAAAGGCCCCGAGTTCGAGTCTCGGTCGGGCACACAGTTTTAATCTGCCAGGAAGTTTCATATCAGCGCACACTCCGCTGCAGAGTGAAAATCTCATTCTGGAAACATCCCCCAGGCTGTGGCTAAGCCATGTCTCAGCAATATCCTTTCTTTCAGGAGTGCTAGTTCTGCAAGGTTCGCAGGAGAGCTTCTGTAAAGTTTGGAAGGTAGGAGACGAGGTACTGGCAGAAGTAAAGCTGTGAGTACCGGCCGTGAGTCGTGCTACGGTAGCTAAGTTGGTAGAGCACTTGCCTGCACAGTCTGCTTTCGGCTGCGGTGGGGCGAGGACGTCCGCTGCGCCCCGCCGTGCGCGACCGTGAGCGCTTGCTTGTGTTTACCTTCTCGCGGCGCGAGTTGTATTTGTTCCAAGTTCAGTGCGATTATGGCACACACATGGCGCCACGATACGATCAAAATTACTTTCCAACCAGATCACGCGCGTCCTCGAGCCTATGAAATAGAACAGTTCGTACGCGACGATCTACGTTTAGATCCGGCGACTGTCGTCGGAATACATTTTTCTATAACGGCGAGCGTGGTTTATGTTAAAATGACCATTGCTGAGGTCTGCGCGACAGTGGTTTCTAAATACTCGAACTCTCTCCGATTCAAACATTCTGACGGGCATATCGGTGCAGTGACGGTGGATCATGCAGGCATGGGCCTAAGGACTGTAAGGGTTTTTGAGCTCCCCTTCGAGGTCCCAGAGGAAGTTGTCAAGGACGCCCTCCGACCATATGGCAATGTTATCAGCCACGTTGCAGAAAAGTGGCAAACTTTCTCGACGTATAAGGTCTACAATGGTGTGCGCCAAATTAAACTTGAGCTCAAGAAACATGTGCCGTCCTATTTGAACATCGGTGGTTGTCGTGCAATCATCATCTACGACGGTCAACCGCGTACCTGTTCCGGATGTGGGCAGGAAGGCCATGTTCGATCGAGCTGCTTACAACGTAGAATTACGCAGATACCAGTGGGAGACTCCGTTTCCCCGACGGGGACGACAATCCTGCCCCTCACGTACGCGCAGACGACGATGCGCACCATAGTTGAAGACGAAACGGGCGATCAGACACATCCATCGACGCCAGAAGTACCAAGGGAGGAAGAGGAAGGGCCATCGGTGCCAACCCATATGTCGCCCCCTCCACAGCAACAACAGCAGCAACAGTCCCACGGACTGCAGCCGCAACATAACATTCAGAACGCGATGGACGTGGACGTGAACATTGTCCCGACCGCGTCTTTCCTAGCGGAAGGTGATACGACGCTGGATTGCCTCCCACATTCGGATACGGATGTCCACGTTCGAAAGCAACGTTCGCCTCGACGACGCAAGCGACGTCGGCGGACCCCTTCTGACGGTTGCCTCCTACACACGGCCGGTCAAGAAGGTGACATCTCATCAGACAGCATGGATGCTGCGCCTACTGAGGATCTAAGTGGTGTAGACGGTTCACTTGCCCATACTACGAGTGCCCAGTTACTTCTTGCACCACAAACGTGGCAGGTCGCGTCGATGGATGGCGCTCCGTCTACCTCTACCAAAGACGACGTACGTGAGAGAGATTTAGGTGCCGACCAGCTACACAGCATCGTGTTGCACCCACTGTGGTCGGACGATGTTGAGGAACTTCCTGAAGAGGGCACGGGTGACAGGGGAGGGGGCGGCATTGGGGATGCCACTCCTAGCGTGAAAGACTCATAATTTGTAACGGGTTTGGTGGGTCCGGCATCTCTTGCGGTTAGCTTTTATTGCCATGGCGTCTACCCTAGGTGAAGAGGCTAGGCAGCACACCTTTCGCCTTGCCACAATCAATATCAACGCGATAAGGGCACCACACAAACTGACAATGCTACAACGCATGCTTGATGCGGCGGACATCGACGTGGCCCTCTTACAGGAAGTATGTGTCGCTAGTTTCCCTGACTTCTACGGATATACCGCCCACATCTCCCACGCCTCTTCTACCGATTGTGGTGTGGCTGTTCTGCTACGGGACGGTTTGGCGGTTACGGACGTACTGTACTTACCGAGTGCAAGAGCCATGGCAGTAACTGTCAACGGTGTACGACTCATCAATGTATATGCCCCTTCAGGATCAGGGAGACGGAGAGATCGGGCCCGCTTTCTTTCGGAAGATATTACGCGTCTATTTATGGGTTGCATAGACGATATGGTGATCGGAGGAGATTTTAACTGTACATTATCTCCATCTGATCAGCAGCCACATCACGTCCCGTGTGCGGAATTGGAAATGCTAGTGCGTGACCTCCACCTGATTGACACGTGGCGCCACATCCATGGCCCAGCTCCTGGTTACACCCATTATACAAGCCATTCATCAAGTCGGTTGGACAGGATTTACGTCACGAGCACCTTTCGACGGCGACGAGAGGAGCAGAGCTCTGGCCCACTGCATTCACCGACCACACAGCCTATATTTGCACCATTGCCCTCCAATCTGCACGTGTGTGGCGCAGTAGGCCCCCCTGGAAACTGAACGTTGCCCATCTGGACGAGCCTGCATGTAAAGGTGCTGTCGAAGAGTCGTGGAACGCGTCCTTACGGCGTCGTGGTCGTTACCGATCGACCCTCAGTTGGTGGATTGAATGTGCGAAGCCTGCTCTTAGACGCACCTTCATGGCTTACGGCCGGGAAGCAGCGGCATGGAGGAGGAGCACGGAAAACTTTTATTACACCGTCCTACGGGAATGTCTTGCTATGGAGCCCTCACCTGACAGGCAGATCACAGTCAACCGCGCGAAAGCGCAGCTCGTCTCCTTAGCACGCCATCATTTACAAGGCGCTATTATACGGTCGCGCGCTCCAGACATGATACAATCAGAAAGACCATCTATGCACCACGTGCTCATAGAACGCAGGAGGCGCCGTGGGGCACTGGTAACCGACATGATAACCGACGACGGTCGACATGTGGTAGAACAAGCAGATATAGCAGAAGCCTTCTATGGGCATTACGCTCAACTTTATTCAGCAGTGCTCCCTGATATGGCGACGGTAGACACCGTTTCAGCACATGTCCACGGTACAGTTCCACCAGACATGGTACCGACATTACTGGGAGAAGTGACAGAAGAGGAAGTGCTCGACGCCATTGGTAAAGGTGCTCCCCACAAATCACCAGGAATCGATGGGTTACCATTAGAGTTCTATCGAGCTTTTAAACAACTGTTGCTACCGTGTTTGATTGAAATTTGCCAGGAATTGATGTCCCCGGGTATAACATTGCCTGCACCATTCTTGGAAGGTCTGATTGTCCCCATCCATAAGCCGAAGGGACGGAATCATGTCCGCGACTATCGCCCCTTAACGTTATTGAACAGCGACTTCAAGATCTTTTCGAGGCTGCTATCAGAACGTATTCGCGGCACACTATTGCACGTCTTGTCCGGCGATCAGACGTCCTTGGGGGGACCCAACAACATCAGAACTGCGTTATGTCGTTACAGAGATCTCATCTCCCTTGCACGGGTGAGATGTTTGCCGGCAGCCCTTGAGTCTATCGACTTTAGCCAGGCTTTTGACCGTGTGGGCCACACTTTCCTCACGGCCGTTCTACGGCGCATGGAATACCCCGACCCCTTTATCACAGTGTTGACACGCCTACTACATGGTGCAACTTCTCGAGTTCTTGTCAATGGAAGACTGACGGCACCCATGCCGATCCGCCGATCAGTACGACAGGGATGTCCATTATCAACATTGTTATTTGCATTGGCCTTAGAACCTTTGTTGTGTGGTCTCCGAGACAGGCTCACTGGGATACAGTTCGGCGGCTCCATCTATCGTTGCACCGCATATGCGGATGATTTGATGATCGTCATACGTGGAGCTGACGACATGGCCGCGGCTTTGGACTGGATTGCAACCTACGGTACAGCTTCTGGTAGCCAAATCAACGTTGACTAGTCCGTCGCCTTGAGCATCGGGATTGGGCTACCGCAGGAACACATTGCCCCCTTACGCTTCAGTGATACTGTACGCTGCTTGGGCTTAGATTTCATGAACGACATGCGACGCGCGACGACGCTCAATTATCGACGCCTTCTTAACCAAATTAGGGCCGGAATTGCAAATCAGCGCTTGCGATCCCTCAACATCGTTCAGCGGGCGTATTATGCCAATGTATACCTTGCGTCCCGCATACCGCATGACGCCCAAACGCTACCCATTCCGAAGCCCTTTGCTCGTAGCATTATGGCAGCGCTGGGATACTTCGTCACCGCTGGTATGTTACTGAAGATCAGATACGTATCTCTTACCCTCCCCAACGAAAAAGGTGGTCTCGGCCTAGTTAACGTCCATGATAGGGCCATTGCCCTCTATGTTAGCTCACATTTATGTCTGCTGCGCTGTTCGCACATTGATATCTATATAACAAAAAAAAAAAAAAAGATTAAAAAAAGTGGGCATCAGACCTGCGTTCGAATCCAAATAAATACACAAGAACAAAATGAACAACAAACAAAATATAATAAAGTATTATACCCTTTCCTTTCTCCTTTTATTTTTTTATACAAAGTTCAGAGGCATATTTAATATTTGTTCGTTGGCGGAACCTGAAGTGGTGGCGAACGGCCGTCCTAGTTAGCTTTAGGATGAAAGTAGCGGTGGCACTAGCTTTGTTTTTATTTTTAGGCTAGATAGGTTTTTGGGGGTAGTATGGGTGATAGGGGCCAACGCCTGAAGTGGAAGAGGTAATTTTCTTTCTTTATTAAAAAAATATATAAAAAAGGTGTAGCGTCAATAAATAAATAAATAAATAAAAGTTGGTAGAGCACTTGCCCGCGAAAGGCAAAGGTCTCGAGTTCGAGTCTCGGTCGGGCACACAGTTTTAATCTGCCAGGAAGTTTCATATCAGCGCACACTCCGCTGCAGAGTGAAAATCTCATTCTGGTTTTCATTTGTTTCCTGATAACTCCAGCAAGTGGATGAGTTTGTGATCCCGGGCTCAAAGTCAATGTTGTTTTATGTAATTAATGCCACACTGTGATACATTTTTGAATAGATCTTTAGGAGAGGAAATGAAATATCGAATAAAAAATACAGGGTACCATTTAAAAAAGTCATATGGCAGTTCATATCTTTAAAAAAAAGCAAGCTAGAAAGAAAGTAATCATGCTGATTGATGTCCCCCTGACGGCTAAAGAACATTTGCTTGAACCTTTTTGTAATTTGCATATTGACAAACAGTTATTTAGGGTGGTCAAGATAAATGGGACACCCTGCACACACACACACCCACACACACACACGCACACACACGACTTCTATGTTGTTGAGAATGAAAGGGGTGGCGATATGCGGAACACTGATCGATTTTAATAATGAGATTAATATCGGTAGGGGTAACACGATGTCAAGAAGAATATAAATTAGTAATATGGGTGAAGTGATGGTGTTTTGATTAAGAGTGGCAAAACAGGTTGCTTTTAACAATCGTGAGTGTATAATAATAATTTTCAAGTTTCGACAAAATTTTTATTATTTTCTTGGAGAACAAACCAGAGTGACAATGACCACAGTGAAAACGGTGTTTTAACAATACCGAAGAGTGTCAGTTGGAAGGCTGTGCAGTGATTACATCAACGTATTTTGCTCATTGTGAATTACTGAATATAAACCATTATCGTTCTCATGACTATACGAATTTAAAATTGTTAATATCTCTACATTTAAATCTAAAGAGAAGCACTAGGCATATGGTCACATCTCTTACCCTTTCTGTGTTTTCATATCTCCGAGCACTACTCTCTAATTACTCCGATAGTCTTTAATGAAATTAGTGAATCCTGATACACTTTAAATATAAAGTGCCAATGAGGGTGGAAGCTTACAAGCGTGTCTCGCTTTACAGCTGAGCATAGCCAGATCTCCCATTAACTGCTTCTTAAGGAAGAGCTTTGCTAATTACTTTTTTTGCAATTTTCTCTTTTCTTGTTTCAGAAATTTTCTGATAGAGTTTATGAATCATGTTGGCTGGTAAATGTCTTATGGTTAAGCATTAAGTGTTTCAGTATTCGTATTACTTCTTGATCGTACGTAACTTAAGGACACATCTGCAAAAGACGCACACAGTAATGAAATGTACATCACGTTTTGCTAATAAGGTTGCTACTTAACATTATATGCAATCAAGTGACCCTTTTTACTCTGCCTAATGAATACCGCAAGTTGTTTCACAGTGAGAAAGACAACGTAGTGGTTGTGATGAATTTAAGTACAGTTGCCATAATGAGACCACAGAATGCAATTATTCCACTGCTGCTGTCTGGTGCGCGTGCTAAGTTTAAATTAATGTCCATCCTTAAATGTACCTCATTTCATCAGCTCTAACACTGATTGTTAGGCCACTTACCAAAGTACTTGTAGCTCTGTGGACACTCGTTCCTCAGCAGTTTAGTCCATTACGGTTGTGTAAATATGCATACATTTATTTACTGTGTTCAGTTTATGTACCAAAAGACTTCACTACATCGTTTATTTAGTATATTTCTCTGCTTCTTCTCAAAGCAAACTATAATTGAATCAAATATGTAACGTAGATTTCCTAAAGATAGCTATTTACATTACACATCACAAGCACTTATTTATGATAGTTTCCTCTCCAAAATCGTATTCTGTACTAAAAAAGTATTGTGTATCGTAATAAATAAAATTAGTTTTATATCCGTTCTGTCGCACAGTTGCTTATTTTTCATATTTTTTTAAAAGCAACAGTTTGGCTGCGTATTTTGTAAGAAATTCTTTACAAGTTTGTATTCTTGTCTCACAGTTCTGGTAACGTGTTCCATCTTAGAGTACTTTATTCGATTCATAATATCTGTACGTCTTGTCACATAGAGGCTAGTATCAGCTATGTCACTGTAAAACGACGTTTCTGTTAATATGATTCGTCGCCAACATTTCGAAACTGGGAATAAGAGGATTTCTGTTCAGCTATCAGCCGATAATCCATCTTACGAAATTGAACATACCTATTAAACCGTAAGCTACATTTATCAAAGACAGTTTGGCTGCGTATTTCATTAATGATACTGTATTTTTGTTGTTGTTTCTGTTACTATTCTAATTTCTTTCTGTATTGACCGGCTGTGATAACGAACCAACTTTAGCTCGACTTCTCTTTTCCTTGTCTCCATTCCACTAGTATCCTTCCAACTTCTTTTTGAGTTTCTGATATGATATAGCACACACACACACACACACACACACACACACACACACATACTGTGCTTACACGATAAGGACTTCAAACGCTGAAACAGAACCATGTAAAAGTTGCACTAGCGTCTTGTGTACTATATCCTTTTCAGATGCACGGAATTTTCTCACAGCCCTTCCAAAAGTCTTCCATTTGTATTCGTTACTAGTGATTTTACGTAGTAGTTCTATTTCATACCGCTATAGCATTACCACAAAGTACCCACTCCGAATGACATGCTCTAAATTGTCACCACTAATCTTGTAATCGGATACTACTCTCAAGGACATTATTTGCATTTACCCCCATATCAGGAGCTTCCATTCTTTAGACAAAGGGAAAAGTTTGTCAAACACTTACTGCATTTCCCCAGAAAGCTTCCAACGACGATACTTTCCTCTATCCAACGGAATGGTCTGCGAACTGCCTCATAGCGCAGCTTCACCCTTCTGATAAAACTTTTATGTATATTGAGAACATGAAAGGTCTTGTTACATTTTATTGGAGCATAATCACTGTAACTTTCCATTATAATGTAAGGTAAAGGGAGGTACACTCTCCGGTCACATTAATGAGGTCCCGAAGGGCAGATGAATGCTTGTGTTAATTCATACTGTGTCTCAGAATTCGCAGGGAATGCCAAGAAAACTTCCTCCGGACAGGACCCTTCCGACGATCATTGCAAGGAGTTTGCTTTGACACGCTTCATGTCGTACACGCCCAAAGGACCATAAAACGTGGTTAATCTGGAATGATCCAGCCTTCGTCGATGATGAATAGCAGTCAGCATCGGTGCATGAACCAGACGCCTGCTGGGGAGGCCCATATGCAGCAATGTTCGCTGAACGGTCGTTGAGGAGACTGTTAGTAGCTCCTTGACTGACGTGGGCGGACAGTTGCTCAAGAGTTGCACCTGGATTCACCCATACACCCCTCCACAACTGCCGTTCGCCCTTGTCATCTATGGCCCGCGGTGCACCACAGTCGCCTTGGCGCCGGTTTTGGAAAGCATCATTTTGCTACGAACGGTAAACTTTAACCATGGCAGATGCGAACAGTTTAAAAACTTATCCCGAAAGCCAATAATTGTGCCCTTTTGGATGCCACATAAATCTCTCTGTTTCCACATTACGATAACGACTGTGATTCTTCCGCGTCCCAATGGCACGCTTTGTATGTCCTCCAGTGCTAGTGCTGCCATCTGCAAGTGCTTATTGCACGTTGACGGCGAACATAGGCTGTGGTTACGTTACTGTGAGTGGACAGTGTATGTTCGTGACAAGTTTACATTTACAACATTTTTCACTATCAAACATGAAAACATTTCACATAGTTACGCAGGGTGTCCAAGAAACGTTACGACAAACTTAGAAGAATTGTAGAGGATGTCTCGGGAATAAATTGAGGATAGAAACCCATGCCTGGAAACGTCATCCAACGACGATACAGAACGTCGAAGTTACAGGCGTTGGCATCTGTCACTAGGCCAACCCTTGGGCACCAAACGTGACGCTGACGGAGTGTAGATTGAACGTCTCGCAATGTTGTTTATTATTCAGTGATCGCCACTGATGGCCACGATCGCCATTAGAGAGGGTGGAATAGCTGCAGCGTAGACAGGCCTTGTCTTCTATTAATGCAATACTGTATTTCTTCGGTGGTAGGCGGTCTGGGACACGGGCTTCATGGCAGTTTATTTATCTCCTGGAACCCTTTAAAATCTCTAACGTTTTTGGCCATAAAGCAGAAAAATTAACTGCAGATGGAAATCTGTGTACGAAACTGTTATCCGGCGAGGCAACAGAGCAGTCAGTTCATAGGAGACAAAGCCGTTCTACGCGGCAGTTAGCTCCATCTTCTCCACTGGTGATCGTGGAAATCAGTCGCCACCACTGGATAACATGGATAACAAAAGGTTTAGCAAGGTGTTCCACCAACGGTCCATCAACGTACGAAGTAGTATTTGATGCTGAAGGGGTGCTATTGCGGCAGGCGCTCGCGCCTATAACATCGCCGCTCAGCAGCGTCGTTCGGTGACGTTTCTGGACACGGGTTCCGTCACCGATTTGTTCCTCAAGACACCCTCTAAAAATGCTCGAAGTCTGTCGGAACGTATCTATAATTCCCTGTATATACCATATTAGCTGAGTAAGCGATTTTATCCAGGTATGTATTTATTCTCATCTACATCTCTTCCTTCCCCCTCCTCTGTCCATCTCCTCCATTGTTCATCTAGTCCAGCCACTCCCTCTATCTATTTCCTACGTGCCCACTCTGTCAACCTCCTGCTGTCCATCTCTCTGTACATCCCTCGTCCCCTTTCTCACTCCATGTTATCACCTTCACGCCAATCTGAGGCTAGTGACTCCTACACCCACAACATCTCTTTCCAGGTCGTAACTAATATGTGTACCAAGCGTGACTGAAATCGTTTCCAGTTTTAGGATGACCTTTTTACCCATGACTTTGCCCATTTATTCACCCATATCTAACATATTTCACACGTTTTCGTACACATATTTCACCCTACAATTTCATTGCCACACAGCTCAATGTTTATTGCGTCACATCTCTTATAATATGTGGCGTACAGTGATGCAATTTTGCAGCTACATCCGGTAGTATACGTGGCTATTGTCTGCGAAATGTGATGTCAACAGAGTTAGTAGGAAAGAAACAATAAATAAAAATATCATGCATGATGGCGCAGTTTTTCAGGCATCACAGTGTTCATGACGTCATATCGCTTAAACTGTGTGTGTTACAAAGATATATTTTCGTAGGAACATTTAGCGGCATATGTGGACACTGTGTGCGAAAAGTGTTGCAAATGGAGTTCAAAAAATGGTCCGAATGGCTCTGAGCACTATGGGACTTAACATCCATGGTCATCAGTCCCCTAGAACTTAGAAGTACTTAAACCTAACTAACCTAAGGACATCACACAACACCCAGTCATCACGCAAATAGAGTTAGTGGTAAATAAGTAATAAATTGAAACGGCTTGCATGATGCGACGGTTTTTCATGCATCTCACTATTTGATATCATATCTCCAGAACTACCACGGTAGCCGAGCGGTTCTAGGCGCTTCAGTCCGGAACCACGCGACTGCTACGGTTGCAGGTTCGAATCCTGCCACGGGCATGGATGTGTGTGATGTCCTTAGGTTAGTAAGGTTTAAGTAGTTCTAAGTTCTAGGGGACTGATGACCTCAGATATTAAGTCCCATGGTGCTCAGAGCCATTTGAACCATTTCTCCTGAACTATAGATCGTACAGTAATACAACTTCATGGGCACATTCAGTGGCATATGTGAATAATGTCTGCGAAATGTGTCGCGAACAGAGATAGTAGCACAGAAGAAATGAATTTAAACGTAGTGCACGATGCGGCAGACATCACGCACCTCAATGATTATGACATCATGTCTCCTGAACCATGTGCCGTGCGGCGATAAAATTTTACAGGTACATTCAGTGGTATATATGAATAGCGCCTGGAAATTGTGTCGTGAATGCACTTAGTAGTACAGAAGTAATATATTAAAATGTCATGCCTCCTAAAGAAAAGTTGTGATTTTGTGTGGGTTGCAAGGCAGAAAATCTTTCACATAAGGTTGAAATTACGCGTAAGGATTTCTTCATGTCGTTAAGTAATCTCATTCTCTAGTGCAGGATGAATAAATTATGGGTAGTCACGCTTCATGGGCTACTGTTTCTTCACACTCACCTTCACCCCTTTAATAGGTAGGTGGTTCCTGCCCCACAGCGATTCTTTCCACACAGAATGTGATATGTCTACCAAGTTTGGTTGAAATCAGTCCAGTGGTTTAGGAGGAGATGCGGAACATTATTAGTTCTGCTAGTTCTGCAAGTTTCTAAGGAGAACTTCTGTGAAGTTTGGAAGGTAGGAGACGAGGTACTAGCGGAAGTAAAACTGTGAGGACGTTTTTGGATAGCTCAGATGGTGGCTTTAGGCGGTGGCGCGGCACGGACCTGTTGTCCCGGCCGCGAGTGCGCGTGGACGAGGAAGTGTTTACACCGCCGGTCGCCTAGAACTTAGAACTACTTAAACCTAACTAACGTAAAGATATCACACACATCCATGCCCGAGGCAGGATTCGAACCTGCGAACGTAGCGGTCTCGCGGTTCCAGACTGTAGCGCCGAGAACCGCTCGGCCACCCCAGCCGGCTGTCTGACTAGATCGCCATGGCTCACAATTTTAGAAAGACTACGCTCCAATTTACGTTTGACAACGAATATGCCAGACCCAAAACTTTCTAAATAGAGCATTTTTTGAAGGAAAAAGTTCGTTTGCCTGCTACAGACCCAATTGGAATACACATATCCATTGTAAGCAGTACAATGTACGTCAAGATGAACAATGAAGCTGCGTGTGCAACAACTCTTACCGCTGCTCAAAGAGGATTTAAATTTGTATACGCTGATGGCCATATCAGCGGTATAACAGTAGCTTCTTCAGGCTTGGGAGTGAGGGTCATTCGGATTGCCGTTTGAGGTACCAGAATCGATGGTTAGTGCGCAGGGTAGCCACGCGGTCTAAGGCGCCTTGTCACGGGCCTTGCGGCTCCCCCCGTCGGAGGTTCGAATCCTTCCTCGGGCATGGGTGTGTGTGTTGTCCCTAACGTAAGTTTAAGTTATATTAAGTAGTGCGTAAGCTTAGGGACCGATCACATCAGCAGTTTGGTCCCATAAGATCTTAGCACAAATTTCCAATTTCCGATGATTACTGAATGCTGCGACCATATGGAGCGGTGCTAAGTCATACGCCTGAACACTGGGCAAGTTTTCGCACCTATCCCGTGCTAAACGGCGTCCGACAGGTGCGGATCGTCCTTAACAAACATATCCCTTCTTGTTTATACATTGGAGGATGTCGAGCTATTGTCATTTACGATGGTCAGCCGCGCACATGTTCTGGCTCTGGTGGAGAGGGACGTATCCGCTCGCAGTGCATACAACTCCGCGTCATGCAACTGCCACATGGGGAAGTGCCACAGCGAGAAGTTCCCACGCAACTGCCGATGACGTACGCGTCGGTGGCCTGTCTGAAGGTGTTGCCAAGTTCGGAGCGTGACAAGGACGTGTTGATGCAAGAGCAGACCGAGTTAGGTGAGCAAGGAGGTGACACGGAGAATGCCCCTAGACCCTCGTTACGTCAGATAAGGAAGGAACCTTCCGCACCCTCACATTTATCACGCGACGTGGAAGTAGAGGTCGAGACAGTGGCGCCAGCAACGGACCAACAAACTCTCGACGAACACAGTGAGCCGTCGCCTACGACAGCAGAGGGCACGGCACGCAAGCAACGATCGCCGAAGCGCCGCTAAAAGCGTCGCCATGGTTCGGGTGACACATCCTCCCCTAGCTTAGGGGACACGGAGGTTATTCTAGCCGAAGAACTGTCTGACACCGAACACGTGCCTTTAGAGGACGCGGAAAGGATTCCTTCAGATGGTGACCCGATGTCCTGCCTTTCAGACGGTCCCTCGTGATTGACACCGATGACTCAGGTGTCAGGGATAATGTCCCGGCAGCCACATCGAAATACATCAGAGGACGTTTCTAGAATTGATGACCAGTGGGACTGGGCGGAACCAGTCGATGAGATAAAGGAATTGGCACCCCCAGTTGATTACGACTCACTTACAGGATGCAAACCACGGAACTAAAGCAACGGAGAGCAGCCCGTTGGCGGGCACCCGTCTGAGCACGAATAGTGGACTAAAGCCCTTGGAGTTCACAATGACATGACACGAGCATGACAACGACATCGTACCAAGCATATAAGGTGGGAACAGTGACATTAACACCGCAAGATCGCTTGCAAAGATCCAACCCTTCCCGGAAATTATTTTCGCCTGCTGGTGCAGGAAACCTGCAATGCTGCCTTTCCCGACGTGCGTGGTTACAACACCTACTTAGCGCCGACTCCAGACGTGGGATGTGGCACAGCGATATTAGTCCGGGAAGGGACTCCGATGTGTGACCTCGATTACCTCCCTTCGGCTCGTGGTTTGGCTATGACCGTGAACGGCATTCGTATTCTCAACATATATGCACCCTCCGTATCTGACAGTTGACGGGCGCGAGCACGATTCTACTCGCAGGAGATTGCGCCCCTATTCCATGGGAGATATGACCACATATTGGTAGGAGGGGATTGTAACTGTGTTCTCACATCGAAGAATCAAAACACTAATTTCAACTCCTGCTATGCATTTCGCACAATATGCCGGGACATGGCACTAATGGGCACGTGGGAAAAGATCCATTTGCAGCGAGAGGGCTACACGTTTTTTACTAGCCACTCGGCGAGCAGGCTGGATCTGATTTATGGTTCTGACGGATTAAGGGATCACGTGTTGGCTGCTGATCGTTGGCCCACAGCTTTTACGGATCACTTAACATATTTGTGCACGTTAACCCTCCCACGGCAGCGGGTCTGGCGGAGCCGTTGTTTATGGAAACTTAATTCATACTTATTGGTGGATCTCTAATGTCGCCAGCGGATCGAGAAACATCGCAGACTTGCACTGGCCGTCTGCCCATGCACCGTACGGTCCTTTCATGGTGGCTGCAATGTGCAAAACCGGCGATATGAGGTCGCATAACGTATGGCAAGGAAAAAGCGAAAAGGCTGCGAGAACCACTTGATTATTACTACATGGTGCTCCGTGACCTGACCTCCAGCGCAACATCGCCCGAGCATCAAGCGGAAGTCCATCGCGTTCAGGAGTGAATTTTATCGATCACGACTGGAGGGACTTTCGATCGGTGCTTGGACATCGTCGATGGAGAACGTATTAGCATGCATCATGTGTCCAAGGAACATCCGCGTAATCGCCTATCCTTGATGCTCCATGATGATGATGGTCGGCCCTTGAGCTCACAATAGGACATTGCTGTTGGCTTTCTGGGACATTGCCGCCTCCTTTTCACTGGGACGCTGACGGACATTCGGATAGGAGAAGAAATTTAGCGACAGATGCAAACCGAGGTGAATGGTCCGGATGCAGAGGGGTCATTGGAACCCCTAACCGAAGATGGCATACGGAGGGCACTCCGAAGGGTGCGGTGTACAAATACCCTGGGCCATATGGGCTGACACTCGTATTTTATCTCGCATTTTAGGATTTAATGTTGTACCAATTGGTGTTGAAGTATAATAAGTTATTAAGCCCTGACACGAACGTTCCGTCCAAGTTCATGGCGGGACTGCTTATACCAATACCGAAATCAGCACGAGTATCAGCGCCCATCAATTTAGACTGCTAACAACGCTCAATACTGACTACAAGATCTTTGCGCGAATGTTGGCGGCAAGGCTCAAGACTGTAATATCCAAGACACCAGACCAGGCTTGTCTAGGGGTTCGGAGCAACATCCATTCTATCCTATGCGAATACCGTGACATAATTTCCCTGACGCAAACTTGTCGCATGCGAGCGGCGTTCGTATCAGTGGATTTTGATCGTGCCTTTGACAGGATCAACCATGATGTCCTTGATTCGACCATGCGACGCATGGCGATACCTCACGATTTTATTACCGTCCTCATGCGCCTCCTTCGCGGCGCTCTTTCGACGATGAGGGTCAATGGCAGGTAGGTAGGAACGATTTCTGTTTGCAGCTCAGTTAGGCAAGGATGTCCCTTGTCGATGATGCTGTTTGCAATAGCGCTCGGGCCATTGATGCAGACTCTTCGACGGACTCTTAACAGGCGTCCGGCTTCGTGCGAGTTCCTTCACGTGTCGTGCATATGCCGATGACTTGATGATACTCGTCCGCTCGGAGAACGAAGTACGTAAGGTGGTTGCCCTTCTCAGTACGTACAGAGTAGCTGCAGGAAGCAGGGTCAGCATGAATAAAACCAAGATTATGCACATCGGACGAGGGCTGGAAGCTCTGCGCAGTCCGTTTACGACGGTGGACATCTTGCGAAGCTTGGGAGCGCTGTTCACCCGATCGCTACGGCAATCAACGGCTGCGAGCTACCGACGTCTGCTCCAGCACGTCCGGCTGCGCATACGCAACAATTCACTCCGAACCCACGACCTGCTCCAAAGGGTGGAATACACTAATGTTCATCCGGCCTCTCGTCTGCCGCACCTGGCACAGGTACTGCCAATGCCACATGGTATTGCTGACAGGATAATGGCGGCCTTTGCATACTATGTCAGCCAAGGGATGTTGTTTAAGGTCAAATACGAAACTTGTAACTCTCCTACACCATCCTGGATGACTTAATCTCACGAATGTGCAGAACAAGGCTCTAGCTCTATACCTGCAAGCGTCGCTACGAACATGGAACCAACGGCAATACGCCATCACGTCGGCGATTCTGGACATGCTTCTTCCCCCGTCCTTTGAACCGCCGGTGGCGATAGGCACAATATCGCCTTGTTTTTGTCACGTCTCCCGATTATTTGTTCATTTTAGTTATGTTCAGTTACAGACACCTTCTACAAGGATACCCACTGCCCGAGAGATATATCGCTACTTGAGGCGTCATCATGGCAGTAATGTTGTCGAATTTAACCCAATGTGGGATTGGCAACAGATTTGGCGAGCTGTCCGTACGCCTCTCCTCACCACTGCAGCGAGATCGTCTTGGTATACATTAATCAACCGCAAGATAGTCAACCGCCAACGATTCTGACATTCGCATGGTAGATTCCCCGCTCTGCCTTATATATGGCATGCAGGACGCCGACGAACATTCTCTGCAGTGTGCTGAGGCAAAGGATGTTTGGTGGCTGACGCAACGATTCATGGAATTCCTCCGACGCACCGACGAATCCACGATCAAGACGGACGCTTTATTTTTTCCTGACGCTGTCTTTTTCCCCTCACAGAAAACGTCGGCAATCCGCTGGATTGGAGGACACGCATCGCACTACGTTCTCTCGCGGACCTTGATATCGGGCATAGCCCCCCCCCCCCCCCCCCCCCGAAGCGTTTTGGAGTCCCAGGTTTACGTAGTTGCACAGGACAGGATATTACTCCCAGTGATGTGACGAGGATGTCACTTCGGCCCTATATGTCATTCCTTTCCTTTTCATATATGATTTGTCTTCTGAGACATTGAAATTAAATAAATAAAAGAAATAATTTTTAAAAAATCAGTATTACATACATGTACAACGTTTCCTTCCCGTTGCCTCTTCCTTATCCTGTCGGGAGACGGGGAGAGCGTGGCCGGGCCTGCAAGCACGACCCCTGTCAACTCTGCCCCCTGATCTACTATAGCTAATGAAAAAAGGGGAGACGCTTGGGTTCTATTAAAAAAAAAAAAAAAAAAAAAGATGGTAGAACTCTTGCCCGTGAAAGGCAAGGGTCCAGAGATTGAGTCTCGGTCCGGCACACAGTTTAATCTGGAAGGAACTGTCATATCAGTGCACACTCCACTGCAGAGTGAAAATCTCATTCTGGCAAGTTCAGTACTGTTCATCAAAAAATTCTTCAACGCAAATCATTGCAGACTTCTCCTTTTGTGCTGCAATTTCTCTGTTCATTTTCTACTAGATCGGGGTGGATTTTATTTTAAGTAGTATGTTCTCTTGTCCATTTCGAAGTCATATTAGCTTTCATTTTCTTCTTGCCATGGTCTCCATTTTCCTTGTCTTCCCTTTCCTCATTAAGATGAACTTCCAAGGTACCTGGCACATCAGCTGGACGCGTATATACCAATATATTTTCGTCGATATCATCAGTCAAACGATTGATCTATGCCATCTGGAGGCACCTCGACAATGTCAATGGTCTCATTCACTTCACCCTCATCAAAGATGATGCCAAGATATTGGGGTCATCTACAGTTTCTCAAATTTCCCTCATAGAAAGTGCTTTACAACGACTGATTGTGCCTTGGGAGAAAGGAAAAACCAAATGTTATTTTAGATGGAACCTGCCATGAACCCCAAATGGAGACTGAAATTCGGAGAGCCCTCATGAGAAAGTGATATAAGACTTGGACATAAACAACCGATAAACATCTTCTAAAGCCATTACAGAACATGTCACTACTCAGATGCTGGAAGTTATTTATATGATAACTTATGCTGCTTTGAAAATGTTCAACTCTTGCAACTCTGAAAAAATTTACTTCTTCACATAAATAGTCCTGTAGAGTTCACTCGATGCACAACAAATGACTAACAATCTATGCGCAAGCTTGACAAATGTCTAGACGACTATGCAAGATAGTAATAGTTGCTGCCAACATAATTACAAATACAGAATTTCCATTATAAAGGCAAATCCCCAAATGGCGATCACGGCCGTTAGTGGGTTGATGAAGAAAAAACATTTTTCGCTTGTTTCTATCCCTATTAGATTCCTTTCCAATTAATCAATTTTTATCTTGTAATATTCACCGTATAAGAGTGAGTTCTATTTTGTAAATGATTTTCACTTTACAATTATTTATAATAACTTACCTTCAAATAAAACGTCGTCAGCTTTAAAGATTGGGTTGAAATGAACAGATATACGAGGGTGGTTCTCGGAATCACCACAAGAGGTCAGCACTAGCGCAACGAATTGTTCACGTAATATTTATTGGACTATTTCCTGTAAACATGTGCCGCGTCAGCGCTCTTGGAACAGAGCTGTGGCGATGACGTGTCTCTCTTGTTGTTCCCGTGTAGTGATTTGCAAAAATGGAAAAAATCGACATTCGAGCAGTGATTAAGTACTTCGTAAAGAAAGGTATTAAAGCAAAGGACATTCATGCCGATTTCCAGAACAGATTGGGGTACTCTGCTTCTTCATATTCAACTGTTGCCAAGTGGACAAATGAATTTAAATTTCGTCGGGAGAGCTTAGATGATGATCCGCTCAGCGGTCGGCCAAGATGTGTCACTGCTCCGGAAATCATTGCTAAAGTGCACAAAATTGTAATCGAGGATCGCCGATTGAAAGTGCGTGAAATTGCTCACGCTTGCCAAATGTCATTTCAAAGGTTATATCACAGTTTAACTGAAGAATTAGAAATGAAAAAATTATCTGCAAGATGGGTGCCGCGACTCTTGAAGCTGGATCAGAAACGCATGAGAGTGGACATATCGGAAAAACGTTTCACCCGTTTTTGGAGAAACGAACAAGATTTTTTGCGCCGGTTTGTGACCACAGATGAAACTTGGGTGCACTACTATACCCCAGAGACAAAATAATAGTCAAAGCCGTGGAAACATTCTGATTCTCCGCCAACAAAGACAGCAAAGACAATTCCTTCGGCGGGAAAGGTCATGGTGTCAGTGTTCGGGGATACGAAGGGGATTCTGTTTGTAGATTATCTCTTCCCTGGTCAAAAAATTACTGGAGAATACTATGCTACCCTAATGGACAAATTGCAACCAAAGATACGCGAAAAAAGTCATCTTCCGTAAAGAGAATGAGCTCCCCCCCCCCCCCCCCACACACACACACTTGGCCGTGGCCTTGGCAAAATTACACGAACTAAGGTATGATTGAGCTCGCCTGGTTGGTAGTGCGGTCTAACGCACGGCTTTCCGGGCGGGAAGGAGCGCCTGGTCCCCAGCACGAATCCGCCCGGCGGATTTGAGTCGAGATCCGGTGAACCGGACAGTCTGTGGAAGGTTTTTAAGCGGTTTTCCATCTGTCTCGGCGAATGCGGGCTGGTTCCCCTTATTCCGCCTCAGTTATACTATGTCGGCGATTGCTGCGCAAGCAAGTTCTCCAGGTATGCGTACACCACCATTATTCTATCACGCAAACATAGGGGTTACACTCGTCTGGTGTGAGACGTTCCATGGGGGGTCCACTGGGGGCCGAACCGCACAATAACCCTGGGTTCGGTGTGGGGCGGCGGAGGGGTGAAGTGGACTGCGGTAGTCGCCGTGGGGTTGTGGACCACTGCGGCTGCGGCGGGGACGGAGCCTCTCCGTCGTTTCTAGGCCCCCAGTTAACATACAATACAATACAATACAAGGTATGATTTGTTGCCACACACGCCTTATTCACCTGATTTAGCTCCGTCAGGCTTCCGTCTCTTCCCAAAACTGAAACTTATTCTTGATGGATGAAGATTCACTTCGAACGAACAATTGATAGCCGGAGTTGACCACAATTTTTCAGGCCTGGCAGAAATTCATTTTCGAGATGGGATCAAGGTACTGCAACGTCATTGGACGAAGTGCATTAACCTACAAGGAGACTACATTGAAAAATAAAAATAAAAGTTTCAGTGATGTAAGTACTTTTTTTCTGTTCCGTTTCGAGAACTTTTAAAACTACAATCGTACACGTCTTTCTCAGTTTACACGTGATCTTGACTTCCTCATGCACGAAGCGACGGTTGCGAAGGAGTGCCCGTTACCCTCGTAAATAAAGTTACAAGTAAATCTGCGCCGGAAACAAAAAGCTTACTTTGTCACCGCTTCTTTATGAGTTACCATTAATAAAATGTGTAAAGCTATAAAGCTGTACCTCTTCAGGTGTTTGGCGCAGTTCCGAAACTTCCCCGTTAACTAGCACCAAGCAGACGTGGGTCACTTGTTACAATATTTCCAAGCGTACGATATCCCAAGTCGTTATTGTATTTAGTGGTTATAGCGGGCGTAAAGTTACTAAAACTCAAAATTACGGTTCTCGAAGATTGTAAACAGTTTTATAGCGGTATTACAAGCTAGAGTTACGCAAAGTTAGTCATACCAGGGTCAGCACTTAATGAAACCAGTGACGCATTACCTGCTCATTGCAAATCCACTCGAATTACCACATATTGAGACGGTATCTCTCTCAGGGCTGTTCTCCACAAAACGCCAATTAATGAAATAACGTATATCGTATCAGAGCGTTTCCCACACTGAACCATTAGTTATTCAGCTGGAAACCGATCGGTGCCACGCCCACCAAAAGTAATATCCCCGACAGACCAAGTTTCTTCACAATCATGGTGACAATACCCACTACAATTGAAGAATCCGAAAGATTTGTACTATAAAATACATTCTCACACTGGTCAAGATCTCCAGAACATTTCCCCGTTTATCGTGAATGTCTCTCCACTCAATTCTCTCCTCCGCGGAGCCTAAAATTATTCCTCCAATCGGAACATCCTTTGAAAAATTAAGCACCAACGCATTAACGGTAAAATACTTTCCGATGATAACGACTTCAGCTTGGGAACTCTACCACAACCACATGTGAACTTGACTCCAACCTGATGAGAACTAGCCTATTAGATGCATGTAGAACCCTTTCAAAACCATTAAAACCATATATACGTTCTGCGATATCTTCACTTTTAACAATTTAGTTATCACAGTATTAGCGTTAGGTGACGCTTTCAGCGGCCAACTGCGGTGTCATGGGATCTCTTCGCCATTTCCCACGATAGTAGGCTGGCCATGGGTGGCTACCAACACATTTAGTTGGCGGTGGTGGCTATGCCTCCCATACGTCTGCAATATTTAACAACGAAATATAAGAATATTAAAAAAAACACAACAACCCAAGAAACCTTATTGTGGACAGATGTATTCGTATATGATTTGAGGCGTCGTCTTGTATTAAACATGATAACGGCCAAAACTTTTGACACGTTACAATGGATCAGCACGTAAAAGGAGATGAAAATCTAATAATTCAGGGGGATTAGAATGCGCTTGTAGGCTAAGGAGTAAAAGGAGAATGTGTGCATGGGAGAGAGAATGAAGGAGAACAACGATTAATTGAGTTCCGCAGTAAATTTCAGCTAGTAGTAGCGAATACTTCCTTCAGGAATCATAAGAGGAGGTATACGTGGAAAGGACCAGGTGATTACATCATGGTCAGACAGATTCCTAAATCAAAAACTGGAATGGAGGTTCATATGGAATCATGCTAAAATTTATCCTGAAGGAAGAATTAACGATGAAAGAAGTGAGATAATGAAGTACATAAGAAGGATGAGACGAGTTTGAAAGTTCCCTAAATATCTGCCTACAAGTGTAAGGAATAACACGCTATGCAGTTCAGTTGAAAAGGAGTGGGTATCTCTAGAAACAGCAGTCACAGAAGTACGAAAGAAAAACGTAAGTATGAGGAGGGTAATTGCGAAGGAACCTTGAATAAGAGAAAAATACTCCACTGAGTCGATGAGAGAAGGATGCACAAAAATATTCAGGGAAAGACAGAAGTACAGCTACTGACATCACTTAGGAATGAAAGGAATAGGAAGTGTTGGAAAGCCAATGCGAAATGGCTACAAGAAAAAGTAAAGAAATAGAAAAAAGTGGTCGTCAGAGAGTCACGCAACATATAGATAATTCAAAACAAACTTGGTTGACACTAAAAGCAGGGATAGTAACATTAAGAGCACAATAGGAAGTCCAGCAGTAAACGCAAAGGAAGGAGCGGACAGATCGAAAGATAACATTGAAAGCCATGTGAGGGACCGGAATTGTCTGATGACGTGACAGAAGAAGAAATTGGAGTCCATATGTAAGAGATAGGGGATCCGGTAGTCAGGATTTAAAAGAGCTTTGGCCGGCCGCTGGTGGCCGAGCGGTTCTAGGGGCTTCAGTCTGGAACCGGGCGACCGCTACGGTCGCAGGTTCGAATCCTGCCTCGGGCATGGATGTGTGTGATGTCCCTAGGTTAGTTAAGTTTAAGTAGTTCTAAGTTCTAGGGGACTGGTGACCTCAGATGTTAAGTCTCATAGTGCTCAGAGCCATTTGAACCATTTGAACCCAAAGAGCTTTGAAAGACTTAAGAACAGACAATGCAGAAGGGCTAGAAAAAATTCCATCGGAATTTTTGAAATCGTTTGGGGAAGTGGCAAACGAACGATTATTCAGTTTGGTTTGTAGAATCTATCAGACTGGCACTACACCATCCTACTTTCGGAAAAATGTCATTCACACAATTCCAAAATTACCTATAGTTGTTAAGTGCGAGGTATATCGCACAGTCGACTTTACAGCTCTTGCATCCAAGTTTCTGACAAGAATAATATAAGAGATGAATAAAAAAAAAAAACTGTGGATCTGTTAGATGACGATCAGTTTGACTTTAGGAAACGTAAAGAGAGCAGAGAGGCAATTCCCACGTTGGAGTTGATAATGGAAGAAAAAGACCCGTTCATATGATTTGTCGACCTGGAAACGCCTTTGACAATATAGTCGTAAATTATGGAAGATTTTCGACATTCTGAGAAAAGTAGAATTCAGCTGTAGGGAAAGACAGATAATGTGTAATATGTACGAGAATCAAGAGGGAACAATATGGCTGGAGGTCGGAGAACCAAGTCTCGGATTTAAAATGTAAGACATGGATTCAGCCGTTCTGTTCAATCTGTACATATGAGAAAAAATAACGGAAATAAAAAAAAAGTTTCAAGAGCATACAATACAAGTGTTTCCATTGAGAACTATTGTTCGCATTAAAAGTTTGTATGAAAGGGTTACAGTCTTTCTTCCCTACCGTTCAATCTATACCTATAGGAAGCAATGACGAAAATAAAAGAAAGTTTCAAGAGTGGCATAAAATTTAGGGTGAATAGATGTCGTTGATAAGATTCGCAGACGTCCATAGTATGCTCAGTGAAGGTGAAGAACAATTACGGAACCTGTTGAATGAAATTAGGTCTAATGAGTACAAAGTATCGATTGAGATTAAGCCGACGAAAGACGAAAGTTATCGGAAGCAGCTGAAATGAGAATAGCGAGGTTAACATCAAAATTCTCGATCATAATGTGAAAGAAGTTAAAGAATTATGCTACGATCTAAAGAAATCAGAAGCAGCTGAAATAAGAATAGCGAGGCTAACATCAAAATTGATGACCACGAAGTAAAAGAAGTTAAAGAATTCTGCAACGATGGAAACTTCCCACGACGGGAAGTGGAATGGGGATATAAGAAGCAAGATAGGACTGGCAAAAAGGGTATTCCTGGCCAAGAGAAGTCTGCTAGTATCAAACATAGGCCTTAATATGTAGAAGAAGTATCTGAGAATATAGGTGCACAGTAGTATATAGTAGTGAAACATGAACTGTGAGAAAATCGGAACAGAAGAGAATCGAAACATTTGAGAGGTGATGCTATAGAAAAATTTTGAAAATTAGAAGGACTGATAAGGTATGCAATGAGTTATGCGCAGAATAGGAGAGGAAAGGAATATGTGGAAAACACTTACAAGAAGAAGTGACAGGATGGTAGAATGTCTGTTAAGACATCACCGAATAACTTCCATTGAACTAGAATGAACTGTGTAGGGTAGAAGCTGTAGAGGAAGACAGAGATTGGAATATAATCAGAAAATAACTGAGGACGTAGGTTGCAAGTGCTACTCTGAGATGAATGGGTTATCACAGGAGAGGAATTCGTGAGGAGCCCAGAGTTATGTTAGTTGCCATCTGGGAATTGTGAACTTTTTTGTTAATTCTGATCTGAGGATAGAGGTATACAGTTACTCTTTAATGTTGACGTGCTAATCATGATCTTCTCTGATGGATAATTGCTTCGTTTCAGGATTCTGTAAGGGTGCAATTGTATGAAGTCCAGTCTCCGTGGGTACTGAGAGATAATAATCTACGATCGAATAATGTTTTCTTTTTAGTGTGCAGCAGAATAAAGAGATACAATAAAGAGTAAATTGTATGAAACAGATGAATGACAGACATAGATTTTTGAGCACTCTGGGTTACTCAGAATAACGAAGAGAATAAAATTAGGCTACTATTATACTTACCTAAAGGTACAATCTTCAGTGAGCATTTCAACTTGTTTTCACATGCGATTTTGAAAGGCGATGTTTTTCATCTCATCCCATACTTCGGACTAGCTTCCTTGATTAATCAGAAGTGTCATTGTTGTCGCTATTGTCACTATTTTATATCGATATCCAAGATGACGTTCCTGCCCAAAAGAAGTCTATCGTTATCGAACGTAGAACTTAATTTGAGGAAGGAATTTCGGAGAATGTTGTATGGAGCACAGCGCTCTATGGTAGTGAATCAAGGCCAGTAGGAAAACAGGAACACAATAGAGTCTAAGTGTTCGATATGTGGTGCTACAGAAGAGTGCGAAAATTAGGTGGACTAATGAGCTAAGGAACTAGGAAATTCCTCACAGTTTGGCCAAGAAAAGGAATATTGGAGAACAGTAACAAGAAGAAGGGACATAGTGATAGTACATGGGTTAAGACATCGGGAAATAACTTCAATGGTACTAGAGGGAACTGTAGAGGGTAAAAACTGCAGACAGAGTTATAAATATATACAAAAGTAATTGGAGACGTGAGGCGCTACCCTGAGGTGAAGAGCCTGGCACAGCAGAGGAATGGAAACGTATTAACATATCAGATGAATCACGTCTCTCCTTACACCTGTTAGGACGTCGTGTCCGAGTTCGCCATTCTCCAGGCTAAAGGTTGCTCGATACGCAACGTGTCACAAATTAAGCTATGAGGCACATTCATCTGGGCTGCCATCGGTTCTCTTATAGTAATCAAAGGCACTGTGACGTTAAGTGACCTCACGGTGATGTCTTGGCCATCAAATTCGCCTGATATAAAACCGATGGAAGACATTGTGACGGTATGTGATGCCAGCTGGTCGCACACATAACAACGGCTCGTAATTTAAGTGACATGCGGGACCTGTGCGTAGCCTTCTGGTGCCATATTCCTCCAGAAACATACCACGCACTTGGTGAATCCATACCACGCAGAATGGGTGCTTTCTGAATTCGTGCCACGCATAATCGGCGCTGTATTCTGTTCCAAAGGCGGAGCAATGCGATATTAGGCAGGTAATCACTAGGTATTGGCTCGTCATTGTACGGATTCGATCAAGGAGCACCGGTACAACTTCGACGTACTGTAAAATTAATAAAATTTCATTTTAAGCTTTGATTGCAATTTAGCAATTACCTATTGGTTTGCGCCGTTTTGTAAAATATGACGCGTGGCTTAACAACTCTTACGACTGACAGGTGAGCAGGTCGTTCCTATCTTTCACACCTTTCTCTTTTAACGTATCCGTATCGTAGGTACACACGGTGACGTATCGTTAGCAATCGCGGTTCATCATTTCGAGCACCTTGGACAAAGAAGGTGACTTAAGTGACCGCGGCCTCTATTCGTGTCGAATATCAGTAGGGTAATAAGGCCGCACCGACGCAAAAGCACGACCGAGCACCCCTGTGAAGAGCGCCGCCGGACGATGAACGAAACGTTTCGTCACGTACCGCCTTTCTTCGCTCCGTAACCTCCGCCGTGTTTTCGTTCGGGCGCCGGGTGGCCAGAATGCGATCCGCCGTCCCAGCCGACGCCGCGTCTGTTCATTTCAGGCAATTTGATGCCGCCCGCTCCGTGTTTAGCTGGCCACTGCTATCGCGGATAATTACACCATTTTTTCGTTGTTTTTGGTGCGGGTAACCCAGAACGCGGGAAAGTACTTCACGGGGTGTTAGGTCCGGTCACGGTTGAGTTAAGGCCCGCGATTGGCCGCCACGGCTCGAAGATGCGCTCGCCCGACAAGGCGGCGCACCGACGCAGGCCCAGCCTATCACAGCCGAGCCGCAAAAAACCACGCCGCCGATTCTGCAGCCGCGCTTCGTCTCGGGCCATCTCGCGGCACTGGAAATTCCTCGCAGGCACCTCTTCCTGTCTGTCTCCGCTAAGTACGTGCTGATACCTGCTGTCCTACTGACGTCGGCACTTCGAACAGTAGGCCTACAAGCTTGAGTAGTGTCTCCACACATAATATACCTACAATTCTCCTCTCACAGAACGCGAAACCTTTTTTGGACGAAGAGTTGGTCGAATTTACTGACATGATGTAAAAACAACACTGCTAACCGTGAAAGGAAGAATGTGGCACCTCGGATACTTGCCTCGTGTAGAGGAACGTGGCCAATGACGTTGAATATAGAATTGACATCTACATCTACATTTATACTCCGCAAGCCACCCAACGGTGTGTGGCGGAGGGCACTTTACGTGCCACTGTCATGACCTCCCTTTCCTGTTCCAGTCGCGTATGGTTCGCGGGAAGAACGACTGCCGTGCGCGGTCGAATGTCTCTAATTTTACATTTGTGATCTAAGGAGGTATAAATAGGGGGAAGCAATATATTCGATAGCTCATCCAGAAATGCACCCTCTCGAAACCTGGACAGCAAGCTACACCGCGATGCTGAGCGCCTCTCTTGCGAAGTCTGCCACTTGAGTTTGCTAAACATCTCCGTAACGCTATCACGGTTACCAAATTACCCTGTGACTTAACGCGCCGCTCTTCTTTGGATCTTCTCTATCTCCTCTGTCAACCCGACCTGGTACGGATCCCACACTGATGAGCAATACTCAAGTATAGGTCGAACGAGTGTTTTGTAAGCCACCTCCTTTGTTGATGGACTACATTTTCTAAGGACTCCGACACTATCTACTAGGTCATTTATATTATTTTGAAAAGCAATGGTACCATAACACTCCCCTGTGGCACGCCAGAAGTTATTTTAACGTCTGTAGACGTCTCTCCATTGATAACAACATGCTGTGTTCTGTTTGCTAAAAATTCTTCTATCCAGCCACACAGCTGGTCTGATATTCCGTAGGCTCTTACTTTGTTAATCAGGCGACAGTGCGGAACTGTATCGAACGCCTTCCGGAAGTCAAAGAAAATAGCATCTACCTGGGAGCCTGTATCTAATATTTTCTGGGTCTCTTGAACAAATAAAGCGAGTTGGGTCTCACACGATCGCTGTTTCCGGAATCCATGTTGATTCCTACAGAGCAGATTCTGGGTTTCCAAAAACGACATGATACTCGAGCAAAAAACATGTTCTAAAATTCTACAACAGATCGATGTCAGAGATATAGGTCTATAGTTTTGCGCATCTGCTCGACGACCCTTCTTGAAGACTGGGACTACCTGTGCTCTATTCCAATCATTTGGAACCTTCCGCTCCTCTAGAGACTTGCGGTACACGGCTGTTAGAAGGGGGCAAGTTCTTTCGCGTACTCTGTGTAGAATCGAATTTGTATCCCGTCAGGTCCAGTGGACTTTCCTCTGTTCAGTGATTCCAGTTGCTTTTCTATTCCTTGGACACTTATTTCCATGTCAGCCATTTTTTCGTTTGTGCGAGGATTTAGAGAAGGAACTGCAGTGCGGTCTTCCTCTGTGAAACACCTTTGGAAAAAGGTGTTTAGTATTTCAGTTTTACGCGTGTCATCCTCTGTTTCAATGCCATCATCCCGGAGTGTCTGGATATGCTGTTTCGAGCCACTTACTGATTTAACGTAAGACCAGAACTTCCTAGGATTTTCTGTCAAGTCGGTACATAGAATTTTACTTTTGAATTCACTGAACGCTTCACGCATATCCCTCCTTACGCTAACTTTGGCATCGTTTAGCTTCTGTTTGTCTGAGAGGTTTTGGCTGCGTTTAAACTTGGAGTGAAGCTCTCTTTGCTTTCGCAGTAGTTTCCTAACTTTGTTGTTGAACCACGGTGGGATTTTCCCGTCCCTCACAGTTTTACTCGGCACGTACCTGTCTAAAACGCATTTTACAATTGCTTTGAACTTTTTCCCTAAACACTCAACATTGTCAGTGTTGGAACAGAAATTTTCGTTTTGATCTGTTTGGTAGTCTGAAATCTGCCTTCTATTACTCTTGCCAAACAGATAAACCTTCCTCCCTTTTTTTATATTCCTATTAACTTCCATATTCAGAGACGCTGCAACGGCCTTATGATCACTGATTCCCTGTTCTGCACTCACAGAGTCGAAAAGTTCGGGTCTGTTTGTTATCAGTAGGTCCAAGATGTTATCTCCATGAGTAGGTTCTCTGTTTAATTGTTCGAGGTAATTTTCGGATAGTGCACTCACTATAATGTCACTCGATGCTCTGTCCCTACCAACCGTCCTAAACATCTGAGTGTCCCAGTCTGCACCTGGTAAATTGAAATCTCCACCTAAGACTATAACATGCTGAGAAAATTTATGTGAAATGTATTCCAAATTTTCTCTCAGTTGTTCTGCCACTAATGCTGCTGAGTCGGGAGGTTGGTAAAAGGAGCCAATTATTAACCTAGCTCGAATGTTGAGTGTAACCTCCACCCATAATAATTCACAGGAACTATCCACTTCAACTTCACTACAGGATAAGCTACTACTAACAGCGACAAACACGCCACCACCGGTCGCATGCAATCTATCCTTTCTAAACACCACCTGTGCCTTTGTAAAAATTTCGGCAGAATTTATCTCTGGCTTCAGCCAGCTTTCTGTACCTATAACGATTTCAGCTTCGGTGCTTTCTATCAGCGCTTGAAGCTCCGGTACTTTACCAATGCAGCTTCGACAGTTTACAATTACAATACCGATTGCTGCTTGGTCCCGCATGTCCTGACTTTGCCCCGCACCCTTTGAGGCTGTTGCCCTTTCTGTACTTGCCTGAGGCCATCTAACCGCCGGCCGAAGTGGCCGCGCGGTTCTGGCGCTGCAGTCTGGAACCGCGAGACCGCTACGGTCGCAGGTTCGAATCCTGCCTCGGGCATGGATGTGTGTGATGTCCTTAGGTTAGTTAGGTTTAACTAGTTCTAAGTTCTAGGGGACTAATGACCTCAGCAGTTGAGTCCCATAGTGCTCAGAGCCATTTCGAGCCAGCCATCTAACCTAAAAAACCGCCCAGTCCACGCCACACAACCCCTGCTACCCGTGTAGCCGCTTGCTGCGTGTAGTGGACCCCTGACCTATCCAGCGGAACCCGAAACCCCACCACCCTATGGCACAAGTCGAGGAATCTGCAGCTCACACGGTCGCAGAACCGTCTCAGTCTCTGATTCAGACCCTCCACTCGGCTCTGTACCAAAGGTCCGCAGTCAGTCCTGTCGACGATGCTGCAGATGGTGAGCTCTGCTTTCATCCCGCTAGCGAGACTGGCAGTCTTCACCAAATCAGATAGCCGCCGGAAGCCAGAGAGGATTTCCTCCGATCCATAGCGACACACATCATTGGTGCCGACATGAGCGACCACCTGCAGATGGGTGCACCCTGTACCCTTCATGGCATCCGGAAAGACCTTTTCCACATCTGGAATGACTCCCCCCGGTATGCACACGGAGTGCACATTGGTTTTCTTCCCCTCTCTTGCTGCCATATCCCCAAGGGGCCCCATTACGCGCCTGACGTTGGAGCTTCCAACTACCAGTAAGCCAACCCTCTGCGATCGCCCGGATCTTGCAGACTGAGGGGCAACCTCTGGAACAGGACAAGCAGCCATGTCCGGCCGAAGATCAGTATCAGCCTGAGACAGCGCCTGAAACCGGTTCGTCAGACAAACTGGAGAGGCCTTCCGTTCAGCCCTCCGGAATGTCTTTCGCCCCCTGCCACACCTCGAGACGACCTCCCACTCTACCACAGGTGAGGGATCAGCCTCAATGTGGGCAGTATCCCGGGCAGCCACAGTCGTGGCCCGATCGGGGGATGCGTGGAACGAGCTGGCCGTCCCCGACAAACCCCCATTTGGACCCCCACAGTGATGCCCATTGGCAACAGCCTCAAGCTGTGTGACCGAAGCCAACACTGCCTGAAGCTGGGAGCAAGGGGATGCCAACTCAGCCTGCATCCGAACACAGCAGTTGCAGTCCCTATCCATGCTAAAAACTGTTGTGCAAAGAACGTCTGAACTAATGTACAGAGAGCACAAAGAAATCGACACAAAATTTAAACGGTTATTAAAATACAAGATTGCCTAGTATATGCAGTAATGCTGCTACTTGCGCACTGCTGACACACTGCTCGGCGGCGGAAGGAGACTACGCGATTTTACACTATTCAGGTACTAAAACGCGATGCTACAACTCTCAAATACTATAATACGCCCGAAATTTATGAATTAAACAATGCAAGTACCAAAAACAAGCAAAGAAATTAAGAATTAAACTATGTAACAATGAAGGTGCTCAGACCTTGAGGCCTTGCGTTGTCAGGGAGAAGGAGAAGTTCGACTGCGAACATGCTGAAGACGTTCCTTCAATTTCCTGAGGGTAGCGCGACACACTTCCGAGTCTATCGTTGCACCTTGAGGGATGACATCGAACAGAATACCACTTCAGAGTCCCAGGAGCAGGCGGCATGAATTTCTGCGGAGGAGAGGTAGTGTGACTCGACTCCATGCATTGCCGTTTTCTTTTTGATTTGAAGTGATGAATCCATTGTTCATCGCAGGTGATGATGTTCAAAAACAGTTATCACTATCAGCCTTGTAACGCGCGAGCAATTCCACACGATGGTCTTTCGTTGCTTCTTTATGATCCTCCTCTTAGAGGACGAGAAACCAAGAGAGGACATACCTTTGAGTACCCGAAATAGTGAATAAGTGTCAGCACGTCACGACTGGCTTCCAGTTGAGCAGTAGCTTGCTGTACCGGATGAATGGGTTATATCCCACGCTGACCAACAACAAAATACCCATTTTTTCAAACGAAAGTGAGAGAGAAAAAATGCTGCGTTACCTACTGAACGACCCTCGGACAAATTCCTTTAGTTTGCTTAACTGGTAGTTGGCATACGTAGAAGAAATTTCTGTGCAAACGGTAACGTCCTCATCACAACACGTCTGGCACAACATATTTTGCAGGTGCCAACTATAGGCCCGTTCACACGCAACGACCAGTCTGCGTAAATGTCTGCATACATCACATCTGCGCTGACAGATCATTACGTGTGTGCAGAAGATTTGCACAGATATGGCATATACGCAAGCCTGTACAGTTGGAGTTGGAGCTTTGAGCAAAATTAATCAAACAAAATTGATCAAATCTGTGGCCACCAACCACATCTGCGCAGACAAATCCTTGCGTGTGTGCAGAAGATTGTCATAAATCTGGAGCGCGAGATGGGTTCGAGTCAGCTGTTTGTTCAGTTTAGCGTTTCTCGTCAGTGAATTTTAAAATGGTAGATACACACCACTGCTCTGAGAGTTCAGTGCTCAGCTTACTGAAATGTAAAGAAGTCACATGCGTATGTGGATACATAGAGCAAGCCATAGATCATACAATACAGAGATCCAGATAAGAAGGCAGCTGCTTCTACTACTTTAATAGAGAAATTACGAGCGGTTGACCCTACGGCAAGCGGAGAAACGATACTAGAAAAATATAAATTCGTTTTGCGCTGTTATCTGCAAAGAGTTAAGCAAAATAAGGCAGACTATTCGACTTGGCGCTGGGTACAACTAAATACGTAAGTCTAATTTCTGCTTGTTTGACCTCGCTTTCTGAGCGATCAAGAAATATCGAGAACACAGTTGAGAATGAAATTGGAGAGGCAGTCCTAGAGGAAATAGAACACGAAGCAGCAGTAATGTAGAAGAATATATCTCACACACGTTTATAGGAAGTTTAATCAAAGGCATTTGTTCCTGTGCTTGCCTGATTTAATAAGTTTAGGGAGTTGACTAAATTAATTTCTATGTTTAACAATCATTCTCAGAGAACAAATACGGCACAGATCTTTGCTGCCTTAGAATAGTCTCACAATATTGAAATATTGCTTATATTTGTTTTTGGCAATTTTTGCACTATCAAAAATTTGTCCAATCATTCCGGAATGACAGTCGCATGTTTCTGTGATACCTACTGACCGTTTATCAGGTAGTATACTATACTACCCTGAAGCGCCAAATAAACTAGTATAGGCTGCAGAGCTATCTAAACACGCAGAGTACGTCGCTGCGTTCGGGCACACCTGTATAAAAATGTTCAAATGTGTGTGAAATCTTATGGGACTTAACTACTAAGGTCATCATTCCCTAAGTTTCCACACTACTTAACCTAAATTATCCTAAGGACAAACACACACACCCATGCCCGAGGGAGGACTCGAACCTCCGCCGGGACCAGTCGCACAGTCTATGACTGCAGTGCCTTAGACCGCTCGGCTAATCCCTCGCGGCTACCTGTATAAGACAACGAGAGTCTGGCGTAGTTGTTAGATCGGTTACTATTGCCACAGTGGCAGGCTATCAACACATAAGTGTGTTTGAACGTGATGTCATGGTCGGCGCACGAGCGATGGGACACAGCATCTCCGAGGTAGTTGTGAAGTAGCTATTTTCCCGTACGACCATTTCACGAAGGTACCGTGAATATCAGGAATCCCGTAAAACATCAGATCTCCGACATCGCTGCGGCCGGAAAAAGACCCTGCAAGCAAGCCTGCGCCCGTGAAAACTGACACTGCACTGTTGATGACTGGAAACATGTTGCCTGTTCGAACGAGTCTCGTTTCAGATTGTACCGAGCAGATAGACGTGTAGGATTATGGAGACAGCCTCATGAATCCATGGATCCTGCATGTCAGCAAGGGACGAGCTGATGGCGACTCTGTAATGGAGTGGGCGTGTGCAGTTGGAGTGATATGGGATCACTGATACGTCTAGATACGACTGTGATCGGTGACACGTACGTAAAAATTCTGTCTGGTCAAAGCATTCATTCATATCCATTGGGCATTCCCACGCACTTGGGTCAATTTCAGCAGGACAGTAAGATACTCCACACGTCCAGAATTGCTACAGAGTGCCTTCAGGAACACTCTCCTGAGTTTAAACGCTTCGCTGGCCACCAAACTCTCCAGACATGAACATTGTTGAGCATATCTGGGATGCCTTGCAAAGTTCTGTTCAGAAGAGATCTACACCCATTGTAGTCTTACGGATTTATGGACAGCCCTGCAGGATTCATGATGTCAATGCCCTCCAGCAGTACTTGAGACATTAATTGAGCCCATGCCGCGTCGTGTTGCGGCACTTTGGCGTGGTCGCTTGGGTCCTACACGATATTAGGCAGGTGTGCCAGTTTGTTTGGCTCTTCAGTATAGAGTCAAGCAACAACTCACGTATTACACTCCTATATTAGATTCAAACAGCAGCTATTGACGTGATCGTACTTTCTCTTCTACTTATTCCTCGTTACGCACCTTTGAATCAGGAACGTATCCCTGTCGTTTTTATTAGTTGAGTTTGCTTCAATCAAACTGTTACTTGAGCCAGAGAATATTTCTTTGTATGACTTTTGTTTCATAGTAAGAGATCCCTTGAGTACGACATAGAACGCGATAAACAATCTAAAAAAGGCTCCTCCTTCTTTAGGAATACAAATTGATTCTATAATTATTTTATCTGAGACGTGTTCGAAACCTGGTTAGTGAGCATTTGTATCAATTTAAAAAAGCAATTGGTTGTATATTATACCTGCATAACTCACCAATTTAATTCATACATACCGTTCGTCATCCACAATGGATATAAGGAAAATTAGGATTCACTAATGCTTTGGTGGAAGCATCGGATTCCTAGCGGATCCAGTTTAATAACGAACGTGATGTTAGTTAAGACATCGTGCTCACTGTGTGCTTAGCATAGTCATAGAGGCAATGATTGAGCACTTTCGACGAAACGACTCAATGCCAAAGGCCAATACTGGATCATTCACCGTAGTCGATATCATTATCGCTTGCCTCGCAGCCCTGATTCACGTTGCAAACATCTCCACTGCTTCTCACGGAGTGAGGGCATGTGACAGACTGTTTGTTGTTCATTCGTGTCCCTGGCTGCAGCGCTTAGCTCAAATTCTCTAGGGTAGGCCGAGATACTAGAGCCAGGTACCCCCGTCCCGTTTGCCTCCCTCTCTCGTCATCAACAGAGGTATCGTGTTCAACCAACAGATTTTGTATAAAACGTAAAATTTCAACATAATCAAGAACTTCACGAAAATGAAACACTTACATCACAAACAAGAAATTTATTACGTAAAAGGAGAAAAACCTAGGTTCATAAGCGCTTTCACCTCTGAGAAACGACAAAAGAATTATCAAAAGGGAAAAGTGAACAACAAATACAACAAATTGAACAGTTGTATTCCAAACAAAAAACTGGTCACTAATCTTGAATGTCATCATACTAATAGAACTTCTTGTTTATAATTGTACATCATTACAACCATAACTTAAGACCGAGATGTTAAAAACCAGATTAAAGCAAAGTTTAGAACCTTTTCCCATCAAGACATGAAACCCCAATTTTTGAAAACATCGTGATCATGAGACATTTTATAGGCACAGTATTTTATGTAATGCATAACTCTGTACCAAACATTCAAGGAGTGGAGCACATGCCAGATACCACTTCCTCGGTTAACTGTGAACTATGCTTACCACACGGGTAGATCTTTATTACATGGCAAGTTCAAACTCAAATTCAACCCGTAACAGACTATTATCAGCAAGCAGAAGTGACTAATGTTATTATCCAAGATATTCAGTTCTTCTACTATTTACGATGATAATAAACAGCGCACAGTTTCGCACGCATTGCAAAACAATCAGATAACATGAATTAATCTGATTTTCACAACTAGTTAGCAAATAATGCCTCCTGCAAACAACGCTGACACTGTCCAAATGTTCTCTAGTGAACTCGTCGGTATAGCACTCTACAATCCCTCGCAGAATGTCTCAAATATTTCTACCTTTAACACAGAGCTTCGGAACAGCCACGGCTAATCCCACATCGTCTACATTCACGCTTTTCTTTCTCATGAACCGGTGGATTAGTGGGCACAACAACACACACAGGCTCTGTACCGTCCCACCAGCTACGGAATGCGCGTCAAACGCTAAGGCGACAACATCCAGCATTTCCCGGTCGCCCAACCCTCCTTTCCTCCTTGCCATTCGTTGATAAAGAACCTGCGATACCGCGAGTCCAGGAGACGAAAGAATTAGCACATGGCACATATTCCACCCTCATTCACCCCCCCCCCCCCCCGCACGCCCAGAGGTACCTGTTATTTCAGAAAGCAACGCCATCAGCCTTTAGCATCTGGTTGAATTCCAGTGAGATAGACTCCTAATTCTTTACCCGTTTGTCAATCGCTTAACAACACCGTTTACCAGGGTGATACACCTCCTTATGTTAAAGAGACTCCAATAACTTGGCAACAATTTCATCCTACTATTTTCAGAGATCTTACTGACACCCTGAAAGTTTAATCCTTATCCTCATCTTAGGGAACCTTGGATGGCGGCTCTTATTCCATTGCATTGAGGCCCTCCTGTGCCCTTTCCTTATATTTTTCCTGGTCAACCTCCACTAAGCAAGCACCTGATGAAGGTCACTACCTTCAAGCAATAGGTCCCCTACTGACCACTAAATTGCAAAGTGGATAGGCCATGTAATATGACAGAAATAACTTGGCTGGAGTTGATTAATGTGTCTCCTGGCGAGCGGTATTAGATGCCACAGTCAACCAGGAAGCGAACAGTCCCAGTTCCTTATTATGATACGCAGAAACGGCCGATCGTAGAGTACGGTTACTGCATACCGCATACGACGGATTAGCGTAATAAGTTATGGTTTTAGATGCCTTACCTCCATCCCGAAACAAAACAGGTTAAAGCTACTAACAGTGAAAGAGACAGCGTTTTGTGTTACTATGAACTGGAAGGTACAAAGTTTCCAAACATTCTACTTAAATTCCGAAACTACTTCAGCCCTTACTTGGCAGCAAAGAAACAAATCTAGTGAAAGTATCAGACAGACCAAGATATATTTATTAATTGCATTTGATCTTTGCACTGAGTCTACGAAGTCAACGTTTATGCGTTTGAGTAGTCTCTCTAGCGTTTTAGATACTAACTAATCTCTATCACTAGCTTGTGTAGTGCTTAAAAACAATATCCCATGCAGATATCTTAATCAGGATTACTTTAGAGAGATAATTAATTTTACAGACTCGATGTTGGAGTTACATGACAGTTGCATTTCTCTATGATTCCATATGCAATATGAGATCACACATACATAACTAATCTTCAAAGACAAATAAGATTATGTGAGAATTTGAGCTCAACATTATAATTACTGGATACAATGTCTTTCCCAGAATGTTCGTTCAATATATTAAAGCAAACTTGGTACTATCAGAGGATGTATTTACCCTTTTGTTCGAAGTAAAAACTAGCCATTAATCTTTAATGGCAACTTACTAATGAAACTAACTTCTTGTAAGTATGGATGGAAGTGTGGATGGTAAAAATAGTACAGAGAGATCGAGAGTTCAATAGAGTAAGCAGACGCAAAAGGGTGTAGGTTTCAGTAGCTATTCGGAAATCAAGAGGCTTACGTATGTTAGAGTAGGACGGAGAGCTGCATCAAACCAGTCTTCTGATTGAAGGTCACAACAATAACAACAAAAACACCAAATAGAGAAAAGGTCAGACTGCGCCCTCATACACTCCTGGAAATTGAAATAAGAACACCGTGAATTCATTGTCCCAGGAAGGGGAAACGTTATTGACACATTCCTGGTATCAGATACATCACATGATCACACTGACAGAACCACAGGCACATAGACACAGGCAACAGAGCATGCACAATGTCGGCACTAGTACAGTGTATATCCACCTTTCGCAGCAATGCAGGCTGCTATTCTCCCATGGAGACGATCGTAAAGATGCTGGATGTAGTCCTGTGGAACGGCTTGCCATGCCATTTCCACCTGGCGCCTCAGTTGGACCAGCGTTCGTGCTGGACGTGCAGACCGCGTGAGACGACGCTTCATCCAGTCCCAAACATGCTAAATGGGGGACAGATCCGGAGATCTTGCTGGCCAGGGTAGTTGACTTACACCTTCTAGAGCACGTTGGGTGGCACGGGATACATGCGGACGTGCATTGTCCTGTTGGAACAGCAAGTTCCCTTGCCGGTCTAGGAATGGTAGAACGATGGGTTCGATGACGGTTTGGATGTACCGTGCACTATTCAGTGTCCCCTCGACGATCACCAGTGGTGTACGGCCAGTGTAGGAGATCGCTCCCCACACCATGATGCCGGGTGTTGGCCCTGTGTGCCTCGGTCGTATGCAGTCCTGATTGTGGCGCTCACCTGCACGGCGCCAAACACGCATACGACCATCATTGGCACCAAGGCAGAAGCGACTCTCATCGCTGAAGACGACACGTCTCCATTCGTCCCTCCATTCACGCCTGTCGCGACACCACTGGAGGCGGGCTGCACGATGTTGGGGCGTGAGCGGAAGACGGCCTAACGGTGTGCGGGACCGTAGCCCAACTTCATGGAGACGGTTGCGAATGGTCCTCGCCGATACCCCAGGAGCAACAGTGTCCCTAATTTGCTGGGAAGTGGCGGTGCGGTCCCCTAAGGCACTGCGTAGGATCCTACGGTTTTGGCGTGCATCCGTGCGTCGCTGCGGTCCGGTCCCAGGTCGACGGGCACGTGCACCTTCCGCCGACCACTGGCGACAACATCGATGTACTGTGGAGACCTCACGCCCCACGTGTTGAGCACTTCGGCGGTACGTCCACCCGGCCTCCCGCATGCCCACCATACGCCCTCGCTCAAAGTCCGTCAACTGCACATACGGTTCACGTCCACGCTGTCGCGGCATGCTACCAGTGTTAAAGACTGCGATGGAGCTCCGTATGCCACGGCAAACTGGCTGACACTGACGGCGGCGGTGCACAAATGCTGCGCAGCTAGCGCCATTCGACGGCCAACACCGCGGTTCCTGGTGTGTCCGCTGTGCCGTGCGTGTGATCATTGCTTGTACAGCCCTCTCGCAGTGTCCGGAGCAAGTATGGTGGGTCTGACACACCGGTGTCAATGTGTTCTTTTTTCCATTTCCAGGAGTGTAGTAAGCCTCTATCACTGGATTTCTTTTTTGTTAACATGTTTCTCTCTGTTTCTGTCCAATAGTTCTACATTATAGGCTGTGGCTCAAGTGATGTAGCATTCCTCACATCATTAATCCTTTTATAATTCAGGAAGAACAAATGTGCTTCTTTTTATGTTAATATCACTTTAACACCCACTGAAAGGTAGAATCATCACAAATTTATTGACAACTTCTTTGAAAATACATCCGCTACTCTGTTACTTTTCCTTTCATTATGAATTTAAAGCTGTTGAAAAACACGTGTTAGTCCGCAGCTCGTGGTCGTGCGGTAGCGTTCTCGCTTCCCGCGCACGAGTTCCCGGGTTCGATTCCCGGCGGGGTCAGGGATTTTCTCTGCCTCGTGATGACTGGGTGTTGTGTGATGTCCTTAGGTTAGTTAGGTTTAAGTAGTTCTAAGTTATAGGGGACTGATGACCATAGATGTTCTCATAGTGCTCAGAGCCATTTGAAACACGTGTTACACTTATTCCTCTGTAATTAACACTTTTTACTCAAAGGTCGAACAATTTCCGTGTAACAACTAACCAACTAACTAATCACAATAAATGGTATTAGAACACTGGAAGCAACCCGTATGAAGCCTTGGTTTTATGATTTTATATTAGCTTTAGTATCTCCATTTACCCCAAAATTTCATAATCGGAAGTACCAATTCGACCCTATTTTTTCACGTTTGATTCTTTAAGGTTAAATAATGACGCATATTTTGATAATTTTGTTCTTCAGTACATTTGTGCCAGAAAACTCTTATTCTTTAATGACAGAATTTGGGTTATTTTGTAAGCAGATACCGTTCGTCTTTGTTGGTATTGTTATGAGATGTTCGCGACGTTACTGCGCGAGCTCTGATGGCTCCTCCCAGCTACTATCTCTATCCTATTTATAGAATTTATTTTTATGCGAATGATACATTTTTTATTTATCTCAGCTTCCTCTAATCTTCGATAACCATTTCCTCAGTCTACGTTATGTTGGATGTTATTTATTTATACGAATACGCCTGATACGGTAAATCAACTTCGAATTTCTTTCTTTGTTTTCAATTTTCGTTGCTCCGAGAGTTCCTTGATCCTTTGAGAACGTCGGTCCTTTTCTATCTAGGTCCCCTTTCTTCCTTTTGCAGACCACTTTCTTTCCTGGTATCCTGCCTCTTGTGTTGCTTCTCTAAAAATTATTCTATTATCTATAATCTCCATTATAATACCTGCGTTTTTCATTTCTTAGTCAATTTCGGTTAACCATATGTGTTTGGATCTGTACCTATTCAGAAAATTGAAGATTTTCTTGGTTAGCATGTTATTATCCTTTCATGATATGTGGCCATAAAACCTGATTCTTCTTTTCCTCGTTACATCAGTTACTTTTTCTGTTTTCAAACAGAGACCTCTGCTTTATTTTTCATTCAACATTAGTATTACTTCTAGGTCCCAGTACTTTCCTCTGAATTCTTCTTTCAACTTTTTCCTGTTTTTCAAGCTCCCAAAATCTTATTGTTTCTGCTGCGTACAGTGTTTCAGGCCTTACACTGTTCGATAGTATCTTAGTTTTGTGTTCTAGGACAAAGTTTTCTTCTTATATATGTTTTTTTGTAATTTCTGAACTCTTTACGTTTTATGTGCTCTATTTTCTGTGGTTACTTTTTCTTTTGTTTTGCTTGTTATCCATTCTCCTAAATATTTAAAACAGTTTGTTTTTAGATATTGTGCTGTTACGAGTTTTAAGGTTTGGAGGGGCACCACTGATATTTTTCATGAAGTGTGTTCTTTCAAGTGATACTTTTTACTCTATTTTTGTCTGCTTGTTTCTGTAGTTCTGTGATTTGTTCTTTGGCACTATCCAGTGAGTCTTTAGTTAATTCCATATCGTCTTTGGTGATTTTATTTGGGTTTCTTCCCAGTTGAACATCCTTAGTATTGATGGATTTTCTCCATTCTTTCGCTACATTTCCTAATATGCAGTTGAAAAGTAGAGGTAATAAATCATATGCCTGTCTTACTCCTGATTTTATTTCAAAAGGTTTTGACAGTTCCCCATAAATTTTACCTTTGATTCTGAGTTGGTTAAGTTTAGTTTAATTAGTTTTGCTCTTTTATTTCTTCAAAATGTCGATCAGCACATTTATATCAGTTTTTTAAAATTTACAAAGCTTGTCACGTATGTCAGTTTTCCCATTTTCCTCATTTCTGCTATGTTCTTTAGATTAAGTATTTGCTGTGCACAAGACCTTTGCTTCCTAAATCTTACTTGATACTCTCCTAGTTGTGGGTCCAGTATTCCTTCAAGGCTGTTTAAAAATGTCATGGACAACACCTTATATGTGACTGGTAAGAGGGAGATCCCTCTGTTGTTGTTAGTATCAATTTCCTTTTCCTTTTTGTGCGGTGGCTATATTAATGCCGATGTCCATTCTGATGGCAAACTGTTTGCTGTCCAAATTTGGACATAGAACAATCTTGTCACTAGAATTTTTCCACAACTCAGTAACTATGCTGTCTTCTCCTTCTCTGTTATTATTTTTAAGTTGTTATATAATTTCTTTGTTTTCCTCTGTTGCTCATGGCTTTGAGTCTGGTTGTATTTGGACTACATTATAAAAATGAGATACTTCTTTTGGTGTATAGTAATTGTGTTGTTCATTGAGCAGTCCGCAACTATTCTGCAGTTCCCTGTGTTATTATATACAGTCTTTAGTGTTTTTGGATCTATAAACTGAAAACTTGTTAGTGCACACTTCTTTAAATTATTTTTTAATTTTAATGTTTTATAAAAGTTCCTGATGTTATTTTGCTTGAAGTGTGTCTAAACTGACGTTAGTTGATGTTTTATATGTCGTACTCTCATGTTTTTGAAACCTTTTGATGCATGTTTCGTTGTTTCTATAAAGTTTATGCTGTTCTTCTCTTTTTCGTTTGCGTTCCAAATGTTCCAGTTACCTCAAGAAAATCTTCGATACTCGAACTACTGCAATACAGCAAGCGCCACTGCTGCCAGCTAAATAAAAGATTCAAACTACGGGAGGCACTAACTACTGATAGGCATAGTTAGCAAATGAAAGATTTTAATAGAGAACAAACAATGTATTTACCTTAATAGTGTTGAAAAATCATAATATACGAGGGCTATTCCGAAAGTAAGGTCCGATCGGTCACGAAATGGGAACGACTATGAAAATCCGATAAAGCTTTGCACAGATGTGTTGGGTAGTGTCTCTAGTATAACCCCAGTTAGCATCACGTCGCTCTTCTCATTTCTGAGCTCGCAGTGAGTGCGTAAAGATGTCTAGAAAATAGTGTCTGCCGCCAAGTACGGGGGCCTGGTGAGAAATTTCCCCTGAAGCTATGCAGCTAACATTACATAACTGTCGTGCTGTTTCGTCTTCAAGACAATTCTCAGCCGCATTCTGCAGGGGCAATGAAGATGCTCCTGCATCGTTTTCAAATGGAAATGTGAGATTACCCACAATACAGCCCGTAATTGTCTCCCTCTGAGTTTCAGCTCAGGTCACATGAACCGCTGGTTATGAAGACAACATTTCGGCACAAGACAACGAGCCGTAGGCCAGCGTAGAGAATTGGCGGAGAGCACTGGCGGCTGCCTTCTATAGCGAGGGTATGGGAAAGTTGGTACAACGCTACGATACACGTCTAAGTCGGGTCGGCGACTATGGAGATAAGTAGCTGCAAGGTGTATCTAACTGTTGCAAATAAAACATTTTTGATTTTTACCGTGGTTTCCATTTCGCGACCTATCGGACCTTACTTTCGGAATAGCCCTCGTACATAGCAGTTCATGACATCCAGTCTTACAAATTTCAAAACTCCGCCATTTCTCTCCCCACATCCACCACTGCCGGCGGCTCACCTCCAACTGCGCAACGCTACGCGCTGTTCAGATCCAACTGTTAAACACTACAATGGCAGACAACAATGCAAACTAGCCACAGACTACACACAGCACATACAGAGCGCTACGTGGCGTTACCAATATAAAAACTTAAACAGCCTACTTACACAGTCTCGTTGTCTCTTTATAATTAACTTACCATAAGTATGTTTCCATTTCTTTTTAAGAGGGGTACTTTCTTCTGCAGTCTTAATAATGTTACTTTGAAGTTCCTCCCAACATTTAGGTATTTTTTTCTCCGACTACATTTTGTAATCCTTTTCTCTAGATAACGACTTTACGTCGAACTTTAAATCTTTTTTCTAAATATTGGTCTAGCTTTGAATTTAATGATAGATAGGTAATGGTCTGAATCTAAACCGGCGCTGTCGTCAAGTTTTACATAGAGTTTCTCCACTTCAGAGTGTATACTTACAGCAACTTGATCGCATCATCACATACCAGGATTGGTGTCACCCATGTAGTTTATTTATTGAGAAGTTTTATGAATAAAATAGATTTTAGTACTGTTATGTGGTGCCTGCATAGGCTGAAGAGTCTTTCTGTGTCTGCTTTGGTTCTTTTATATGCAGGAAATTTTCCTGCTATCCTTCTGTGCTGAGGTTCTTTGCCAGTTTGTGCATTACAATCTCCAAGTAGTAATACTGTCTAGACCCTAGTGCCAGGCGATGTATGACGAGAGGAAATACGTTCAAAAACGATTCTTTCTTTCAAAAAATTGTCGTAGAACAAACGTTACTCCCGCCGCTCTCCCTTATCCCCGAGAGTATTGAGATCTTGAATGAAGGGAAAAACCATGCGAAGAAAATATGACGCGAAATAACGAACCACTAATCACGAATTACTAGCACACTGAGTTACCTGAAGTAACAAGAATTTTCAAAAATAAAAATACTCCTCTTAAAGCGAGAGTCATGTTCTATAAATATAAAAAGTGCTTAGTTAAAAAGTTTTAGACGCTGTGTGGTGGACTGTGATGTGTGTGGCTGGTTGTGGCAAGAACTAAATGAAATATTGTTGTTTGATGAGTGGTGAATCCCGCTAAAGCATTCTATCTCATATGATTTTAGTATCAATTTGCCTAAAGTAAACGACTGAAAGAAATTATCAGTGCAGTTACATGACTATCTCATTAAAAAGCCAATAAGGAGATAAGTCTCATTATAATTTTAACAATCTCCATGTGATAATAAGTTAATGCTCCTTTTTTTTGGGGGGGGGGGATGTTACACTGACATATCCTTTCTTTTTGGGGGCAGGGGATGGGATGGAATATAGTCTTATTTTACAATTATCTTTTAGACGTTCATCATTGTCTTAGAAATCTTTGTTTCTTTCACTTCATTTCAAATAAATCATTTAAATTCTCGAAAAAATATAAAACATTCGCTTACCATGATTTGGTCTCTCAGAACGCTTCGGATGGTGCCTAGGAAGCACAGGTGAGAAAACTGGGAGAAACCACTTGTTGCGATAAGTTGTAAAATTTCACACTTAAAAATTTATTTCCATGAAAACTAGCACTAACGTGTAAGAAGGAAGATCGTAATGTTAACTGTTGTGGATTGGCAGGAGCCAACCCACGGAGTTTGGAGGAAGCCGAAAGGCACGCGTTTAAGCTCACGCAGGCTGGCGTGAGGTCTGGAACAGGACAAGGAATTTAGACTACAGAAAAAAGGAGGTAAGTGGTGGAATACTTAACTTTAATCCGTTACTGTTGAACGTAGCTCTTGTCTGTACATTCTTTACAATATCAATAGCAACTGATAATGGCGCCTTGCTAGGTCGTAGCAAATGACGTAGCTGAAGGCTATGCTAACTATCGTCTCGGCAAATGAGAACGTATTTTGTCAGTGAACCATCGCTAGCAAAGTAGGTTGTACAACTGGGGCGAGTGCTAGGAAATCTCTCTAGACCTGCCGTGTGGCGGCGCTCGGTCTGCAATCACTGATAGTGGCGACACGCGGGTCCGACGTATACTAACGGATCGCGGCCGATTCAAAGGCTACCACCTAGCAAGTGTGGTATCTGGCGGTGACACCACATTAACGATTGCTGTTGCCTGATTTTCTCATGAAATTACATTTTACTAAAATCACGACAAATGTCGAAAAGGCTTCAGTTGGTTGAAGAGACCATGAAATTCGAGGAAGAGAAAGGATGGATTAACACAGTCGGAGCTGGATACACACAGAAAAGTTACACCATCACCGTACACACACAGCAATGGTAAAGAAAGTCGTACCGACTGACCTCTTGACAATAGTAAATAAAAAAAGCCATAGTACAGGACGTAATTTGTGGTCCAAAAATATTCATAAGTGGAAACGAAAGGAAAGAGTCCAAATGATAGCGTAATTTAACAAATGTAGCAAGCACACTAATTATGATTAACGGTTGAAAGTCGAGTAAGTAACAGAAATATGTTCGAGAGGGACTGAGAGAAGTGTAGTAGTACCAGTGAAATAATGAAAAGGAAACGCTGAGGACCTCACTTATCTTTAGTCACACGTGGTTCACACGATAAAAGTAATTTTCAGGAAACACAGAAAATTCAAGATTAATTTCACACGGGGAAGCAATTTAAACACAGATTATTCAATGTAACGGATGATTACGATTGGTAACAGGAAAAATTGAGCTGAATGTTCATTGAACGAAATACGAAAACATGAGACCAGTAGAACAAAGCAAACGGATAAATACTGAACTATGAACAAGCTCACGAGGATACAATCACCCATGCATTCACATGAGAGACGGAAACATTCTACCACAAATTAAACACCTCGAGGTGAAACATTCTACCACAAGTTAAACACCTCGAGGTAGGTAGTCCACACTTTCACATCTCATAGTTCTAGTGGAACAAAGCAAGTCCCTGAATAAATCAATAGATGATGAAAATCCTACCATTCCCGACTCGAAATAAATCAAGGAATTTGATTCCGAAAATACAGCTGAAAAGAAAACTACGAAATACTTCTGTTAGGCTGAAGTTTTACTCATCGTCATTACGGCTGTCAGTAACCAAGCTCGACCTTAGCCGACGATGTTTACTCACCAAATCCTGCAACAGACTGCCCGTGCACACTAGCTGACGAAGATTAACGGAAATGACGAAACGGGTCCGTTCCACCACCAACTTCACAACAGTCGACTGAAGCTACTCAGTCTTCGTCATATTGTCACCACTGTAGGTGAAAAATGCTATATTACTAACCACCTTGGAAATACAAAGCAGACACGCACTTCCACTGACTCTGTCATACAAGAGGGGAGGGAAAGGAAGGAACATAGGAATGGAAGATACAAGCAGTATGAACTTGGGGTATGAGTTACAACACATGCCGTTTGCATCATAATGTTACATATGGTTGAACTAATACATTTCACTGCTCAGTCTCCTCCTGGGTTAAGTTAAGAAACGCACCGAAAAGCAGAGGTGCCAATAAGAGACCGAGAAACAAGGTAAACCAAGCACAAGAGCATGAAACGGGGTCTTACAGAGAGTTTTCAATATTGAATGCTAAGTCAGTGTATGCAACAAGGAGAGGTGGTCTGACTTGTGGTGAGGAATCTGGCAAACGCCGATTGGTTCGCTTTAAAATGGCATGGCATACGGGGATGAGTCCCTAGGATTAAGTGTGTAGACAGTTTGCTGTTTATGTTCTCAACATTTGAATGAAGTCTATTTTTTCTTTCTCACTAGGGAGTGGTGATAAATTACTTAAATTGAACGTCGATGAACGTTTGCTACGCTCTACTGTACGAAAGTATCAAACCCTCTATACTTTGATGACATACAAGATGTTTGTTTTACTTGAGACAACTAAATATTTCGACAAAGAAGCATCGTACAAAAAAATGGTCTAGGTAAAAAGTTAATATCTGTAAAGGAGATATCTGTCTGTGCTTCAACTAGTCACCTCCTATCCACCTCTCCGGCACGTTCGGGGTCAGGTTTGTATTTTCGAATGGAGACCCTATGGCGTATTCGGATTCTACGCCAAAAAGTACTTACAGTTCTCTCAAACCATTTTTTTTCAAATAACAACTGACGAATTTGATTCTGCATTTCATTTACGATGTCACTAAATCATTGTGTTCTAACTGTTGATATTTTTGTTCGACATTTACTTTAGTGCTGTAAATTTGATTGCAAAATACCGTAAGATTATCCATTTCAAAGTCTGGTTAGAAATTAGGTTTAGCGTGATCCAGGAACAACGACGTAGATATAATAGTTTTATGTTCCCATCGGGAATCCCCTTGCCTCTCACCATTGGGTCGCGTGATTTCGGTGAGTCCCGTTACCTAAAACCATTGGGGTGCTTTATTTTGATGAGTATCTATGGCACGTGCGCCTGTCACTACCACATTACAGACATTATATCTTGTTACAATGGTTGTGCTTTGTATTCCGCCGGTAGCAGAGTAGCGGCTATCATGAGAGTTAGGTCGGTTGGATGGAAATACACTTTGGAACCAGTCATCCTGATGGCGGGGTCCGATGGCAGCTAACAAAATCAAGCATGCAATAGTCTGGGGACTCTCCACAACCAACTACGTAAGGAACAGAGAACTACGGTACCATACATGTACTTTATCTACCAGAAACGTCAGTGTCCAGCCATATTATTTGTGCTGTACAGTCACATTTGCAGCACTCAAAAACGATTGAATACCAGTATCAACCCCTACAGTACAAAGGTTTACATTTACTTCCTAAATGAAATATAGAATCAAATACGTCGGTCCTTAATTGCAAAAACAGGCACACTTGATATTTTTCAATATACCTCTCCATCTTCCAGAAATGAGAAACAATGGTTTGAGTAGATCGTACGTATTTCTGGTGCAGAATGCGGATATACAATATAAAAGGGGGTTCCCATTTGAAAATGCAAAATTGACCCCGCCAACACTGGATGTGTGGTTTGGAAGTGGTCAGTTGTAGCACTGACAGATGTCTCCTTTACGAATGTTAACCTCCTACCCGGAATATTTTGCGTCGTTTTCTGGATAGTTTGTCTGAAGTTAAAACAGACACCCAATATAACAAGGACAGATGAGTCGCTGCTCTGACGTAGAAAAGAAGAAGTAGGAGAACTTAGTTCTTTCTTTTCTCGGTTTTAAAGTCCTGAGGCGAACTTGTTATTCAGTATTTAATTTTTTGTCATTCTGTAGAGTTACCATTTCACCTGTGTCAGAGCCTTAGTTAAAAAGTAACATGTTCAAGCTGTGGGACAATGTAGAAATGAAATGGAGGCACTAAGGTAGTGACGGAGCTCACACTGTGAAGGACAATTCGAGTATGTACCGGCCATCAAGAAATTCCACGTTCCTCTTAATATTTTATGTGTTACTCGTCTTAGGCTCCATTCAAGGAATAGGTCATTGATCTCGTTCCTTTTTTTTTTTGTTCTACTATACTTCAGTAGTAGTTTCAGTGTTTATTCATTTGCACTTGCAGTTATTTGTACAAAGTATTCAGACTATGTTTATGTGCATATATCACAATAACTTGAAGTGGTTCTCTATCGTGTTTAAATATCGTTGCTGTGTTTTCTCGATTTCATTTTTCTTTCGTGTAGCAGCTACGACATTAGCGTCTTTCTTTTCGATCTCACTATGCGCCGTACAGTCATCCGCAGTGCCCGTTGACCTCCGTAACGATTTGTTATTCTCTGTTAAAGTATGAATGTTAATCTTCTTCACTTAAAAGTATTGTATTAGTTGTTGCTTCTTGGGGTAATGATCAGTTTCTAAGATGCTATATAAATTATTTTGGCATTTCAGATACCTTTGTCTTTGCTGTATCGGCAGCCAATATATTCTTACGACCAGGTCCGATGTATTGTGTACTTATGGTTTTCTCCTTTAGGGATCAATCAGCCTTATGGCCAGGATATGCAGTAGGTTGTTTAACACTACCACAAGAGCAATACTTGATAAAGTTACTCCTACGACAGGAACTTAATATGACCCTGACTGTGTATTTAATTTGAGAGGCACCCACTTGCCTTTCTCATACTGTGGCATCAAGCAGTCAGGCCTGCAAGATGGGTGGTTTGCCAAGCGAGTGGATTAGCAACATGAATTCTCGTATCTTACGATTTTGTTATAAATTATCCTCCTGCATGAATAATACGCAACGGAAACACGCATCTGACTATAGAACTCTGTCTGCACACTACGCACTGGCAATACCACACTTACTTTTTGTCTTTGATTTAACGGCTTTTATACAAATTCGGGACATTATGATGACATACAATTTAATGAAATAGGCCACTAATCTCTTTCTTTTCACTATTTGATTTATTCATTAGCACACAAATTCTACAACCTACGACAATATCATAAGAGAATTTCCATACTACGGTCTCGTAATCTATCTACCACAACTGTGCACTCCCTGGATCGGATGGTGGATCTTTTATTATACCTCACACTTCGCCTCTCACAATCATTCTCCAGAAACATTCCTCCAGATCGAGCGATGCAGAAGGAACAGGCATACCCACAAAATCTTCCGAAACTACCTTGCTACTCCCATGCAAAACACACATATTCAAATTACAAGACATACCCAATACAACAATCTGAAATAATACACAAGAACCGTTACAACTTCATCATTTTCCGCTTTCCCACTTCAATCAATATTTAACCCAGTTTCACTCGACACTGCCCCAATTTGTAATTCCAGTTTCCTACTGTGAACTCTGGAGATAAACGCTCGTCTTCCTGTGCAATGCAAGCCAAGTGGCGTTGCTGGAAAAACGGCCGACTCACCTTGATTTTCTCTCAGAGTTTAAATTCAGCGTCACACGGAATGATATTTCTTAAATACTTCAATTTATGATACACACGCAATTCTTAAATATATCAGCTTATTGTACACACGATATTAATTCTTAAATATTTCAGCTTATTGTACCCACGCTAGTATCTCAACTTATAACTACACGTGGTCCCTTTGTGACCGTTGGTTTACTATAATCCCTTTAAAATTACCTGCCTCACTTTGTAATTTTCCCCACAAAAGATCCTAGGAAAGAGAAATGATTAGTTCTAACTACTCTTAAGTATTCCACATCCATACCATGCCTCCACGCTTTCATTACGGAGCACAACAGAAAACAGGTCTTCACAGCAGAAGGTTCAGCGCCAGAGTGCCGAGTCTGAAACATGGCCGTCTTTTCGTTCTCTCGCACCTCTCTCGAAGTGGGAGAAGCACCTTGCTACCTTATTGGTCGGCCACATTTCAAACGCTCAAAAGCTCTGGTAACTTCCATCTCTTTGGTCTCACCAAAGGTACCCAAAGGATCGACTCAAAGATGCTCATATCGATTCACTATCTGTGGTTAGCAGACGACCATACATTCATTCATTTACACCACACAGATCTCACCAAACGGGATGTAGGGATTTATTTTGCGGAAGTGCACATGTGATCAATTAAATAAATAACTTGTCATTCTTTCCCACACTGGTATCCGGCTTCGCTGTATTAATTGAAATTATTGAGTTACTTTTACACAAAAAATGTGTTGTTCTGACAAGAATTTCGTACCTATTCTCAATGTTGGGCGGTACTGTACCCTTTCATCACCGGCTACCCATGCAGAAAAAAATGGCACGGTACTATCCTTGCAATGCGAGGGTAGTTCCGAACATTTTTTTTTTTTTTTTTTTAAGAAAACTGTATTAAAACAAACGTAGCAATTCATCAAAATAACCAGGAGGAGACCTTAGCCCCTGGTGACCTCAAATAGACGACCAAATTATATTGTACTCTCCACAATCCGGAGTAACGTACACATACAAATATATAACAATCCACATGACAAATAAAACATCACATCATAGAAATGAAAAAATAATATTGAGATAAAAATTTGCTTTAGTTACTGGGATCTTCGTTACTCATGAAATTTTAAATGGCTCACCGTCCAAACACAGAGCAAGTAATCTGACAGTCATAAATTGCGCTGTAAAAACCCTTACATAGCAAAGTCTAAATACAAAACAAAATCAACAAAAGAAAAAAAATTCGTACACTAGTTACACGTAGAATGTCAGGCTCCATACCATTACTCTAAAATATACCTCAAACCTACAGAGAAATAAAAACTGAGAAGAAAAACAATAAAATATTCCACAAGTTACATACTGGTTACGTAATATAGTTCGTCTAAGACATCATGTCACACCTCATTAACTATCATCACCTAAACAATTGCCACAGCTACTCGACAGTGAGTTTAACCTTATCCTATATCCATCAGTACAAATACCTGCTGCTGAGCTAGTCAGTCCATCAACTTTGATCAATACTCGCAATAAATAGTTTATCAATAAGTGCTTGAATCCACCAGTAGCTCTCTTATCTTACTCTACTGTTCATTTCTCTGTTGTCACACATATAGACGACAAGAACTTGCATTTCGACTAGCCTTCGTTACACTTTAATGTGAAATATCACCACTGTGATAATAGAAATAAGTGGCTTCAGTCAAAACACCAACAAGATTATTACTATGCACGACATCAAAATACATCAGTTAATTCCGATATTTGTTGTGCAATGCAAACTCTTGTCCCCTGTGACAATCTTACTGATCAATGCTACATGAACCGCTACATTTGTATTACGCCACTGGCTAATAATTAGAGCATCATTGTACCAAATATTCTAATAAACATGCTACGTGAACTTGATAACCCAGAACAGACAAAAAACAAATACTAACTATTCTAAACACAAATATTAATAAAATACAATTACGCTTGCTGTCCCTTCAGGAATGAAACATATATAAAAAAAAAACATTTACACAATTGCAAATACATTATTCCCTATCTTGCGAGTCACACGGAAACATTTCATTCTGTGATTTTCTTGTGGTCAAAAAGTTGCTGATAGTTTTCCTAGAACCACTGTCTCGGTGTCAAAGCTCTCCCATGGTTACCCGGACGAAAGTCTTTGAGTCACTCAATTCGGCATTTTGAACACGCACTGAACAGTAAACTGTATCTCTCATTAAACACAAATGTCATAGTCACTCTCAGAGTACCATCCACACGAATCTGTTCGTCCAAAAAAATGGCCCTACAACTACTATTACCCACGGTTCTGTCCTTTCAGTTCATGGTGTAATTAAAAGTCGTAAGTTTCAACAAACAGCACTTATTCCCGCGCCAATCCAAGAAATGTCTCCTACTACAGACGCAAATGTCAATGTCCCACTCTAATTGTTCACCAAACGACAACTGTCCTCTAAGTATACCAAGTGTCCCACATGCAATTCACAAAGCACACTTAACAAGTCACTGCCAAAAGTTTATGGATCCCACCATTCAGTGGTCAAGACAAAACAAAACAATCGTCCTGTCTGCTAAGGACAACATCTTTTCCACCTCTCACAATGTGGAAACACCAGTCCTTCACTTTCCACCTTATGGAAAGTCGCAGTCATCTTGTTTCACGGCTCCACAGTCCAGTACAAGTTAATAGCTGCAGGTAAAAAATGCTCGCCGGGCTCTGTCGCGCCTCGTCCATTCAGCAGTAGCGTCGCCGCGCGCGCCGTTGAGCAGAAGAAACCACCCGCTGTTGCCTCCGCGGGATACCTTCTCCAGTCGTAAGGGTGGCGGAACTCATGAATGGCCAGTGATACGTGCGTGTCGCCCCAGGCCGTTGACCTGCTGTAGCGGGCGCGTGGAGTGTACCTCGTCCCGACAATGGAGTGGGGAGTGCCGCGGCTGTGTCGCCTGTCGTCGTGGTGACGTCAGCTCGGCCCGTTAGCGGTATGGGCGTTACGACACCCAATTAGCCAGATCTTCCGTGCATCTCGCAACATTACAGACAAAAGGATATACAGCATTTAAATACTCATTGATTACATGTATTATCTATTAGCTACATTGGTAACAAAAGAATCTTTGTTCTAAAAAGAACATAAAATTATACACCCTAGTTTTCTACACAGACAACATACATTTATCTATCCTTTTTCTATAGATAGCCCACACTCGTGCTATTCTTTGTACCTGTCGTCCCTCATACAAAACATGAAGGTGTAAAATAAAGAACAAAATGAATAAGAAACAATCTATACAACTCATAATTACAATACAAAATAGTAAACTACTCTAACATCCTATCACAGTGAAAAATATTAGAAACTGTTGATTCTCACGCTACAATATACAATGAACCTTTTGTGCTTATGACACACTGAAATTAAAATCCCTTGAAAGTGTTCTAACAAAAAAATGAGAAAATAATCTACACAACTCTCAATTACCTACCACATGTTATTAAATAGTAAACTACTTTAACATCCTAACACAATAAACATTTTAGAAACTGGTGACTTTAAATCTACAACATATAATGCACCTCTGTGCTTGTGACAGACTGAAAATTCGTATCTCTTCACATACTTTACATTTCATTATATATAACAACGTTTCTAGGACACGTATGACAGATCCTGACCTCACATCAAGGTTCATCCCAACAAACAATAAAACACAATAATCTTTTAGTTATGGATCGGTAGCATCCCCTTTTCAGGAGTGTGCGCATTGATCACACTACTCTACGACTCTCACTCACCAGACATCACATTTTCCCTCTCATTCATTCCATTAACACACTAACAGAATAGGTTTAGAAGTCAGTTAACCTTAACACCACCACACTCACTACAACATACCATACCTTTGCTCCCTTATACTCAACCACATAACACATGAAGCTGTTTCGGAGATAGCTTTCCAGTCTCCGAATTCGTCCTTTCACTCTGGCACCTCTCTCCATCGGCTTACCTCTGCATTCACTTTATGCTAATATCAACCTAGAATTGCGACATTTCATCTAAGAACAAAAAATACACAAATTATTCATCCTGCAAAAAATAGCTGTACACATTCTTGGTACCGTTTTGATTAGTTATACTGGTACGAGGCTTCAACAACAACAAAAAATATTTTTCTCAAATCGCAATTGTTATGCTAAGAATTAGATCTACACCTACATTACATCTTTCGTCAGTATTCCACAACGTTCACCATCTGGGTCTCATACTCCCTTTACGTCCTTTCACATTGTGCAGTTGTCCTCATCTCTTCATTCGTATTTCGGCTCTCCGTCCGTCCATTACTCCATCATTTCCTGGTCTTCCTTCGCCATTGGCATCAATCTCTATTGCAGCATACACAGGCCTCTCTGTAACATACATCTAAGACATCTCCACATTATTCAATTCTACTCACCTTTATTTTACCGCTGCTTCATCACGTCGAATCTCCCTTCATCATTCACACTGCTTCACGTCGATTCTCTCCTCAAAAATTCACCTTTATCCACTACTATTTATCACGTCGCTTCTCTATCTACCATCTTTATTCACTCATTAATCATCACGTCGTTTCTGCTTGATCCTTATTCATACGACAAAAAAAACACGTACATACACCACTCTGTCGACTCCTGTTCATGACTCATTTGACCAGTCTATTCCGTCATACTTCCTGACATCCCGCCTGAAAATTCTTACGTTCGATTTGACCCTGCACAACGTTACACACCACAAATAAATACACTGACTATCTACCATAAATTACCTACTTTAGATCTATCCTTAACTTTTCCATAATTTGATGTTGGAAATGTGATGAAGCCCACGAGATTGTTTTCCCTTGATCGTCTCAATCAGTACAGCATTTTCATGTACAATCCGCCTCACTCTGAAAGGTCCACTATACACAATAAAGAATTCGCTAGTTAGGAATCTGTGCTTACACGAAAATTAAATGTGTGCAGAGAATATACAAGCTGGGAGAATTGGGCAGCCCAAGTGTTAGTAACTTTGGTGCTAGTGGCCTCTTTCACTAACACCAGATTCCGAACAACCATACACAGCACTTCATTATAGCTGTCACCACGACAATGACATACTATAGATCAGATGGCATCTAATTTAAAAACTTCGATCACAATGTTTACCTCTTACATTACTTGTTTAGTATCTACAATAGTCGAATCACACTAATTCAACTGGACTCATTGGCATTATTACATAACATTTCTTTTACTTAACTGTTCGAAATAAAAATTTGCAAATTTTACTGAGATACCAGCCTAACAGATTCCATTACTGCCGTTTTATTCTCTGATCAGAAGTATGGTATTTTCATTCCTCATTTCTCTGTTGAGTTTGTCTGCTACATAGACAATTTTCAGTGCCAGCTGCATGTGTTTTAGAGCAAGATATTAAGGGCTGATATGTTGGATTAGTTTCTCCTATTTTTCAATCTATTACGACATGAATGAAATGCCTGGATTCCACGCTCTCCTGTCATTATGATAGTTTCTGCCGTTCCTATCCTCGACACTAACTGACCTATGAGTCGTGTCTCCGTTCACGATATCGCTCTCATTACCCAAGTGTTGAAATGACGCGGAATCGTCTAAGCCTCTGCCTGCTATCACTATATCTCTGCGCAATCTCACTGGCAACTTCGTGATACAGATCCTAATGAGCTCCCCAGTTTCGTATGGCACATCCAAATACCTGTTTCGTCTCAGCATTTCCTGATAGCACGACACTGGATCCCTTATACCACCTTCGTTACAATTTGGCATCATCAATATGCTTTGCTTAACCTGGTCCTGCTTACTTTTCGACCAGAATTCATTTGAAAACTTGTCACAAAACATCTTGTAGCTACTACAGTCTTTAATAACCTCCTGCATTTTTGCTCTAGCCTCGTCCCTCAAATAGTTATACACAAACTTCGTTTTGCGGAGCAGTCCCCTCGATGAAGGTAATGAATCTTGAAATTGAGACAGCCTTGGACTATACCCAGTTGAGTCTGCCACCTGTTTTATCCGACACAACCGTTCTTCTGACTCTGTGAATTCGTCTTCCTCTTTCTGCCTATTTTCGCCTTTTGAGTTTATCTCACTCTCCTTCTGCAATCTACCTGGTGGTGTGTCACCTCCGCTACTGCACGCTAATTGCAACTGTGCTAGTTCTTCACTATGTTTCCTACTTATTTCTAATTGTCCCTCTTTAAACTGTAATGGTGGTTGTATCTCCTCCTGATCGGCACAAACCTCTCGCTGCGTACTGTCAGAACCTGTCTCGCCTCTTATACTGATCTTTTCTACATCTGCGCTAATCGTATTCATTCTGACCACTACCTCTTCGATTCGCTCATCCGGCAAAACGTCCCTACGTTCTGTAACATCGCTCTCTATTGCACTTATTCGTACCTCCAGATTATTGGCTTTTTCTTTTACGGCATCACATACTTGCTTCAACGCATCCAGATTCTTCTCCCCCTCATCTAACCGATTATTAACTGCGGGCAAACGCTCATCGATAACTGTGTGGAGCTTCCTCATTGCCTCTTTATTTCCCTTATCCATTACCTCCAATCTTTCCTTATTTTCCCTATCTCTCTCCTTATTATCTCTATTGATTGCTTCTAATCTTTCGTTATTTGCTTCCAATTTTTCATTTATCGCTTTAGTCTCCCTATTCATCGCTTCTAATCTTTCATCCATCCTCTGTAAAAACTGCATTAGCCCATCGTTATTTCCTACTTTCGACGCGCTCACCTCGTTCGCCTGAGAAACCGTTGCTTCGCTAAGGGTAGCTGCACTTTCACTCTCTACCTGACCGAGTCCCTGCTCGCCCGCGTCGTTCGGAAAGGCCCCCGATAGTGAACAAAGCCCCCTGCACAAAGGCTCCCCTTGCAGCGGTCCACTGAACAATACAGCCTCTTCGGAGTGCCTGCCATCCCCTCTCATTAACTCACGGTCAACACCTACTTCCCGCTGCACTGCTACATTCACGCCAGAATCGTTATTCTCCATGGTGACTATACTTTTAGCCTGCGACCTAGTTACTACGGACATTACACAAAAAAAATTATAAAACGATCTTCTAGCCTTGTGCTATACTGCAATTAATTACATAAAATAAAATAAAAGATCCTCACCAATCCAGAAAGAAATTGCAAACGGAAAAAACTTTACTTCTTAGCGCTATCACAATATATTCCATCAAAAAAAATTTAACAGCAAACCCTAACAACAAAATATCCTAACAAAAATGATCCTGGCAACAAAATTATCGTGACAAAAACGGAATCTTGGCAACAAAATATCCTAACCAATAAATAATCCTGGCAACAATTATCCTAACAATTTAAACATCCTGGCAGGGTCGAAATTAATGAGAGGCACCCACTTGCCTTTCTCATACTGTGGCATCAAGCAGTCAGGCCTGCAAGATGGGTGGTTTGCCAAGCGAGTGGATTAGCAACATGAATTCTCGTATCTTACGATTTTGTTATAAATTATCCTCCTGCATGAATAATACGCAACGGAAACACGCATCTGACTATAGAACTCTGTCTGCACACTACGCACTGGCAATACCACACTTACTTTTTGTCTTTGATTTAACGGCTTTTATACAAATTCGGGACATTATGATGACATACAATTTAATGAAATAGGCCACTAATCTCTTTCTTTTCACTATTTGATTTATTCATTAGCACACAAATTCTACAACCTACGACAATATCATAAGAGAATTTCCATACTACGGTCTCGTAATCTATCTACCACAACTGTGCACTCCCTGGATCGGATGGTGGATCTTTTATTATACCTCACACTTCGCCTCTCACAATCATTCTCCAGAAACATTCCTCCAGATCGAGCGATGCAGAAGGAACAGGCATACCCACAAAATCTTCCGAAACTACCTTGCTACTCCCATGCAAAACACACATATTCAAATTACAAGACATACCCAATACAACAATCTGAAATAATACACAAGAACCGTTACAACTTCATCATTTTCCGCTTTCCCACTTCAATCAATATTTAACCCAGTTTCACTCGACACTGCCCCAATTTGTAATTCCAGTTTCCTACTGTGAACTCTGGAGATAAACGCTCGTCTTCCTGTGCAATGCAAGCCAAGTGGCGTTGCTGGAAAAACGGCCGACTCACCTTGATTTTCTCTCAGAGTTTAAATTCAGCGTCACACGGAATGATATTTCTTAAATACTTCAATTTATGATACACACGCAATTCTTAAATATATCAGCTTATTGTACACACGATATTAATTCTTAAATATTTCAGCTTATTGTACCCACGCTAGTATCTCAACTTATAACTACACGTGGTCCCTTTGTGACCGTTGGTTTACTATAATCCCTTTAAAATTACCTGCCTCACTTTGTAATTTTCCCCACAAAAGATCCTAGGAAAGAGAAATGATTAGTTCTAACTACTCTTAAGTATTCCACATCCATACCATGCCTCCACGCTTTCATTACGGAGCACAACAGAAAACAGGTCTTCACAGCAGAAGGTTCAGCGCCAGAGTGCCGAGTCTGAAACATGGCCGTCTTTTCGTTCTCTCGCACCTCTCTCGAAGTGGGAGAAGCACCTTGCTACCTTATTGGTCGGCCACATTTCAAACGCTCAAAAGCTCTGGTAACTTCCATCTCTTTGGTCTCACCAAAGGTACCCAAAGGATCGACTCAAAGATGCTCATATCGATTCACTATCTGTGGTTAGCAGACGACCATACATTCATTCATTTACACCACACAGATCTCACCAAACGGGATGTAGGGATTTATTTTGCGGAAGTGCACATGTGATCAATTAAATAAATAACTTGTCATTCTTTCCCACACTGGTATCCGGCTTCGCTGTATTAATTGAAATTATTGAGTTACTTTTACACAAAAAATGTGTTGTTCTGACAAGAATTTCGTACCTATTCTCAATGTTGGGCGGTACTGTACCCTTTCAAATTGTTAAGTTATCGTACTATTTTTCGTTAAGCGAATGATTACAACTTTAATAGGAAAAGTGGATAAACTAGAGGAAAATCAACCAGGGTTACTGTAGGTTTTAAGTAAACCGTATATTATCTAAATGGAAGAACGGTTGCCGGCCTAGTAGGTATACGTGTTCACTAAACTCTGATTTTACAAATATTACAGGAATCAGTAGCGCAGTCTAGTAGCACTTGGAACAGTACTTTACCATTAGCAACACAGATAAATAATTAGAATACTCTAGCAATCAACTGCCTCTCACTAAAATATGCATTGCACTTTGACAGTAGAAGAGATAGTATTACAACTAATCTGATCATGAACTTTTACTCATCATTTACGGGGAAACACTAACAGAGATGATCTTAAAATGGTTACGTTAACTGATCTGATTGTTGACTGTTTTCTGTGGTAGCATTTACTTCTTTGCATTGAGCAGATGAAAAATGAAATATGGAGACACTGAATATGTTGTGATCTGAACAGCTACAGCCAGTTAATCTTTAAATAACGTAAAAATTATTAAACTGGCGCTTCTGTCCGGAACCGCGTGACTGCTACGGTCGCAGGTTCGAATCCAAGCTCTAGGGGACTGATGACCTCAGATGTTAAGTCCCATAGTGCTCAGAGCCATTTTTTTTTGTGTTTTTGCTACACTTCATCAGCACTTTTATTCTACTAACGATTGTAGTGCCGCCCTCCATCGATCTGCTATCATCGACTTCTCTGACTTAGATACTTATATTGTTATCCACTATATATACCCGACTTTTCGTTATGTCTTACCTCAGATGGAGGAGACACAATCATCTTCATTGTAACGGCGACTAAATTTCGGGTTTTAATACTAATAATTAATGTTAACTTTTTGCTCTGTCGATCACCCTTCATTTGTTGCTGCGTTACCGAAGACAAGGTAGTTAATAACGTCTTTGGATGTTACTTATTATTTACTAATACAGACGCTTTTATGGAAATCATTTTAGTTTTTCATTAACAACATTCAATAACAATTAAATGATCATGAATGATTGTGTTTTGTATGTAGGGAAGAGGAAGGTTGATCCTACAATTACTCTCAGCGATTGCGGTAACTTGTTTTTATAGTTCGTCAATCAAATATATTATAGCAAGAGCTATACTTCGATACTATCATTCAAACTTCGTACGCTTTTATTTCCACAAAGCTCTTATATTCAGTTTAAAGTCCCTCTAGTATAGTCCACAGATCCTATTATCGGTTATTCGGCACGTAATAGAATTTAGCACTGAACGCTACTTTTTCTCGCGAAAACAGTTCTTCAGGTATTCTCAGTCCGTGACCTTAGGGCAAAAGTCTGTCCCGTATAAATTAACTATAATCAATTTTCTTGCAGTTTAACGAATGTACCCTGATCCCTTCAGTAGCATTTGACACATAAATGCCTGCTATATCACAGGCCGCAGCTACGTAGACGCAGAGCGCAGAAAACAAAAGAACTAACAAGAGAACTAACAATACCCGCGCATGGTTGCTATAGTAGAATTCAGAAACCAAAGCAGTCAAGTTAAACCCTGTTTGATTTCCCTGAAGCGCTACTTTTCTGCGAGCGTTATTCTGATGAAAGATTATATATCGATAATTTTAATGAAAACTTTTTCAATGGTATTAGTTACACTACTGGCCATTAAAATTGCTACACCAAGAAGAAATGCAGATGATAAAAGGGTATTCATTGGACGGATATATTATACTAGAACTGACATGTGATTACATTTTCACGCAATTTGGGTGCATAGAAAATGAAAAATCAGTACCCGGAACAACCAACTCTTGCCGTAATAACGGCCTTGAGACGCCTGGACATTGAGTCAAACAGAGCTTGGATGGCGTGTACAGGTACAGCTGCGCATGCAGCTTCAACACGATACCATAGTTCATCAAAAGTAGTGACTGGCGTATTGTGACGAGCCAGTTGCTAGGCCACCACTGACCAGACGTTTTCGATTGGTGAGTGATCTGGAGAATGTGCTGGCCAGGGCAGAATGTTCTGTATCCAGAAAGGCCCGTACAGGACCTGCAACATGCGGTCGTGCATTATCCTGCTGAAATGTAGGGTTTCGCAGGGATCGAATGAAAGGTAGAGCCACGGGTCGTAACACATCTGAAATGTAACGTCCACTGTTCAAAGTCCCGTCAATACGAACAAGAAGTGACCGAGACGTGTAACCAATGGCACCCCATACCATCACGCCGGGTGATACACCAGTATGCCGATGACGAATACAGGCTTCCAATGTGCGTTCACTGCGATGTCGCCAAACGCGGATACGACCATCATGATGCTGTAAACAGAACCTGGATTCATCCGAAAACAATGACGTTTTGCCATTCGTGCACCCAGGTTCGTCGTTGAGTACACCATCGCAGACGCTCCTGTCTGTGACGCAGCGTCAAGGGTGATCGCAGCCATGGTCTCCGAGATGATAGTCCATGCTGCTGCAAACGTAGTCGAACTGTTCGTGCAGATGTTTGTTGTCTTGCAAACGTCCCCATCTGTTGACTCAGGGATCGAGACATGGCTGCACGATGCGTTACAGCCATGCGGATAAGATGCCTGTCATCTCGCTTGCTAGTGATACGAGGCCGTTGGGATCCAGCACGGCGTTCCGTATTACCCTCCTGAACACACCGATTCAATATTGTGCTAACAGTCATTGGATCTCGACCAACGCGAGCAGCAATGTCGCGATACGATAAACCGCAATCGCCATAGGCTACAATCCGATCTTTAGCAAAGTCGGAAACGTGATGGTATGCATTTCTCCTCCTTACACCAGGCATCACAACAACGTTTCACGAGGCAACGCCGGTCAACCGCTGTTTGTGTATGAGAAATTGGTTGGAAACTTTGCTCATGTCAGCACGTTGTAGGTGTCGCCCCCGGCGTCAACCTTGTGCGAATGCTCTGAAAAGCTAATCATTTGCCTATCACAGCATCTTCTTCTCGACGGTTAAATATCGCGTCTGTAGCACGTCATCTTCGTGGTGTAGCAATTTTAATGGCCAGTAGTGTATTTCCGATGTTTCGATCACCTTTCCCCTGAATGAGAACAAACCTGATAATATTGTTCTTAAACAAAAGAGCGGTTATATAGCTCAATATTTAGCATAGGGACTTAGAAACTGGGCTGTCGGTTGATTCAAGACCAAACAATACACCTCTAGTACGGTACAACATGGACTACTTTACAACACAAACACTGTTACAGATCTGTGAAGCAGGTATTCATCAAGCTGGCCCTGAAACTGTAATGGGAAATAATCATGCTGAATAGAGATTTCAGTAAGAATGGTTTTTAATGAAGTAGTTTATTCTTTTCTGTTCTTCTACCCTTATGGAAACTTTAGCTTTTCACTTTCGAAAATTTACGTGGACTCTTTCAGAAGCAAATGTAACTAAACACTAAAGGAATTTAGTACTTCAAAAAGTTACGAGTCCTGTTAAAGCAACAAAAACTTGGTGGTTCAGTTAAATAGGACAATCGGACATACTGAATCATTAAGAAAAGGATCCTGTCTAGGTAAATGACTAAGGAGTGAAGGAGTGGTTCAAGGTTCTCAACAACTAGTTGAAATTAAAAAAAAAGACTATTCTTGGCAAATAAAGCATGCAACTGTTCCATGTGAGTAAATACAGTTCTGAACTATTTCTATACATGCAGTTGGTGGCGTTAGCAATCTGTTATGGCTAAAGTAAAGGGCCGCGCAGGATTAGCCGAGCGGTCTTGAGCGCTGCAGTCATGGAGTGTGTGGCTGGTCCCGGGGGAGGGGGAGGGGGGGGTCCGGGTGTTCTAGTCCTCCCTCGGGCGTGGGTGTGTGTGTTTGTCCTTAGGATAATTTAGTTTAAGTAGTGTGTAAGTTTAGGGACTGATGACCTTAGCAGTTAAGTCCCATAAAAATTTTTTAAAAAAGTAAAGGCAACAGATGTATCCATGACTCTTGAAGTATAAAGTGGTCTGAAGATTATCTTCTTGGCGTCATATTTTTGTGATTTACGGACAACCGATAAATGACATGAGTTACTAGCTAATAATCTTCCACACCAGATCCTTTATTTTTCATTCCCGCTACTTTGCTTGCTTTCTTCGATATACAGGATGCGGACAGTTTGTATGCCTGCTACCGATTGACTGTGCCGTAAACACTCCTTGCGGTTCTTCTGTCACATCCACCCTCTCCTTTCCCGAAATGACGATTTCGTTGCTGTTTTATGTAATTACAGACCTACGTGCCTTACGCATGAACCAGTTCTACAAATCTATTTTAACGTATCAGCATTTAAACACGACATTGATTTCAAAATATAATGCACAGATTAATTACAGTGAGAGGAAATGACTGGAAATATGATTAAATACTTACATAGATGCTTAACCAAATAACACAGAAACACAGATGCCGCGTTAAGCATAAGAATACAAAGAAATTTACGTAAAATAAGTACAGTCGATACTGGTCAAAAAATTCGCAGTGGAAGAGGATCAAAGAACAATTCTGTCCCGCTAGAGAGACGGAGTGAACCAGTTTTAAGTCATCACTAATACGTCTCTCGCCGTATCCTGTTCTCTTAATTGCATTAAAAAACATTTCTCAGGAGTCACACATTTGCCGTCTTGGCTAACGTGAGTAGGATTTGATAGATCCTTGAGATATCGCAATTACAGTACAGATATTTATCATCCCAAAAGAGATTGTTACAGCTTCTGAGAAATTGCGGTGGCATTTCTCATACGTTAATTATCGAAGTCCATTCTGCTTAAATTCGGACTCTTGAGGCCTGCCTCTTCCATATAATAATTATATGTCTTTTTCATGATTTTCGCTAATAGGCCCTGTGCTGAGATCTGCTCAATCACAAACCCGAGGCTGATTTGTTGAATTGCAGTTATTCCAATCAAATAAAGCGTTAAATTGAACTTTATCGCATGTATTACATCGTGATCAGTGCTTGGGCGCGTGGTCGAACGACTGAAAATTACGTTTCCTCACATCCCGTTGGCTGTTCAAAACATTAATTTATTGTGAAAGTGACGCCTTTTTTTGGTCTCTGATTGGCTACGTTTACGCTTCCAGAACGGCCTCGCACGTCTGTCTGGTGGTGAGGTCATACATAGCACGGGAGTATATTTTATTCTCCTATAGCAGGTTTTTGGTCGAGAGAAAATTGGAAGTTCACAGTCATTCAGAAACAAAGTATATGAATGTTTTATTAGCCAAACCCGTGTTTGGATTCGGGAAAGTCAATTCTGGTTAATAAATTAGTAGTAAATACGTTTATTACTACTACAGTATACGGACAACTGATAGAGGTCTCTGAAATCAGTAAAATTACATAAAGGCTTAGCGTGCAGTAGCTTAGCAGTATATGAGAAAGAGCAATGGCTTTTTTCAAGTTAGCAGCCTTGCTCCTCAAACATAGCGCGACGTTTGAAAGAACAGAAGAGTCAAAAAATTTGGAGAAACCTGGTAATATCTACAACAGCCCGTGGCATTGATTTGGGTAGAAGCATTTAATTTTGATCTTGTACTTCTATATTCACACTGCCTTTCCTCTTGTTTGTAGGCACAAAGCTTTGTCTGCAGAGCGGCTGCAAGCACTGATGCATTTTAGACGGTGGCAAGTGTTGAATGAGAGCAGAACCAAGAGTTCTTGCGTTCAAATATGGAAATGCCCGAGGAGGTATCTGTCATCAAGCATCCTGTCTGAAGTCGCAGCTGTACCGTTAAGCAGTTAAGGACATATTGCAGCCTTCACTTGAAGGCCGCCGTCATGTTTACGAGATGCCTCGGCGTGGTGCCAGACATCGCACTTACGAACGACTTCCTCCTCAGCACTCAATCTCCTGCAGCGCTGCGATTGCCGGGATTGTAACGGTGTCGACTAATAACTTCCTACAAACTAGTTTCCCATGTCTTTATTACAGCTCGTATATAGCCCCAGGGCATGCAACCACTTTTCCAGTTGATTAGGTCACTAACTCTTGTTACGTGCACTTTTTCTGCGTCATCCACCTGTTTTATTCACGCTTGTTCCTTACAAATGATCGATTATCAGACTGGCTATGAATTCAACAGGAGTACTCTGAACGTCCGACAAGATTCCCCACAAAGTAGCGCAATAGTAACGTAGGAGACGGTGTAAATAGAACGTGTCCAACCTTTCAGCTTACCTGGGCCACATTGGAAGCAGACGAGTATTTCTGAGCCGCACGTAATCCATTTAAGGGGAGTTGGAACGCCCTAAAGCGACAATGCTGTTTAGGGAATTGGCTTCCCTGTAGTTCAGGAACCACTGTAGCCGATGACATGAAACTTTTACAGGACATTAAAGTGTATTTTCTGAGTCTACTGAACTAAAATAACTGCATTTCAGCCTCTGCTTTCGGAAATACAATTTTTTAATAACACGATTAAAATTTAGTGAACTTTTTTGTACATTATCCAAAATAATTTTAATTTTACATAACATTATGTTCATCTTTAATTCAGTAGACGTAGGATATGTATGTTATTACTTCCTGAAATTTGAATACCCTACTCGAAGTGGTTCCTGAGATTTAGGGAAAAATGCAACAGAAAATCTAAATTTTCAGGAAGGGGCTTCTGAAGTTTCAAAAGACTGTATCTCACGTAATATATACTTATTTTTAATTTTTTTTTATTTTTAGACACTTAGAAGCATCCTGCGCCATCCTGTATATCATCCTCTTCATCTTTATCTAAGTTTCTTCTTCTTTTCTTCTTTCTGGACTCCTTAGTTGTATACTCTGCTTTATCAGTGGGAACCTTGCCCATTCATTGAAGTTCGCTGATGCAGTTTGCCCCAGGATTGATTCAAATACGCCGTAGCACTTTCAACCTGTTGAAACCACTGTTGCCATCATTAAAAGCCATAACAGCATCACTGACCGCCCACTTTAGTGTCTTCATTTCAACAAAAACGTTTTATGGTAAGCGAGTCCATATAAGATAATTGAACGACTCATTGGGATTTTGAATCTGACCATGCAGACAGTTCTTCAGTAATTCAGGTTTTTTCAGGTCTCTGTAAATAGGTTTTATGATATACATGACGGCTGCTGGGATGGAATGTTTATCGCTGTGTGCACTGTTTGAGTAGTGGGCGTTGCGGTAATTGCACCATGAATCAGGTCCAGGAGGGTAAATGTGCTGTACTGGATTTTCATCAGCTGACAGTCTGCGGAAGAAGGTAGCCCACACTGCCTGCTTCATTTTCAACAAATCCTCAATATTATTTCTAATGTCCATCCCATAATACTGCTGTAGTTCATCACTCATTTTGTCTGTCAGCCTGCCTCTTTTGGTTTTACCATCATGAAGTTTCTTGTATCTCAAATATTGTTTCGACTTCCTCAACCTGGTGCCTTTCCTCTTCTCGACATGACCAACACATTCCAGTTTTTTGATAATCTTCTCACCATAAGCCTGGGCGACTACTACACTGTTATATGCTTTTAAGTCTCCATCACCTAAGAACTTAGTGTAACACTCTCCCCTTTCGTTCATAGATCGACTACAAATTTCAGTAGCTGCAGAGGCCTCCATACCACCACTTGTTCCTTCATAATTTCACTCAAAAATATGCCCTTCTTCATTCCCTGATTTACACTTATAACAATGTTTGGCTAAAATCTGTAAATCTATTACCTTTCCAGTATCCAAACTGGTCACCGTAACAAGAGAATTCTTAGAACTGGAGCCGCATTTCTGCCAAGTACCATCAAAAGCTACTGGTATGTCAGTCATATCATCATTTATTTCGACAGCTTCGTTTGCAGCACACTTCATTGACTCACATATTTTACAAGGCCTGTGTGGCATATTCATCACGGCACACACCGTTTCTGCGGCAGTGTGTCCTTTGCAAATAGCTCTCGATCCATAAAGTCACCTAACTTTTACTTCAAAATAATTATCTTTACACTTACCAGAATTCCAAAATGAAAGAGTATATTTACAACTAACACAGTTAATGATAAGTTTCCTGGCTAGTCCATTTGCTACCTCACTGTCTTCATGTAAACTAACTGGCCCTCCACATATCTTACAATAAACGCATTCATCTAACACCCTTGTTAGGACGTGTAAATCTATCAGAATATAACCTAATCTACCATTTATATCACTTTCGTTTTGAGGAAACTGTGTACCACAACGTTTTATTTTAATCTTCTAAGCACTAATGGGTGTTTCTCTAGAAACTTACGAGTTTGCCTGTATTTCATTGTCTGTAACTTCACACGCCACATGGTGAACACGATGTTTCCCTTTATTCGAAAATTTATTACAATGAAACCCATGTTTCTTAAAAACACTTCATTTTGGCATCATATTTTACTGTTTGAGAGATTTACCAATCTTTTCGTCACTTTTCCTCGGAAAAACTTTAGCACTTCGACATACAACGCGTGTTTATACGATGAAGCGACCCGATACTGTTTTGGCTGCTCAGCCAATACAAACACTTAATTTAAACATTATAACGCAACAATCCACAGCCTTCTTTAAAAAAATTACCGATTTTGTTAGATCTTGAAGTAATGCATGTAAATATTTTAACGTTTTCAACGAGTGTAGATTATGTTCTAAAAAAATACAATAAAATACTTCCCATGTGAGTTTACAAGTGATACATATATATCGGAAATTAGCAAATTCTACAATAAGATAAAAATCCGAAAAAGTGAATTTTTTTCCCGTTCTAACTCCCCTAACACTGTCGGAGGAATACAGTTAACACAGTGGAGTAATTCAGAATTTATAATTTATGATTCTTTATTCTAAAAAAGCAAGACTGAATTAATTTGACGTTTTGTGTACGAGATTTCACTGAAAATTCACACACACACACACACGCACACACACACACACACACACACACACACACATATATATATATATATATATATATATATATATATATATATATATATATATATATATATATATATAGTGACATTTGATTGAATTTAGAAAACTACCGTATCAAATCGAAATGGTTGTAGTTGTTGGGGTCTTCTAAAGGTGTTCATCTGAGATTTTGGTTTGTTGTACTCTGTGTGCTTTACTGTTGAATTTAACTGTTCACAGACATGTGTGCTTTCAAACAAAGACAACGTTTGTAACGAACTATGCAGCACGGTATATTTGGACAAGTACCAGTTATAGAAGTCCAACAAAGACACACAATAAAATTTTTCTTTTAGTCCAATGCCAGTCTGCACCTGTATGCAATTTACACGCAAATCTTCTGGCAACGTATCTATATTGCTTGTAAAAGGTTTCCAATGCATACAGAACTTTTGATGATGTTTTCGAAAATCCTGAAATCGATTTTCATATTGTTTCATCAAATCGAGATATATGGCCGTGTATTCCATCCCGTCCTTAGTGTTATGTATGGCCAACGTGTTCAAATTAAATTAATTGATTCCATTTACGGATCCTCGCTATAGTTTCACTATCGTTTGGAACGCGTTTTTTGTCTGAAACACTATAGTGATGAGTAAGCTTCTGCCTTGAAGACGCCTATTTAAGTCACCTAAATGAATAGTCAAACCTACAGAAAATACTAAATCGATCACCCAGGTGACATTGTCAAATTCAGGCACCAATTTTGTTATTGATTTTGTGGTTTCATAGATTATGCTGTAAAATCTCTTTAAACATTTGTCCTCGATTGGGACACAGTTCTTCTGTAAAATGTACAATATCACCGTACTCAGCATCCGGACTGCGGAGGAATTCCTGGAATTGGAGATGACTTACTTCCACAATAGAACGGAAATAATACAGAATTTCCTTAGATTTACATGATTTAATTTCGTTATACGTCCTTAAATCTCTAGTTTCGCAGTTGCAACTGAAGTAGCCGTAAGATAGCAGACCAGCGCGTCTGACGGATTAGCCGATTATAAGAACGAGACCAGGGGATTCAAGTACACCACGGGCGGCAATGCTTAGAGCGATATGGACCAATGAGAGAATGACATCGTGTGGCAGGAAAATATTCAATCTATCATTACATAACAGGTTCTTTTTTTTAATTTTTTGCCGGTGACAGATGCTCACTTCTTAGGTCGCACTGATCCTTGCTTTGGGTGGCATCGGACCGTGGGTTGGCCACCCCCGCCGTGAATCTTCTGCTGTCGCTGAAAAGAGATATTGTTGAATCAAATGCACGTAAACTGACTAAGACAGAGAGATATTTATATCAAATTACATAAAAAGGCAGGGGTAGTTCACAGGTGGTCTCGCTGCTGGTATATCTGTCTCTCGCCATTTCACTCTCCACTCTCTCTCTCTCTCTCTCTCTCTCTCTCTCTCTCTCTCTCGATCTGTTGCACACACACACACACACACACACACACTCACACACATTTAAACACACAAACGAAACAGCGCGTGCTTTCGAGCAGTTTCGCGTGTTTCAACAAGGCGTAGCAACTACGAGGAGCAGTCATTAAATTTTAATCACCAACTCGAAAAAAAGTTACGTAATTATTTTTTGTTGTCTACTCTTATAAGTCTGCATTCCTGATGCATATTCAAATTCTGGAGCCAAGATACTGTATCACGCTGCTAGAGAGCCGAAAACAAAACGGTGCAGATCATTGTTAAAGTAGAGTATCGTGCGGTAATTCCTTTTCTGCCTTTCAAGGGGAACAGTGCTGCAGTAGTGCCTATTGTATGATACTGAAGACAGTTGGTAGAGACGCTTCCACTGGAGACAAGAGAGTGTGAAAGCCAAAGAACTAAGTGGAAGATCCTCTGCGGAGATCTGGGAATTGCAACATAAATGGTGTGTCTGGGGCCCGAAGCCCGCAGTATCACTATCGAGGCAATAGTAGAGAAAGTAAAAATCAGTCACATGCCAATTTCCAACACCTTTTACGACATTTTGAATATTACATTGGTGCCCCGACACCTTCCTTTCCTCCTCTGCGTTCCATATAGCTCACGTCATTTCAAAATGCCCGCCGATCCAAAATAGCGGCGGAAATGTTATAGTGGGATGAGACAAACCCAGATGCTTTCTTTAGCCACATAACGACGTAGACGAGTGCTCTGTATGTGACTATGACTTGAGAGCAAAGAGCAAAGCAAACAGTGGAAACATGTGGACTCACCAACACCAACGAAGGTGCAGACCCAAACATCATCGGGGAAAGGTAATGCTGAGTGTTTTTTGGGACTGCCGTGATGTGATAATAAGAAATTATGTTCGGAAAAGGAAATCAATCACAGGATCATACTACCGATATCTCGTGGCAAGATTATTCTCTGGTGTCTAGAGATTGCATGTGGACAATTATCCAAAGTTTTTTTCCTTTCTCCCTGACAGCGCCTCAACTTATTCTGCACAGAACACAGTCGCCATCCTACTCCTAGGTGCTATTAATTTTTTTTAACCGCGCGGTATTCTCCTGAAGTCCTATACCATTAACCTACGTAACAAAAATCAGGTACACTGCTAATAATGTTAATAATAATAGAAATAATAATAACAATTATTAAGCACCTGCACACACATTCATGCAAACAAACTTACCTGTCATGCATTGCCCTGTGGCTTCTTGCTCTTTCTTCGGGTGGAGAAACAATTTTGACGGCCATTACCCGAATGACGAAGAGGTGATATTTCGACGTGGAAATGCTTCCCGAAGGACCAAAATTCAGGCTGTTGCAACCAAGGTCCCCGCCAAGTCAGTTGCCTTTGGCAGCTGCCCATTGCAGGTTGTTAGTGTAGAGAGGGACTAACATCATCACAGTGTTCTATGAAAGAAGTCAATTTTATTTTTTGAGGTGATAATTCAAACACTGTGACTTACCGAGCGAAATGTTCTACTTTCCACAGGTATAAAATCACATGATTAAACAAAAAATTTACATTTTACGTCTTAAAATATGACTGTCATGTAGGTTTTGAGACTTTTGCAATACATGAAATAAATATTAAATTTTGTGACTATAAGAATATATGGAAAACTTATTCACTTCTGCAGGCAGCAAGTGCTTCCAGTCTGAGGCGTTATCATCGAAAATTGGCATTGTGATCAATTATGCTTTTCACAAAATTTTCGACTGGCATATATAATATGGCGGTCGGCATTTGCTATTCAGTTACTCTCGCCGTCTTAGAACAGATATTTTACATGACATTTTACATTTACACGTGCAAAAATGAGAAACTGTAACTAAAAAAAGAAAATATTGACGATAACTGGAAGGTAGCTGTAGTTGGTGTTAATATCCTGCACCATTAAACCATGTAACAAAAATAAGGCATACTGCTAATAATGTTAATGAGTTTGTTTCTGAGTCATCAGTCTTCTGACTGGTTTGATGCTTTTTGCAATGAATTCCTCTCCTGTGCCAACCTCCTCATCTCAGAGTAGCACTTACAATCAAAGTCGTCAATTATTTGCTGGATGTATTCCAATCTCTGTCTTCCTCTTTGCTTTCTACAGCTCCCTCCAGTAGCATGGAAGTCATTCCCTGGTGTCTTAACAGATGTTCTACCATACTGTCTTTTCTCCTTCTCAATGTTTTCCTCATATTCCTTTCCTCTCCGATTCTGCACAGAACCTCCTCATCCCCCAAACCATCAGTCCAATGTTAATAACAATAGAAATAATAATAACAATAATTAAGAATCTTTACACCCATTCATACAAACTACCTTACTAGTCACTTATTAAACAACAATGGTCGTACCGCAAATAATATCGTGCAGCTGTCAAGTCTTACTTCATTGGCATTTGAAGTACGGGGTGTCCATAAAATATATCTACAACTTAAGATTTTAATTGCTTTAAAATTATGTTTGATATTAACAACTGGTTTTCATCATGTGATAAAGGTAACTCACAAAGTTCTGTTTCCTTAATCATACTCATCAATGCGTACACACTAAGTGGCACGAATAATGTCTAGTCGGAATTTCATTTCTCTCCACTTATGATTCAAGATCTCCGCTGTGACATGTCCAAATGCGCTATGAATGCAAGCCTTCAAGTCCTGTAGGTCGCTAACCTTGCTCCGGTACGCCAGGTCCCTTACAAACGCTTCCGGAAGAAGTGTAGTGGTGTGAGATCGGGGGATTGTGGCGACATTCGAATTGACCCATCTCGTTCAGTCTACCTATCCGGAAACCTTCCATCTAGAAGTTGACGGACTTTTAAGGCTCAGTGGGGTGGTCTCCCATCCTGCGGGAATGTGACATCACGTTTCAGATGTTCCAATTGTGGAACAGCAAACTCTTGTAGACGCGATGAAAAACAATGGAGCAATAATGCAATTGTGCATCACTCTGCGACAAACAATGACTTTGAAACTGTCTCTTTCCATTTGACGTCTACCATGAGGATTCTGTAAACCACATAAACAGTGTTATGATCATTCAGTTTGCCGGATAGGTGAAAGTTGTCCTATCGGAAGAAATATCTTTTCCAAAAAGTCATTCTTTGCGTCAATCATCCCTAGCGTATTCTCTGCAAACTATTCGCCGTGAGGTTACTCTGTAGGCTTTAATTTCTGTAGCAACTGCAACTTGTAGGGATATAGTCGTGCCGGCCGTTGTAGCCGAGCGGTTCTAGGCGCTTCAGTCCGGAACCGCCCTGCTGATACGGTCGCAGGTCCGAATCCTGCCTCGGACATGGATGTGTATGATGTCCTTAGGTTAGTTAGGTTTAAATAGTTCTAAGTCAGATGCTAAGCCTCTTAGTGCTGAGAGCCATTTGAACCATTTGATATAGCCGTAACAACTCACTGAAGACACTGTGCATTGTTGATCGTCTCATTTCCAACATTGGCCACTATACGTACCGATTTTGTCGAACCCCTTGTAAATGCCTACTGTACCTCGTCTACTTTGGAGTCTGAAACAGATGTGCGACCTGCCCTCTTTTGATGGAAAATTCTACCTGTTCTCATAAATGACGTATGCCAGGCCCGCATAATTGGTTGTTCACATGCATATCGTGTTCGCAAATTTCGTTGCACTTTTGTATCGGACGTCATCTGTATGAACCACTACACACACTAAGCTTTCTCCTGCGACGTCCGTGTACTAACAGGTTTACAAGTTCAATTTTCTATCAAAATTGAGTCATCTGGAAGGTAAAAATGTCTTATGGGTTACCACACACTGAATGCCATTTGTTAATATCTAGCATTATTTTAAAGTTAAGAAAGTCCTTATTTGTAAAGATAATTTGTGGATATCCTTCATTGTCAAAAACGTTTTCGTGGAGCGAGTTCACACAACATTACTGCCAATACAATAACTATCTCCACTTTACCTTTCATTTCAAGTAATGACTACTTCTGCTTTTTGATGATACGTTACAAATATATTGAACAAAAAAGAATGCTCTTTACACTGAATTTTAGTTACTCATTGTCAAAACAAATACGAAAAAGAATTGCTGAGAGGCTACGCTTTGCAACGTGTTATTGAACTTCCTTGAACTGTTACAGTGGACGTCGTGAATTAAGTGACACAGTGACTTTTTCTGATTTTCTCCCACAGTCTTTCCGTGACGGTTTTTGTGTTAACCAGTTCATCATGATTTTTCCCTTCTTCTGAAGTCTCATAGGACTAACAATAAATACACATTAATTCATATGCTTCTCTCCAAACACCACACCGTACACAATTATATTGCAGCGCACTGCTTCACTCACGCACACGCACCGATTGTCAGCCACAGATACTGTTACTTTCCAACTTAAAGCTAAGTGTCGAAACTGCAGCAAGCGCTGCGCCAGAGATTAACGATGCAGCGAAAGAAAGAACTAGCGTCGGTGAAGCGCTTCTTGGAAGAACAATATCATTATTCTTAGAAAATGTGAACATAGAGAAAAAGGAAGGACTGTATTTTTTCTACTTCGTACCTATCTCGGAAGACGTAGCTCTGTATGTATGAATGTAATATCAGAAGTAATTGTTGTATAATCGTCATATTGTAAGTGAAAATTACATTACACGGAAAGATCCGCCTGTGGACAGATTATTGAGAATTTAGTGAAAGTAAAGTCAGGGATTTGTGTTCTAATAATAGCTATGAATGCTCTTAATTCATGAGATTCTGTGTACCCGGTTATTTCACATTGGCGTAGCTTAAGATCACAAGAATCAAGGGATACTGGATGATAGATAGAACCTGCAAATCTTTTCTTAATCCCATTTGAGAGTAGAATTCTTTCATTTGGCTTATTTGTTCTACCACAACACAACTAATATCGACAGCTGTTGTTTAACTTCCGTTGAATAATGTATATGCACCGTACGTGTTCCCTGCCGTCTTAAGAGTAATTTAAGTGCTTTTCCTAATTTGATGAACACATAACATTACTTCTAGGAAATGGGATTTTCCAGCAGCCAAGAAGAAGGAGACGGAACCTGGGAATTGAGGTAAGAGTTAAATACGCTAAAAGACTGCTCACTGAACACATGAGAACTTAACGTTCTGAAAGAGGGCTATTCAGAAAGTAGAGGACGTTTTGGCATTAAAAAAAGCTAAGTACAAGAAATACATGTTATTAAATACATCTGATAGAGAAACTGACATACTGCTTTTCCACATAGTCACCAAACACATTGAGGCACTTATCATAGCTGTGGACAAGCTTTCAAAGACCTTCGTCCGAAAATTCTGCCGCCTGAGACTTCAGCCACTGAGTCACGCCCGCCTGGAGTTCCGCGTAGTCATCAAAGCGCTGCGCTGCAAGCCAGTTCTCCATCTTGGGAAACAAGTGGAAGTCCCTTGCTGCAAGATCGGGGCTGTAGGGCGGATGAGGGAAAATTTCTCTTCTGAATGAATTAAGGAGTTCTTTAGTGCGGTTTGCCATGTGAGGTCAGGCATTTTCGTGAAAAAACAAAATTTTGGACGTCAGGTTTCCTCGGCTTTTGTTTTGAACTGCTCTTCTAAGGCTGTGCGAAGTTTGACAGTACCGGGCAGAATTTATGGTTGCTCCAAGTTCGACAAAATCAATAAGAAGCACACCTTGCGTATCCCAAAACACTGTCGCCATCAACTTCCTTGCAAACATTTTCTTGGTTTTTGGTGGGACCTTGTGTGCCCCCACTCCATGGACTGTAATTTTGTCTCGCAATTGACGTGTTTCATCCGACGCCGATTACGATTCGATCCAGTAATGAATCACCATGTTTGTGGTAGGCCTCCAGAAATGTCAGCGTTGCCCCCATTCCCTGTTCTTTATGGTGCTCTGTAAGCATTTTGGTCACACGTCGTGCACAAAATTTGTGGTAGCCTAGCTTTTGAATGACAATTTCAAACAACAAAGTCCGTGTAACTTGTGGAAAAGAAAGCAAAAGCTCCGTTATTTTGAAGCGACGGTTTTCGCGAACCGTTTCAACAACCTTAGCGACAAGATCGTCAGTCACAATGCTCGGGCGTCCACTCTTCTCTTCATCATGAACGCTGATTCGGCCATTTTTAAACCGAATGCACCATTTCCGGACGGAAAATTCACTCATTACATTGTTTCCGTACACTTCGCAGAGTTCACGATAAATTTATACAGGTTTTAGGTTTTTTGCACAACAAAAACCGTATCACTGACCCCACCTCACAACTGGCGGTATTTTCGATTGCAGCGCACATTTCAAATTCGAATGTCGAAAAAACCAGACGCGCAGGGACGTTCCAGCCGTCACGGATGGATGCCGACTGAGCTGCTGAGCACGAACATACGAAAATATACGCGATCGGCGCGCGCCCAGCGGCGTCAGACGGAAACGTTCCCTACTTTCTGAATAGCCTTCATATTACGAATTCATACAAGACTCTTACTCAGTTACATAAATGGATTTAGTGCAAACTGTGTTAGGCTGTAGTAATGAAATAGGTATACATAAATTCTACATGAACGTAATGTGTATGTTGTGTAGAGTGGGATGCCAAACCGCATAACTCAATTATTCTATAGGGTATTATTGTGTATTTACCATAATAAACTCTTTGGCCTACCCTGTACAGTTCTGTTTGGTATGTTAGCAAAATTTCTGGTGTGTTAGCAAAATTCCCAGTAAGTCCCCAATCCTTAAATAATCGAACTCCCACGTATAAAAGAGCTTCACACGTTTGGTGACTTTACAAGTGAATTAATGTGTCCCACGTATAAAATAGGTTGGTTGGTTGGTTGTTTTGGGGAAGGAGACCAGACAGCGAGGTCATCGGTCTCATCGGGTTAGAGAACGACGGGGAAGGAAGTCGGCCGTGCCCTTTGAAAGGAACCATCCCGGCATTTGCCTGGAGCGATTTAGGGAAATCACGGAAAACCTAAATCAGGATGGCCGGACGCGGGATTGAACCGTCGTCCTCCCGAATGCGAGTCCAGTGTCTAACCACTACGCCACCTCGCTCGGTACGTATAAAATAGCTTCACAAGTTTGGTGACTTTACAAAGCATTTAAGAGAGAACAAATCTAGAAAAGGCTTGAAGTATTCTTGAAGTCAGTTGGAAGTCTCTAAGTACTCTCACTATCGAACACTCGATGAATATAGTCAGGGTAATTCCCTCCCTGTTTTTTTTTTATCATAGTTTTTCGCGCATCTCGTTATTTATGACTGAACTATGTGTCGTACAATGATATAATTTTGCAGGCATGTACAGTAATATATGTAGATAGTGTCTGTAAATGTGCCGTGAATAGAGTGAGTACTAATGAAGCAATAAATTAAAATGTCTTGCCTGATGATGAAGTTTCATTCCTCTACATTTTAACCCTTAGTCTGCCAATTTCATTTAAAAAACATTAATGTATGGTTATCTTAATTAATGTCTTAGAAGTAACAACATGAAAAGAATATTTCCCACCATTTGGTTTTCTAAGGGAATTGGGGATGGGGGATAGGACATACAGGATTATGCATAAGTACCACCATGGTTTCAGAAGCCGAATGCGAAAAACTACAAGACATGCAGAAAACAGACGTACATTAATGGTCGAAACATCTCTCCAAGTTTGTAATTAGCGCTAAAGGTGTTCAATATGGGTTTCATTTGTGATGACAAGCTTCAATGCGTGAGTGCAAGACGTTGACACAGTGTGGCCTGGAAGGCGCGGAAGCAAATCGCTTCGCGAATCTGGTAACTGGGTTGCCTGTCTGCAGATGCGAACTAATTCGTTGTGACAATACGGAGACGAGGTTAGCAAAGAAATTTGAAGACAGCACAATCAACAGGTGAAGTCTGTAATTATATGTACTCTGCTAACCTGCCTTTACCAGTGGGATACTGATTCATAAACATGCAACGAATTTCAGTTGGTTCTCTCATAATCTGTCGTGTGACACATACGTCCAGATGATAGTCAAAGTGTTAAGCAAAAGATAGTTTTTATGCCTCTAAATTGTTATGACGTCAATCTCCCTTAAACTATGTCTCTTATAACGATATAATTTTTCAAACACATTCAGTGGTATATGTGAAACTGTCTGCAAACTGTGGAGGGGAAAGCGCAGTTAGTAAAGACGTAAGGAAGGAAAGAAGTATCAAGTTGACAAATAAGGAAACAAATTTATGTTGTACCGTTAAAACGTCATGCCTGATTTTGAAGTCTGACTAATAAACAGCGAAAATGTGGTGAGCAGTAAACTGCTTTTCTTTTATCGTTTGGTAGTGGGAGGGGGAGTGGGTAAGAAATTGTTAGCGGGAAAATGTTTCATAAAATTTTGAAATTATATACAACATTTTTGAAAGTCGCTAAGAGCTGCAACCTGCAACTCATATACATGGTTCCGGCTTTAGTAATATATATTTACACGTATATTTTATTTCATGGTATACTTTATACTTTTTACAAGTTATTTTAGATTTTATGAGCAGTGTCTTATTACTAATACGAAACAAAATTACAACTTTGCAGCGGCCAAACGTGAAAAAAGGTCTTTACACTCCCTCGTCCCTCTAACAGATGACCTCAGTTGTTACTTCTACAAAATGTCTGCGTAAACATCGAAATACTTCACAAAGAACTGCTATGTGAAATGTACAAATAAAAGAAACAAAGTGATGTTGTGAATCTATATTTTGAGAGTGTGTTTATTATATCTGTCTTAATGTCTTGAATTGAGTCTGTCATTACAAATTTTATTCTAAAGAATCTGCATTTACATCACGTAGATGTCTTTGTTATGACTGTGGCAGATATTTAGTGTAAGACTGTCATTTTGCCTTCGATTTCCATTGGAAAACTGTGTGAAAATGCGTCCGTATGAGCTCGAATTTTGAATATTACCTCGTCAGTCATTTCATCAGATACAATTTATGTTTCTCCTGTCTTTCTTTGGATCGTACGCTCATAAAATGTTAAAAGCATAACTCTCTAAGATGCACAATGACATTCTCGTAGTGCCTGCAACTGTAGTATAATAACCGCCTCGCTACGCTCACGCACATAACGCAATAACGAAACGCGCTATTCTGCTCTGTATCCCCTCTACTAATCTCATTTCGTAAGTGTCTCAGGTGACTGTGCTTTCTTATCGATATATAAACAAAAAATTTTTTACAATTTTTTCGATCAGTCTAAGACACTGAACGCTGTCTAGTGAGAATGGATGAAACTATGTAATAAAAAGATTTATATTTACATGATCGGCAGTGTTACGTTCTCAATCCGGTGTGACGCAAATAATACAGCAGTAAACTAAATTTTGGTACAGGATGATTGATGACAGACCATTTCTGTTACTGAAAATCTATTTTGTGCTATCATTTGTCTTTACCAACGTACTGTGGGCTACAGTAATCTTCGTAGCTTTTTCCTGTGGGATACCAAAGAGTCATTAAGGATTATGGGGAGTTAGCTCTCGTTTATGCATTCTATTGCCGGCCGCGGTGGTCTATCGGTTCTAGGCGCTCAGTCAGGAACCGCGCGACTGCTACGGTCGCAGGTTCGAATCCTGCCTCGGGCATGGATGTGTGTGATGTCCTTAGGTTAGTTAGGTTTCAGTAGTTCTAAGTTCTAGGGGACTTATGACCACAGATGTTGAGTCCCATAGTGCTCAGAGCCATTTGAACAATTTTTTTGCGTTCTATTTTACACTCTATAAATGCTTCGAGGATGAATTAAGGTGTAATGATTTGACAAAACTCGAAATTCACACCATATTCTCTTTCGAATGAAATAATGTCATGATTGAGATATAAGTACGCCGGTGTTGTTTTACAGCAATAAAAATGGAACGCGGATTAATAGGCTGACAGCTGTTTGGTGCAAGAAAAAATCCCTGCAAATAAGAGACAACGAGGTATTCTTTATTGAGTTGTGGAAAAAATAACAAAAGGCAAAGGTTTTGCATAATTCCCCCGCAAAGACTTGGCCGTGAAGCTTGCAGTATTCATAAGAACTGCGGGCGTGCTGTGTGTGTTACACAGACCTCAGCCCTAATTCACAAGAGGGCCCACTGGCTCTTTGATCTCCCTTTAATCCAGTGCTGACACTTTATTATACATTCCTTTGGCCCTTCGGCGCAGCAGCATGAATCTTTAATATAGTTCATTGAGCCCGGTTTTTCTTCTCAGTCCCCGGAGGGGGATGCAGGGCTCTGCAGTTGGCGAGAACGGGTAAAACAACCAGAGGGTGGGCAGCGAAAATTTATGAATCCACCAGAAGGCTCCAAACAGCCACAAAGGGTACGAATACGGAAGAGGCGTCTTTAATCATTTGTGCCCAGTTCTGCTTTCGTACTGTCTTGTCCTAGCTGCACGTCTGACAGTAGATACGATCCGTATCATTACGCAGAGGAATATGCAGATAGTGCAGTGCAGTGTTCTGGTAGTGCAATATTTATAACATATATTAGAAAACATAAAACTGAAATAACAAATTTAGTATATTTCTGCTGCTGTCAGTTTCAGGTAATAAAATGACAATTAGGTCAACACTTGTTTGGCAGAGGTCTTCCGAGTTTCTGTAGTAATTAAATAAGTCGAAAGCTCTTCCCAGGAATATACTAATTATGTTTAATACATTGTCAGATTACGTAAAGACTTTTCTCTGCTTGTTCTATACTCAAGAGATACGTACTACTGTTAGTAACATACCTTTTCTTTTACATTTGAGGCGCTGTTTCGAAAATAAACGTGACAAAGACTGTCATTATAATAATTTGATGGTCTACGTGACTATTAAAAAATCAGTGAGACTGTAAAAATAAATAACGTCTCATTTCATAATTTTTGTATCACATCTCTGTTCTGTAATTCTCTCCAAATGATCTATTCCTTCACCACATAATCGATACAGTTTCAGATATTTCATCAGACACACTCTCTTCTTTCGACATTCAAACTGCACATCTTCCGTATCTGTCTTTAAAATGGTTCAAATGGCTCTGAGCACTATGGGACTTAACTGTGCTCAAATGTGTGTGAAATCTTATGGGACTTAACTGCTGAGGTCATCAGTCCCGTATAACTTAGAACTACTTAAACCTAACTAACCTAAGGACATCACACACATCCGTGCTCGTGGCAGGATTCGAACCTGCGACCGTAGTGCCTAGAACCGCTTCGTATCTGTCTGTCTATCTCTCTCTGTCTGTCTGTCTGTCTGTCTCTCTCTCTCTCTCTCTCTATGTCACAGGCACGCACACACACACACACACTCTCTCTCTCTCTCTCTCTCTCTCTCACACACACACACACACACACTCACACATTTCCATGTACAATGATGAGCCAAAACATTATGACCACTGACCACCGGAGGTTGAATGCCTCATGGTGCTGTTGCTTGCACGTGCCGCAGTAAGGAAAGAATGTAAGCGGAAGAGAGACGAATAGGCAGACATTGTAGCGCAGATACGGGTCCCAAATGCGGAAATCCACTGATATAAGTGGCCTTGACAAAGGTCACATTATTGTGGCACTGCTGCTGGAAAGGAGAATATCTGAAACGGCGAGGCCTATTGGCTTACTACCGTCTTGAACACCTATGGTAAGTGACTGAATGATGGTGAAGTAAAAGATAGGCCGTATGTAACTGGATGTCCAAGTCTCATCACAAAACTTAGATGTCGGAGGATCTCCCACTGTGTAATCCAGAGCAGGCAGCGATCTGTGGTAGTTCTGACGACAGAGCACAATGCTAGTGCTGGTACAAGTGTTTCGGAGCACACCGTTCAAAGGCCATTGTTGAACATGGATCTCCACATCACACGACCCCCGCGTGTTGCTGTGTTGACATAGTCAGTTATGATTGCAGTAGGCACAGCATCACTGAGTTTTTATCTTGGATTAATGGAAATGTGTCACCTGTCGAATGAATCGCACTTTGTGTCAAACCAGGTTCTTACACACCACTCAGTAGAATGGCTGCACGAAAAATGCACCGGGCCACACATGCAGGCCGGTAAGGGCAGAATTACGCTATGGGGTGCATTGGGTTGCGTTTCCATGGTCATAATCGAAGCAGTGAACTACGACAATATTATTTCGGACCATCTCCATCTCTTCATGCGTGAACTCTTCCCCCTACGGCGATGACTTCTTCCAGCAGGATACATGTCCGTGTTGCAAGATCAGAATCGCGCTACAGTGATTTCAGGGGCATTATGGTGAACTCACATTGGATTCTTGGCCAGCGAATGTGTCTGATATGTACCCTTTTGAACACATGTAGGGGGCCAACTGAGCACCCGTAAATCACCAACCCGTAATTTGCAGGAGTTGCTTGACCTGTGTGAAACATCTGGTGCCACATACTTCTGGAATCCTGTCAAGGGCTCTTAGAAACCACGCCAAGCAAAAGCTCTATTATACTGTGTTTGACAAAAGGAAAAACACGATATTAAACAGCTGGTCATCATATTTTGGCTCATAGGTGTATTTCATATATGCCCCATCAAATTGAAACAGACATCCAGTGAGATCTCATTACACTTCATATTGATATTTAGTTTGACTTGTTAACCCTTCAGAGAATAATGAATATTAATTTTTACATTATATGCTTCCACTTCATTTGCAGCAACTACATCGTATTAGCCGGCCTTTGTGGCCGAGCGGTTCTAGGCGCGTCAGTCTGGAACCGCGAGACCGCTACGGTCGCAGGTTCGAATCCTGCCTCGGGCATGGCTGTCTGTGATGTCCTTAGGTTAGTTAAGTTCAAGCAGTTCTAAGTTCTAGGGGACTGATGACCTCAGATGTTAAGTCTCATGGTGCTCAGAGCCATTTGAACCTTTTTTTCCATTGTATTACGTCGAATGTTTCCAGATGACTACAATTCGCTATCAGGTATAGATTGGATTGACTGAAGTTTATCAGTTTAATAATAAACACAGTTAGCAGCATATTACACACATGTCAAGAAATTTAATTTGATATGTTTTTTTTTCCTCTGAGTTCAGTAGTAATGAAGGTTAATTTACCTCGGTTGTTATCTTATCCTGTACAAATGAACTGGCGTCGGGGAACTGATTCCCTTCTACATTCAACCCAACATTCCTCTTCTTCAAATAAATTCTCTGAATTCCCTCATAGCCGGTTTATTATAATGGGCTGAATTCACCATTTTCTTTCATCAATTTCTAGTTGAATATGCCTTGTATCCAAGAGTGATATAAGTCATCACGCTGATATCGAATATGTTTAGCGTTCCTAGTTCATATATACTTTGTACTTCGTAAGTAGAGATAAGGAAAATCACTATTTAACAAAAACGAACCTAGTTTCCGTTGTCTGCCGGCTGTTGGATTATTTTATCACATATGTCACGAGCAACTGAGGAATACCAAGTGTCCTTGTTAAAACTATCAGATATAGTCAATTTGAGTCAAATTTCCCTCTGCACGATGTTTTCAGAGACCATTCCAACGATGTAGAAGAATCTGTCATGATCATATTCAGAGTCAGGTGTTAACCATTGGGACATGACATAAAAATTGCACACGCACAAAATCGATTATTTATCAATAGAAACGGCCGATACATCCAGATGACTTACTTCTCGCAAAGGAATGAATGAATAGTCCACCCGACACGTAAAACTACAGCCGAGTGAGTCTATTGTTTTCATTCCGTCATTCCGTTGCTCCCATAGACTAGTTTCACTCAAATGAAGGAATAAATAGTTCAGCCAGTACGTAAAACTGCAGCTGAAATAGTCGCTCGTTTTTCATCCGACTTAATCGAGTGTTTTCGTTTGGTTGTTTCCATTACCAACGCATGCCTCATCTGTGTAAAGCAAAGTAATCCGCAGCCCGTGGTCTTGTGGCTAGCGTTGTTGCCGCTGGGTCACGGGGTCTCAGGTTCTATGCCCGGGGATTGGATGTTTGTGTTGTCAAAATCACTCGTCTGAAGAGGAGGACAGTGAAAAGATAGGGAATTTGGACAGGCGCTGATAAGTGTTCAATTGAATGCCCCACAAATAAACATCACCAGGGCCCAGTTATTTGATAGTCGGACATTCTTTTGGTATTTTGAATGTTAAAAGTGCAAGTATTACGACTTGACGAGCGCACGTGCTTTCTCAAGTGTGTCAAGTCATTCAGTGAATCCCATAGTGAATTGAGGCAGGTCGATTACTGCGTAACACTTTTATTTTCCTGCTTTGGCTGTCTTCTATATCTACTTTATCTTCATATAAATATTTAGGCTGGGTAGTCATTCCCAAGTAACTGCATACTTATTTGAAAACTCTACGTAGAATACGATGAACAAAGCAACCACTTGTTATAGTCACCAAGATAAAACAGAATAGAAAGAGCATTTACAATTTTAACACGTTAAACACAAATGTAATAGGTTACAGTAAATTAATTTCATTGAGAGAGCGCGGTTTGCTAGATACACAATAAAATGAAATAAAATTAAACACTGTGTAACTATAGGTATAAATGGTAAATAGCCAAGAGCCGAAAAAGTCATATAATTACATGGTTTTCAACATTGGTGACGTAGCCGTGATATCCAGTTCTGTAGATACAACAGCAAACACTGAAGCGATTGACCGTTGTGAGGGTACACGGAACTCTGTTAGTTGATTGAGGAAACTCAAAGCGTCTTTATGAAAACTGTTACATATTTCATCGTCCTCCAGGGTGCCCCAAAATCCGAAAGTTTTAGTCGCAAACTCCGGTTAGTTTTAAAGCTCCTACCTTGTCTGTCTAGGCTTCCTCGCTCCTGCAACTTGTGAACTAGACCAGACATAGCCACTCTTTAGTGCTACTTTCGTAATTGCCTCCTCGCTCGTCGTCGTTTCCCGTCTTCGTTGCACTATTTCGTCCCCGTGTCGTCGTCACCGGGTTCTTTCAGTGTCTCACCTCAGTACCTCAGTCGTCTCGCCACCTCTGCCACAGTCATCTAGTGTCGCACCCACTCTCAAAGCCCTCATCGCTAGTTACTGTCGCATTCACCCTATCATCCTGGTCATCTCTTCTGTCATCCTTTATCACCTCAGGTACCTCTTTGTCGCCGGTAATGATTATTCCCAACATGCATTCCTGCCACCTGTTTCATCTGCACGGTCCCATAGCCTGCTCCCACAGTGACTATATATAGCACATTCTCTAGTACATCACCTATGTCCAACCCCGCCTTCCCAATTCTGTAATCACTTTCCTTTTCTACCCTATACTTCCCTGCCTTCTGCCACTCCCTTTACCTATCCCACCCTTGCAACTTTTCCCTCTTCCCATGCTGAACCACCAACAAAGTCTTACCATGTTTCAATTTCAATGCCAAAAGCAAAATTGACAGTCACCCAGTGAAAAATCTGGAGCAACAACTAGTGCCAAACTGAAGGACATATTCCCATTCTCCAACCATCCCTGCATCCAAGTGCCTCAAAGAAACCACCGCCGAATCCAGTGCCAGCACTTCACCCCAAGAAGACTATGGCCTTCTTAAGTACCTGACTCTCAACTTCCCCTCAGACTTCCAGTCTAAAATCCGTCACAAAACGTATGGGCCTCACCCTTCCCTCTCTCCTTTCAACAGTACCTAACACGCCAAATAATCCCAGCTTCCTGTCCTTACCCCACACTCACGGCCGTGAAACGAGGGGTGACCTTGAGATAACGGCAGAGGAGGCGGTTTCTGAACTATATTCATAGATATCCGCATGGTTAGCCGCATTTATAATTCAAGTCCCACCTTATTCACATATGTTTTCACTACATTTGCCCCCGTCTTTGATCACCTCCTTACCAACGGAGCTCACATTTACAACTGCTGTCTCAAAAGCTGCCCTTTCGAAATTCCTTCCTTAGTCCTACATTTTCCTCCTTACTAATCAAAGGTGCCTCCTCTATAATGGCCAACCACCTGTCCTTATTTAAAAAATTGCCATTTTCTAAAACACGAGAACCTCACTTCGCCTTCCACCTGCAACACAAGCAATGATACACTTCCTGCCTATTCCGACAGCCACATTGACGAACGTAACAATGCCTACCTGTTTCATTGACTGTCTTATCCATCCGAATAACTACTTTGGCCACCTCCTATTGCGAAGATTTCATCAAATTCTTAAACAACATCCTGCAAAATGTCCTCCCCTTACAACGTTCGCGCACCCTCAAATAAATTTCCTTGCAGTGTGATCGATATTCCCCCTCAAGAGGGAGGCCACCTGAAACCTACAATTATAGATAAAGGGATGTAAGGAGATGGCTTAGGGCTTATGTACCATCATATGCCATTTCCTGTTTTTATCTTGTTGAAATAATACCTCTCACACAGGTAGGCCTTTGGCAGTCACATTTTCAGTTAATTACACCACAGATTGAGTAAGATATCAGATCTCTACAATAGGGCAGCAAAAAAAGGTAGGCCTTGATTACCCGAGATTATGAAACTTCTCTTAATTTCATTAAAAAGAGAACAAGCAGGCCCTCAATAACTACAGCTTCAGTTAAGTGAACCTGACAAATAGAAAACAGGCATGCCTTCAATAATAACATCTTAAGATAAGTAAAATTGCCAAATAGGAAACAGGTAGGGCTTCGATGACAAGAGCTTCAGTTAAGCAAAATTAGCAAATGCGAGACAGACAGGCCTTCAATAACAACAGCTTGAGTTAAGTAAAATTACTCAACAGAAAACAGGTACGGCTTCTTTAATTACAGCTTAACTTAAGTAAAATTTACCAAATGCAAAACCGGCAGGCCTTCAACGGTAAGAGTTTCAGTTAAGCGAAATTACCAAATGCAAAACAAGCAGGCTTTCAATAATAACAGCTTGAGTTAAATTACAAAATAGGAAACAAGACCTCAAAATCCTAAACTTAATTAGAGTTCATGAATCGAAGCTGAAGCTTGCCAGTTCCAAAGGGGACCCAGAATTCAGCACGGCGAAACTGGCTTCAACTCTCTCATCGGTGTGCCACGTCCCCGAGCTGGCTGGCCAGGATACACACGAAGACGGCCACGAATTCAAATCGGCTCACAAATATGCCCAGCAACCACTCGCTGGACTTCGTACCCAAGACTCTTTCGCAAGTGCTCGCCTTACTCACAGGGTGCACCTCTCACACCGTCGTCCTCGCTCCGTTACCACTCGCCAGCTCACCATCCCACAACACGACCCGTCCACATTAACAACCTCGAGCAAAGTGGCCTCAAACCAGAGTAACATCATACAACAGGTTGAGCTAGCGGCGCAAGGATTTCGAAAGGCAACACCAGCAACACCGCCACGGCTCACAACCTAGTATGGAAAAGAGACGACTCCGTACTCACCCATCTCGCCCCCCCCCCCCCCCCCAACTTTAAAACACTCTACCCATCGCCAATCCAACTCACTCCCTTGCCGTCCACCCATATGAGATGGCAATACACAATCCTGTTTCACAACGTCCGATCCCGTACAAGTAACATGCCTCTCGTAATGTGTACCCTCCACAATCATTCCTTCAGCTCCAATATAATATCGTAACCTCTCTCTGAATACTCCCTGTAAAAATAATCTCCTTACTCTGGCCAAGGCGGAGCAACTTTCAGCCAACAAAATAACATCCCTGTTAAGCGACAGTCAGTATGTAATACAGTTACTGAACACCTTGCACTCGCCGTATTCCTCGTGCGTTAACCGTTACCTTTGGCACCATCTACATCTGACCTAGTCACTCGTTCCTCTACAATTTCGTCACCCACACCGACTGAACTTTTTCCATCTACACTGAAGAGCCGAAGAAACTGGCACACCTGCCTAATATTGTGCAGCGCCCCAGCGAGCACGCAGAAGTGCTGCAACCCGACATGGTATGGACTCAACTAATGTCTGAAGTAGTGCTGGAGGGAACTGACACAACGAATTCTGTAGGGCTATCCATAAATCTGTAAGAGAGCGAAGGGGTGGACATCTTTTGTTAGCAGCACGTTGCAAAGCATCACAGATATGGTCAATGATTTTCATGTCTGGGGACTTTGGTAGCCAGCGGAAGTGTTTAAACTCAGAGGAGTGTTCCTGCAGCCACTATGTAGCAATTCTGGACGCATTGTCCTGCTGGAATTGCCCACACCCGTCGGAATGTATAACGGACATGATTGGATTCAGGTGACAGTAGTTAAAAATTTAAAGTTCTTTCTGCATCTGGTTTGTAAATGGGATGATTTACCTAATTTTGTGGTACTGAATACACAGGTAAAATCAGTTTATGACGTCACGTTTCCTAGATACACGGCAGAATAAAAAATGGTAATAGAGAAAATTGATACAATTAACCCAAACAAAAATACATATTCAGGACGTTTGAAATCAATATGATTTTGTGTGTGTATATGGGCATGATGCCAATACAAGGGAGAAATTAGTTCAGAAGATATTTTCACCTCTAATCGTCTTTGGTTTTTGAAAAATGTGACATCTCTTCTTTTGTTTGCCGTTTCATCACTCTCCCTAAGAAGACCTCAGCAGTAGTCACCCATCATCGAAGGGTTCCATGGCCTTGGTGAAAGCGTTCACCATGCTCATCGCTTACGGCTCCCAAATTTTCCTGGAATAAATCAAGGTGGGAATGTAAAAAGTGAATTTTAAGCGACATTCTACACACCATGTTATTATAGCTGTCGAACACCGCATTCACAATGGTAACGTAGGTTTTGTCTTTTCTGTTACCCAAAAAGCCCTTCACAATTGCTTTAAAAGAAGACCAAGCAGTTAACTGGATATCTGCGAGTTTGGTATCAAAAGTTGGATCTTTCAGCAATGTTATTATTTGTGATCCAACAAATATACCCTCTTTCAGCTTTGCCTCGCTTAATTTGGGAAACTTTTCTTTTAAGTGATTGAAGGCCTCACCTTCTTTATTCAAAGCTTTTACAAACTTCTTGATAAGGCCAAACTTGATATGAAGGGGGGAGGGGGGGGGGGGAATGATTTTATCGGTCTCAACCAATGGGGTATTGTTCACATTTACGTTTCCAGGAACATATGTCTTCCTTATAGGCCATTCCTTGACTGTATAATGGTTCTTGGTGTCACGGCTGTCCCAACGGCACAAAAAGCAGCAATATTTCGTGAATCAAGCCTGTAAACCTGTAAGGAATGCAACAACTTTTAAATTACAGCAAAGCTGCCATTCATGATCCTTATATTGCCTCTAGCAGCAAACTCATGGTTTCTTTCATGTCTACCGATGGCAATGCGTTGCCATTATGCAGTAGTACTGCTTTCAAGCTGGTTTTACTGGAGTCAGTAAATAGTCGCCACTACAGTGGATTATGCTGTACACCTAGCTGCATCATCAGACCATTGACATATCTACATACACACATTGAATTCTGCACATCGAAATACTGAGTGAAGAAAGCACCTCTTGCTATGAAACAGGAAATCTTTGTACTTGGAGCTAGAAGTTTCCGTTATTGCAGTCTCGACTCCTAGGGTTCAGCTTTCTGTTTCGAAAGTTTTAGATCGCGAATTAAATTGTTCATTTCTTTTTTTATTAAAGAGCTGATGTGAAGTGTCATGACATCGAGGGCAGCACTCTTCTATATTTTCAATACTTTCTGATTCACTTGACATGGTGTCTGGTTCCGTGGCTTTCAAGTTACAGACAGGAACAACCAACCCCCCATCATGGGGCACAGGCAAATGCACTGAAGATACATTTGGATAATTTTTTTATGTCTAATTTTACTTCAATGTCCCGAAATATTTGTAATACATAAGTAACAGTCTGAATGATTGTCATTAGGCTCACACCACACCATCGGAACAGCGACTGGCATGACTCGGCGTTTTCCTTGGTTAAGGTGTACTACAGGTTATGCAGTCAATATGAGCTGCAAAATTTTTATCTTGATCACCAATAGGACAATCAAAATGCAATTTATATGCCTTCTCAACCAAATCAGTGATTGGTATTTTTGGGCTCTTGGAGTGAATTTCCAACACACATAACAAAAGTTGTCGGGGTGGTTTAGTACTTGCCATTTTTCCTAGTGTAAGTTTGAAACACAAGAAGTCTGTAGTACCATTCACGGCAAACACTCACTGAGGATTTCTTTCATACCACTGTAATACCACATCTACCATTTACTGACGATTTGTAGATCTTCTAGCTTTCCTCTGCAAATCAAAAACAAACAATTAATCATCAAAACAGAAGAGCAGGAAAAAGTAAAATGCTGAATACGAAGAATGAAAAACCATTAAACACTGAAAAATGGTACGTGCTAGAACATTTTGAAAGTTGTATTGGGATGCTACATACTAAAATACATACTAGTTGATGCATCACATCCCAGATGCAAAATGGCTGTTGACTATTGGGATCAGCCAGGATGCTTGCGTACGTGTCACCTGTCAGAGCCGTGTCTATACATATCAGGGGTCCCACATCACTCCAACTGCACACGCCCACATCATTACAGGGCCTCCACCTGCTTCACCAGTCCCCTGTTGACATGCAGGGTCCCCGCTCGATGCAATTTGAAATGAGACTCGTTCGACCAGATAAAATGCTTCCAGACATCAACAGTCCATTGTCGGTGTTGATGGACCCAGGCGAAGCGTAAGGCTTTGTGTCGTGCAGTCATCAAGGATACATGAATGGGCCTTCGGCTCCGAAAGCCGATATCGATTATGTCTCATTGAATGGTTAGCACGCTGACGCTTGTTGATGGCTCAGCACTGAAATCTGCAGCAGTTTGCGGAATGGTTGCACTTCTGTCACGTTGAATGATTCTCTTCAGTCGTTCTTGGTCCCGTTCTTGCAGGATCTTTTTCCGGCCGCAGCGATGTTGGAGATTTGATGTTTCACCGGATTCCTGATATGCATGCTAGACTCGTGAAATAGTCGTACAGGAAGATCCCCACACCATCGCAACCTCGGAGATGGTGTGTTCCATCGTTCGTGCGCTGACTATAACACCACGTTCAAACTTTCTTAAATCTTGATAACCTGCCATTGTAGCAGCAGTAAACAATCTAACAATAGCGCCAGACAGTTGTTGTCTTATATAGACGTTGCCGACCGTAGTGCCGTATTCTGCCTGTTTATATATCTCTGTATTTGAATATGTATGTCTATACCAGTTTTTTGGCGCTTCAGTGTACTTTATTGCCATTGATCTTAACATGCACAGCAGAACTAGAGTGGTGGCGTTGGTTTACAGGCTACGCCCTAGGTAACAATGTACCTACGTCACAGCAGTGTGTCCCTTAAATTAACAACCTTACGGACGTCTCAGCATCTCGCAACTTCCTTGGACTGTCCACTGCAGAAGCCCGCGACCCAGTTCGAAGTAATCGCCGACCTGTTCTACTCAGCATTACAAACACACGACCTCATCCCAAACCATACCTTCCTCATATCCATCCAGAAGTTATCCAAGACTACTGCCACACTGACTGAATGGCTACTGGGAATCCATAGACAGAGTAGAAGATACCTTTCGAAAATACCAGGTAATCTTCCAGCATTTCAGTAACATTCCTCACGCCACGTTCATCCTGCAGCACATCTTGTCACAATCAATATCCGTACTACGTTCTACCAAATAAATAGGGATGTCTTCATCACCCTAGCCTCCTCACATATACTCTACACCATTTCCAAGAATCCTGTCACATATACCACATAGTAGGTGAATATGGATTGGGGGGAAGAAATGAAAGAGGAAGCCGCCTTGTAGAATTTTGCACAGAGCATAACTTAATCATAGCTAACACTTGGTTCAAGAATCATAAAAGAAGGTTGTATACCTGGAAGAATCCTGGAGATACTAATAGGTATCAGATAGATTATATAATGGTAAGACAGAGATTTAGGAACCAGGTTTTAAATTGTAAGACATTTCCAGGGGCAGATGTGGATTCTGACCACAATCTATTGGTTATGAACTGCAGATTGAAACTGAAGAAACTGCAAAAAGATGGGAATTTAAGGAGATGGGACCTGGATAAACTGAAAGAACCAGAGGTTGTAGAGAGATTCAGGGAGAGCATAAGGGAACAATTGACAGGAATGGGGGAAAGAAATACAGTAGAAGAAGAATGGGTAGCTCTGAGGGATGAAGTAGTGAAGGCAGCAGAGGATCAAGTAGGTAAAAAGACGAGGGCTAATAGAAATCCTTGGGTAACAGAAGAAATATTGAATTTAATTGATGGAAGGAGAAAATATAAAAATGCAGTAAATGAAGCAGGCAAAAGGGAATACAAACGTCTCAAAAATGAGATCGACAGAAAGTGCAAAATGGCTAAGCAGGGATGGCTAGAGGACAAATGTAAGGATGTAGAGGCTTGTCTCACTAGGGGTAAGATAGATACTGCTTACAGGAAAATTAAAGAGACCTTTGGAGAGAAGAGAACCACTTGTATGAATATCAAGAGCTCAGATGGCTACCCAGTTCTAAGCAAAGAAGGGAAGGCAGAAAGGTGGAAGGAGTATATAGAGGGTTTATACAAGGGCGATGTACTTGAGGACAATATTATGGAAATGGAAGAGGATGTAGATGAAATGGGAGATAAGATACTGCGTGAAGAGTTTGACAGAGCACTGAAAGACCTGAGTCGAAACAAGGCCCCGGGAGTAGACAACATTCCATCAGAACTACTGATGGCCTTGGGAGAGCCAGTCATGACAAAACTCTACCATCTGGTGAGCGAGATGTATGAGACAGGCGAAATACCCTCAGACTTCAAGAAGAATATAATAATTCCAATCCCAAAGAAAGCAGGTGTTGACAGATGTGAAAATTACCGAACTATCAGTTTAATAAGTCACAGCTGCAAAATACTAACGCGAATTCTTTACAGACGAATGGAAAAACTGGTAGAAGCCGACCTCGGGGAAGATCAGTTTGGATTCCGTAGAAATGTTGGAACACGTGAAGCAATACTAACCTTACGACTTATCTTAGAAGCTAGATTAAGAAAAGGCAAACCTACGTTTCTAGCATTTGTAGACTTAGAGAAAGCTTTTGACAACGTTAACTGGAACACTCTCTTTCAAATTCTGAAGGTGGCAGGGGTAAAATACAGGGAGCGAAAGGCTATTTACAATTTGTACAGAAACCAGATGGCAGTTATAAGAGTCGAGGGGTATGAAAGAGAAGCAGTGGTTGGGAAGGGAGTAAGACAGGGTTGTAGCCTATCCCCGATGTTATTCAATCTGTATATTGAGCAAGCAGTAAAGGAAACAAAAGAAAAATTCGGAGTAGGTATTAAAATTCATGGAGAAGAAGTAAAAACTTTGAGGTTCGCCGATGATATTGTAATTCTGTCAGAGACAGCAAAGGACTTGGAAGAGCAGTTGAACGGAATGGACAGTGTCTTGAAAAGAGGATATAAGATGAACATCAACAAAAGCAAAACGAGGATAATGGAATGCAGTCAAATTAAATCGGGTGATGCTGAGGGGATTAGATTAGGAAATGAGACACTTAAAGTAGTAAAGGAGTTTTGCTATTTAGGGAGTAAAATAACTGATGATGGTCGAAGTAGAGAGGATATAAAATGTAGACTGGCAATGGCAAGGAAATCGTTTCTGAAGAAGAGAAATTTGTTAACGTCGAGTATAGATTTAAGTGTCAGGAAGTCGTTTCTGAAAGTATTTGTATGGAGCGTAGCCATGTATGGAAGTGAAACGTGGACGATAACTAGTTTGGACAAGAAGAGAATAGAAGCTTTCGAAATGTGGTGCTACAGAAGAATGCTGAAGATAAGGTGGGTAGATCACGTAACTAATGAGGAGGTATGAATAGGATTGGGGAGAAGAGAAGTTTGTGGCACAACTTGACTAGAAGAAGGGATCGGTTGGTAGGACATGTTTTGAGGCATCAAGGGATCACAAATTTAGCATTTGAGGGCACCGTGGATGGTAAAAATCGTAGAGGGAGACCAAGAGAGCAATACACTAAGCAGATTCAGAAGGATGTAGGTTGCAGTAGGTACTGGGAGATGAAGATGCTTGCACAGGATAGAGTAGCATGGAGAGCTGCATCAAACCAGTCTCAGGACTGAAGACCACAACAACAACAACATACCACTCCATCCCATAGACTCATGATCAGGATACACTCATGTGTTGGGCTGTCACCTTTCCCGATTTTGTAGATGAGTAGTACGTGACATCCTGTAGTCCCTACATTTCTTGTGCTTTCTCATTTTTCTTTCTAGGCTTCCGTAGTTCTATCGGTAAAAAAGGAACTCTTTTAGGGGCACTATGTTTGTCTCTCTCTCCAAGTGTTACGACCACTTTTTGTCAGTGACGGTATAGACATAAAGTTGAAATTCATGTCATGTACTAAGGGCTACGGTCCCAGGTAGTGTAAAAGTTTTAAGTTCCTAGGTCAGTGAAATCATAGATGCGGCCATGTATGTCAGGTATTTTGATAGTCTCAAACTCAATCAGCAAGACCTGTAGGAAGACATCCATATACAGACTGCGCCCGGTGGTCTCGTGGTAAAGCGCTTGCCTGGAAACCGAGAAGTAGCGGGATCGGGTCTCGATTATGGAGGTTTCAGTCTTCGTTCCAACGTAGTCTTCAGCTGACAAAGACATTAGGACTCGACAGAAACAACTCGTGTTGCGATTTCAATGTTAAGCTGTAGGTCCCCTTTCCCTATTTGGATATCCGCGGTAGCTTAGAGTCATAAAAGTCCCTACGTGGTGTCCAATAGAAGGACTTGCATGTGGCCATTGACCCTCATCTGATTATCATTATTCTCTTTATATTTAATTAGGTTTGTATGAAATCCTCGTCCAATAGAAAGACTTTCATGTGGCAATTGAGCCTCAACTGATTATCTTTACATCTAATTAGGTTTGTACAAAATCCTCAAGGAACAAGTCCTACTCGGATGTGTCAAAATCTACGTCACACATCATAATTTTTAATTTTATCGTCTTACTCAATACGTTTAAAATACACGAGAGAGCAGCAAAACAAAGGTTTAAAAGTAAACTTTTTCGTCGTCTCGTTTTTATAATATCTCGAATTCCACCTATGTTTTGCAACATGTTTCGTACTTTCTGTCGAAAGTGAACTATTTGTTAAAATAAACTATAATATGAGCTCGTGACAGAGCTATCAGACTGTCCTACATGAGAATAAACTTCTAAACGCCGCTACATCAGACAACAGGTACGTCTACGTGTTGTTTTCACGAAAGTGTGAGGTAAATAGTGTTAAATTTCAAATATTTTAAAGTATAGCACTTGTAGTTTAGTTTTGCTTCGAGGATAAAAATTGACGAACGTCAGTTATAATTGCATACTGAACATATTAAGTGCTATCTTTCTATGTTTCTGCTTCTGACTTCCTAAAGATGGCAACCTTAGTCATACACCACCAGCGAATACAGAGACATATCGGGAACTTAATAATTTCTAAAAAAAAAAAAAAAAAAAAAAATCGACGGGACTGTAGCCAGACATGCACTATGGTCAATGCTTCATTAGTCATTAACGCTTCCAGGTACTGGAAAGCATTCACTCGACTCACTGGCAGTAATTCCATCCGTCATTATGCACTCCTCAACAACTACCATACCCTGCCTGATAAACAGAGCACAGCTGACCACTTTGCACCTTGTGTCTCCGACCACGTCTCACTTAGTGACGACCCTCATCCTATTAGCTCCCTATGGCATGGCAGACGAAATAGAAGAGGGCTTGGTGTGACGGCATGTATACACGAGAAAACTTGTTCTCCAAATCCGTGTTCATGTGTAAAAGCGAGGACAACCAGCCTGTTCAGTGTAATTAAAACTCTCAGTAGAAAGTGTCTCATCAGCGTTATGTATAGTCCACCTGATGTTGGACAGCTCTCTTGCTTTGAATCTGCACTCTCAAGCCTCGAATCATCGTACGAACACATAATTATAGCCAAAGATATAAACACAAATCTTCTAAATAGCAGTGCTTCCGTAGCAAAAGTAGGGCACGTACTTTCCGCTCAAACCGGCCACTGATTCCACTTGGAGCCACTCAACACGTAAATCAGTCCCACACGTTTATCGATATTTTCACAACCAAATCTCCAAATAACGTAATTCACAGGTCTCTGCATCTTCTTGTACATTCATCACCTACTCGTTGCGGTGCCCAAAGAACAACTAGCAAGTGGAAACTCTTAGAGATTTTCTCTGTCGGAAACTTATTTTTACTTTAATGTTACGGAATACACTAGAGACATTGTTTGAGATAACGTCATGGTTCAACACCAAGAGCTGCTGAAAGAAAATTTTCTTTATTTTACAACCAGTTTCGATACACAGACCATCATAAAGTATTTACTACAGTGTACAAGGCAATATAAAGTCACTGGCGTTAAATAAGCTAAAATGTATGCTCCATCACTGTTTTCAAATCCATTCAGTTTATAAAAATGGATGTATCTATATCTGTAGGTTCCATACTGTTCCGAGATAACGACAAGGGCCGGCACGGTGGGATGACGAACAGAAGAGCAGAGAGGGCTGTGAGACGACGCCAGCCAATAGTACGCTGACTAGGATGACACCAAGATAGGAGCGGCATCTACCTGAAGAGAATATAAGCTCCGCGCCGCCTAGCCGCGACCAGAGTGGAAGAAGAGCCGTCATACAAACGCTACAGCAGTGACTGATGAAATGTTTGTTTTGCTTGCATTGAAATTGTATATACCGAAGGACATTGATTATTTGCATGTCGCCATTGCTTGCGACCTATCTTTGTGAATATACAAGGTTAAGTACTGTTATTTTAATTTACTGTAATAAACTCCGTTAATACGAATTGCTTGAATGTGGTCTAGCAATTCGAGAAAAAAACTTCCTAGGCACCCTATGTTAGACGAATGGACAGGATACTGCACTAGCGACGAGTTATGAGAGTAACCTAGTGCCTGGCAGACGCACAACTTTCTTACGTGTTTTGTTGGTGCCTTAATGCTCTCTTGTCTTTTATTTGCAGGGGTGTTTACTTGCTTAAGCAGTTTCTTATCATTGTTTTTGCTAATCAGTATTTTCAAGTGGGCGTTGCAGAAATTTTCTTTGCTTTTTTATACTTATTTTTCTTGCTTTCCTTGTCTGTTTCCTGCATTTGTCTCTTCCACTACCCCACCTATCCCACCCCCTTCTCAGGCGCCACAACTGCTTGCGTTAGATGCAATGCAGTTAATGCAGATATTTCAGTTTCAGAGCCACCAAATATCCTCATTGCTAACCACAGTACAGCAGCTCCTGGTGAATTATACTACTAATGCAGCACAAGAAACACCCACTCCCAGTGCTAAACCTACTTTTCGCCAGTTTCATGAACAAGAAGAGGAATGGCTCGAGCGACTGCAACGGTTTGAAGCCCACATAACTGCTCACACCATAACAGGCACTGTGGAACTAGCCTATTTCTTGTCCACAGTAAGAAGTGCAATGTTCAGACTTATCTGGAAGTTATATCCTAACGCCACTCCGAGTGAACTTTCATATGATCAAGTAGCAGATTTACTAACTAACTATTATGACCAACAAGTGAATGTTGTAGCAGGCCCGACCGAGCGAGGTGGCGCAGTGGTTAGCACACTGGACTCGCATTCGGGAGGACGACGGTTCAATCCCGTCTCCGGCCATCCTGATTTAGGTTTTCCGTGATTTCCCTAAATCGCTTCAGGCAAATGCCGGGATGGTTCCTTTGAAAGGGCACGGCCGATTTCCTTCCCCATCCTTCCCTCCCCAAGAGCTTGCGCTCCGTCTCCAATGACCTCGTTGTCGACGGGACGTTAAACACTAATCTCCTCCTCCTCCTTGTAGCAGGCCGGCCTGGGTGACCGAGCGGTTCTAGGCGCTACAGTCTGGCATCGCGCGACCGCTACGGTCGCAGGTTTGAATCCTGCCTCGGGCATTGATGTGTCTAATGTCCTTAGGATAGTTAGGTTTAAGTAGTTCTAAGTTCTAGTGGACTGATCACCTCAGATGTTAAGTCCCATAGTGCACAGAGCCATTTGATTTGTTGTAGCAGCTAGGTATCAGTTCTTTAATTGTAGAAAAACGGCCAGAAAAACTTATTGCTAGCGGATAACAGATTTGCAGGGTGTGACGAGTAAATGCAAATTCGTATGTGCTTGTAGTGCTGCACATTCAGATGATATGTTGCGTGATGACATTGTGTACAATATAACTGAGATCAAACTCAGTGAACAGATTTTGAAACAGTCTGATACATCAATTCAGCAAGTAGTGTAAATACTAGATCAGTACGATTCAGGTGCCCTGTCAGCCAATAAATTTGAGCAGCCAGTAATTTGTCGGGTTGAGTCACTTGTTTGCGCGCCGGCCCATTCAGCTTGCGATCGCCAAGACGCGTCAACTACTTTCCATGCCACGAAAGCAGCTGGCTTAACAGGCAACTACACAGCAGAACAGAATTAAGTCATGCCCTCTGTGTTATTCACAAAAGCTAAAACTGCCCCTCCTGACAAGCACAGTGTTACACATCTGGCCAGAAAGAACATGTACAATCCGTAAGTTTTCAATGTAACGTACATAAAAATTCGGCCCACTCGCAAAAATTTAGTCACAAGGCCCATAACATTAAGGCAGTATATTCAAAGTCTGCAACAGGCATTAGCCGAACAAGCAAGCGAGCATTTTCTTCAGTGCTATGCCAGTCCAACAAACTTTTTGTTCAATTACTTCTTTGTGGGAAACGTGTGACATTTCAATTGTCTATGGGTGCCTTTGTTAAATTGTTGTATCAACACCCCACATACCAAATTTTAGTCTACCCATGCCTGTCTAAAACTAGCAAGCACATGACGGCTTATAATGGACAAGACATGCCCCTCCATGGAAAATATACTTTGCCTGCCATGTATCGCTCGCATATGCGAACAGTGACTTTTACAGTGCAACAATCACACGATTGTGAGAACATATTTGGTCTTGCTTCATTTGATTTGTTTGGCTTTACATTCAGGACAATGTGTTGTCAGTGTCTGCATCCCATGCAAAAGACAGTGTAGGTGGCTTGTTGAAAGAATTCCTGAAACTCTTTTGTGAAGGTTTAGGCAAGGATAACAATCTTGTTGGACATATTACTCTGAAAAACAATTCTCAGCCGTAATTTTGCCGGGCTAGAACAGTTCCCATTGCATTATGGCACAAAGTCACTGCTGAAATTAAATAATTGCAAGATATAGGAGATATTGCGCCCATACAAGCTTGTAAGTGGGCAATTCCACTGGTTTTGCTCCCCAAACCTTTAGGCCGCATTTGCCTCTGAGTTTACTTTTCAAAAACTGATTTGCGCTAGGCATATCTTCAAATACTGCTCGATGAAGGATCTCAAAAAGTGTGTGTAGTAAATACTCATTTGGGATTGTTTAAATATTTGCGTTTGCCTTTTGGCAGTGCTTCCGCACCCGCCATTTTCTAACGGTATTTGGAACAGCTGACTGCTCTAGTACCAAACTGTTCAAACTGTCTGGATGATATTGTCGCAGCAGGTAGTACATCTGAAGTTCATATTCCAAATTTGCGTGCTTTGTTTCGTGTGTTATCTGATGCAGGACTAAAGTGTAGAATGAACAAGTGTGATTTTTTTAAACCTGAGTTGCAATATCTTGGTCCTGTCATAAACAGTCAAGGTCTATATCCTCTTCAGTCGCATTTATTAGCCATACGAGATTTGCCAGTTCCTCGCAAAGTCACAGAATTTCAGTCAGTCTTAGGAAAAATGAACTATTATGTTCAATTCATACCGAATGCTGCACAAATCGCAGCTCTATTGCATCTCTTGCGTCGCTAGAATGTTCCCTTTGTTTCGACAGATGAGTGGCAAGTAGCTTTTCAAAAACTTAAAGATGCATTGCTCATTGCTCGATGCTTAGTTCACTTGGGTCGTGACACACCAGTTGTATTGCAAACTGACGCTTCGTTTTACGAAATGGGTGCAGTGCTTTCGCTCAGACTTGATGATAAAGACAGGATTATTGAATTCGCATCAAAAGTGTTGTCCAAAGCTCAGTGTAACTATTCACAAATTGAGAAAGAGGCTTTGGCTGTTATGTATGGTGTCACTATTTTCCGCAACTATTTGTACTGCAGAAAATTCTAGTTAGTAACGGATCACAAGCCTTTGCAGTCCTTGTTTCATACGACGAAACCGGTTCTTGTACGAACTGACAAAACATTGCAAAGACGGGCTTTTTTGTTGTCTCAATACCAGTACGAGATTGAGTATCGTCCCCAACATGGTAATGCGGACGCACTTTCACGTCTTCCCATTAGCCTTGATAGATACTTTAGCGCTTCTGCTGCATCTTGTTGTCACACCGATGCTCAGGATTCTGGATTGCTTCAATCTTTTTCGCTGAACTACTGGAAAATTTCACAGGCCACGGAAGCTGATTCAGACCTGAATATTTTGCTAAAATTCATTCGCGCATCTTGGCCTCGTTCCTTGCATAGCATTAAGAACTCTGTAGTGCGCCGATACTTTGCACGTCTGCATAGTCTCGCTATGCAGAAAGGTGTGATTATTGTTCAAAATGACAGTGGACAGTCACGTGTGTTGATCCCTAAAGCTTTGCAAAAATAAGTCTTTCAGTTACTTCACCAACGACACTGGTCACAGGAATAGTTAGCGCGTCGACACTTCGTATGGACACCAGCATAGAACAAATCACGTCACACTGTCACGCCTGTGCGGAAAATCAGTCCGCTCCACCAAAAAAATTCTCTACTTGGCCTAATTCGCAATCACCATGGTAACATGTACACGCAGACTTTGCGGCAACGCTTGTTGGTTTACTGAGGTTGACTCGTATAGCAATTTTCCTTTTGCTGTGCCAATGAACTCGGTAAGTCACGCAGCACAATTCAGGTGTTGTCCTCTGTTTCTTGCCTCAATGGTTTACCTGAGTCATAGTGTCGGATAATGGCCCCCAGTTCACGTCAACTGAATTGGAAATATTCTGTGATCGCAATAGCACACAGCATCTAACTAGTGCACCCTTCCGTCCACAGTCAAACGGCGAAGCGGAACGTTTTGCCAGAACCTTCAAGCAGCAGATGGCCAAACTTCGCTCCGCACACACCCGGCATCAAGCATTGCAACGTTTTCTCGCCTCATATCGTTCGCACCTACGAGATGGACCGTCGCCCCCGAATTGCTTCACGGCCGCCGCCATCGGACACTGCTCCATCTGCTCCACCCTCCTCGGCATCCAGCGATAAAGGAAGGCCGCAAGCATCGCTTCGCGCAGCATGATATTGTGTTGTACAGGGGTTTTAACGGCAGAAGACAGTGGGCGCGAGTTGAAATCGTCCGTCGACTTGGCACTTGCATGTATCTGATTTCAAGTCCAGACGAACTGTAGTGCCGATATCACAATCAACTTCGCCACTGTCATGTGCACGGTGATCCATCTGTGTCTCTTCCCCCACATTTGATCAGTGAAAGCGTATATAGCATTTTCTGTTGAAAAGCCTTTCTGAAAACCAAACTGACATTTTGTTAGTACTTTATTTCTACAAATATGGGAGGCTACTCTTGAATACATTACTTTCTCAAAAAGAAGAGAGATTGGGCGATAGTGTTGACATCCGACGTATCCCCCTTTTTATGCAATGATTTTACAATGGCATATTTCAGTCTATAGGGGAAAAAACCCTGCTCCAAAGAGCTATTACATATGTGGCTGAGAATCCTACTTATCCGCCCCAGCAGCCGCCAGAGGGTGTCATCACGAAACGGCTGGACGACCCCATGGAGACGAAGCCTTCACCTCCTCCGCCTCCTCTCGTCTTACCGATGGAGTTTTACCCGCCCAGACCGCAGCAGCCGACGCCAACTACATCTGGTTATTGGCATCATGAGGTGGACGCGTACCCTTTTGGTCGTTTTTCGGGGGACGTTTACGCCAGAGCGAAAGCCAGACGGCGGGGTAGGACCTGAAGCTTGAGGTCCCCTTCAGCCACAGCTTCCGGTTCAGCGGAGAGTCCCCTCCCCCCCCCCCCTTGCCACTGTCGCGCTCCGCTCCCTATACGACGACTGTCCGTCGCTTTGAGGGGAGGAAAGTTCCGGCATAAAGACAAGCGCCGGCACGACGATGTAGAACGGACGAGCAGAGAAGGCTATGAGTTGACGTCAGCGAATAGTACGCTGACTAGGACGACACCAAGACACGAGCGTCATCTACCTGAAGAGAATATAAATGCTGCGCCGCCTAGTCGCGGCCGGAGTGAAAGAGGAGCCGTCATGCAAACGCTACAGTAGTGACTGATGAAATGTTTTGTTTTGCTTGCATTGAAATTGTATATACCGAAGGACATTGATTATTTGCGTGTCACCATTTACTTGCGACCCACCTTTGTGAATACATAAAGTTAACTTGCTGTAATAAACAAGAAAGGGAAGGGTAAACTGGCTGGGCTGATAGCAGGAAATTTAAAGGGGGGAGGAACTACATCTCATGGTGGAGACTCTTTTTTAGTGTAAGATCAGTGTCCAGTGGGAAACTCAGCCAGGCAAGTACTAAAGATGTTAAAAAAGTTCAAAATACTCACAAAAGTAAAGTGAAGAATAATGTTAGTATATTTCATCAAAATATTGGGGGATTGAAGAATAAAATTGATGAGCTTCTGCTTTGTTTAGAAGATATAGAAACTGAGAATGTAATAGATGTACTATGCCTGTCTGAGCATCACATTGTCACTGATATGCAAAAGGTTAGCATCAATGGGTACAAATTAGCTGCACATGTAAGTAGAGATGATATGATGAGAGGAGGAGTTACCATATATGTCAAAAGCTTCCACAGTGTAAAAAATTTAGAAACTAAAAAATTTTGTGTAGAGCAACATATGGATGCATGTGCCACTGAAATAAAAGTAAATGATGGCACTTTCATAATTGTAACAGTGTATCGGTCCCCCTCAGGGAATTTCCAGCTACTTCTAGAAAACTTGGATGCTTTGTTCTGTTATCTGTCAGACAGGGGGAGGCAGGCCGGCCGCGGTGGTCTCGCGGTTCTAGGCGCGCAGTCCGGAACCGTGGGACTGCTACGGTCGCAGGTTCGAATCCTGCCTCGGGCATAGATGTGTGTGATGTCCTTAGGTTAGTTAGGTTTAAGTAGTTCTAAGTTCTAGGGGACTGATAACCACAGCAGTTGAGTCCCATAGTGCTCAGAGCCACAGGGGGAAGCAAATTATCATTTGTGGGGATTTCAATGTTGATTCCCTGAAAGAGTGTAATAGGAATAATGATCTTGTAGTATTACTCAGTTCTTTCAATTTGAGCTCCGTCATTGATTTCCTACTCGGATAACAAAGAACAGCAGAACATTAATAGATAACATTTTTATAGACCAAGATAAGTTTAAGGAGATAAATGCTTATCCTGTTGAGAATGGTCTTTCAGATCATGGTGCACAGCTAGTTACAGTACATGACATAGCTCCATGCAGTATATCAAATCAGAATTTCAAAGCAGTGCGTTCAATTAACAATATAAATATTGCAAACTTTAGGGAAAGCCTACAGCAGCTAGACTGGGATGAAGTTTATAAGGAACCCGATGCAAACTTGAAATATAACTTATTTCACGATACATTTTAAGGGTATTTGAAAATTGTTTTCCCAAGAAAATAGTTAAACATAATTCCAAGAAAACTAAAGGAATGAGAATATCTTGCAACCGTAAAAGAGAACTGTATCTAACAGCAAGAGGGAGTACTGACCCCGAAATTGTTCAATATTATAAAAACTATTGTGCGGGCCTAAGAAAAGTTATTAAAAAGTCGAGAAGCATGTGTATCATGTCTGAGACCAGTATGTCTGATAATAAAATTAAAGCAATTTGGAATATTATTGAAAGGGAAACAGGGCAACCAAGAGCACAGGAAGACTTTAGTGCCATAAAACTGAATGACAAGTGTACTAACAAACAATCAGAAATTGAAAATATTTTCAATAATCATTTTTTACATGTTGTGGAGAAAATAGGATCTAGATCTCCACTAGGAGAGGCAAGGCTACTAATAGAAGAGGCCATACCTGTGCAGTTTGAAACAACTGTATTTCCACCTACCTCTCCCTCTGAAATCAGTAAAATAATAAACTCACTGAAAAGTAAAAGCTCTTACGGAATTGATGGCATTTAAAGCTTGTTCCCCACATATAAGTAGGATTCTCAGCCACATATGTAATAGCTCTTTGGAGCAGGGTGTTTTCCCCGATAGACTGAAATATGTAATTGTAAAACCATTGAATAAAAAGCGGGATACGTCGGATGTCAACAACTATCGCCCACTCTCTCTTCTTTTTGAGAAAGTAATGTATTCAAGATTAGCCTCCCATATTTGTAAAAATAAAGTACTAACAAAATGTCTGTTTGGTTTTCAGAAAGGCTTTTCTACAGAAAATGCTATATACGGTTTCACTGATCAAATATTAAATGCTCTGAATAACCGGACATCACCCATTGGTAGTTTTTGTGATCTCTCTTTGATTGTGTAAATCATGTAATTCTTTTAGATAAGCTAAATCATTATGGTTTGAGGGGTGCAGTGCACAAATGGTTTAATTCATACTTAACTGGAAAATGCAGAAAGTTGAAATAAGTGGTTCACATAATGTTAAAACAGCTGATTCCTCAAACTGGGGGGCTATCAAGTACGGGGTCCCACAGGGTTCGGTCTTAGTTCCTTTACTGTTCTTGATATACATTAATGACTTACCATTCCACATTGATGAAGATGCAAAGTTAGTTCATTTTGCTGATGATACAAGTATAGTAATAACATCCAAGAACTAAGTGATGTAACTGTAAGTGATATTTTTCACAAAATTATTAAGTGGTTCTCAGCAAACGGACTCTCTTTAAATTTTGATAAAACACAGTATATACAGTTCCGTACAGAAAATGGCACAACTCCAGTAATAAATATAGACTTTGAACAGAAGTCTGTAGCCAAGGTAGAATTTTCAAAATTTTTTGGTGTGTCCATTGATGAGAGGTTAAACTGGAACCAACACATTGATGGTCTGCTGAAACGCCTGAGTTCAGCTACGTATGCTATTAGGGTTATTGCAAATTTTGGTGGTAAGAATCTCAGTAAATTAGGTAACTATGCCTACTTTCATTCACTGCTTTCGTATGGCATCATATTCTGGGGTAATTCATCGTTGAGTAGAAAAGTATTCATTACTCAAAAATAATTGCTGGAGCCCACCCACGGTCATCCTGCAGACATCTATTTAACCCTAGGATGCATATACAGGGCCTCTGAGGCCCTCGTATGTCTTCATTCTTAAAAAAATTCTGTAGTTATTTGTTTGATTTCAAACTGCTTTCCAGTGCTCTTTCACGAACACTGTGACGTTCCTCCTATCAAGTCTGAACGAGATACCTTTTTAAGTTTTTTGTATAATTCAATACGTTTACCCATACACCGTGAATGCATAAGCAGGGCTTCAGAAGCCCTCACACATTTATAAATGTTCTTTAGCCTATATTGTCTTCAACATTTGTTTGGGAGCAGTTACTAATTCAACAATAACTGTAGTGGTATTTCCAGCCACAGGAGAGCGAACAGCAGTAGTAGCTGTAGTAGTAATAGTAAAACTAAAAAATAATACACACTACTTTCACATATTGGCGATGTCGGTGTATTATTTATCTTTTTGCTATCAAATGTTTTATTATGGCATAGTATTGTTATCCTGTGCTGCTCTTGTCAGCCTCATTGTTACTGTAGTTCGTTTGTTGCTGCAAGGCACATATTGTTACGAGTATGACTCGTTTAGTGCTGCACAAGCTGCTGTTCGAGAGATACGCCTTTTGCTATGGTTTCCACACGCTAAGCAAGAGAGTCAATATGTGCAAATGCAGCTAATTTTGAAAGTGTTGTGGCTCAGTGGTTTGAAGAAGATGATTCTTGCGAGGAAGGAAATATTTTCGAAGATGCAAGTAGTGAAGAATAAGCCAATGAACCTGCAGATGTAAATATTGAGGCAGATGACGGTCCTTCCGATAATATTACTTCATCAGAGTCTGAAAATGAAGAACCACCACAAAAAGGTATAGAAGACTACACATACATTAATCGGAATGGAACGATTTGGAAATTAGATCCTGCTGCAACTTTTCGTACGCCTGTCCATAATATCGTAAAGAAGGCACCTGGTTCAGCCCGTGGTTTGAAAACCTGTAAACCTAAGGATGCCTGAGACTATTTCATCTCCAAGGAAATACTAGAGGAAATCATCAACTGCACAAACATTGAAGGCAGAAGATTGGCTGCTTTAAGTGGTAAAACGTGGAAAAACGTTTCGCTTGCTGAAATGGAGGGTTTTATTGGTCTTTTACTGCTTTCTGGTGTTGAGAAGAGTTGAGATGTCCCTATTAGAGAATTATTCTTGGATGAAAAGGCAAATCCTGCATATAAGGCCTCCATGTCAGTAAATAGATTCGAGGATATAAGGAGAATGATTAGATTTGATGGCAGGCGTACCCGTGAAGCTCGATTTGCAGATGACAAACTTGCAGCTGTTCGTTATGTATGGGAACTTTTTCTTGACAAGTGTAGAAATAGAATGATTCCCAATGATTCGCTCACAGTTGACGAACAGCTAGTCCCATTCCGTGGAAGATGCAGCTTCACCCAGTATATGACCTCTAAAGCAGCCAAGTATGGCATAAAAATATTTTGGTTATGTGGTGCTACATCTGCATATGCTTTAGTCGGAATTGTTTACACGGGAAGGAAGCCCCATGAACCTATTCAGAAAAATCTTGGATTGAACGTTGTGAAAGATCTTGCTAAAAGCATTGAAGGATCATCGAAAAATATTACTGTTGACAACTTCTTTACTAGTGTGCAGCTGGCAGAAGAGATGCTTCAGAAGCTAATTACAGTGGTGGGAACAATCAAACAAAATAAACCAGAAATTACTAATGAGATGAAACCATCTGCCTCAAGAGCGATTCATTCCTCTTAGTTTGTATTTATAGGTGACATTACAATGGTGAGTTATGTTCCCAAAAAGAAAAAGTCTGTAGTTCTCATTAGCACAATGCATCACGACAGGAACACTGATGAAACTCATGCCAAAAAGAAACCAGATATAATAAAGTTCTATAACTCTGCGAAGGGTGGAGTAGATCAAATGGACCAAAAAATTCGTTATTACACTTGCAAGATTCAAACAAGAAGACGGCCCATTTGCATTATGGATCAATATGATGGACATCGCAGCAATGAACAGTGAAATTTTATTTTCCGCCCAATATCTGATATACCATAGTGGAAGAAGTGATAAAAGGCGTTTGTTTCTAAGAGATTTAGCAGAGGAAATGGTAAGACCAGTAATGGAACTTCGTATTCAGATCCCTAATCTTCCAAAGAAAATGTTGATGCCATGCAAAGATGTGGTGTTCAAAAAGATGTCATATTGCCGAACCAACTACCTGTTTCAGGAAAAAGAAGAACATGCAATTATTGTCCATATAATAAACACAGGAAAAGTGCTACGACATGTATTAAGTGTAAAACCAACATTTGTAAGGAACATAGTGGCGTTCTTTGTGCTTCTTGTATGTCACTTGTTGAAAACTAAGAAAAATGCAAATTTGTGTGAACAAGGAATAATAACGTTTTGTCAAAATATTGCCTATATGCATAATATTGCGAATAATGAGTATGTTTTAACAGAACAAATTAGTTGTAATAAATATTATAAAATGTAAACTGCAACTTATAAGCGAATTAACAAAATTATTTGTATATGTTGTATGTAAATGGATGAAACCAATAAAACTTCACTCTTAAGAGGTTTTTTTTTCAAATTAATAAAATGTTAATCAGGCCCACCAGATCCTGTTACTGTATCTTAGGAATCTTTCAATATAACAATAAATTTGACAGAAATGAATTTAACTCCAAAGAACGATTATATGAAAAGAGGAAAATTTAAAATTAGGGCAGGGCCTTGGAGGCATATGCATTCATGTGTGTTTTCGGCACCATGCATCCTAGGGTTAAGGATCTAGGGATCCTCACAGTAACCTCACAGTATATATATTCACTTATGAAATTTGTTGTTAATAATCCAACCCAGTTCAAAAGTAATAGCAGTGTGCATAGCTATAACACCAGGAGAAAGGATGATCTTCACTATGCATGGTTAAATCTGACTTTGGTACAGAAAGGGGTAAATTATGCTGCCACAAAAGTCTTTGGTCACCTACCAAACAGCATCAAATGCCTGATAGATAGCCAACCAACATTTAAAAATAAATTAAAAGAATTTCTAGACGACAACTCCTTCTACTCATTGGCTGAATTTTTAGATATAAATTAAGGGAGGGGAAAAAAAACAACTTAAACATTGGTGTCATGCAATATTTTGTGTAATGTAATATCTTGTACAGACATCTTTTATTAACCTGACACGTTCCACATCATTACGAAGTGTCGTATTCATGATCCATGGAACAAGTATTAATCTAATCAAATCTAATTAATATTAATTGCTTGAATGTTGTCTGGCGATCCGAGGAAACAGCTTCCTAGGTACCCTATGTTAGACGAGTGGGCAGGATACTACACACTTCATGCACATATCACTCACCGTCAGAGAACAATCGCTGTAGGGATCGGAACTATCTAAATGTCATTGTTCAGGAGAGGTACGTCGTAAATAATAAAATGCGTGAACAGCCGCATCAAGAGTGACTTTTAAATGTATTACTTCTGTGTTACTAAATGTATTCGCAACAAATTTCGCAGACAGTATACACGTATGCTGGTAGATGCACCTACAGAATTATATCATGGTACCACACTTAGTTCAGGGGATATGACGTCATAAAGACTGCCATGCGTAAAAAACTGCAGCATCATGCTTGATTTTTAAATTTATTACTTCTTTGCTACTAATTCTAACCGCAACATATTTCGCAGACAGTATCAGCATATGCAGCTGAATCTACCTAGACAAAAATACCACTGTACGACACATACTTTTAGACATATGACTCATGATCGCTGAGGTGCGAGAAAAATAAAAAGCCACATCATGCATGAAGTATTTACTATCGTTTGTAATAGAAAACACAAATTGAGTACCATGGCAATTTTGTGTTTGTCATTTGGAAGTAGTCAATAGTAAAAATGTACCGGAAACTGCTCTTCCTCGTATTATGTTAACAGTCAGCTTACAGCGTTGCAATGGAAGGAACGTCGTTAGTGAGGTAATTAGAAACGGAATACAACCGCGGGTTGTTTCAAGGATGGGGTAGAAAACAGGCTGTGTCCTTTCAAAGGAACCATACAGTGATTAGCCATAAGGGATTTAGGGAAATCACCGTGAGCCAAAATCTGAACATCTGGAAGGGGGACATTAACCGTCGCCCGTCTCTTATGACCTTGATGTCGACGGGGGGCTAAACCCTTAACCGCCTCCTATCCAGGAACCCGTCGTCTTCCGAACGCGTGTGGTGTGTGCTATCGCGCCATGTCGTTCGGTATGAGAGAAATCTTCCTCTCGTAAAGTTGTAAGCTGCTTGTTAACATGTAATATGAATGTGAGAAGTGTGGTACATTATTACTGTCGACGATGTAATTTCTTTACTACAAACATCTCGCTTAAGGACCGCGGAAGCAAGATAAGGAAAGAGAAATAAGGGCTCATTCAGAAGCATGTGGACTGTCGTTCCGCGCTTGGAATTGGGACAGGGAAGGGAATGTCTAGTAGTGATACTAGGTACCAGCCGCCATGCACAGTATGATGACTTGCGGAGAATACACTACTGGCCATTAAAATTGCTACACCAAGAAGAAATGCAGATGATAAACCGTTATTCATTGGACAAATATATTATACTAGAACTGACGTGTGATAACAGTTTCACGCAATTTGGGTGCTTAGATCCTGAGAAATCAGTACCCGGAACAACGCCTGGGCATTGAGTCAAACAGAGCTTCGATGGCGTGTACAATTACAGCTGCCCATGCAGCTTCAACGCGATACCACAGTTCATCAAGAGTAGTGACTGGCGTATTGTGACAAGCCAGGAGCTTGGCCACCATTGACCAGACGTTTCCAATTGGTGAGAGATCTGGAGAAAGTGCTGGCTGTCGAACATTTTCTGTATCCAGAAAGGCCCGTACAGGACCTGCAACATGCAGCCGTGCATTATCCTGCTGGAATGTAGGGTTTCGCAGAGATCGAATGAAGGGTAGAGTCACGGGTCGGAACACATCTGAGATGTAAAGTCCACTGTTCAAAGTGCCGTCAAAGCGAACAAGAAGTGACCGAGACGTGTAACCAATGGCACTCCATACCATCACGCCGGGTGATACGCCAGTATGGCGATGACGAATACGCGCTTTCAATGTGCGTTCACCGCGTTGTCGCCAAACACGGATGCGACCATCATGATGCTGTAAACAGCTCCTGTCTGTGATGCAGCGCCAAGGGTAACCGCAGCCATATTCTCCGAGCTGATACTCCATGCTGCTGCAAACTTCGTCGAACTGTTCGTGCAGATGATTGTTGTCTTGCAAACGTCCCCATCTGTTGACTCGGGGATAGAGACGTGGATGCACGATTCGTTACAGCCAAGCCGATAAGATGCCTCTCATCTCGACTGCTAGTGATACGAGGCCGTTGGGATCCAGCACTGCGTTCCGTATTACCCTCCTGAACCCACCGATTCCATATTCTGCTAACAGTCATTAGATCTAAACCAACGCGAGCAGCAGTGTCGCGATACGATAAACCGCAATCGCGATAGGCTACAATCCGATCTTTATCAACGTCGGAAACGTGATGGTATGCATTTCTCCTTCTTACACGAGGCATCACAACAACGTTTCACCAGGCAACGCCGGTCAGCTGCTATTTGTGTATGAGAACTTTCCTTATGTCAGCACGTTGTAGGTGTCGCTACCGGCGCAACCTGGTGTGAATGCTCTGAAATGCTAATCATTTGCATATCACAGCACCTTCTTCCTGTCGGTTAAATTTCGTTTTTGTAGCACGTCATCTTCGTGGTGTAGCAATTTTAATGGCCAGTAGTGTGTATGTGGATTTATTTGTAGAACATATGGATTCATCATAATCGAAAAACGTGAAAGCCCAACCACCATCGTGTAAGGTATGGCTAAGTGCTTCTTAGGACTAGTGTCAACAAATCATGCTCGAAAGTGGCAAACCATCATAGAAGCAATTTCCTGGCCAGTTTTTTTTTCCTTCAATAATCTCACGATATGGCAACTAGCAACTTCTTTCTCCTTCTTCGAACCGCGAAACCACTGCGTTGCAGGTTTCCCTAAGTGACGGTACGTCTAGTTTCAAAGTAGAGCGTTTCCTGAACACTTGTACAATGAATGTCTTCGACAAGTCATGCGGCGTTTAAACTTGTTATTTCGTGTTGATAGTTAAAATTTTAACATCACCCCTGGTAGTTGCCACTTAGACTTGAAAATCCTTTGTTAATACGTTTCATTTTGCGCATGAAACATGAAGCACCAATTCGCTACAGTTGGTCGTATTTACTTAATTATTTTTATATAACCACTAATTGCTTATGAACTGTACATGTTACTTTGGAAGCCTCATTTCGTATACAGTATTAGACTGACCTTCGAGCTGTATTTCTTCCTACATTTCTCTGAGTTATAAACTTCAAAGACCGATAAATTTATGTTGCGTCCCATTATATCAGTATAATTCCACTTCTTGTCAAATGAAATTAACGGCAAGAAGAAGAATGAGGACAATTTATCAGTATTCCCTTTACAATAAAATATGGGCATTGCAGATACACCTCTGTTCTATGAAAACTGATTACATATAAAAAATAAGGACTGAAGTTAAAAATGAATAGGGAAACATGGAACTCGTAACCGACCGTAATCACATTTACTTAAAAAACTTCATCTACCACTTCTTGCTTTTTGGAGTAGACGAGTGTCCCGAATGAAGGTCAATAAATATGAAGATTTAACACCGTGTCTTGTTATCTGAGTCGACGACGTTTAATGCCGTATACGTTTCCTTTTACGATCTGAAGGCTACGACTTCACAGTGGTATAAAATTAGTTGATAGCCATTAATTGCAGATGATAGAGTGTGAGAGAAAGTGGTGAGTCCCTAACAAGGAAGGAAAGGTACAAATGAACGAAGAAGGCCCTCGTATTTAATGTGTCATGCATGGTGTCCCTCAAGATCAGAGGCTCATTCAGTTACGACGTGTTGCTTTGTAGCCGGCCGCGGTGGTCTAGCGGTTCTAAGCGCTCAGTCCGGAACCGCGCGACTGCTACGGTCGCAGGTTCGAATCCTGCCTCGGGCATGGATGTGTGTGATGTCCTTAGGTTAGTTAGGTTTAAGTAGTTCTGAGTTCTAGGGGACTGATGACCACAGATGTTATGTCCCATAGTGCTCAGAGCCATTTTTTTGTTGCTTTGGATTCTCGTGTTACTAACTGTAGTTGTAATGTTTGACGATCGGTTAACATGGAGTGCCAAATAAATAATACATGCATGAGAGGGAAAACCGCAACATAATATAGGTAGTGCATACTATTTTTACTGCCTACTTCTATATGACTCTTCTACAATTCATACTTAAGTGCCTGGCTTAGGATTAATCGAAACACCTTCACGCTATTTCTTTATAATTTCACTATCGAACAGTTCCCACAAAAAAAGGAACACTTAAATCTTCCCGTGCGTACTCTGATTTCTCTTACTGTATTACGACAATCATTTCTCTGTAAGTTGGTGGTCACCGACCGAATATTTTCACTTTCGGAGGAGAATGTTGGTGATTTCTTGAAAAGACCTCGGCTTTGTTTTAATGACTGCCATCCGAACTCGCATATCATATCCATGACATTCTCTCTCCTACTTCGCGATAGTATAAAATGAGCTGCCCTTCTCCGAACTTTTTCAATCTCCTCTGTAAAAGCTGTTCCGTAAGGACCCCATACCGCACAGTACTACTCTAGCAGAGGAAGGGCAAGAGCAGTGTGGGCACTCTCTTTAGAGTATTTGTTGCATTTTCTGAGTGTTCCGCCAGTAAAACGTAGTCTTTGCTTTGGCTTCTCCACATACTGTCTAAGTGACACTTCCAGTTCAAGTTTTTCGTAACTGTAGTGCCTAGCTGTTTAGTTGTACTGACAGCCTTTAGATCGGGGCGATTTATCGTGTAAGCGAAACCTAAAGGATTTCATTTAGTACTTATGTGGCTGATTTCACAGTTTTCATTATTTAGGTTAGGTGGTAGTTTTTGCACAATACGGGTATCCTGCCTAAATCATTTCGAAATAAGTTTTGATCATCTGATGACTTTACGAAACGGTAAATGACAGCATCGTGTGCAAACAATGTAAGAGGGCTGTTCAGGTTGTCCTGACTGCCGGCCGGCGTGGCCGAGCGGTTCTAGGCGCTGCGTCTACGCTCGCAGGTTCGAATCCTGCCTCGGGCATGGATGTGCGTGCTGTCCTATATTAGTTACGTTTAAGTATTTGTAAGTCTAGGGCACTGATGACCGCTGATGTTAAGTCCCATAGTGCTTAGAGCGATTTGACCATTTGTGTCCTGACACATTTACATACAGAGTCCGTCAGAAAAATGTATACACTCTTTGTCAGGCTCTATCCACATATCGATATTGTCGTTCGACAAGAGTTACGATTGTGTTATAGTATGGTTCTTGGCTCAACAGATGTTAGTATTTTCATCTCGATATTGAGAAAACAAGATGGCTGGAGCACGCTTGACATTCGAGCAACGGAAATGTATTGTGAAATGGTTTTTCAAGTTTGATAATGGCGTTGAAGTGCAACGTCAGTGGAGGCGGGAGTTTGAAACAGAACCGTCAATCCGCCTAACAATTAAACGCATCGTTAACAAGTTTGAATTTCATGAAACGATTTCTGACATTCACAAAGGAAGATCAAGAAGACAGTGTACAACTACAAGTCCTGTTTCGTCGGCTCTCGTGTTGGAAACGTTTGCTATTTCTCCACAGATGTCTGTTACGCAATGTGCACTGTGAAGTGATGGTTAGCAGTACACGTTTACGAAGAATTCTGAAAGCTGAAAAGTGGAAAGGTAACATTCCACGATTACTGCACGCGATTAAAGATGACGATCCTGATCGCCGAATGCAATTTTGCGAATAGTATAAGCAAATGGTAACTGATGACGAACAATTTGAAACGAAGTTAGTGTGGAGTGACGAGCCAAAATTTAAATTTACTGGAATCGTGTATCGGCATAACAGTGTGTACTGGGCACCGGAAAATCCGCATGTTCATATGTGGTGTGGACTATCGTCCAGGGGCTTAGTAGGACCCTTTTCCCGTGGTGCTAGTGTCACTGGAGAAGTGTACCTGGAAATGTTACGCAAATCAATTCTGTCAGGTTTACGTGCGCTTTATGGCGCTGATGAAGAGGTCTTCTACCAACAGGACGGGGTGCCACCACACTACCACCTAGCTGTACGAGCTTTCCTGGATGACAATTTTCCGGGGAACGGATTGGACGAAGAGGGCCCATTGAGTTCCATCCACGGTCACCAGATCTAACGCAAATGGACTTTTACTTGGGGGGAACTGTGAAAAATAATGTCTATCGACTTAAGCCACGCACGCTGGAGGAACTTCGCCAGGAGATTAAAGGAATATGTGCAGCGATCTCCACTGTAACATTGACAGACGTAGTTCTGGCAAAAGCTATTCGTTCTGTTATGTGTATAATCGTCAACGGTTAACATTTTGAACATTTAAGCGAACAATGTGCTATAGGAAAGGTTGTACAACATGTGTGATCAATTATTAAATATAAAATATGTACGTAAGTAATACTTTTCGTTCCTTATAAAGTCTGTATACATTTTTCTGGCGGACTCTGTAGCTTAGGAACAGCCCAGGACCTTTAACGCTTCCTTGGGAAACGCTAGATTTGTATTTTACTCGTTGGCTTTCGGTCACTTATCACGAACGGTGACCTCTCTGAAATGAAATCACGAATCCAGTCGCGCAACTGAGGCGATACTTTACAGGCAGGCAGTTTCGTTAGAGGCCACTTGTGAGGAACGGTGTCAGAAGCTGTACTTGTCGTAAAAGCCCCGGTCACACATGTCTGACCATCCCAAGGGATGATCAACAGCCGGCCGAAGTGGCTGTGCGGTTAAAGGCGCTGCAGTCTGGAACCGCGAGACCGCTACGGTCGCAGGTTCGAATCCTGCCTCGGGCATGGATGTTTGTGATGTCCTTAGGTTAGTTAGGTTTAACAAGTTCTAGGGGACTAATGACCTCAGCAGTTGAGTCCCATAGTGCTCAGAGCCATTTGAGCCATTTGATGATCAACATATTGTGCACCAAGCGCATCGTAACTACACTTCACATCTGCACATTCCATCTAACAACAAGTAATGGAACGTTTTGTGTCATCCTGCACCTATGGTCTTAGACTAATAGCAGCTGGACTAGAGAATTGCCATCCCATGGATAGGCTGCCGTTAACACTCCGACAAAAACGACTGTATCTGAAGTGTGCCGTGTTCGGGAAGCATGGCCTGCTGATGAATGGCCTCACATTGTGTTGAGCGATGAATCTTGAGTCTACATCATTCCGGACGACCGTCGTAGGCGAATATGTTGACGAGCTGCGGAGAAGTCTCATATTTCCACGGTTTTGGAGACGCACAGCGGTTTCTCCTGTTCAAATGGCTCAAATGGCTCTGAGCACTATGGGACTTAAAATCTGAGGTCATCAGTGTAGTGGACTGTTAAGGCAGCCAGTCCACAGTGAAGTAGCCGAAAGGGCACGCGTAAACTCACGCCGTCTTGCATTAAGTCTGGAACAGGATTCGTAATGAACGTGATAAAGAAAAGAACGTAGCTACTAGAACACTTAACTTTTATATTGTCCTTTGGTATACAGCATTCTGGATGATACAAGTGAGACTCTATCTTGAGGTACATGCAACGTTACAAATGGTTAATGGCGCCTTGCTAGGTCGTAGCCATTAACTTAGCTGAAGGCTATTCTAACTGTCTCTCGGCAAATGAGAGAAAGGCTTCGTCAGTGTAGTCGCTAGCAACGTCGTCGTACAACTGGGGCGAGTGCTAGTCCGTCTCTCGAGACCTGCCGCGTGGTGGCGCTCGGTCTGCGATCCTGACAGTGGCGACACGCGGGTCCGACATGTACTAATGGACCGCGGCCGATTTAAGCTACAGCCTAGCAAGTGTGGTGTCTGGCGGTGACACCACAATCAGTCCCCTAGGACTTAGAACTTCTTAAACCTAACCAATCTAAGGACATCACACACATCCATGCCCGAGGCAGGATTCGAACCTGTGACCGTAGCGGTCTTGCAGTTTCAGACTGAAGCGCCTAGAAACACTGGGCCACAGCGGTCGGTGGTGTTCTCCTGATGTGATGGTATGGAGGGCCATCGAGTATGATCTCAGGTGATGGCTGATAGCACCTGAGGGAACTCTGACGGCACAGCAGTGCTTCACGAACATTGTACGTTCTTAATGTGTCATGGTGTGACAGTTTATTTGTGCCACGTTCAGTCATATCGGACTGCTCCTTCCAGCTCTACAGACTCTACATACATCTACAAATAATTCGTGTCAGTATTTCGAATAGAGAAATACAGTAGTATAAAACAGTTAGGGACGGAGATCAGTAGGAAGATGACATGAAACGAGTAGAGGAAAAACACGTGGAAAACTTAAAAGGAAATCATCATCCGAAGAACAGCTTCACTGTATACAAAGGCAAAATAGGTTTCGTGGTGTTTAGAAGTAAAGGTGACATATTGAAGATATAAAATGCAATTCCAATGTTAAAAGACAATGGAGAAAACGAGAAATGCGAAAAGGGAATGTGGGGGGGGGGGGGGCATGGGTGTTATTTTGGAGAGGACAGAAAATCCTATATTACAGACAGGGTTCAACAGCTTTGTGGACACGATAAAACAGGGCAGAACGCTTGAATAACGTACCTTATAATTTTCTTAAATTATTCGGTATCAGAGGAGTGCGTGGTAGTGTCAACACACGCAGAAAATGTTATAACGGAAGTACGATTTGTTATGAATAGGAAAGTGCGGCAGGGAATGTGTTTCTGTGAACGAATCAGTGATAGAACTGTTTTCTTCAGAATCGTCAGAAAATCAACATCGACATCAAATGTTGAGCTATACATATCACGTCGCAAGCAGAAGGTCAGGAGACAGAATATGAGGGTATTGAACCGGTAATTCAGTACGTAAGGGGAAATGAGAATCTAATAGATGTGAGCGGGTGGAAAGCAGTTGTAATGGAAGAAGAGAAGAGAGGTTTTTCGAGAGAATATGGGCTTGGTAGTAGGAATGAGAGGAGAAAGACTAATTCTCTTATGCAATAAATTTCAGCTAGTAATAGCGACGAATACTCTGTTCTAGAATCACAAGAGGAGGAGGTATACTTGGAAAAGGCCGGGTGACACGGGAACATTTCAGTTAGATTACATCATGGCCAGAGAGATATTACGAAATCAGGTACAGGATTGTAAGGCGTACCCAGGAGCAGATGTAGACTCAGATCACAATATAGTAGTGATGAAGAGTATGCTGAATTTCAGGAGAGCAGCCAGGAAGAATCAGTGCGCAAGGAAGTCAAATACGTAAATAGTGGGGAACTAACGATACGCTTGAAGGTGTCTGAGCTTATGGATACTGCGATAATGAATAGCTCAGTAGACAGTGCATTGAAAGAGGAATGAACATTTCTTGAAACAATAATCACAGGAATTGGAAAGAAAATCATAAGTACAAGGAATGTAACCGGGAGAAACCATGGATAACAAAAGATATATTTCAGTTGATCGATGAAAGAAGGGAGCAGAAAATGTTCAACGAGAATCGGGAATACAGAAATGCCAGTCACTTCGGAATAAAATAAGTAGAAAGCGCAGAGACGCAAAGGCGAAATGGCCGCTTGAGAACTGTGAAGAAATCGAAAAAAAATAAGCGGAAGAACTGACTCATCGTATACAAATTCAAAACAACCTTTGGTGAAATTATAAGCAAGGGTGGTAATATTAAGAGTGCACTGGTGGATAGTTTGGAAAGGTACGTTCTAGGACTCTATGATTGGGATGACTTGTGTGATGACGTGGTAGGAAAATAAATAGGAGTCGATTCGGAAAAAGAGGGGATCGAGTATTAGATCAGCAATTAAAAGAGCTTCTTTGGAAGACATAAGATAAAATTAGGTAGAAAGGATAGGTAACACAATCGGAATTTCTAAAATCGTTGGGAGAAATGGCAACAAAAGGCTATTAACGAGGTGTATAGAATGTATGAGAATGGCGTTACACGTTCAACTTTCGGAAAAATATCATCAACACAATTCCGAAGACTGCAGGAGTCGACAAGTGAGAGAAATATCGCACAATCAGCTTAACTGTGCATCCATGCAGGTTGCGGACAACAATAATATACAGAAGAATCGAAAATTAAACTGAGGATCTCTTAGACGACGATCAACTTCGCCTCAGGAAATATGAAGGCACCAGACAGGCGGTTCTGATGTTCCGTTTGAGAATGGAAGCAAGACTGTGGAAAAATTAAGACACGTTCATAAGATTTTGAATGAACTGTATGGTCTGGCTAGTACGTAATATGGATTAAGAGTAAATGGAAGAAAGACTAAAACAATGAGAACTAGAAGAAATGAGAACAGCGACAAGTCTAACATCAGAATTGCGGGATCACGTAGTAGACGAAGTTAAGGAATTCTTCTACCTAGGTAGCAAAATAACCCACGATTGACAGAGCAAGAACATAAAAAGCAAGCTAGAACTGGCCAAAATTACAGTGCTGGTCAAGAAACTATACTAGTATCAAAATTACTTCTAGCTTTGAGGAAGGAATTTCACAGAATGTAATTTGGAGTACTACATCGTATGGTAGTGAAAGGTGGACTGCGAGAAAACTAGAAAAGAAAAGAATCGAAGCTTCTGAGATGTAATGGCAGAGAATAATGTCGGAAACTAGATGGACTGATGAGGTAAGGAATGAGAAGATTCTCCACAGAGTCGGGTAGTAAAGGGACGTACTGAAAAAATTGACAAGATACGGAGCAGAATGATGGGACATCTGTAAAGACATTAGCGAATAACTCAAATGGTGCTAGAGAGAGCTCTTGAGGGTAAAAACTGTAGAAGAAGACAGAGGCTAGAATACGTCCAGCAAATAATTGAGAACCTAGGCGTCCAGCAAATAATTGAGAACCTAGGTTGTAACTGATACTCTGATACGGAAAGTTTAACACAGGAAAGGAATTCGTGGCGTGCTGCATCAGTCAAACCAGTCAGAAGATTAAAAACCGCATCACGTGCATTGAATAAGGAAACTGATTTGTTTCATGAATCCAAGTATCCGCAAGGACAGTTCGACGACGACTGGACCACCTCGTCTTGTCATAATGGCGAGCGTTTTTTTGCGGTTTGTCTTGGTGCGTCAGCAGAAGGAGGCGCGCTGAAAAACCAGCTCGCAACGGTAAAAACGGACGGACGAGTCTCGGCCCTACTTACAGTATCACGGTAGACCTGCCACAGCGTGAAAGCAAGTTGACAGATTGCCTACATCATAGTCATACTGGCGCTATACCAGGCGAGATTTCCATGTGGTTCACATAACTGGGTTTACGTTTCTGTCGTGTTTTAGTCCTTGACTGTGATCTGCTGTCCAGTTGTCCGTGACATAATCCTTCAGCAAGATAACGAAAGATCGGTACGTTCTCCAAATCTCTCACCCAGTGAAATCGTCTAGTCATGAAATGCAGAACGACCTGCACACCACCATTCACACGCCACGACAAGTGATGAATTCTGCCATAGAGATGAAGTAGCACCGAATAACGTTCCTATATCTGGCAGCTAATCTCAATTCTGCCAGGTGCCCAGCTGGATTATTGCTGCAAGAGGTGGCAGTCTCGTATAGTAAATTTCGCACCCTCTATGCTTCCCACATCATCTTTACTGCTATGCTCATCAGTGGGTAAAATTTTGTTGTTTGATGCCCTTCTTAGTGTCTCAGTCTTAATGGTCAGCAGTGAATTTGTCTTTTCGTATTGTTGCCAGACTGTTTATCGATCTCTGACTATTCTTATGCTGTGCCGTGTGTCAACTTGCACGCTCACCTTAGTGGCAAAATGTGTGCAGATACGTGAAGACATACCCCTACGTTTAGCCTAGAGGCAGAAACACCGTAGCTCTTCCGCAGCATCCAGAAAAACGACACGTAGAACTATTTTAGTAGTGGAAGAAGAAAATACTTCGTCATGGCGTAAGAATTCAATTGGAACTTTGAAAAAGTTCGCGCTCTAATTTGCTACAATGACCATTTCTATGCTAACGCAAGTAGACTCGTACCCTTATTGTCAGACCTCTATCTAAGCGCAGGAAGTGATGTTCATTTCTCAGAAATAGAAGAAGTGTTTATGATTTCAGGTCCATGCAAGCAATCCAGCTAATCATCCAATAACTAGCAGCCGACTATCTTATAGTATTCGAGAAGGCTGGACGAACACATTTGAGACTTTCTGGACTCAGGATATTACGTCTCCATTAACGTCTTACCTGTTACGAATATTTTTAGGAAATAGAAAAGTGGTTTCCAGTAGGGTTGAGGATAAACATTTCCTCCTGCAAGACTTGTTTTCAAATTTGTTGATTCCTTGTCAGACATTACAAGAATTGTGTAAAAAAATCCATTAATGAGTCACTGACATTTTTAGTCAAACTAGCAACAGGTGCACAGTTTTATGCTTCTATAGTAATTTGGTTTAGTTGCCGCTATAATATAGTACGACTGGAATAATGAAGGCCGCTTCTGAGTCGCTTACTCACTGATTTCTTGTAGTTGGAATCTGCGCAAAGCTTACGCAGTAGGATGCGTGTGAAATGTCTGTTCCATTAGGTAAGTCTGCTTGTGTAATGAGAAATACTAGTTTAAAAAAATGAAACCATAACCTGAGTCCGCCAGATGTGGGGCACGCAATGAGAGCTCTGCTAGTGTGAGATGTCATTACTGGCCTTTCACGTTGCCTTCCCTTATATGACTTTGAAAGTAATGGCGGAATGGCCTTCTTTCACGAAGCAATTTCCGCTACATTACCGTCATCAGTGTTCAAGAGGAAAGTGTGTCGGAGCTTCTAGAATCAATATCTCAATGTGTTACAAAAGAGACCTTCTTCAAACATGGCACAATTCTTATCTTTGAAACCCATTAGCTGCGATTTCCTTATAAAATACGTTGGCCACTTAGAAAGTATAAAAGTCGACCTAGGAACAAATTATAAAGGCCTGTTGAATGGGATAATTGGCAGTACAGCCCAATTCTAAACCCCGTACTGAACTACGGGAGCATTAGACAACGTATAAGTGAGTAAAAACGGTGCATATAAGTTAAAATGGCATAAATACTGAGAGTATATTTATACACTGAACGGGGTGATGAAAGGTTAGAATTATCTCATATTAAGTAACTATTCGTAAGTGCCTGCTTGTATTTGGTAGATACGAAGCCCTTGCAAGAAACTCCAGCTGATGGAAAATTTGATAAGAGTACTTACTATTCGGTCAGCCACACTGTCGTTTCAGGATCTGAAATCAATAGATGTTTTTATATTGGGTGACCAAGGTCATAAAAAGCTGTGTCTACTCTGGGCATACGTAAACTCTTTCACTCACAACGAACCATCTGTGCCGCGCGGTCTAGGGCGCTGCAGTCACGGACTGTGCGGCTGGTCCCGGCGGAGGTTCGAGCCCTCCCTCGGGCATGGGGATAAATTAGCTTAAGTAGTGTGTAAGCTTAGGGACTGATGACCTTAGCAGTTAAGTCCCATAATATTTTTAAAAAAATCTGCAATCAAGTAGACAGCACCAATCATCACGCTATTGCGAACTGCACATGATTGTCACGAGGCGGTATCATTACAATTGACACTAAGCAGATTTCAAAGGCTGCAAAGAACAAAGTCATTAGAACGAAACACCGCCTCTGATGCCGGTAAAGGCAGTGGTGAAAACAGGTTCTCCAACAAGTGTGTTGTGAATAGCAGTATGAAACACGTTTCAGTATTGATCTCACAATAAAATGTACAGATAACCCGCTACCTGTCCTAACGGGTGAGGGTGGGACACAAGTGCAGCCAGGGTGCATTTGACACATGTCACTAAAATCTGGAATTTTTTCTGAAGTCACATGTTTACCATAAGGAGAGGTTTACTATCTTTGGCCCGTAAAAAGCATGTTCTTTGATAATTGTTTTCTCGGTGTGTGTTATAGATATAAATCTCAAATTTGGTCAATAAGTTTATTGATATTTCCTCTACAAACTGGAATTTTTTCGACAGGAAATGTCGAAGATCAAAGGCGAAACTGCCGTCGGAACGAAACAAAATTTCGATGTAGACCTCCACACGCTGTATGTCACAGGTCAGCCGACTCGTCTGAAATCAAAATTGAGCTGACGTTAGCGAAGTATATCAGATTCTTTAGGCGTTGTACCTCGCTTAAGTTATTTGGACAATAATAAACAAAATGGCGGCCATTTGAAAAAATAGGTTTTTTTCTTCTATTTTTCGACTTCGTCAGCCAAGTAAAAATATTTATAGTTGATGGATCGGAATAAAAGTGGTACAACTCCTAGACACTTTAGCTACCTTCGTCGGAAACAAAGAATCATGCCAATCGGTCCAGTAGATTTGAAGTTACCATACCGCGCCATAAAAAAAAATAGTCATTTCGAGAAAAACGCGTTTAAAGTTTTGACTACATATAAATGCGATATTATGCAACTTACGTTCAACCTGCTATACCTGATCCATAAACTAGTCTTTGCTCCTCCTCATAGAGGGCGTTCTACTCGATCTGGGCCATCCTGAGCTGCTCCAGAGCCGTTCTTACGGCCGGTGACTAGCGGTTTTCGGCCGCTTCAATCCGGTGGTCGTCCGAATGCTTGGCGAACTTGGTCGAATAGAGTCCCAGGGTCCATCGTTGTCATGGTCCTAAGAATCGCTGAATACCCTTCGTTGAAGCTGCTCACTGCCAGAGAAGACGAAATCTCCACAGTCTTCGCACCAGAATGCAAATGCTTGGGGGCTAACTTCCAAACACACGAGTTCAAACTTTCATTTGAATTTTGTGTGTTTCCTCCCAAGCACCGGCACAATAACTCGTCCTCTGAAAGAAAAAACTGGTGCGTGAAAAAGGCCGATTTCAGGCAGGTGCATTTTTTTGTTCAACCGCGAATAACAAACATTTCCGTTCCATAATCGGAAAAACCGATTCAGGGGCGGATTCTAAACACTTCAATGGATCTAAAAATTCAATTTAAAAAAAAATTGATTTTTGAACCAAAAGATAGTAGATCTCAAAAATGGTTCAAATGGTTCTGAGCGCTATGGGACTTAACTTCGGAGGTCATCAGTCCCCTAGAACTTAGAACTACTTACACCTAACTAACCTAAGGACATCACACACGTCCATGCCCGAGGCAGGATTCGAACCTGCGACCGTAGCGGCCGCGCGGTTCCAGACTGTAGCGCCTAGAACCACTCTGCCACTTCGGCCGGCTGGTAAATCTCCCCTTAACCTAAACCGATGAATATCGCGTGCCGATTCTGTCTGTTAGAGAAGCAGCCGCTGTTTTGCCATGTTGATAATGACTGAGAATCAGTCCATAAGTCATCCAAGTATATGTAACAAATTGTTTGAACTTCAGAACCATAATCTGTTCCTTTCCGGACAAATACGTTAATGAATATCATGGCTTCCTGTATCCCAGACTAAGGCTCAGTACTTCCTATGCGAATTACTCTCAAAACTAGTAAAATACAAAGGTTTCTTCTTGTTTCCGCAGACTATTTTCATGGCCTGTAGGCAATCTGCACACCCGTTGTCTAGGGCGCGCTGTGTGTCTCCGCCTGCAGTGCGGGCCAGCTCGCCTTGTTTACTTCCTTCGGCTGACACTGACGTGACGCCGTAGCACGGCAAGATCATGTGAATCAGTACCGAAAACCAAATCGCTTTCAAAAGGTTCAAGTTGCTCTAAGCATTATGGGACTTAGCATCCCAGGTCATCTGGCCCCAAGACTTAGAACTACTTAAACCTATCTACCCTAAGGACATCACACACATCCATGCCCGAGGCAGGATTCGAACTTGCGACCGGAGCAGCAGCGCGGTTGCACACTGAAGCACCTAGTACCACTCGGCCACAGCAGCCGGCACAAATCGCTTTTAGAAACGACTTAGCTAGAACAAAAGCAGTTGTTGTCGACCGCTTTTTCCAGGATCGTATGTAACACGGTCCATGTGAAACTTACACGCAGCGTGCAACAGGGTTCTTCGAGACATAAAGCAAGGACTACGCTTCTGCCAGGCGGACGGAGGTGTTGGAAAAGTCGAGGTTGCTCATTCCGGACTGGGACGCGAACAGTACGCATTTTTTAACTGCCCTTTGAACACTCGGTGGCAGATGTCGTGCCGGCGCTCCGCCCATACAGTAGAGTACAAGAACACGTGGCAGAAAAGTGGTCCCAATTTAAGATGTATCCAGTGCCAAAAAGCGTGCACCAGGTGCGCATTGAACTCAGACGGTATGTGCCACCTTACCGCCCAATAGGAGGCTGCTGGGCCATAGTTATTTATGACGGCCAGCCTAAAATTTGTTCCGGATGCGGGAAGGAAGGTCACTTACGGTCCATGTGCTTCCAACGTCGCATCACACAGCTTCCATCATTGGACGAGGCACCTCCACCGACGCCGATGATCCTTCCAGTAACTTACGCTGCGGTTCCCACGACGTCTTCGTTGGTCCAGACGCAACAGACTTACGTTGCAGTACCGGAACTGCCTGGCCGATCAGTTAGACTGGCCTCTGGCAGGACTCCGACCAGTGCTATCGATAACCACCTGACACTGCAGACACCACCGACGGTAGGACGGCAATCGACGCACTTGTTGCACCAACTGAAGCCTTTGTGCCGGCGAGACGTGAGGCAGTGCTATCGTCAGACACGGAAGGCCACACATGAGCACTTCCTCCGAAACGTCGTAAATGACGCCTTAGCACCACATCGGAACACGGGAGCTCCCTCTCTCAGGAGGAAGAACTATTCCTGCAGAACGCCGACCATGAGGCTAACGCCATTGCCACTGACTCCATCCCAGCAGAACGGACGGCAAGGCGGGAGGAACCCGTCTGCCAGTCCTCTGCGGCGAACAGTGATCAACAGGAAGGTTTCATTGCAGGCTGCGAAGCCGCTCGGTCCCTCCCTATCAACCGCCACCTCATTGTGGAAAATGAGCAGACTTGCGCGCCAACATCGTGGGTCGAGGACGTTGAGACTCAGCGGGACTCCCATCCGGAGCCCGCTGTGGTTTGAACAATGGCGGGAGGGCTGCAGTCGGCGGGATGTGACGTCACTCGCGACGTCCGCTTCTCTCCACCGTCACCAACCACTGCATCGCCAGGCTTACTGCCTAGCCAATACTAATATCAACATGATAAGCTCTCCTGCCAAGATCCAACTTCTAAGAGAAATAATACGAACCACAGGAGTCGACTCTGCATTCCTGCAAGACGTGCTAAGAACCACACTCCTAAACTTTAATGGCTACGCAACGTACATGACGTTTGGTGCTTCTACGGACGCCGGCTTGCCGATTTTAGTGCGTGACGGTATCGAAGCCACCGACATCCCATTTCTCCGTGCCGAGGATTAGCGGTCACGGCGCTTGACAGCCTATTCATTAACGTTTGTGCACCATTGGGCACAAGCAAACATCGCGACTGGACCTGATTCTACTCCGCTGATATTGACCTCCTTTTTCTGGTACGGTACGATCACAGCGTCTTCACTGGCGATTTTAATTGGGTCCTTCATTCCAAAGACCAAAACTCGCACTTCACACCTTGTCCGGAACTGGGTATGGTGATTCACGATCTTCATTTGTGCGACACCTGAGAAAAGATACAGGGCGGTAGTTCTGGACACACGCATCTTACCAGACATTCGGGGAGCCGACTGGATCGCATATTTGTTATGAGTGGTGGCCGCCAAACGATAGCATCTGGTCTTTTCTGATCATAGTGGCTACATCTGCACGATACATCTCCACACTCAACAAGTGTGGCTTAGTAACGTACCTCCAGAGCCCGGACTGCCGTCAGCAAGTTGCCGCCTACGCGGGCTTACTGTGAACGACGTTGCTCCCGATAGCAATCAACTTAATCGTGATGTCTCCTCTGCGGAAAGACACAGGCATTTCGGCAGGGTCACAGCTGTGTGCACTGGCAGGCCCTGGTCTTTTACTGTGCTGCGTTCAGGGACCTCGACTCTCTAACCCCGTCACCGGACAGACGACGAGAACGACACCGAATCAAAGTTCACATATTGTCGTGGACGAAGCGCCGCTTTGAAGGCGGCGTAGTCCGCTCGCGACGACACGATCGAACAATGTTGAATTCCGACTATAAGATCTTCGCCAGGCTTTTAGCAAGCCGCAATAAGTCGATTTTGCCATGGACTATCGCCCAGAACAGACGTCGCAGGGGGGAGACGCCAACGCTCAAATGGCCACTGGCGACTGCAGGGACTTAATAGCGATCATCGGGGCATGCCGCCTACGATCGGCGGTCGTCTACATCGATTGCAGCCGGACCTTCAACGGAGTGCACCACAGCTTCCTATTACGGGCGATGGAACGTATGGGATATCCTCCCAGCCTCATCGACACCTCCCAGGCTCATCGACACCCTGCGGAGCCTTCTGGCGACAACCAGCTCTCTGGTCTATGTCAAAGGGACGGACGACAGGGCAGTCCCAATACACATCAAGAAACCTCACGACAAAATGTCCCCTTTCTACTTATCTTCATGCAATCGCGCTCAAGCCAATCCTCAGGGGTCTCAACCACTGGCTATTTCGCGTCACTTTGCGGGACACCACCTTCCGCTATAGGTCGTACACCGACGACCTGCAACTGCTGGTTCGTTCCAGCGTACTAAACTGGATCGAGTGATATGAACTGGCTTCGGCCAATCTGCAGAACAAGTCGGCGGCACTGGATATCGGATCGGGCACGATCTCGGGCTGGGTGCTGCCGCCCCCCCCCCCTGCCCCCCACTTCCCCAACTTACTGGTGATATTTGGGAGTCGCGTTTACGAAGTAGGAGCGCGGATCGGCAGCGGCAAACTATCGACTACTGATTGTACGCGTGATGATGCGCACGAATCTTCTCCGCTGTTACGTATGAAATCTACATCTACATCTACATATATATACATACTCCGAAATCCACCATACGGTGCGTGGCGGAGGGTACTTCGTACCACAACTAGCATCTTCTCTCACTGTTCCACTCCCAAACAGAACGAGGGAAAAATGACTGTCTATATGCCTCTGTACGAGCCCTAATCTCTCTTATCTTATCTTTGAGGTCTTTCCGCGAAATGTAAGTTGGCGGCAGTAAAATTTTAATGCTCGTTCTCTAAATTTCCTCAGTAGCGATTCACGAAAAGAACACCTCCTTTCCTCTAGAGACTCCCACCCGAGTTCCTGAAGCATTTCTGTAGCACTCGCGTGATGACCAAACCTACCAGTAACAAATCTGAACCTCTAAATGGCATCAAAACTCATTTAAGTGGCACAGGTACTCCCCCTTCCAGCAGTAATAGGTCTCAGACTTCAGGCGGCTTCGGCTATTTTCTACCCACAGGACACATATTTAAAGTACGTTCTGACACTTTCATTTTCCCCCTGCGGAATAAAGGGCTGGGACAACTGCTCTGTAACTGAGCAGTATGTGGAAACGATGGACCAGTCACCACGCCTCCCACATCGGTCGTTTTTTTATATTTTTTATTTACACGTCCAGTTCCGTAGCACCAAATTAAGGAGCAAATCTCCGAGGTCATGGAATGTGTCAGTATATGAAATTAAGATATAAAAATAATAACAGATTAAAATAAAATGTTTATGAACCCGAAGAAAGTCAAGCCATAAGTTTAAGTAAGCACAATGAACAATACAACAAGAAACAGCTTAATTTTTCAAGGAACTCCTCGGCAGAGTAGAAGGAGTGACCGACGAGGAAACTCTTCAGTTTGATTTGAAAACGTGTGGATTACTGCTAAGATTTTTGATTTCTAGTAGCGAATTGAAAATGGATGTAGCAGTATATTGCACACCTTTCTGCACAAGAGTTACGGAAGTTCTTGGGAGTAAGCTAATATTGTAAACAAGAAGCGACAGTAAGGAATATATATATATATATATATATATATATATATATATATATATATATATATATATATATATATATTGACAGGCCAGTGTCAAAATACCCAGACTCGTGAACAGGGGTAGACCAGAGGTTCATGTACTTGCACCACGTATTGCCCGAACCACCTGTTTCTGAGCCAAAAATATCCTTTTAGAATGAGAAGAGTTCCCCCAAAATATAATAACATACGACATAAGCGAATGAAAATAAAGACACAAACCACGGCACTCCTGGAATACCCGTCAAGTCGTGCTGTTTCCAAAAACTTCGTGCTGAACCTCAAATTCATCATATTTTGCACTCGGTCAAACTCACATATATCGAGCACCTTCGCCATTCTACACACGGCCAGTACGCCCACTGATACTACATGCACCGACCATGTGTCTCACTAGCACAGTCATTCCTCGCTAGGTGACGCTGCTATCGCCTGGGCGGATTTATACCGCTGGTAGGTAGGTGGCCATAATGTTCTGATTGAGCAGTGTATGACAAATGTGTCTGCTGCGAGCACGAGATCATCGAATCATCGAGACAGTACCATGAAGCAGTGGAAAGGGGTCACCTGGTTGCATGAAACACGTTTATCGGTATGCCTTGTTGATTTTTGTATGTTGATAAGCCGTTATCAAGGGAAACTCCTGCCTATAAAGTGTACCGCACCATTGCGGAGGTCGCTGAGTCCAGTATTATGCTATGGAAGATATTCTCATGGGATTTCCAGGGACCAGTGGTAGTAACCGAATGCACCGTTGCAGCAGTGGACTACGAGTACCTTATTGCGGATCACCATGCTTTTCCCCATCCACCTTCCAGCAGGATAAGTAACCTTATTACAAGGCCATAATCGTGTTATAGTCATTCAAGGCTCATGATAATGAACCTAAGTTTGTGTCTTCGCAACGAAATTAACCTGATCTCAAGCCGACGGAACACATGTGGCATGCTGTCAGGCACCAGATCGGTGTCAACAGACCATCAGCCTATAATTTATGGCAATTACGTTATCTGTGCGTATATATCTGATCCCCTATATCTCCAGAAAACTAACGGGGACTTGTCTAATCAATACCACGCAGAATCGCATACGTATTGCGTTCCAAACGCAGACGAACATGTCATTAAGTAGCTGGTCTTAATATTTTCGCTCAACAGCGGTTTTCTACAGGAGCGGAACATGGACAATAAACGGTTCAGACCAGAAAAAGGAAGTATGTGTTAAAGTTCTAGAAGCAAGATCGTCAGTCCATATAGGAAGATATTACAAGGCTCAGCTACAAGCAGCAGGTTCAGATGGATGTAGAGTGCAGTAGGTAAGCAAAGATGAAGAGATTTACATGGAATAGGCTAGCATGGACAGCTGGATGAAACCAGTCCTCGGACAGAAGACCCAGCAGCAACATTACTGTTAAGTTTAATACTATGTATTAAAGTGGCTAAAAATGATTTTTTTGTGTTGCGTGTTAACTGCTAAAGGATTTGTCGGTGGCCGCGGTGGTCTAGCGGTTCTAGGCGCTCAGTCCGGAACCGCGGGACTGCTACGGTCGCAGGTTCGAATCCTGCCTCCGGCATGGATGTGTGTGATGTCCTTAGGTTAGTTAGGTTTAATTAGTTCTAAGTTCTAGGCGACTGATGACCTCAGAAGTTAAGTCGCATAGTGCTCAGAGCCATTTGAACCATTTGTCGGTGACAGAGCCCTTGTTGCTGTTTCATTATAATTCATTAAACTAGGATTACAAACGTTGCTCTTGACAGGAAATTCACCATTGTTTATGAATCATAAGATCCGCTAAAGTTGTAAAAATTATTTATTGCTAAAATGAAATGTACAACCAGGTTACAGAACATGTATCGCATGTATATGTTAAAAAGTGAGTCCACAAAGGATGCATAACTCAGGTTAAAATAAGTTAAACATATATCATTTTAACTTCTATTAACCTATTTGAAACTCATTTACGCATCCTTTGTGGACTCACATTTTAATATTCTCTTGAAGATAGTATACGTGTCTTAACTGCGGGTTGAGCTTTCTATTTCAGAAATAAATAATTTTACAGCTACAGCGGAGGGGTAGCGTCTTTGATTAGTAATGAAGAAGGTCCTCGGTCCTGGGTTCGAAACCTGCCAGCGCTTAAAATATAATTAATAATCGGCATTTCTGGCCGAAGACTTGCGGCGTAAGAAGTCTACCTCATTCTGGCAACGTCTTTCTCAAACCTAACGTGTATCCACAGTACACTTGGCCTGTAATTGAGGAAATGTCATGATGATCCCTCCATTGGCAAAAGATTCCTAAATAGTCCCCCATTCGGATCTCCGGGAATGGACTGCTAACGGCGAGGTGGCCATGAGAAAAAGACTGAACATCAACTTAAGGATAACGTTCTATGAGTCAGGGCGTAGGATGTCAGAAGGTTGAATATGGAAGGGAAGCTAGAATGTTGTGGATTGGCAAGACAGCCAATCCACTAGGAGGAAGCCGAAAGGCACGCGTTTAAGCTCACGCAGGCTGGCGTGAGGTCTGCAACAGGACACGGAAATGAGACTACTAAAAAACGTACGTAGCTTCTGGAATACTTAACTTTAATCCATAATTGGTGAACATCGCTCTTGACGGTACATGTTTTACAGCATCAATAGTGACTGGTAAAGGCGCCTTGCTAGGTCGTAGCAAATGACGTAGCTGAAGGCTATGCTAACTATCGTCTCGGCAAAGGAGAGCGTAATGTGTCAGTGAACCATCGCTAGCAAAGTCGGCTGTACAACTGGGCGAGTGCTAGGAAGTCTCTCTAGACCTGCCGTGTGGCGTCTCTCGGTCTGCAATCACTGATAGTGGCGACACGCGGGTCCGAAGTATACTAAGGGACCGCGGCCGATTTAAAGGCTACCACCTAGCAAGTGTGGTGTCTGGCGGTGACACCACATTCCTCCCCCGCAAATCAGCGGACGGTTGTGGCATAAGCCTTCCGCCCGCCGGGGGAAGGACCCTATGTTGACGTATGCGACGAGGTGGGGGAGCCTAACAACAGGCGAGGCTGTGCCACCCGCATACTGCCATTCGGTCCGAGGGGAGCTAGGAAACGCCTGAAAACCTACTCCAGGGTGCACGCCAACTTGCGGTGTATGCGCCTGTAGAGAGACAGGAGGGGCCGAAGGGTCGACCTCCATCGGGCCGGGGCACCCTACGGGCGAAGACGACATATGGTCCGGAGCGGGCATGAGTACCATGGCGGAGGACAACTGGTCACGGGAAGCGATCGGCGGCGCGTGACCCAGGGACGCGCCCGGCGGTTGCAGCGACGCGTCCAATGCGGGCGGCGCTGGCGGGAGGACAGGCGGCGGCAGCGGCAGCGGCGGCGGCGGCGCGTCGCCATGGGGCAAAATGGAAGGCATCGTCGGTAACACCTGGGGCTGAGATGAGCCAGTAGATGGGTCCCCAGGGCGCTGACCGGACGGCACCGTCGCTGAAAGCAGACGGGGAGCGCCAGATCCCGTGCGACGACAAAGGCGCAGCTGATTGAGATGCCGACGCACCTAAGCAGAGGCCCCCAAAACCAGATACATAGCGCGGCCGAGGCAGCGAAGAAGGCGCCCTTCGAGCCAACGCCGTGTTCTTCGATAGTTGCGGTAGTAGACAACGTCGCCTGGAGCAAAAGCAGGTGTCTTCCGCTGCACAGGTACCTGATGCGGCGGATGTAGCAAAGACATCAAGGTTCGATGAGGGCGACCGTGGAGCAACTCAGCCGGGGAGCGAGCATCTCGGGGCTGAGAGCGATACGAGGATAAAAAGAGCAATAACGCGTTCTCCCGAGAATGCGACTCTTTCAACTTCAACATCTGTGACTTGAAAGTCCGGACCAATCGTTCAGCGGCACCGTTTGACTGAGGCGAAAACGGCGCGGACGTCAGATGTTGATTACCATTGGCCTTGCAGAATGACTGAAATTCTGCGGACATGAATTGTGGGCCATTGTCAGAAACAATAGTCTGTGGAAGACCTTCAGTGCAAAAGATAGTGAATAACGCTTGGATGGTGGCAGAAGACGTCGTGGAAGACATCCGGACAACAAAAGGAAAATTACTGAATGAATCGACCAGAACGAACCATCGAGCATTCCAGAATGGACCAGCAAAATCGATGTGTAAGCGTTGCCAAGGGGAAGCGGCTTTTGGCCATGCAAAGAATTGCCACGGTGGTGCTGATTGTTGGTCGGCACACGCCATGCAAGAAGAGCACATTTGTGTAATCGCAGCATCGATTCCGAACCAAGTACAGTGCTGACGAGCAAGTTATTTCGTTCGCACTGTACCCCAATGTCCTTGGTGCAGAAGCCGTAAGACAGAGGACTGTAACGAACGTGGAACCACGACCCTGGACTGATCATTATGCCTGAACGCAACAGCAAAACACCACGTCAAACAAAAAGTCTCTCCTTGTGAGCAAAAAATCGGCGAACCAACGGGTCCGCGATCCGTGGCGTTGACAAGGGCCATTGCGTAGCAACAAAACGCAAAACGGTAGCAAGGACAGGGTCAGCAGCTGTGGCTGTAGCTACACGACGAAAATCAATCGGAAACGATTCGACCACGTCATTGGTTTCCGAATCAATGAACATGTAAGCAAGTTCGGAGGAATCGAATGCTCCATCCTCAGCAACAGGCAAACGGGACAACGCATGGGCGTTTCCGTGCTTAGCAGTGGACCGATACAAGAGATTGTAGCGGTACTGCGGGAGGAAAATAGACCAGCGAATGAATTGCTGCGCTGTACGTGGAGGTACAGGCTTGGTCGGATGAAAAAGCGATGTCAAAGGTTTGTGGTCTGTGATGATGGTAAAGTGGCGACCATACAAGAAATCATGAAACTTTGTAACACCAAATATGAGAGCCAATGCTCCTTTCTCGATCTGTGAATAATGTCTTTGCGCAGACGAGAGCAATTTGGACGCAAAGGCAATAGGGTGATCGTGCGAACCATCTTTGTGCGCAAGCACAGCCCCGATCCCGAAATCCGATGCATCCACCATCAACAAAAGGGGCTTCCGGGGATCGAATGGGGTAAGGCAAGTATTGGAAAGCATCGCCGATTTCAACTGGCGAAAGGCGCGTTCGCATTCCGTCGTCCAGACAAACGGAACACCCTTACGGCGTAAGCGATGGTTAGGTTAGGTTAGTGGTGTTTAACGTCCCGTCGACAACGAGGTCATTAGAGACGGAGCGCAAGCTCGGGCTAGGGAAGGATGGGGAAGGAAATCGGCCGTGCCCTTTCAAAGGAACCATCCCGGCATTTGCCTGAAACGATTTAGGGAAATCACGGAAAACCTAAATCAGGATGACCGGAGACGGGATTGAACCGTCCTCCCGAATTCGAGTCCAGTATGCTAACCACTGCGCTACCGCGTAAGCGATGAAGCGGAGCTGAAATGGAAGAGGCATGTGGCACATATTTATGATAGTAATTGATTTTTCACAGCATACTCTGTAGTTGCTTCAAATTCTGCGGCGAAGGCAAGTCTTGTATGGCACGGAGGTGCTCTGGACTGGGATGGATCCCTTGGGCATTGAGTACATGTCCCAGATAGGGTAAGTCACGAGCAAAAAAACACACATTTGTCCTTCCGCAAGCGAAGACCATTTTGTCGCAAGACCTGAAATAATGTTCTGAGATTGGCTAAATGTTCTCCTTCCGTCTTTCCGGAGATCACAATATCGTCCAGATAGTTTGCTGCAGTACGGACCGACGCACAAACAGTTTGTAAATATTACTGACAACGCAGGGGCGGATGCACAGTCGAATGGCAGTCGTTTGAATCGGTACAAACCAAGATGCGTGTTAACCACCAAAACGCGCTGGGATTCTTCGTCCACCGGTATTTGCAAGTACGCATCTGCCACGTCCACCTTCGAAAAATATTTACCCGGGCACAGTTTGTCAAAAAGATCTTCTGGGCGGGGTAAAGGAAAAGTTGCCTTGAAGTCCACACAAAGTCTCAATTTTCTGGAAGGTTTTTGCAAAATTACTAAGGGTGATGCCCAGAGAGAAGCCTGCACACGTTCAATTACACCTTGTGATTCCAAATCGTGTAATGTTTTTGCGACCTCATCACGCAATGCTTGGAGAACATTGCACGCTCTGAAAAATTTCGGTTGCGCGGTTACTTTCAGTTCCAAATGTGCTTTATAGTTCTTAGCGCAACCGAGGCCCGGTGCAAAAATGTCTGCAAATTCTTCACAATGACGAGAAACACTGGCTGAAGGCACAGTCTGGCTCACTGAGAGGACCTGATTTACTATAGACAAGTTAAACAACTGAAATAAATCGAAACCAAACAAGTTCACTGCAGCAGAAGAACGAAGGACGTAAAATGACACAAGTTTTGTTTGTCCTTTGTATGTTGCAAGAAGGCTGCACTGTCCTAACACAGGGAGCCCGTGACCTGAATATGTAGTTAGCTTAACATTTGCGGCATGCAACGGAGGTGTGCCCAGCTGTTTGTAAGTGTCTTGATTGATCAGTGAAACTGCAGCTCCGGTATCGAGCTGGAATGGTATCACTTTGCTGTTAATGTCCAAGTCTACAAAAAGTTTATTGTCCTGCTGACGACGAGAGCGACTGTCTCGTGCAACGTGAACTGACACTGGTACAAAATCACTTGTGACATGACGGGATTTCCGTCGATGTCGACGCACACTATTTGTGGGACGAACACAGTCACTGTTAGAGAGAGTGGCACTGGGCGGAGTGGAATGAACTACAAGAATTTCCATGGGCGAAGTTTCACGAGCCTGAGTATCCTTGGTTCGAATTCGGCACGAAGCAAAGGGCCTGGAATGGTTTTGAGCGTCCGGTCGGAGCTTTTCCTGGCAAACACTTTGAACATGACCTTTTTTATTACAGAAAAAGCCAATAGCCTGGCGGGACGGGCAATTCTCACACGACTGTCTAGTAGCACACCGCGGGCATGATTTCACTGTATTTGCTTGCTGTCGCGGGACACGTGGCGGAGAGCCAGGCGGCTTTGGCGCGGCCGGGCGCGAGGACTGTTTACTGTTCCGTGCAGCTCGCCCGGCGGGCCGGTTAACCTGACACACGGGTGGCGAAGTTTCAAATGATTCCTGAGCAAAGTCAAGTGTGTCCTGCCGATCCAATATGTCCATCACTTGTTGAAGGTAGGGATTGACTAGTTTCAAAATCTGTTCCCTTATACGAACATCAGAAACATTCTGTGCAATTGCATCACGTACCATAGTATCTGAATAAGGGAGTCCACATTGACACTCAAACGCACAATCCGTAGTAAGGCCTTGCAAGGTTGCAACCCACTCCCGATTAGTCTGACCTGCCATACGTTTTGTATGAAAGAACGTATACCGTTTGGCAACTACATTGACTGATTCTTTGAAATATGCATCTAATGCAGACAAAATTTCGTCGTAGGACAGAGTTGCCACGTTGCGTTGGGGAAATAATTTGACTATCACACGGTACGTGGTCACTCCGACGCAAGAAAGGAGATAAGGCTGCCGCTCATTACCTTGAATTTTGTAGGCGGCGAGATGGAATCCAAATTGGCGTGACCACTACGTCCAGCTTTCCAGTGTCGCATCAAAAGGACGAAAAGGTGGTGCAACTGCGTGTTGTGGCTGCGTGAGCGGTGGAGCGGGGGCTGCCGCATCGTTTCGCATTGCACGTTGACCCTGGACGAGCTGTCCAAGGGCATCCAGTAAGGCCTGCGTCTGCGGATTCTGTAAGCGATAAAATTCGGACAGTACATCTGGAGATTGTGGCGAAGCCATTACACAAGTAAATCAGGGCAGTATAGTTACGAACACGGTGTGGCCTCGTCGCCACTTGTTGTGGATTGGCAAGACAGCCAATCCACTAGGAGGAAGCCGAAAGGCACGCGTTTAAGCTCACGCAGGCTGGCGTGAGGTCTGCAACAGGACACGGAAATGAGACTACTAAAAAACGTACGTAGCTTCTGGAATACTTAACTTTAATCCATAATTGGTGAACATCGCTCTTGACGGTACATGTTTTACAGCATCAATAGTGACTGGTAATGGCGCCTTGCTAGGTCGTAGCAAATGACGTAGCTGAAGGCTATGCTAACTATCGTCTCGGCAAAGGAGAGCGTAATGTGTCAGTGAACCATCGCTAGCAAAGTCGGCTGTACAACTGGGCGAGTGCTAGGAAGTCTCTCTAGACCTGCCGTGTGGCGGCGCTCGGTCTGCAATCACTGATAGTGGCGACACGCGGGTCCGACGTATACTAACGGACCGCGGCCGATTTAAAGGCTACCACCTAGCAAGTGTGGTGTCTGGCGGTGACACCACATAGAAAATCTGAAAAGGAATATGCAAAGGCTCAATCTAGATACAGTTGGGGTCAGTGAAGCGAAGTGGAAAGAAGACAAGGATTTCTGGGCAGATGAGTATAGGGTAATATCAACACCAGCAGTCCGCCACATTAGCTGAAAGGTCAGCGCGTTCAAATACCATGCATGGGGGCCCGGGTTCGATTCCCGGCTTGGACGGGATATTTTCTACCCTCAGGGACTGGGTGTTGTGCTGTCCCCATTATCACTTCAGCCCTACTGTTGAGGCACAAGTCGCCCAATGTGGAGTTGCACTCAATAAGACTTGCACTTGGCGGCCGAACATCCCTGCTGGGAACTCCCGGCCACTGACGCCATACGCTCATTTCTATTTCATTTTCCAGTAACAGCAGAAATGGTACAACGGGAGTAAGATTCGTTATGAAAAGGAAGGTAGGGCAAAGAGTGTGTTATAGTGAACAGGTCAGTGATAAGGTTGTTGTTATCAGAATCGTTAGCAAAACGAAAACTGACAAAGATAGGCCGGCCGGTGTGGCCAAGCGGTTAAAGGCGCTTCAGTCTGGAACCGCGCGACCGCTACGGTCGCAGGTTCGAATCCTGCCTCGGGCATGGATGTGTGTGATGTCCGTAGGTTAGTTAGGTTTAAGTAGTTCTAAGTTCTAGGGGACTGATGACCTCAGATGTTAAGTCCCATAGTGCTCAGAGCCATTTGAACCATTTTTGACAAAGATAGTTCAGGTTTACAAGCCGACATCGCAGCTGAACCTGAAGAGGTAGAGAAAGTATTTGAGGATTTTGAAAGGATAATACAATACATGGAGACGAAAATCTAATAGTCATAGGGGACTGGAATGCAGTTGAATGGGAAGGAGTAGAAGAAAAGGTTGCAGGAGAATATGGCTTGGGACAAGGAGTGAGAGGGACGAAACACTAATTGAGTTCCGTTATAAATTTCAGGTAGTAATAGCGAATATTCTCTTCAAGAATCAAAAGAGGTGGAGGTATACTTGGAAAAGACCGGGTGATACAGGAAGATTTCAGCTAGATTATATCATGGTCAGACAGAGATTTCGAAATCAGATACTTGATTGTACGGGGTACCCAGGGGCAGATAGAGGTTCAGATCCCATATGGTATTGATGAAGAGTAGGCTGAAGCTGAAGAGACTAGTAATGAAGAATCAATACGCAAAGAAGTGGGATACGGAAGCACTAAGAGATGACGAGGCATGCTTGAAGTTTTCTAACGCTATAGATACGATACATCAACAAGGAATACCTCAGTAGGCAGTACAGTTGAAGAGGAACGGAAATCTCTAAAAAGGCAATCACAGAATTTAGAAAGAAAAACATAGGTACAGAAAAGATAACTGCGAAGAAACCATGGGTAACAGAAGAAATACTTCGGTTTATCGATGATAGAAAGTACAAAAATGTACAGGGAAATTCAGGAATACAGAAATACAAGATGCTGAGGAATGGAAAATGAAGTGCAGGGAAACTAAGACGAAATGGCTGCATGAAAAATGTGAAGAAATCTAAAAAGAAATGATTGAGGGAAGAACTGACTCAGCATATAGGAAAGTCAAAATAGCCTTCGGTGACATAAAAGCAAGGGTGATAGCATAAAGAGTTCAGCGAGAATTCCACTGTTAAATGCAGAGGGGCGGAGGCAGGTGGAAAGAGTACATTGAGGTCTCTATTAGGGGGAAGACTTGTATGATGTGATACAAGAAGAAACAGGAATCGATTTAGAAGAGATAGGAAATCCACTAATAGAACCAGAATTTAAGAGAGCTTTGGACGACTTCAGGTCAAATAAGACAGAAGGGGTAGATAACACTCCATCACAATTTCTAAAATAATTGGAGAAAGTGTCAACTAAACGACTCTTCAAGATGGTGTTCAGAATGTATGAATTTGGGGACTTTCGGAAAAATATCATCCACACAATTCCGAAGACCGCAAGAGCTGACAAGTACGAGAATTGTCGTACAATCAGCTTAATAGCTCACGCATCCAAGTAGCTAACAAGGATAATATACAAAAGAATACAAAAGAAAATTGAGTATGTGCTAAATTACGATCAGCCTGGCTTTAGAAAAGGTAAAGGCACCAGAGAAGCAATTCGGACGTTGCGGTTGATAATGGATGCAAGACTAAAGAGATATCAAGACACGTTCATAGGATTTGTCGGCCTGGAAAAAGAGTTCTAGAAATAAAATGGTGCAAGATGTTAGAAATTCTAATAAAATTGGGGTAAGCTGTTGGGATATACGGGTAATATACAACATGTACAAGGGCAAAGAGGGAATAATAAGAGTGGACGACCAAGAACGAAGGGCTTGGATTAAAGAGTGTGTAAGAGAGGGATTAGTCATCCCCCCTACTGTTAAATCTGTACATCGAAGAAGCAATTATGGAAATAAAAGAAAACTTCAAGAGTGGAATTAAAATTCAAGGTGAAAGGATATCAAAGTTACGATTCGCTGATGACATTTCTGTCCTGAGAGAAAATGAAGAAGAATTACATGATACACTAAATGGAATGAACAATCTAATGAGTATCGAATACGGACTGAGAGTAAATCTAAATGTTATATCCTAGCCAGTAATGCCACCCGAGCCCGCTGCCAAAAGGTTGGCAGCATCAAAGTCCGGACGCCGTCCGCATAAGCAGCGCCAGCGAGACAGGAAATCGCCGCAAGTCTGCGCGCGCCACCGCTGGCTTCTGGCTTCTTAAGCGCTGGAGTCGCGAGCGCTAGGACAGTTCTGTATTCGCCGCTCAGTTGTATACTCGCCACCGAATTGTGTACTTGCTAGTCAGTTGTGTGTTCATCGCAGCAGAGTTGTTGTTTGTCGTCAGCCGACGCTGACCTAGCCGCTCCGACTCGAACTAGACAGATCTCTGCAGACACGGAGTTCACTACTGTGTTTCTGTATCTTCGTTAATAAAGATAAGTACCGACTTTTATTTAATCAGAGTGTTTGGGTTTTCATCTTTCTGTTCACTGTTCCAGCGGACCGGTCGGCCCGCTATTAAAAATGTGGCGGTGACTTCGTAAGCCGTTTCTACAGCGAATTGTTTGTCACTACGAACGCCGCCACAAAACTGGCGACGAGGATGGGATTACTGGCTAGGATATAACACTAAATAAGACGAAAGTAATGAAGAGGAGCAGAAATGAGAACAGCGAGTAACTTAACACCAAGATTGATGATCACAAAGTATATGAAGTTAAGGAATTCTGCTGCCTAGGCATCAAAATCACCAGTGATGGACGAAGCAAGGAGGACATCAAAAGCAGACTAGCAGTGGCAAAAAGGGCATTCCTGGCCAAGAAAAGTCTACTAGTATTAAACATACCCCTTAATGTGAAGAAGAAATGTCTGAGAATGCATGTCTGGAGGACAGGAATGTATGGTAGTGAAACATGGACTGTGGGGAAACCGGAACAGTAAGGAACCGAAGCATTTGAAATGTGGTGCTACAGACGAATGCAGAATCGGAGAGGAAAGGAATATGTGGAAAACACTGAGAAAGTGAAGGATCAGCATGATAGGACATCTATTAAGGCATCAGGGGATGACTAGGGGGAGCTGTCGAGGGCAAAAACTGCAGAGGAAGATGGAGATTGTAATACATCCAGCAGATTATTGAGGACGTATGTTCAAGTGCTACTCTCAGAGGAAGAGGTTGGCACAGGACAGAGATTAGTGGCGGGCCGCCTCAAACCGGTCAGAGGACTGATGACCTCAAAAAAGAAATCGAAATTAGATTAGGAAATGACACACCAAATAAATTTGTTTTTGGATAGTCCAATGAGCTTTTTATTTGTACAGTAAAATAACTGACAATGTAAGAAGTATAGAGATGTAATATGCAGACTGACAACAGCAAGGACAGTGTTTCTGAAAAAGAGTTATTTGGTAACACTAAATATAAATTTAAGTATTAGGATCTCTTTTCTCGAGGTGTTTGTACCGAGCGTAGCTATATACGAAAGTGAAACGTGAACAATAAGCAGTCCAGAAAACTACAGAATCGAGCCTTTTGAAATGTAGCGCTAAAGAGCTGAATTAAGTGGAAAATCGTAGAACAACTGACTAATAGATGGATGATAGGTCGCAGCCTGGGGCATCAAAGGAATCGTAATCTGGCAGTGCAAGGAATTATGGGGAGGGGGGATCGAAAACTGTAGAGGGAGCGCTCCAAGCCTTGAATCAGATAAACAGGTTCAGATGTTGGTGGCGACATTCACGCAGAAACGAGGAGTCTTGCATAGTGCAGACTAGCGTGGAGACCTGCAGCAAATCAGTTTTCGGAGAGAAGACCAGAACACACTAAAACTACAGGAAAAGTGACATTTTCACCTCGGCCTCTGTACCTGTCAAGATTAATTTAATTACATGCATATAATAAAGATCAGTTGTGAAGATACATTCGTGTACCTTAACGTTCTTATACCTACGTAGAAGAAAGAAACGGTAGTATGACCCGTACTAATAATTTCCACGTTCATCGAAACGCAAACAGAATGTCCTAAAGTCAACTGACTTATAGTAACGGAGAAAGTAGTCCTACAGAAACACTGCAACCATGCCAAATACTTTGAAAGAAGTCGTAGACCCGATTTATCTTCACTCTTCACTAGATAGGCAGCTGAAACCCTTTCCTAGTCGCAGCGTGGGCGCGAGCTTTTGATTTTGCAGAATTGTTGTCATTCTCAATGAAAAGTGTTTAATGAGCTAATGAGGCTACGGGGCTAGAAAGACATAAAAAGCAGACTGACACTCACAAAAAGGGCATTACTGGCCAAGAGAAATCAACTAGTATCAAACAGGTCTTAATTTCAGAAATAAATTTCTTAGAAAGTACGTTTGGAGCACAGTATTGTATAATAGTGAAACATGGACTGTTGGAAAACCGGTAATGAAGAGAATAGAAGCGTTTGGGATAAAGTGCTGCAGAAGAATGTCGAAAATCAGCTAGACTGATAGCATAAGAGATGAGAGGTTCCCGCAGAATCGGAAAAGAGAGCAATACGAATGGAAAACACTGACAAGAAGGAGGGACAGGATGGCAGGATGTCTGTTAAGACATCACGGAATAACTTCCATGGTACTAGAAGGAGCTGTAGAGGGTAAAAACCCTAGAGGGAGACAGAGATTTGTATACACCAGGCAGATAATTGAGGACGTAGGTTACAGTGCTGCTATGATATGAAAAAGTCGGCAAGAGAAGGAATTCGTGGTGGGCCGCATCAAACTAGTCAGAAGACTGAGCTTATTTTTCAGTATTGAGGAGTAGCTTCGTAGAAGCATCAGTTTTGAACAATGGCTGAATGCTGATATCTGTTGATAAGGTCATTTTAATATTTTCATCACTCACTTAATAATTTATTATATTTGGCATGAAGGTCTCATTATTCCTGTATTGTGAAAGGTGCAGCTGACTGGGACAGTAATTATAGGGCGTCGCTTCTTACCTTGAAACAATCTTTTCATCTATACTCCTTTCTGCCATAACAACTATCCCTGTAACCTGTCCCTTCTTGTAGTGAAGGCCACCGATATAGATCTTTCTCCGCCTATTCATACTTGTACCTTATGGATTCATATTTTATATGTCGACTAAATCTTAAAAATTTGTCGGCAGCACACATTTCAAATGTCTCCAGTTGCTTTTTGCGGCGGTTACCTAAAGCCCATTATTTAATTCCATACACTGGAGCTTTCGAGGCCTTCCGTTCCCAAGAGTTCTTTTTTAGTTCCGTGATAATATTTGTTACCCGCATAAGAGGTCAGGTCGTATAACAAAAACGCTACTCGTACCGCAGGAGCATTACCGTGGATATCGAAATATTGTGTACGGCCTCAAACCATTCGGTATGCCATAACTCTGACGGTAGGTTTGCAGTTGAACTGAATTTTTGGTCTGATTAGGTCGGACTTCGTAATTCACATTCCATACACTAAGGATATATAAGCCGATAATGATTACATTTAAATAAATGACTCACGCAAATTCAGGCAGGGCTGACAGCAGCAACCGTAAATAAACTTTCGATAACGGATGTGGACTCTGTAATCTCACCCTCCCTCACATCACCATTTGATTTTCACTCTTCTAAATAATAGACTCGTTTCATAAGATCCTAGGTTTACAAATAATCTTTTTACTTACCTTCTTTTCTCGTTGTTGGCTCCAGTTCGTCACGTCTATGGTTTGTTTCTTGAGGCTGAAATTATTTTTTGACTTTGTAGGTACCAAATGAAATCATAACTGACGAAGATTTGCCTGTTTTCCTCTTGAACTTTATTTTTTGTGGCATTTCTCTATGTCACATTGTCTTTACAATCTCCACTTCACAGCAGAAATTTACATTGTCATTGCCAAACATAAAAATTCGACCGATTCCATCAGAGGCATGCCCTTTATTAACTCATTCTGCGGTACTAACAATGTTCCAAAGACTTTACAATACAAAAAGAGTTTACAAATTTGAGAAAAGAAGGGTTTTCACCAAGTTACATAATTGTTTTATAAAGCAGTCCAGAAATAAGTTTAATAATTATAGTCAAATTGTGCAAATAATGATGTGAATTTCAAGTGTGCCGAATATATCGTAATTTCAAATGTTCCTAAAAGAAATGTAATTTTAATTGCACATACAGAGTTCATACAATCGACTGTAAGAAAGTAATAAAATATTTTGCAGAATGAGATTTTCACTCTGCAGCAGAGTGTGCGCTGATGTGAAACTTCCTGGCGGATTAAAACACAAAATAATATTAAATTCTTTTAGTTGAACAGTTGAGATAATATTAACCTGTTCAAAAGGTAGAAAACATTTTTGGTATCGATAACTTCTACTGAATAAAGATTATGTTAGAGGTTGGTGTCTCTTTAAAACAGGCTGGCAAAGGCTTACTACAAGAAACTTTACGCAACAGACTGGTTGCACACTTCGTTTACTGAAACATCACAGTTTGCTATATTTTTCATATTTCACTTAAATTGCAACTATCAAGTGTATTTACCGAAACAGAGTTTTTGAAATTTACTGAAGATTGTTTCCTCATCATTGTGAAGGCGAATGCAGTTGTATTAGACGTTCTCATTTCATCTTGCATACACACATTAACTACAGTGAAGAGATGAAGAGACTGGTACACCTGCCCAATATAGTGTAGGGCTCCTGCGAGCACGCAGAAGTGCCGTAGCACGACGTGGCATGGACTCTATTGTCTGAAGTGGTGCTGGAGGGAACTGACACCATGAATCCTGTAGGGCTGTACATAAATCCGTAAGAGTTGGAGGGGCTGGAGAACCCTTCTGAACAGTATGCTGCAAGGCATCTCAGATATGCTCATAATGTTCATGTCTGGGAAATTTTGGTGACCAGCAGCACTGTTTAAAAGCAGAAGAGTGTCCCTGGGGCCCCTCAGTAGCGAGTGGGTCTTCGGCTCCGAAAGCCCATATCGATGATGTTTCGTTGAATGGTTCGCACGCTGACAGCTGTTGATGGGAAAGCATTGAAGTCTGCTGCAATTTGCGGAAGTGTTGCACTTCTGTCACGTTGAATGATTCTCTTCAGTTGTCGTTGGTCCCTTTCTTGCAGGATCTTTTTCCGACCGCAGCGATGTTGGAGATTTGATGTTTTACCGGATTCCTGAAACGATTGTACGTGAAAATCCCCACTTCATCTCTAAGTCTGTGATGCGGTGTCCCGTCGCTTGTACGCCGACTATAGCTCCACGTTGAAACTCACGTTAATCTTGATAACCTGCCATTGTAGCAGCAGTAACCGACCTAACAACTTCGCCAGACGCTTGTTGTCTTATATAGGCGTTGCCTACGGAATTGCCGTTTTCTGCTTGTTTACGTATGACTGTATTTGAATACTCATGCCTATACCAGTTTCTTTGGCGCTTCGGTGTAAAATGTTGCATATCCTCGATGTGTCATTGTTTGCTTTGTGACTGTTCTTGTACCGATCGGAAGGTCACAAATAACGTTGTTTGTGAACACACACGAAGTTACCATATGCTCTACCCATGGGTAGAACGCCGCATTCGAATGCATTGCAGTATTTCAGTTGAAGGCAAAACAGCTCTAGGGACGCAATTAGAGAAGTCCATGGAACAGCTGAGTGAACATGCATCATGACGTTGTAACACGCCCGGGAGTACCAATGGGGTGGGGTACCTTAAACTGACTTCTCGTTTCGTGGCCGTTTCTTTTCTTGACCGTGCGCCCGGTCCACACCACGTACCTGGTAATCCCGCGGCGGTCGTATTGTTCTGCTCCACACTGCTGCTGGCTAGCCTGAAATTATTTATCGAAATATGCAAGCGAATAAGGGGAGCCACTCAACGTTAAAACACAACACTGTTCGACGTCTGGTATGAACAACTATATTCTGAGACGATTAAAGGAAAATCGTAGGTTGCACTGTTTACATTCTAATTCAGAAGTGTTATCACAATTAATGGATAATTAACAGTCCAGAAAATATCATTTAGACGAGCGTACGCGTAACCGACACGACGCGGGTGATTGTTGATGATGGGGAAGCCGAATGATCGAACGAAAGTTCTTACGCTCGTCACACATACAGATATCTGGCAATAGTCCTCCTTGTCACTAGTAATGATACAACACTGTTCGTAAAGTTAATTTTTGATTTCTCAGTTCTCACTTGTACGAGCGTGCGCGAAACCATCGCGGCGTGGCTGATTGCTGATAATGCGGAAACGCGATGATCGAACGCACGTCCTCACGCTCGCTACAAGACACTGGCACTTGACTGCACTCTTTTATGGTAACTAATTTTTACTGATTCACATTGGTTCATTCTGGGAGACCGAACACGCGCGGATGATCGATGCTGTGCGACACGCAACGAGAGGAAACATAAATACGTTATCGAAGGCACTGCTCATTTTTTCATTACTTCTTGACGCACTTTCCTCTGAATCACTTCCATATTTCACTTTACTGTAACAGCACTTGTAGCAACACTTCAACCTGAATACTAAAATAGCCTCTCACATGCAGAGCTACACACTACACAACATAACAGTACCGTGTCCCGCGCTCGACTCACTACAGACGCGGGTGCCCGCAGAGATAGTCCACAACTAAGCCAGCGATATGACAATACGCTTACAACGTGAAGGACAAAAGCGACCAATTGTCAGACACCTATCACCACACTGTGCACAGAAGACCCGTCAAGCAGGAGACTTGCTCGAAGTGTGCACCGGAGTCAAATCGAAGTGGTGCGCTGACGGGTAGTGTTGATGACTTCCACCGCACTGGGCATCCAAGTCCAATAGGTGCACAGGATGACCGATATCTACGACTTTGGATCAAAGGAAGCTTGCGCTGAGTGCTCCAGAACTGAATTCGATGTTCGAAGAGGTTGCAGGACATCACGAATCGCATCAGACTGTTAGGAGACGATTGCCTGATCAAAGTCTCCATTCATGAAGACCTTGGGACGCACCACACCTTACACCAAATACCATGGATAGCGTTAGAGATGGGCAGGAATGGACGCCCCAGGATTAACGTCGGGTGTTGTTTACGGATGAAACTCGGATCTAATTCTATCCCTATAATCGCAGACAGCATGTCTGGAGAAAATCTGGTAATATCTAATACCTCCATCACTGTGTTTGATGATATAGAAGGAGTCGATATAGAAGAGATAGGTGACCCAGTATTAGAATCAGAATTTCAAAGACTCTTGGAGGACTTAGGACCGAATAACGTCAAAAGAGATAGATAACATTCTGCGAGAATTTCTATAAACTTAAGACCGAATAAGACAAAAGAGATAGATAACACAATACTGAAATTTCTATAATCTTTACGGGAAGTGGCAATAAAACGACTATTCGCATTGGTGTGAAGAAGTTACGAGTCTGGCGATGTACCATCTTCTTCACAATTCTAAAAGTTGAAAGAGACAAGAAGTGGTAGTTTTATCACATTATCAGCTTAACAACTCATGTATCCAAGTTGCATACAGGAATAATATACAGAAGAATGGAACAGAAAATTGAGGATGCGCTGGATGACGATCAGTTTGCCTTTAGGAAAGGTTAATAATGGTAGCAAGACTTAAGAAAAATCAAGCACGTTCATAGGATCTGTCGACCTGGAAAAAGCGTTCGACAATGTAGAATGGTGCAAGATGTTGGAAATTCTGAGAAAAATAGGGGTAAGCTATAGGGAGAGACGGGTCATATGCAATATGTACAACAGCCAAGAGGAAATAATAAAGAGTGGACGACGAAGAACGAAGTGCTCGTATTAAAAAGGCTGAAAGACAAGGATGTAGCCTTTCGCCCCTACTGTTCAGTCTTTACAGCGAGGAAGCAATGATGGAAATAACAGAAAGGTTCAGGAGTGGAATTAAAATTCAGGATGAAAGGATACCAATGGTAAAATTTCCTGATGACATTACTATCTTCCCTGTAAGTGAAGAAGTAAGTTTTGAGAAAATTTCTCTTGGAGAATAGCGGTTTTTTATTATTTAAAAATGTACATAAATAGTCACAATCGTAAGAAACTTCTTTTTATAAGAGGTTACCGGTTTCGGCTTCTTTTACACCATCTTCAGAGCTCTCGACATAATGATAGATGGTGGCTGTGAACAGAGCAGGCGCTACGACTCCACGAACGCAGTTAGAGTTGTGGAAGAAATTTCTGAAAATGTACGTCTGCAGGACAGCATTGTATGGTAGTGATACAAGGACTATTGGAAAACAGGAAAAGAAGGGAATCGACGCATCTGAGATGAGGTGCCACAGAAGAACGTTTAAAATTACTTGGACTGGTATGGTAAAGAATCATGAGACTCTCCGCAGAATCGGCGTGGAAAGGAATATATAGAAAACACTGATAATAAGAAGGGACAGGACGATAGGACATGTGTTAAGACATGTAGAGGGAAAAACTGTAGGGGAGTACATCCTGCGACAAACTGAGACTATAGGTTGCAAGTGTTACTATGAGATTGAGAGGTGGGTTCAGGACAGGAATTCATAGTGGGCTGTATCAAACCAGTCAAAAGGCATATGAAAAAAAAAGTGTGGTTGGTCTGCGGCAGTAAAAATTGTTCTGTACCGGTACTCCAAATTTTCTCAGTAGTGTTCCTCAAAAAGAGCGTCACCTTCCCTCAAGAGATTCTGATTTGAGTTCCCGAAGCACCCCTGTTAACACTTGAGAGTTGTTTGAACCTACCGCTAACAAATCCAGCAGACCGCCTCTGTATTGCTTCGCATTCTTCCATAATGTCCTGTATGTGTAAAGGCAATTGCGTACTTGTCATCCTTGGTTCCCACTACATGCTGTCGATAGACGTGCGTGAACCACGTTAGTGAACTATTATGCCAAAACGGCAGATGTCTGACGTGACGAAAGCGTATTGAGAAATACACGTCTTGCGTATTTACTATCGGTGGCTGCACGTTGCGGTGTACCTGGAGGCGTAGTTCGCTCCAATTTAACATCAGTGTCCGGCAATTGCAATGTCGCGTCCGCCATTATCACAAAAGAAAAAAAGTCTCAGTGCAGGATCTCCTCCTGAAGAAATCACATCGTGATCACAACTATGGATACGTCGACGGCAAGATAGAACAAATTACGGACACGATGATTACTCAGTACGTAATTTAACTGCACACCAAGTCGTAACCAACGGGAATACAAAGAATAATGAACAAAACTCTACATCGACAACAAATACTCTCTTCCACCTCAACGATTCTTCTTTTGTCTCTTGCGTCAGCTATTTGCGCAGTAAATGATATCGGCAAAAAATTATGGGATAAATATAAGTAATTGTGCTAGATTATCTATTCTTATATTAGCTATGTCTGACAACATCCTCATTACAAATAAAATTTTGTTGAGGCGTTTCAGCAGTTCTGTTATATACTCCTCCCAAATGCATTTATTATCAAGTTGTAAACTAAAAGTTTAACACTTCAACTTCTTCTATTCACATGTCATCAGTTCGAACACTCGGCGCAGGCAAAGGGGTGTTACAGGTTTAAGGTGTGTATTGCGTATGTCTGCAGCATCGCCGCTCCAAAACGAAAGATCCAGCTTTAGTGCCGTTTTTTTTATTTTAGAGCTGATTGAATCTGGATGAAACTTAGCTATGTTCCATGAAAGTTGGTTCAGTCGGTCAGATTTCATCAGCTAAATTAAGTAAAAATGATTTTCACCAAGTCGCTTTCTTGTTATACACTAGGTAATACACACTAGCTCTATCAGATTACGTAGTTCCAGACAGTAGAGTTCAAAAACATCTAAATAAAAGTCCGCGAGAACATTTGTTTATCTTTTACGTTTAACAAAGAATGAGGATTTTTGTCTTTTGAAGTCGCACATTTAAGTACCTACGAAGAAGGAAAAGGGCGTTTGTAACTCAACTGTAAAAGATAAACATACTCTCTCACAGACTTTTTGGTAGTTCTTTTTGATGTCTATAATTCAATATTAAATCAAATGATATTGCGCTAATGTTTTAGGCAGCCTATCGCAAGAGAGCGCAGTGCAGCCTACTTTATTCCGTATTAATTTGAAATTATCGCCATTGTTTATTGCTTACATTACCTACGTTTGTAAAATATATACTAAGACATAGTTGTAAGTAGGCTGTAGTCAATGAATATACGTGTGAATTTAAAGAAAGAAACAATTAAATCACATTAGTGACAATCGTCAAATATGATGATAGCGTTTAAAGCATTTTAATTACTAATAGTAGCTACAAGCGAGAATTGCAAAGTGCGATATTGATTTGCCAAAATACTGCAACTGTAATAATATTTATTAAAATACATCTGCTGTCAGAATATGCAGATTTCGGCGAGGCAGGATATCGTGTCACAGTTTTGTGTTTAGTCCTGGAAAGAAAATTTTGTGAACGTGGGAATAGTGTCGATCGTTCCGTGTCTACTAGCAAAATGAAACGTTTAAAAAGTATGAAATAAAGTATATTTAAAAATTTAAAACATAAAAGCTACAAAAACCTCGAAAAATTAAAAAAATGTATACTGGAACTTTAAGTTTAATATAAGTAGTAATATTCTAACCCAAGCGTTGACGTGACCACGGTCCCCTAAATGATATAAAAACTCAATGCATCTAAAATGATAGAGTATGAAATTTAAATACAAGTGAGCTACATACACAACGTAGGTAAAGATCAAAACATTATTATCTAATCGCAGAGTCTAAATCTTAATTTATTTCGAAAAATTAGGAATATAGAAACAACTGTCAATGACGCCTGCTCTAAGGATGGCGGCTATCGCTAAAACAACCGATTTTCGGATACATCTAATTCTTCGATGACTGTTTAGCCTGACGGTTAAAACCACTCAAGATAACCGGTTTCTTAAATAACCGATTTTCTATTTTTTATTCCTATTATTTCCTTAATAAACGTATAAATTCAACAACGATTGAAAAATTTAGACTCTCTCAGTTTCAAGGCATACAGAATCAAAATATTACATTGAATAGGCAAAAAAATAAGGATACAGCCTTTAGCCTCAGAAGATAGGAAGGAAAATAAGAATAAATTATACTTCAGTGCGTCTACAGTTTGCTGCTTTTCTCGAAAAGTGATAAGTGGTTAAATACTAAAAAAATGACCAGTGTTGTCCTATTGATTTTTGGAACTCTGTTCAAAAACTCTGGAACTCTGTTCTAGTTGTAATTGTGGATCATACCTCCATAACTCCATTTCACCATACCAATAGCCAGTGCTAAATGGCGAAAACTGAAGTGTTAATTTGTCCGCTTTCAAGGGCTAGAAGCAGATAAAGGCATATTATGTAGAAACAGGCAAAATATCAGTTAATTTCTGTTCCTGTTGTTTACTATGAATGAATTATTGTTAAGTTTCCAATTTACTCCTTGTTACCATAATTTCCTTCCAGTTTTATTATTTGATAGGAATGGCAGACAAGTCTTTTAATCTTTTAAAATAAATGACGCACTGTACTTCATTACTTCGTCACTTCATAAATATATTTCGACAGCACGGTTGGTGCCATTCTGTATACAACGGATGTTGGGCGACGACAGCGAGTATCTGCTGTATGGACTGGATGGGGGCAAGAATTGCTTGCTGCACGTACACGCGTACCTAAAGCCACAACACACGTTAACAGGGACACTATTGTCTCAGCAGTGTGTACTAATTCTTACACCATGTGTCTGTTACTCATTTTTGTCGGCATTCAAGAAAATGGCTCTGAGCACTATGGGACTTAACTGAACCGCACAATAACCCTAGATTCGGTGTGGGGTGGAAGTGGGGTGAGTGGACTGCTGTAGCCCGTTGTGGGGTTGTGTACCACTGAGGGCTACGGCGGGGACGAAGCATCTCCGTCGTTTCTAGGTCCCCGGGTCAATACACAATACACAATACACTATGCCAACATCAGACTACTTCAGGACATAACCCTCATAAGATCGATTAAAGCATCAAACTACGTTCGTATGTAATTGTGTAAAAATATGTTATAAAGTTTCTAGGTACCTCTATTCTGAAACCACATTAGGCTAATCAAAGACGAATTGGTTTTCAAATTTTATATAATAAGTAGTTATAACTTCACTAGTTAGTTTTAGCTGTGGAAGCGGGACGTCCAGGACAGGAAAAGAAGACACCAAACATCAGAGGCTTATACCCAGCAGTATTGAAACTATGCTGTTGTAGAATCAATTGCTGCCGTTAACTCCTTTTTTTTTTATTTATTTACTTTGGCGTCCCCCGAAGCTACGACGCTTCGGTCAAAATATTACTACTTATAAGGGGTAGTACCTATTTTTTTGGTTGTTTGAGGTTTTACCGTGTTGGTGTTTATTTTAAATTTTTAATTTAAGTGTTTTGTAAACATCTATAGGAAAGAAGCCTCTAACAAAATGTCAGCTGCAATTTATGTGTGTACTCAAAGTGCAGTGACAAGGTATTGGGTCATCAAGTGGCATGAAATATCTTTGTGAGAGATGTGTCGTTGAGAAAAGTAGGATTCACCGTGATTAACGCCGCTGGGGTCACAGAGAGGCGCGCATACTCCGCTGTCAGTGGCAGCGGTGTCGCAGACGCAGCGGCGGCTACCGGCACCCGCGTGCCTCCGCAGCGCTGACGGCTAAGTGGCGATGTTTTTGCTGACGCCAAGGACGACTGGCGGCTGGCGGCCGGCGGGGCCGCAGCTGCTGCCCACACACGTCGCGGCCGCAGACCGCCAAAGCTGCAAATTGCTCGCCGGCGCCAGTCACAGGGCCTTATCACGACTGTGAACTCTGAGGACAGGAGACATGTGAAATCACTTCCAACCCGCCAGCAGGACGCCGTAACTGGACGACCGTCACAGTCAGAATGTTCCGTTGCGTTCTGTATTAGGAAAGTTACTATTTTTAACGTAAACTAGTGATCTTCCATCTGCTCTGTCACAAGATGGAATCTTGTTCCCTTTTTCCAGTGATACAAAAAATGCAGGAAAAATAACTACAAACTCTTAAATTCTCTGGTAATCCAACGATGACATCAGCCGGTCCTGACATACTGGATAAACGATAACTGAAACTAACAGCTGTACTGGAATCCAATGTCGCTTATTTAGTTAAGCCTGTCACAGTTTCAGAGACTTTACTGGTCTCATATGATTTTGTATATATATACTGAAGAGGCGAGTGAAAATTTGTACCAAGGCTGGGAATCGAACCTGGGTCTCCTGCTTTCTAGGCAGATGCGTTAGACACCTAGGATAGAGGAGGGAGACATTCCACGCTAATCTGTGCAATTGTGTGAACCGCTATAATAAGGTGGCTTATTGACTAACACGCACCTGTCCAGAAAGCAGTCGACCTGGGTTCGGTGCAAATTTTCACTCGCTTCTTCAGTCTACATATATAAAAGTTATTAAACATGTTATGCCGCCCAGCATAACTAACAAAATCGTGTGCAGTGGGGCCAAAATCAACTGAATTCCACATTTTCGTAGCAGTAACAAACACACCAACGGTCAGAAGACAACTGAAACTCCAAGAGACATGGAGGCAAGCCGAAGATTATCATATCAAGTGCAAGACAGTGCCACGGAAGCCATGCTTCTCAGCAATCGTTGTTGACAAGCCCAGTTTCTTCGACAATCCTTGCACTTGATAATTTTTGGTTTGCCTCCATGTCCCTTCGAAAGTTTTGAATTAACGACTTTGGCGTCAATACAGCTGTTGGTTCCAGTTATCATTATTCAAGTAACTCTCTCAAAAGTTGAGTTACTAAAATATTTGCACAAATTAACAAACAGTACAACACAGACTAAATTTCATTCAAATTATCAACGATCGGTTATTCCAGTGTTCAGCAAAATTTGAGGACGAGCTAGAAAAAGTAATATAACAAGTTAACTAGTCGGTGGAAATGGATGACAGTGTGGGAGTGTGTTGCCAGAGGTCTGCCAACCGTGCACAAAAACGTGAGCGTCACGTGGCTAAAAAACCAAATCAGGCTAGCCCAACAGCACGAAGCAGTTGAAGTAACGCGAAAATACGCTGTCTGTCAATCAGCGAGCAGTTACGATGCACAACATTTGGGTGACTTCAAAAGGGGAGGAATAATGGGAAAAGTGGAAAAGGACAAATGCGAGGAGTGTAGCCCAGGGTTTTGGTATCGCTGACAGTATTTTTTCATGTAGTTTGGGGGCGTTCAAAACCACAGGCAGCGATGCCCGACTGAGGGGATGTTGTCGGCCACGGCCAGCTACAGCAGCAGTTGATCACTGCATCTTGGAACAGGTAAGACGGAACTCAGCTCAAGAAATGGGTGCAATTAACAGGACAGCAAAGGACGCAGTTTCACTCTCCTCGGTGGCACGGCGGCAGCAAGGAGCTGGTCTCCTTGCCAGACGACCAGTAGTTGTGTTCCGTTGACGTCCGCACGTTGGAGGCTTCGTCTGCGACGGTGTCAACAGCATAGGGACTCGACCAACGAAGATTGGGGTCCCCTGCTCTTCTCAGATAAGATCAGATGCAGCCTGACAACTCATTCTGGAAGATACAGCCATATGACGACAAGTGGGAACAATTATTGAGCCATGCATATTGTCAAATATGGTCGTTTTGGTGGACCAGATATCATCGTGTGGGGAAGTATAACACTGCATGGGCGTGCTGACCATATATTTGAACAATGAAAGGTTAACGTTATTGTGACGCTGCACTCATTGCAAGTGCGTCTTTTCAGATGCTTTCGGAACTGACTTCATTTTTATGGATGACAATGCTGGTGTGTGTGAATTTCTAAGGGATCAAACTGCTCAGGTCGTCGGTCCCTAGACTTGTACACTACTTAAACTAACTTTAACTTATGCTAAGAACAACACACACACCCATGCTCGAGGGAGGAGTCGAACCTCCGGCGGGAGGGACCGCGCAGTCCGTGACATGGCGCCTCAAAGCGCGCGGCCACTCCTCGTGGCCGTGATGGCACGACAAAGCGATATCCTTGCTCCTTCAGATGACCTCACTGAACCAAAGAAGTTTCGAGTGACACCTATTTGCAGTATCTGCACTATTGCAGGCTACGCTGGTCCTGATTCCAGCAGTTCCTTTATGAGAGAGAATTTTTTTTATAAGGGGCTGCTGTATGTGCGCTATGTAGTCTGTCTTCAAATAATGATTTGATGGTTCATTGCTCATTACTAAGTAGAAATATGCAGAAATTAATTAGTATATATTGAATTTATAATTGAAATCAAGAACGATAAGCATTTCTAGGAAGATAGTACAGTAAGAATAATTTATTAATTATCCTGTCCGGTTCCTGACTCATAAGTTGAAAGTATCTAATTTAAAAATTTTACTTTTTAATGATGTACAGTTACAGGTTATTGGACAATAATGTCCTCTCACAGTAGTGAAATATACACTGCTGTGCAAACTTAAAAGCGAATGTAAATTTGTAAGTTTCACGTGACGTTTCAATGCCAAGTAACAAAGCTCCATGAAACTGTGAAAATACATAAAAAGAAATTCCACAGTATAGTACAGAAACTGAGAGATGTGTTCAATGAGGCCAAAAGAAATGTCACCTTTATTTAAATACAATAGTTACATTGAAGTGACAGCGATTTATGATCGTCTCCTGGACAGTACATTGGGCGAGAAATGGTTTTGATTGTATGTGTGATCACTGCGGCCGACAGTGCCTGCTCTGCAGCGCGTTCCTGCGCTGCCTACAAGATTGGTGAGCTCTTCTGGTAGAACATTTCATTCATTAAGTTTCCTTTAATTTACGTCTTTGGTCACAAACTTTTTGTTGACGGATTACCGGTTTCGGTCTTTAATGACCATCATCAGATCTGTTTCATAAAAACAAAGTCCTAATGCATTGCAGGCATAGTGGCATCGTCAAATGTTAAATGCGGAATCAGCACCAGCATCGTCAAATACATATAAATAACATCACAATGCCACGCGGGATTAGCCGAGCGGTCTTAAGCGCTGAAGTCATGGACTGTGCGGCTGGTCCCGGCGGAGGTTCGAGTCCTCCCTCGGGCAGAGGTAAGTGTGTTTGACTTAGGATAATTTAGGTTAAGTAATGTGTAAGCGTAAGGACTGATGACCTTAACAGAAGTCCCATAAGATTCTACACACATTTCTTTTAACATCACATTCGTGCATGTGATATTATTTACTTAGCTACAAAAATCGCCAGACTATGGGATAGCCATTATGCCTGCCCTTGTAGGTCAGTCTAAGGGGGAGCAGCAAGTCCGGACAAGGCGTAGAGCCTGGCTTGAAGAAAAGCACAAAACGTGACCAATGCATATGACGGAAATAAGTAGCACGCGAGACCAAGAGCTTAACGCGACACGAAAGACAGGTCCACGTTTACCGATCTCAGCATAATAGCTGACTGCTTCTTCCTATCACAGTTTGTAAGTAAAGTCTGTGTTAGTGGTTCTGCCTGTTCAACGTTCCGAGAGTACCTTCCGTGATAACTTTCTTCGTTACTCTACAGCGAGATCAGTGCTAACTGATCCACGAAGAAAACACGGCAAGTGCCATAACCCGCTTTTCCAAATACTTCGATCTGTGGAAGAGGACTCAAAATAGCGGACAAGTTTCTCCGCTTATCCGTAGATACTCGCCCGTTTCTGAGAAAACGACGGTCAAAGGTTTCGAAGTAATTCAGATGCCTTTCAGCGTGTAATCATGCGAACTGAAATGATGGCACAGTGGCTAGCGTCGCGTCTCTCACCTTTGCTCCTATGTTCGAATCCCGCTTATTGCTTTTGTTTATTTTTTCAGTTATCTACCCATGTCCGTAGAAAGTTACTACACGACTGTTTCTTATCAATTTACGGGATAAAAAGGCGTTATATTAGTTGTAACATTACAGATGGGTTGCACAATAACTTTCATACATTTATTACATGAGATATGTGTGTATCGTATTTTCAGGGATTTCAACCTATTTAAATTCTCGTATTTTTAAGTGTAATTCTTATATCAATTCTTATATTAATTCTCGTTTTTTATTTTTATGTTTATTCTTCAGGGAGATTTGGGGCATTTCCTTGATTGGCACCGATCGTGGAAACATTCGAAACATAGAAATTGCCAACACCAGAGGATCGCGGGAAGGCAGTTTGTCATAGTGACATTTCTTCGCACTAGATTCACTCAGGAAAGAAACGTCGTTAACATTACTGAGGAATTCACGCAATGGCAATAATTTCGTGGAAAACTACGCAAAATGGATCACTTTACCGAAAAGTGGAGTTTGTAATTGATTAGCAATCAAGATAGATAATAGGAATTTCCCCGAAATAATTTCAAATAATTTTCTCATTCATTTACTGCTTTTTTTTAATTCGTTCAACAGACAAACATTTAGTACACGAATAAAAACAACGTTATTACAACATACATCTGAAAAACATTCATGTAGAAATCTTCTGAGGACTTGGGCAAATAAATGGAAACAAAAATAAAAATAATATTAGGACTTGGAAAACAGACCCGAATGTCCGAAACCGCGTCGCTAGCCACGGTGTCATGGCTTCGGCTAAACTACTTACTCACTAAAAGACACACCAGTGTCTCGAAAACCTTGACTGTCGTTTTGTCAGAAACGGTCGATTACCTACAGATAAACCGAGATACGTGTTTGCTTATTTTGACCCCTCTTCCCCTGAGCGTCGTCGGAGCCATACAACTTGTGTTGTAACGAAAGCCCTCTCTCACCAGTTTAGCGCTTGATCGTGTGATTATGCGCCTGAACTAAACAGTAAGAAGCCCTTGGTTCCGAAAGAAGCTAGATCAATGTGGGAACACGTGCAGCCTAACGCCGTAAATGGCAGGTAGCCCTACCCGAGCTTTCGAAAGCTAACACAGTATAACTTATTAGTGACTACTATTTGGTAGTGCCGATCAATCTCGGTATTTAAAGTTATGTGTGACTCTGAATTGAGCGATTCGTGAGAGTCACAGGTTTAACACAGAAGAACTAATATCAAAGTCCCAAAATAAAGACCAAGACATTTTAAGTGATAAGCTGTAAAAGAATTACTTATTAAAAAGCCGAAAGTACTGGCAATGAATAGTGGCACACAACAATGCAGAAGACATTATTTCAGGCCAAAAAGTGATACCAGCTATACAGTCTAAATCCTTCTCACCAAAACGATACCGGGAACGACACGTATATTATAGTGATGTCGTACTTTAATAAAATACTGATATTTTCCACCATACTCACCTTAATTGGGAAGATCGGATTATGACAAATGAACTGCAGCTATGAGCGTCAAACACTGCCTTTTCGTTAGCCCAATTAGAAGTTTTTGTTACAGAAGCTGTTACTGATGTATTTGCATTTCTTCAGCAAGAATGCCTGGTATGAAAATGCGTTCTGGAATTGAACGGGAATTAGCAGTGCAAAAGACCAGTTCTAAAATTATTGTTGTATTGAGTAGTAAGATTTTTTACCCTAGTTTTGTTTTATCGAGGATTTTGTGGCTCCAATCGACGTCTTCTTACTACCTGAGGGATGATGTAGGTGAAGATATTTTTTTCACATTTTCAAAATATTTTGGTGTACTTACACTTCAGGAATGGCAAACAAACAACTTCATGCCTCACCTTTATACAGTTTACTACACTCTTCCATATTTTTATAATGAACTCAATCCGGAAATCAAGAAGATTCTATTACGTTTCAGATACATTTTGAATTAAAAGTTGCAAGTTTGAACAGTATTGACGTACATGATGCACACCGCATTCATAGTATCGGGTCCAAAAATAATACGCAACTCCAAAACCAAAGGCAGCCCTACATGAAAGCCAAACAAAGACTGACTTACATGAATACTAAACAGAGGCTTACTTAGTTTTGACGCGAAGCACAATGATTACAACTTGATGTTCCAGATCGTTCCAGAAACGGTAGTCAATAAAAATAATTTTGGTACACATTTTCCCGTGTCCAAGGCTTATCAGTTAATGAGGTTCAAATGGCTCTGACCACTATGGGACTCAACTGCTGTGGTCATCAGTCCCCTAGAACTTAGAACTACTTAAATCTAACTAACCTAAAGGCATCACATAAACCCATGCCCAAGGCAGGATTCGAACCTGCGACCGTAGCAACAGCGCGGCTCCGGACTGGAGCGCCTAGAACCCACGGTCACCGCGGCCGGCTCAGTTAATGAGAAATTATGACGCTTGAGTTAAGCAAAGTTCATAAGAATGAAATAATTATATATTACTAAAGATAGTTTAAAAATGGAGATTTTGTTAAGTTTACGAACTATGTCACATCGCTATCAAACAAATATCTTGGACTTTATTGAATGTGACTCGTTTTACGAAGAATTATAACAATTCTTAATCGAACTGAAAATAAAATTTCACTAGAAACGTTTGTAACTAAATATTGCTTTACGCGAAATATATACCAGTGACACACAAATAAAATAAATGGAATTTCTAGGATAATAACTTCTTTAAAATCAAAGTTAGAAATGGTGCTGCAAAATATGTCAGAAAACGGTGAAAGGAATGACATTTAAATAAATGTTTCCATACAATACATCGATATCATAGACTCCCTTTACAATTTTAGATAAAACATAGCTGAAAAAAGAGTAGAATAGCAAATGTCGTCAATCAGGATAGGTATCGAAATTTGCTGTTGATCAAAGGAAACTGTAGTAGAGATTCGTTATAAGTGGAATCGCTTCTCATTGTGAAATATGTCCTCGGTTCCCAGAGGGAAATCAAACATCTCATCTCAGCTCCTCGCATGCACTCACGAGCGCCAATAATCCATCGATTGCACTCGATGGGAGCCCTGAAATGAATTGTCTTTAGAGCAGACTGTCCTTCTCCATGAATCGTGCAAATACAAGAAACTGATAAGTTCAATCAAAAATTAAGCCACTAATGACTGACGAAGGACATGTATATGGTATATGGTCCAGTAAACTTATCAAGAGCTGTACACACTAATTTACTATTGCATTCGGTTATTTTCCGTACTAGCTCTATAACTGAAGGTTCTTGGCAATAGCTTTGTAGATGAGAAAATTTGTATGTTCCAGTACATAGGATTCAGCGTTGGAGTCGCAATTTGTATTCGGAAAGTATTCAGAAATGCAGTTTATTTTTATTTGAGTGAGGCGCATGCACTGCTAAATGATGATCTGAAAACAACAGATATCTTCTTTGATTAAAAAAAAACGAATATGTTTTTGTTGTTCATGCTATACCACTGTAAAAGTCGAATCGTTGTGGAGCAAGGGGAAAATTATACTAATGATTCATATCAAAGCCAGCCGGGGTGGCCGAGCGGTTCTAGGCCCTACAGTCTGGAACCGCGCGACAGCTACGGTCGCAGGTTCGAATCCTGCCTCGGACATGGATGTGTGTGATGTCCTTAGGGTGGTTAGGTTTAAGTAGTTCTAACTTCTAGGGTACAGAAGAATGCTGAAGATAAGGTGGGTAGATCACGTAACTAATGAGGAGGTATTGAATAGGATTGGGGGGAAGATAAGTTTGTGGCACAACTTGACTAGAAGAAGGGATCGGTTGGTAGGACATGTTTTGAGGCATCAAGGGATCACAAATTTAGCATTGGAGGGCAGCGTGGAGGGTAAAAATCGTAGAGGGAGACCAAGAGATGAATACACTAAGCAGATTCAGAAGGATGTAGGTTGCAGCAGGTACTGGGAGATGAAGAAGCTTGCACAGGATAGGGTAGCATGGAGAGCTGCATCAAACCAGTCTCAGGACTGAAGACCACAACAACAACAACAACTTCTAGGGGACTGATGACCTCAGTAATTAAATCCCATAGGCTCAGAGCATTTTGAACAATTTTTTTTCATATCAAATGTAGCTACATTCTCCTCCAGTGCTAGGAAGGAAATTTTGATTCGTCGGGAAAGCTTTTAAGCGGGGTGTGCCAAAATGTTCTGTTCTAGGTCCACGTTTTCGATGACATATTTCGGTGACCTGTCACTGAAGATTCCGGAAGATTTAAAATAAATTCTTTTTGGTGCAGAAAAAGGAATATTTAACAACATGAGAACTGTGGAATAAAGAATTTAACAAATAATGTGGATAACAGCGGCACGCGTGTTTTAGAGTAAATACTTTCATTTAAGGAAACGCAAAACGAAACGTAGTTATTGACTCAAAGCCAAAGCAACATTTTACTGTCACTGGATTATCAAATAATGAGTGGAATGGAAACTTTTAATTTCTTAAGTCTAATGCAAATTAACGATAAAGGAAATTGCCTGAGACGGCATTTAGATGCTCTTCATTTGCAATATAATGAAGAACAGTTAATTCTATCAACGATGAAATTTTGTATTCTGATGAAAAACTTTCTTGGAATTGCCACAGCGAAGATCACATGCAGAAAATGTGTACCGCTACTTTCACTAGAAGAATGATCTCTACCAGTTCAAAACAACTGAAACGCTCTCACTCTATTATTCCCTATAGTACAGAATTCCTGGGGAACTTTAGACAGGCATAATACACAATTTTAGCCGACGCTGGACGAACGGTGATGTCAGATGGAAGCTTCTCACAGCCCGTTGCTCGAGCGTGTAGAAACTATAAATCTTTCGTTACTGGCTACGGTCAATTAATGAAGTTAACTCATCGAAACATAAATACAATATTCCCTCTTTGAACAATTGCCGAAAAAGAACATTTGCACGTTAACAGCTGTTCCGTAAGCATAGTACAAGGACGGGGGGGGAGGGAGGGAGGGGGAATGAACTATTCCGGTTGTCCCACTTCTAATATGCTACCGCCAGAATTGAAAATATTAAGTGATAAAAAGCTAGATTTTCAAGTATATGTTAAAAGACTTGCATGTGGCACTTTGCATACGACCAGGAGCGCATGATAGTTTTTTAACTAATTTCGGTAGATTGCGTTACTTACTTCTAATAGTTACTTTTATTTTATTCAGTACAGATGATTGGAGAAAGACACGTTAAGTCTACTGCGGACTGTCACTTGCGCAACAGATGTATAATACGTGTGCCTTTCTGTATAAGAGGACAATAAAATAATCCTCAAGGCACAAGTATAATGCAGCAGCTCACGCAACCCAAACAGCACCCATAAATTCCATAACACACAAAAAACACACTTAATAAGGGGAATTATTTCCTGTAAATTGTCGTGCAGGATATAAAGAAAAAATATGTCTCGCCAGCAAACACTATTCTGTAACAAACAAAAACATTGTGTAAATTATTTCAAATCTTTAATTATCATATTTATTTCTATACGAATATTATGAAATGCATGTTGACCTTTCCTTGACGGAGTGAATTTGATTTTAAAAAAAATATAGGAAATAGACTTTGTACCAAATCGATCTCCCTAGAATCTCATGACTCCTTCCCATTGCATTTAGTTCTGTACACGATCTCTTTTCACTATATATTACTAATGAACTTTTTTGGAAGGTGACCATGAAGAGCCAGAAAGTGATGTATAAAATGCATGTTTGATTATTAGCTGCTTTTTTATTTAAAATCCAAAAATCGACCCGTTTCAGTCACAGACCATCTTCACGAATTCTGTCCAAATATACAAAAACTACATGTAGTATACAGGAAATGTTACAAAATCTTTTCCAAGGAAGTGCAAGATATACATGATTACTTACAGGGTGAAAACAGTGTAGGCCACAAAATTATATCTGTCATTACTTAAGTAATGGCCACGTTTCATATGTAGAGCATGTCATCAATTCCAGTATAACAATATATAAAGGCAAACGTACTAATAACATGTGTAAACAGAGTAGTACTGTAAAGAAGATCAGGGGCGTAAGTGCTACAATTGTACAAAATATAGAGAAATTGGTCAAAGGACTTGACAAAGTATTTTCGTCATATAGTACAAAAATATCTCGATTACATGTTTCTTCCTGAATACAGGAAATATTTGACAAACATCTCCGATACAGTTTCACATGTAGACAGAAAAACCAAGTCGCTATCCCTAAACTTAAAATAAAGTCGATCTTACAATCTTTATAATGATATCTACCTTATCTTCCTGTTGGGAACTGTGTGTTTCTCTTCAGGCAGTGAACTTACGGTGCACAAATACACGGACTTCATCCATTACTCATTTGAGAATGAGAACACTTAGCGACTTGCACCAAAGTTAAAGCACAATTTCAACCCTTTGCGAATCTTCTTCGTTCGGAAACTCCTCTCAAAATGATGAATGGAAAAAAAATATCGCTTAGTACATTTTCGCTATCCGTTTCGCCAAACTGAAGCATCAGTTCAAATGGTTCAAATGGCTCTGAGCACTATGGGACTTAACATCTGAGGTCATCAGTCCCCTAGAACTTAGGAGTACTTAAACCTAACTAACCTAAGGACATCACACACATCCATGCCCGATGCAGGATTCGAACCTGCGACCGCAGCGATCGCGCGGGTCCAGACTGAAGCGTCTAGAACCACTCGGCCACTCCGGCCGGCTGCATACCCGTCTGGTTACCCGATAAAACACACTTTGCGTATGAGTGCAGATTTTTTCGGTCATATCAAATGCACATTTGTCTGGTTACTATAAAAAATACCGAAAAGAAATGCAAATTTTCGGGGATTGCCGAGTTACACAAGTGCGCAACTGTCTGGTCATATATAAAACCTAACAAAAACCATCTAGAAATTTAAGAACACTGCAGGATTATACAAATACATATCCGTCTGGTCATATATTAAAAAACATACAGATAAAATACACATTCCGTATAAGCCTATGGGTTTTGGTCTTAAGAACTACTTAATGTAATAAGTACAACTATGTGGCGGCCTCATGTAAATGAACCAGTCATCTAACAAAACCAGTATCAAAAAGTTATGCCACATTATGTCGACTATATACTTATGTAGTCGTAAAAGACCCTGTTCTGTGGTGTACGCGGCGATCAAAGGACCAAAACCTAAGGTATGTAATAAAATTTTTATATGTATACATCTTATGTAATTGGAATCCAAGCCTACTTTTATAGTGTTTTCTGTCATCCCTAGATCCGATTATGGTGGCTTGAATTACACCGAAACCGGTAATCATGGAATAAAAAGAATTCCTGCTATCTTGGCTAACAGTTTATTGGTTTTACAAGCATCTAGATCGCTCCCACATGAGCACAATGTGCTGCGTACAGAATTTGTAGCAGTTCTGAAGCGAATGCCGTGAAGTGTTGAGCTCACGAGGGCTTAAGTCAGGGGAGTGCAGTAGGTGGTATAGCACTTAGCAGCCACATCAGTCAAACAAATCAGTAACAGCCAGCACTGTACGTGCTTCAGCACTGTCGTTCAAAATGATGGTCAGGTCCTGCAGAAAGTGTCATCAATTCTGTCTCCATGCTGTTCATTTTTGGAACACAATCTACGACCAGCATTATCCTGCTGCATCAACACACCGCCTTCCTGTTGCAAGAACGGCAACAGAACGGGTCGAACAACATTCTGCACGTACCGAGCATTGGTTATCGTCCCATTCAGAAACACGAAGGTGAACGAGAGTTGTAGTTTATGCACCCCAGACTTGGGGAGGTATCAGTGTACCTTGGACGAATGCAGTCCACGAGACGCCGGTTACCAGATCTATGTCGCACGCGCAGATGACCATCACTTGCGTGAAGGCAGAATCTGCTTTCATCGCTGAAGACCAGGGCGCGCCATACCATCTTCCAAGTGATCCTCTCACGGCACCGCTCGAGCCTTGCACGTCGATGCTGTGGCGTGAGTAGAGGACGGAGTAGATGTGTGCGTACCCGTAGTCCCACTGTTAATAACCCGTTCGCAACAGCTGGTGGTGACGCGTCTGGGCTAACACCACTTACGAGCTGTTGTGTGGTAGCTGTACGATCTGTGACTGCTGCCGTTCCAATACGACAATTCCTGGCGGGTGTCTATCCTGTGTGGACGTCCATAACCTCGTCTCTGGGTGTGAGAATGATCATGTAACCACTGCTACCAGCATTGTTGCACAACTGATGTAGGACGTCTCACTTTGTGCCAGTTCTCCACCATTCGGAAGGCCAAAATTTTACCCCATTCAAGCTCGCTAAGTTGGCTGTAGGAAACACGAGTGCGTCTCTGTAGCATGCTTGCCTACTTTCTTCTCATGTCTGAAGCACAATGAGCCTTCAGGCTGTTAGCATTCCGTGTTAAAGGATAGGCACAGATGGCGCTGTGGTAGCTATGTCACTACATGATCTGTTGGCGGACGACGTTGAAACCATCCCCAAAGTGACATATAACCTCGTCGTCTTCCCACGTGTACTAATTTCTTTCCGCCTGTGTAGAATAACTACATGCTGGAATACCGTCGTCTTGTAGACACTTGTTACTACAGTCTTTCTCTCATCATGATAAGTCAGTTTGTAAATTATCAAGTAATTCAATCGCACACTCCTCTTTCAGCTCATTAATATTAAATACCCCATTCCATGCAAGAGTGTTTTACAGATGCAGAAGGGTAGGTTACTGAAAACTGTTCTGGAAAGATGATCTCCGTGTAAGGCTGTGCGTGGTGGTTCTTTGTATATTTTCGTCGTACGTGCTGATTTTGCTATCGAATTACATGATATTCTTGGTTTGATAAAACATTTCAGTATCAATGCTCTTCAAGCCTGTGTTCAGTAATTACAGATACGAGGAAACATTCTTATGGCACCGATTTTGGATATAATCATTCAGTTGGCAATGTTGCTTCGAATCAACCAAGAAATCTGGGGATAGTTTCGAGAAATGGATACACCCTCTGACCTTTTCTTTGGAACTGATACATGCAATCAACATTTAGTCTGCGTGATCCAGAGATATTTAATGCTCATAGTTGCAAATATTTTCAGCAACAAGCTTCGAGTTAGAGTCTTTGTATTGCTGTCTGTACACATGGTAGTTCATTTTTTAACTCTGTGTTCCTTCTGATACACAATAACTCTTGCATTTATATAACAAAAGAAGTCACAATGGTGAGTTGTAATACCAAATATATTGCTTTTGTACATTCTGGTGTGACAACTTCTGAGGTCATCAGACCCCTAGAACTTAGAACTACTTAAACCTAACTAACCTAAGGACATCACACACATCCACGCCCGAGGCAGGATTCAAACCTGCGACCGTAGTGGTCGCGCGGTTCCAGATTGAAGCTTCTAGAACCGGACACTCCGACCGGCTAACAAGAAGGCACAGGTGATTTAATAAAATGAAAACATGCGGTTGCAGAGACGTTTCCAAGTTTCAAATATTTGTGATGTATATATGCAGACTGAAGAGGCGAGTGGAAATTTGAACCAAGGCGAGAATTCGAACCTGGTCTCCTGCTCTGAGTGGGCTGAGGCGTCAATGGGGATTTGGATTGAGGAGGGAGGCGAGCTTGGGTAGTCCGTTCAGTTCTGCGAAGCCACTGTGCCAGGGTGGAATAGTGGTTAGCGCATCTGCCTAGTGAGGAGGAGACACAGATTTCAATCCGGGCCATGGTTCAAATTTACATTCGTGGCTTCAGGGCACTTACTCGTAAATACATCATAGATTCGAGACTTCAAAAGACCTCTGGAATTATTTAGTTTCATTAACCTTTACTGTATTACACAAGAAAAAACATTACACATCTATGTTCTGTTTCTATTGGTACTGGTCATAAAAAGCTTGTTTTTGGTACACAACATGCCGATCTGTCGTCAGTCTTTATAGGAGGGAGTGGACACAGTCCCACTCTAAAGAGCCAAAGGAACTGGTACACCTACCTGGTATCGTGTAGGGCCCCCGCGAGCCCGCAGAAGTGCCACAACGCGATGTGGCACAGTCTAGACTAATGTCTGAATTAGTGCTGGAGGTAATTGAAACTATGAATCCTGCAGGGCTCTCCATAAATCCGTAGGTGGACGAGGGGGTTGAGATCTCTTCTGAAGAGCACGTTACAAGGCATCCCAGATATGCTCAATAATGTTCAAGTCTGAGGAGTTTCGTAATCAGCGGAAGCGTTTAAACCCAGAAGAGTGTCCCTGGAGCCACTCTGTAGCAATTCTCGACGTGTGAGGTGACGCATTGTCCTGCTGGAATTGCCCAACTTCGCCGGAATGCATAATGGTCATGAATGGATTCAGGTGATCAGAGAGGATGCTAACGTACGACTCACCAGTGAGAGCCGTATCTAGCCATATCACGGGGTCTCATATCACTCCAACTGCACACGCCCCACTCCATTACAGAGCCTCCGCCAGCTTGAACAGTCCCCTGCTTGCATGCAGGGGCTAAGGATTTATGAGGTTATCACCATACCCGTATACGTCCATGCACCCGATAGAATTTGAAACGAGACTCGTCCTGTCAGGCAACATGTTTCCATTCATAAACAGCCCAATGTCGGTGCTAACGGGCTCAGGTGAGGCGTAAAGCTTTGTGTCGTCCAGTCATCAAGAGTACACGAATGGGCCTTCTGCTCCGAAAGCCCGTATCGATGATGTTTCGTTGAATGCTTCGCACGCTGGCATTAATTGATGGCTTAGCACTGAAATCATCAGCAATTTGCGGAATGGTTGCACGTTACACGTTGAACGATTCTATTCAGTCATCGTTGGTCCCGTTCTTACAGGATCTTTTTCCGGCCGAAGTGGTGTAGGAGATTTGGTGTTTTACCGGATTCCTGATATCCACGGGACGCTCGTGAAATGGTCATACAAGAAAATACCAATTTCGCCGCCACCTTGGAGATGCTGTGTCCCAACACTCTTGAGCCGACTATAACACCACGTCTAAATTCACTTTAATCTTGATAACCTGCCATTTTAGCAGCAGTAACCGATCTAACAACTGCGCCAGACACTTGTCTTATATAGGCGTTGCCGACCGCAGCGCCATAATCTGCGTGTTTACATATCTCTGTATTTCAATACGCATTCCTGTACCACTTTCTTTGGCGCTACATTGTATTATGGCACAAGGAAACGCCGGTATGCTGTAACGCATCCTGAAATTTCACATTTGCCCAAGTGTAATCCAGAGGGGAATTCTGAATGTGAAGTCCTAGCAAGTGACTCTGACAACGATCCCAATTATTGGAAGTCTTTTCCTTCTAGGATATTTGATACGGTGATTGGAGTATCAGATACAGAATCAAAACGTTTCAATGTTGATTTTGAAGAAACTAGTCGTGCAGTGTTTGACATTTTGCTCAGTATGTCGAATAACGACGAACTAAGTTCCACGAGAATAAAAATTCGTCCATCATGTGCAATTAAGTAAAAAATTGTTCAAATAGCTCTAAGCACTATGGGACTTAACATCTGAGGTCATCAGTCCCATAGACTTAGAACTACTTAAACCTAACGAACCTAAGGACACCAGAGACATCAATGCCCGAGTCAGGATTCGAACCTGGGACCGTAGCAGCAGATCGGTTCCGGACTGAAACGCCTAGAACGCTCGGCCACAGCGGCCGGCGCAATTAGGTAAAATATGTCCCTCTAACATTAGACTGTGTTAGTGACGCACCATTGCAACATTTCAAGTACTTCTTCGATTCTGCATTCATAAAAACAATACTGAGGGACAAATATCTCTATTAATTTTCAAAATGCGTTTATTAACTTCCTGTCAACAGTTGCAGTATTTATATCAGCGACTAGGGTCAAACTTTACAGGTTAATTTTCAGTCCCGGCTTACTGGAGTTGCACTAACAGTGCCTGATCTTAATAATAAACATCAAAGTGTCAACAAATGTTTCATGAAATGTTTGTAGAATGAATGTCGTAGTCCACACGTGCCTCTTAGCAAGTTAAAATCAAAATGGCTCTGGGCACTATGGGACTCAACTGCTGAGGTCATTAGTCCCCTAGAACTTAGAACTAGTTAAACCTAACTAACCTAAGGACATCACAAACAACCATGCCCGAGGCAGGATTCGAACCTGCGACCGTAGCGGTCTTGCGGTTCCAGACTGCAGCGCCTTTAACCGCACGGCCACTTCGGCCGGCTTAAAATCAAAACTCAGTACGCCGGGCTTGAAAATGAACCTGTAAGGTTTGAAACTGGTCGCCTAATATAAGCTGTTGAAGCTGTTGACGGCATCGTTAGTGAAAACTTTTGGAAATGTAATAAAGTCTTTGGCAACATATTGCTGTAACTGAAAAATGTATACTCTTTGTCAGACTACATCGTCTTCTAAAATGAACAGAAATAGAGTGGAGCAACAGTAGATGTATATTACTAAGAGAAAGAAGACTGCAATACTACTTTGTATTCCTGTGGCTGTGTAGCAATGTTACTTGTAATCAACATTTCGAATTTTGGAAAAATTAAAATAAAAATTAGAAAAGGAAATCATATAAGATTGTCCAATGACTACAAACAGTCAAAGCAAAAATGGTTCAAATGGCTCTGAGCACTATGGGACTTAACTTCTGAGGTCATCAGTCCCCTAGAACTTAGAACTACTTAAACCTAACTAACCTAAGGACATCACACACATCCGTGCCCGAGGCAGGATTCGAACCTACGGCCGTAGGGGTGGCGCGGTTCCAGACTGTAGCGCCTAGAACGTCTCGGCCATCCAGGCCGGCCTATCAAAGCAACTAGCTAAATATTTCTTCCTGCTAATGTGTTTGGATTTGCCAAATAAAAGGGTAAGTTGAGAGTATAAGCGCTCGTCATTTTTTGTATAGTGCTTGGCGGGTGATTACCTTCTGCTTGATGCTCAAGTACACAAGTGTTTGTCTCTCCAGGTATTTGTGTAAGTGTGTGCGTCCTGTGACAATTTCTTTAATTATTTATGATCGGATCCCGTTTAGAATATTCATGTAATACAGCTTAGCTTAATAGATCGGGACATTACTTAATTGCTCCTGATACTAGCTTATTTCTCGACACCGACACACAGCTTACAACCCGCCCTCATAGCTCCAAAGTTGCCAATAGCTCTCCCGTACTTTCGAAACTTGACAGAAGCATTCCTGCATTTCTCGATGGACTCGCACTCTCGGGATGGAAGCTACTGGCAGAACTGAAGCTGTGAGGGTAGTTGTTGAGTCGACCCTGGGTAGTTCAGTCAGTAGTAAAAGTACCCCAGAAGGCAAGTTCCGAATTCATGTCCTGGTCTGCAGCAGTGTTTTTATTAGGAAGTTTCAAAAGGACATTCACTCCCTATCCGACAGAATGATTCATTCTAGAGTGAGAGTAGTACCACATCATCTTAAGGGAGGACTCATTACGATCGACCTACAGAGTCTAGTTTGCCACGAGGTCTTTACTGTTAGTCAATTTTTCAAAGGATTTTCAAATGATGTGCGTATATTCCCGGAATACACGTAACACGGGGACACTATAAGCTGTCATAAAGCAACGAGTTTTTGCTCAGGAGAACAAAGAAGCTGAAACAACTTTGCGGTCGCAGTACAGTCGCGTCTCTTGTCTCTGGACTTAGTCGCTGACGCAAGTCGCTGCTGCTTGGAAACACAGGAACTTTCTGTATGGTACCGTGTAAACAAAAAGTAGGTTACGTGTTTAATTCTCTCACATTCCAGATTCTGAGAACGTCTTCAGTCTTTAAAGTGAACGACTGAAGAACTGGAAAGAAAATAATAAAGATAGTTTGCGTAGTCTTGGCAGACCGTAAAGTATTCAGAAATAGTTGTGGAATTTTGCGGCTCACATCTTCCTCAACGCAGTGTTTTCCTATCACTTTTCTCCTAATAAACGGTACCGGTGACAGCATGAGGCAACGGATGTGTGTAAAGCATTAGATAATCAAATACTTCTTGGTAAACATCGAAAACAAAATGGAGTGAAATGTACATTAAACCATAGGGAAGAAGACGTAAATTGTTAGTGAATCTTCGAGCAAAGTGTTTACAGAGCTTTGTTCCAGCTCAAAAATGGTTCAAATGGCTCTGAGCACTATTGGACTTAACATCTGAGGTCCTGTTCCACCCCATATATGAATACAATTCCAGTGTCTGGAATCCCCGACAAAACTGGTATGAAGAGATAGAAGGGAAGTGTAAGATATTGTGCCGCGGTACACCTCAGTCTACAGCGCTGTTAAGGACATATTCAAAATATTACTTACAAACCGACAGCATTGGACCAAAATTCATGGCACACGAAGCTGACAGCATTTTGAGAAGCTCTGTCCGCATCAAATATCGAAATGATTATGACCTTTCCGACAGTCAGTGCTGTATGTCAAAACCTTGAAGACGCTAAACAACTTACAAATATCTAATGAAACTGCATCTTCATTAAACGTACAAAGATACCAACAGTCAATCAAGAATACAGAACAAGTGCACTAAATTATATGAAGCCATTATTTGATGAAATCACGATTTACTGCAATAAGAGTCTTTTTTATGGCGTCCCATCGAATGAAAAAGGCATTGCGTACGTGTCTAAGACTTTAATAATTTACGAGTTTAAGGGTCACCTGTATTGTTTATTGAGGAAGTGTCTGTTGTATAAACAGTACAGTAAAGATATGAAGACACGTCTCGCAGGCAGTCGTTAAACATTCCTTGCAACATGAGAACAAATATCGTTCTGTTTCAATGGACTTATCAAAGAATGCTGCTTAGGGCTCTAAAACATCCCTAACGAAGCCGTTGCTGACACATATATATATATCTCAGCATGTAGGAACCATTAGGTCGTGATACTACAATGTTGCCACTACATATTATCGGCGGTATACTTCTTTGTTTTGAGTTGTCTCCTGATTATTCTGATGCGGCTCGCCACGAATCCTTTTCTTGCGCCCAGCTCTTCCTCTTAAAATACCATTTTCACCTAACGTCTGCATACGTCTTCAATTATTTATTATATACATGTTGCTTTCCCCCACAAATTTTGTCCTCTACACCGGACGTCCCAACATATGTCCTTTCATCCTGTTTCTTCTGTTAGTTCGAGGACGTCTCGACAAGTAATGCCTTCCATTTTTTATATGTGAAAACTCTTAAGTCTTTTGAAATAATCCAGACTTTTTAATATTCTCCATCGTTATTCTTCATGCATACATATTTATTTCTCTACATAGTTGTTGTATCCTGCCTACTCGAAAAATTAGGGGTGCCTAGGGAACCTGATTTCTCGGATCGCTAGACAACAATTCAAAAAAATGGTTCAAATGGCTCCGAGCACTATGCGACTTAACTTCTGAGGTCATCAGTCGCCTAGAACTTAGAACTAATTAAACCTAACTAACCTAAGGACATCACACACATCCATGCCCGAGGCAGGATTCGAACCTGCGACCGTAGCGGTCGCTCGGTTCCAGACCGTAGCGCCCAGAACCGCACGGCCACTCCGGCCGGCTGACAACAGTTCAAGCAAACCGTATTAATGAAGTATACTACAAAAGGAAATGATTACAATACTTAATTTTGTGAAATGCAGATGTGTCGCAAGCAAAGGGCGACAGACAAAATAAGAAATTTCTGCAGTATAGACAATGCTACATAGTAGAAGCGAAATGAGTGGTCTTGATGTTATTCTAGAACTTGTTGTAGAATTCGTAGAAATGGGTCGCGACCAGGCGGCGCGGCGCTGTGTCCTCTTTGTGTAGAGGGTACTGCCGTCGCGTTGTTCTCCTGGAGAAGGGTCGGTCAGCGTGCAATTAGCTGACGTCGTCTCACAGCCCTGTCTGCTCGAATGTTCCCGCCTGGCGTGTCGGCGCATGACCCTACCCGGAAACAATAGCCACCCTGTCGACGAGCATATTCCTCCCAACGAGAGACCAGCTTGTTGGTACCGTCACTGCAGTGGAGGATGACAGATGCAGTTGGAGGATGATAGATGACAGTGAACCCAAGATTTCTGATTGTTGCAGATGTCGCCGCGCTCGAGTTTGATCTGACAATTTCGTGCTGAAGGATAGGATGCTCACTGCATGGACGAATTCTTCGAAGTCATGCGTTCAGTTTTCTCGGGATTACAACACGCTGTTTCTCATGCACCGACATAAGACAGGAGACGATGATAAGATTAAATATAGAATACAACGGATGTAAAACATATTACTCGATCTCATAAATCAGCTCCCTGAAGACGAACGACGTGTGAGCCTTTGTGCTGCTAAGCGTATGATTACTGCTTTATAATTTATTGTCAGTTCTGTACGCAGAAAGAATGTAAAATCACAGTATGGGTATTTAGATCACATGAGTGAAATAATCGCCACCTATAGAACGCCACGACAAAGTAATAGGAAACGAGCGTTTGGCGTCATTGGCCATGAGGCCCGTTACGGTGTGGGTCCGGTCGCTTCGTGCAGGTCTTATTACAGTCAACGCCACATTGGGCGACCTGCGCGCCGCGTGGGGATGAAATGATGAAGACAGCATTACACCCAGTCCCTGAGCGGAGAAAATACTCGACCCAGCCGGGAATCGAACCCGGGCCCGTAGGACGGCAATCCGTCACGCTGACCACATTTCTTTTCTTTCCTTTCTTTCTTTATTTATTTTTGCATTTTGTCCGTTGCTGATCGTTGTGCTTGGTCGTTGCGGACGTCATCTGACATCCGTTCAAGTTCGTTTGTTGATCCTTCCACTTAGTTTTTTTTTATTACAGAGGCCAACCAGCTCTCTGACCGAACACGCTGAGCTACCGTGACGGCATCCATTCAGCTATCGGGGCGGACGACAAAGTAATTCGAAATATCTCACCGAAAATTTCCAACATTGAGGATCTACGAAACGCCTCGCGCCGACTACAAAACAAAACGTAAAATGCAATGCTCTTCGAATCTCTGCAGCTGCATGGCCTGTTCGAGTATTGCTCGCCCACTAGATACCGCGAGCAGAAGGTTACCACAGAAAAACGCTTCAATGGTGTACCAGAGACATAACTCAAAGAGTTTGGCTCGACTAATAGGATCTGACCATAGGATGTCTCTGCTGAATATTTGCAAAGATAAACTCGTGATGTTAAGATGAAACATTCTGGGATATATGAAAGTGTAATTCGTCAAGCAGCTTTTAAGGTCTTCAGTCGAGAATAGACACCTGGGTCATTAGGAGCATTTAACCACTACATGTAGGGTTTCCTGCCCGAGACCCGGTCCGGAAAACAGCATTAATGCCAAAACGGTTCAGGAGCCTTACTGTTCGCTACATACAAACAGCTCTGATCATCTCTCTGAGACACTTCGCAATCTACGTACTTGTGTATAGGGAAGTGGAGTCAAAAGTGTTACGTCGCGAGAAGAGATTGGCATGCGATGAGTTCCTGGTACAAAGATTAGCAGATGGCGTTAACAGCAATAAGTGAAACTACGAACAAACTGAAAGGCACTAAATCATTTGACAACGTGATCGGTGAACAAATTTTGTTGCCTGTCACAACTGCCAAATGTCTACGAATATCTTTTCGGAGCGATTGAAAGTGAAATCCCCAGATAAATGAGGAGCATCATAGAGATTTTCATCAGTCTCTAGGCGGTGAACCTACAAGAAGGTGTCGTGTAACGCAGAGACTTCCGAGTGTTCCGTTTCTTAAACAAGTCACGAAGCATGTTACTAACTGCAACGTAAGTCTCCCATATAATCGCGAAGATATTGTAAAAAGGGAAAATTACACTGGGCGTAGAGAACAATTATCTGTTTTAAACTTGCTGAGATTAAGACGGATTTAACCTTGCTCCGATATTCTGAGTTATCCAGCCTTGTAATGTTATTTCTATTCGAGAGAATTTTGGTATAATGTAAGCTTAGAGAGTGAGATGTGCTAGGCTAGTCCGTACAGTTAGGCGAAGCTACTGTGCCAGGGTGGCGTAGTGGTTAGCTCGTCTGCTTAATGAGCAGTAAGTGTGGGTTCGAATTTCAGCCTTCGTTGAACTTTTCATTCTTCGCTTCAGTCGCCATCTATACGTCATAGATCTTAGAGACTTGAAAATAACTATACCAGAACGAAAGTCTCGTTGCAGCAGAATGGAAGGGTATGCTATTCTCAGGCTTCATGATGGAGAAGAACTCGAATTCACAACTTAAGTAGGTATCCTCACAGCAGTGAAGCAGCTTCTATCACTTAATAAAAGCAAGTCTTCTGCTCCAGATTGTATACCAATTTGGTTCATTTCAGAATATGTTGATGCAATAGATCCATACTTAACAATCATATACAACCGTTCACTCGACGAAAGATCCGTACCCAAAGACTGGAAAGTTGCACACATCACACCAATGTTCAAGAAAGGTAGTAGGAGTAATCCACTAAATTAGAAGCCCATATCATTAACGTCGATATGCAGCAGGATTTTGGAATATATATTGTGTTCGAACATTATGAATTGCCTCGAAGAAAACGGTCTATTGACACACAGTCAACACAGATTTAGATAATATCGTTCTCGTGAAACGCAACTAGCTCTTTACTCGCACGAAGTATTGAGTGCTATCGACAAGGGATTTCAAATTGATTCCGTATTTCTGGATTTCCGAAAGGCTTGTAACACTGTATCACACAAGCGGTTTATAGTGAAATTGCCTGCCTATGGAGTATAGTCTCAGTTACGTGATTCGATTCGTAGTAATTGACGGAAAGTCATCGAATAAAACAGAAGTGGCTTATGGCATTCACCAAGGTTGTGTTATAGGCCCTCATCTGTTCCTGATCTAAATAAACGATTTGAGAGACAATCTGAGCAGCCATCTTAGGTTTTTTGCAGATGACACTGGGTTATCGATTAGTAAAGTCATCAGAAGATAAAAAAAAATTGCGAAACGATATAGAAAAGATATATGTATGGTGCGAAAATTGGTAATTGACATTAAATAACGAAAAGTGTTAGGTCATCCACATTCGTGCTAAAAGGAATCCGTTAAACTTCAGTTACACGGTAAATCAGTCAAATATGAAGGCCATAAATTCAAATAAATACCTAGGGTTTACAATTACGAACAACTTATATTGGAAGAAACACATGGAAAATGTTGTTTGGAAAGCTAAAGAAAAACTGCGTGTTATTGGCAGGACACCTAGGAAATGTAACAGATGTACTTAGGAGACTGCCTACACTACGCTTGTCTGTCCTCTTTCAGAATACTGCTGCGCGGTGTGGGATCCTTACCAGATAGAACTGACGGAGTACATCGAAAAAGTTCAAAGAAGGGCAGCACGTTTTGCATTATAGCGAAATAGGGGAGAGAGTGTCAATGAAATGATACAGGATTTGGGATGGACATCATTAAAACAAAGGCGTTTTTCGTTGCGGAGGAAGCTTCTCACGAAATTCCAATCACCAGCTTTCTCCTCCGAATGCGAAAATATTTTGTTGGCGCCGACCTACACAGGGAGAACCGATCACCACGATAAAATAAGGGAAATGAGGGCTCGTACGGAAAGATATAGGTGTTCGTTCTTTCCGCACCGTATACGAAACTGGCATAACAGAGAATCGTGAAAGTGATTTGATGAACCCTCTGCCACGCACTTAAATGTGGTTTGTAGAGTATTCATGTAGTGTAGATGGAGACGGAGTATATCTAAACACGCTTAGCGATTCCATTATCATTCACTCTCTAAGCTTAAATTTTGCTAATACTCTCTCGCATAAAAATGTGGCTACAGGACTGGATAAGTCAGAAGGTACGAGGGTTGTACGGGATCTGCAAGGTTGTAGCTCCGACTCGATAGCGTTTCTTAATCTCAGGGAGTTTAAAACAGACTATTGTTTGTTACCCCACTGTAATTCTCTGATTTTATCGTCGCGATTATTGTGGGAGGCTTGTGTTGTAGTAAGTAGTGTTTCTCGAAGGTTGTGACAGGCAACAGAATTCGTTCACCGATCATGTAGTCAAATGACATAGTGTCTTTCAGTCTGTTCGTAGTTCCTGCATTGCATTTATTGCTGTTAAAGCAATCTGCTAATCTTTGTACCAGGAACTTACCATGTATCAGTGTCTTTTCGTGGCATAACACTTTTGACTTCACTTTCTTGCACACAACTGCGTAGTTTGCGAAGTGCCTCAGAGAGACGATCAGATATGCTTGTAGGCAGTGAGCAATAAGGGTCCTGAAACGTCTTTTCCGGACCGGGTTTCGAACATAAAACCCTACCTTGAGTCGTCAGTGCTCTTACTGAACCAAGTTTCTAGTCTCGATTCGGAACCTTGGAAGTTGATGTCTGGTCTCGTTTCGATACCTTGAAAGTTTCTTGATAAATTACCATCCATATAGCCCAGAATTTTCACACTCTGAAATCACGAATTTACCTTTGTAATACTCAGCATAGACACCCTATTGTCACATTCGATTAGTCGAGCCAAACTCTTTGAGTTATCTATCTGATACACCACTGAAGCTTCTGCTCGCGGTAACCAAGGTGCGAGCATAGTAGAACAGGCCATGTGTAGTGGTTAGCGCATCTGCCTGCTGAGCAGGAGACCCGGGTTCGAATCCTGTCCATGGTTCAAATTTACATTCACCGCTTCAGTCTGCATTTATACACCATGAAAGTAAATGTATACAGTTTCCTACGTCAGTACAGTACATGCCTCAGATTTAAGCTTCAGTCTGTGTTCTGCCAGAAATACTGACATAAGCTAACATAAACGGACACACTTTTAGAGTATGGAAGTATGAAAGATGGCGGCCATAAAAGTTATCATGACGAAAGCAAGAACTTTATAAGTTCACCAAATGAAAATCATATTTTTTATCAATTAACATTAATGCTACACTCTTTTACAAAACCAGTGAAACATCACTAGAAATAAGAGTCAATGGACAGACGATTTTTGTTTCACGGTAATGACTTGAATGTTATTAATTGCAAGCTTGCAGATATTAAGTATACTACTGTGATAGGTGGACTGTAATCTGAATAAAATTGTTGAAATATTCTTTAAAACTGGATCCAGTTTCCAACGTAATGCAGGAAAATGTAGGTTCCCGTGTATTATGAAAGTAAAGGAATGTCAACACAAGGGTTAATGATCAAAAACTTAGCTATAGGTAACACAGCCGGCAAAGTTTCAGAGTTGTAGCGATAGTGATTATCTGAATCTTGCGCATACTGCAGTTCATACAGTTCCAGAAATGTTTCGGCTGTGGCTTGTCACTTCTACGCTATCCCCTGTTGGAACATTACCAAGTCTGATTTTATCTGTAACAATTAGATTTTCAGGTATGTATAGGGGAGTATCATACTGCACATTGTACCTTGGAAATCAAAATTTACCATATTAAGTCTCGTAACAAGACAGTATCATTAACAAATGTAATAAATTATTTTATTATGCTTGATTTTTACTGCGCACAATAATTTGGTTGGAATTCATACAGCGGTCGTTACATCGTTCTTCCTCTGTCATGTTTTACACCTAAAACAGGCTGATATTGCAGCGATTACAACAGAAATCTATGTTGCGTGGTTGCACAGAATGCCCGGATATGGATCGACGCGTTCATGTTCGTATCAGCACATCACCGTCTCACATAGGATTACCTGTATAATTACCTAATTATCTCCAATATCTGATTTATAGCTCTCCTGTGGCCTGGAATCTGGGACAAACCGATTATTCCTCCCGCTCTCCCGAGGGACATTTTTGAATCGGAGATGATGTAATCTCTGTTCCTCTGTACAGGTCGCACAAGCGTTTGGAATAATTGCAGAATACTTTAGTACTTTTAATACTTGATGCATAACTTTTGATGCACCGCAAGTGTTCTAAATAGCAGGGTCTAAAAGGAGGAATACATTTTCTCTGACTTCAGTTACTGTAACGCATTTGATCTGGAAATTAATGTTCTAGTTAATCGATATAACTATTTTTATGTTTTTTTTAATCCATCAGTGCACCAATTTTCTGTAGCTGTTGCAATACAGGAAGTCGTAAGTAATTTTTTGTCGTAAGTAATTTTCCTAGTGAACATAGCCTAATTGCAATCTTACTCCTACCCAAGTAAAGAAGAATATGACGAAACAAGGTTTCGTAGAAGAAGAAAAATAATTTATAAAATAACGCAAACACGTATAGGTTACTAAAGTGGAGAGAATGTCCTCATTCCCAGTGCTGCAATCGCCTAAGCAAGTAGTTTCTATTCAACAGAAATTTACTTCCCTGAAGGATCGATAGTTGTGGACCTGTAACACATTCCTTACACTGGATTTCGAACTTTTACTGTCCGAGACATTGTAGCATTAGGCAAGGGATAATATTCGTCGCTTCTGTGACTTTTTTTAACGTTTAGGTTGTGGCTATGTGATGTACTGAAGAGAATATGAATAATATACAGGGTGTTACAAAAAGGTATGGCCAAACTTTCAGGAAACATTCCTCACACACAAATAAAGAAAAGATGTTATGTGGACATGTGTCCGGAAACGCTTAATTTCCATGTTAGAGCTCATTTTAGTTTCGTCAGTATGTTCTTCCACCTACGCTCAATGGAGCACGTTATCATGATTTCATACGGGATACTCTACCTGTGCTGCTAGAACATGTGCCTTTACAAGTACGACACAACATGTGGTTCATGCACGATGGAGCTCCTGCACATTTCAGTCGAAGTGTTCGTACGCTTCTCAACAACAGATTCGGTGACCGATGGATTGGTAGAGGCGGACCAATTCCATGGCCTCCACTCTCTGCTGAACCTCAACCCTCTTGACTTTCATTTATGGTGGCATTTGAAAGCTCTTGTCTGCGTAACCCCGGTACCAAATGTAGAGACTCTTCGTGTTCGTATTGAGGACGGCTGTGATACAATACGCCTTTCTCCAGGGCTGCATCAGCGCATCAGGGATTCCATGCGATGGAGGATGGATGCATGTATCCTCGCTAACGGAGGACATTTTGAACATTTCCTGTAACAAAGTATTTGAAGTCACGCTGGTACGTTCTGTTGCTGTGTGTTCCCATTCCATGAATTTGAAGAGAAGTAATAAAATGAGCTCTAACATGGAAAGTAAGCGTTTCCGGACACATGTCCACATAACATATTTTCTTTCTTTGTGTGTGAGGAATGTTTCCTGAAAGTTTGGCCGTACCTTTTTGTAACACCCTGTATAGGGAACAAAAGAGCTCGCAGTACTTTTGCCCTGTCTTTTATATTTGTCTAATGCGAGCTGATAATACCTTCGTTTGCCTTTAGCATTGTTATCCCTCATTCACTTCCTACCTTCGTAAAAAAGGAAAACTACAATATTAGAGATGGAGATTTTAAATAAGGACAGTCCGACGGAGATTGGAACGATATAATCGCCGTAAAATGCGTTATTCGAGAACAATGCACGAGAAACCAATAACAACCAGCTAACCATTTATACAGTACAGGTGCTGAAACTATCGTAGTTGTTCTACTGGAATTGCGTTTAACTTGAATTGTGACTATTAATAAAATTTAAAACATTCGGTGTGTATTGAGATGTTTTATATCTATCTGTACACATTCCTGTATATCTGTAATATGCAAATAGGTAAAGCTCACTAAATGGATAGGTGAAACCTGACTAACAAAACAAAACAAAAAGAATCTGTAACCTACTAATGTAGAAGTTAATAACATTCTCCTTAGAAGTAGCCAATAAGCGATTATGCCGGTAAAGAAGGTTTGAAAATTACTAAGAAATGCTGTCTTTTGTGTCGATAGTGCAACGATTGTTAAAGCTGTTAGTATGTAATAGAAGCTAACAGGCTCCTATAGAAATGGTAATTTAATATACTCGTTAAACTAATGAAACTTACAAAACGTCTACTGCTAACAAGACTAGCTTTTAAGTATGCTGACAGTTAATTAATGAGGAGAGCCCGTTGTAATTTGTAACTGTTTGAAGATCTGATTTGGTTCTTGCTGAGGGTAAAAAACGATATTGAAAGAAATACAAAAACCTAGTACTTATTGCAATCTTCTGCATTTGGCAGTTAAGAAGTCAGCGTTTAGAAACATTTCTTATTTGCTTATTTTATCTTTCTCGTTTCCTCTCCTTAAGTGTTGTTGCTAGGTAATAACAGTTTCTCAAAGCTTTGGAAATATTTTGCATTGACTTTGTAATCATTACCGGCAGTTTTCAAGTCACTGCTATAAACGGTAATACAAAAATTTGTATCGTTTCATAGGTTTCATAGATGAAGAAACAAGCCATTCCTGTATGTAAGCGATGAGAGCGTAAGATTAGTAACTACAATAATTGAATATCATTTGCAAAGTGTTCTCTCTAAAAACCTATTAACATGAGATTGCAGACTGTGAACTCAATACGTAGTAGCTTATTAGAGTCTCGAATGATGAAGCTGCAGATATCACGACAGAGCTGTAATTAAATGTGATTGCAAGTGTTTTTCTCCTAAGCATACGCTAACCAGTTCCATACAGCTGCTAGGCAAGAAGTCGTAGTCAGTGGAAGAACAATAAACATATCAGAATCGTCTGGCGTTAAACGAAGATTGCAGTGAAATGTCTTTACTGCAGGAACGTGGTGAATCTCTCTCTTAAAATCATTTTGTTTTCTCAGTCAACTTTTTTAGTGTAACGTACGAAAAACATTATTTTGTTCCTGTCATACTCTCTGCCATGTGAACTTTAGCACACAACGGTACTATGTGTTCGTTTTTAAATGTCGTCGTATGTGTGGTATTGCATTATTCCATAAGCAGTAGCAATAATAATAAAGTGCATTTCTGAATTTTAGTATTACAGCTGCTTTCATTCTTAGATAAGCAGAGCATCTGTAGCATAAAGGGTGTCCAAGGAGGAATAATTATTCAGCGATAAAACAGGAACTTCCATTGGAAGCAAAAATATCTAATAAACATGACGTCTAAAATGAATACCCTGTAAGTAGGCTGTTTAGGTTTTTATGTCGGTAACGCCGTGTAGCGCTCTATATGAGAATCACTGACCGTGCTGCGTGCAGTCTGTGGCTGGTTTACATTGACGATCCTAACGTGCGCCTGTGCTGCGTGGACGTCGAGAATCTTGTCTACAGGTGTTAGAATGTTCACGTGACCACTGCTACCAGCACCGTTGCACAACTGTACGTCCAACTCGTGTGGAAATTCTCCGAAAGGACTATCACGTCATTCGAAAAGTCACAGTTTGACCCGTTTCAAACAGGCTCACTTGGTTGTAGGAAGTGCATGATTCAAATGTTGCAGCATAGTGAGCCTTAAGTGTGCGAGCATTCCCTGTTAAAGGGTAGACACAGATGGCGCCCTGTTGGAAAAGGCATCTGTTGACGGACCATGTAGAAACCATTATCAGTACTATTCCCCAGATGACATATACTGTCATCGGATCAAAATCGAAACTATCTTTCCAGGTGCGCGAATTTTTTTCTAGGAGTGTATTCTAAAATTTTGAAAAAAATGTTTATTGTTTTTAATGATTTCTTACACCAGATTCCGTATTTGTTTTGAACTTTTCAGTTAATTTTCTTGTGTACTATTTCGTACACAATGGTAAGGAGAGGCGCGCTGCAGAATGTTGCAGGAGCTGTTGTAGGGAAATTGGACAGGAGCGGAAATGAATACCGAACACATAAATACAGTAAACAGACGTTTCACGTATATTGAAGCTATCTCCAAGCTTTACAAAGTACGTTTACAATAGAAACAAACAGCAATAAATTCCATATATTGCAAGAAACAAAAAAGTGCCATGTAGTGTGAGGCTCGCACCACTAATGAGTGAGTGAACGGTCCAAAGTTGACTATGGCAGAAGACCTACATCGTGGCGGCAGAGGGCGCTACAGTCAAGAGCAGCTGAAGGCTTATCTCAGCGGGAGCGCATCATCGGATCTGCTGGGTCCCCACGCGACCATTGTCGGTGTCTGTCGGCAAGCGCGTTTCCGCTGCGAACTGTGAGGCGACGGTGAGGGTAGTATTAATCTATGATACATAAAATGTAACCCAAAAATTTATGTCTTAATAGCAAATCTGATTTTTCGTAACAAATGTCGTACTAATATTTTCAAATTGAGGACTTGTTAAACATCTACTTAACTTTGAAAAGTATGTTGTGAATAAAACTTAAGGACAGTTAATTAAATCTGTATTTAAAAAAATTGTCGTGCTAATTAAGAACACCCTCTCCCTCTCTGTACAGTTCACAGAAAATGCGTTGGTACTGCTAAAATAATTGTGATACAAGGTATTTTCAGGTCCTGGTCCTTTCTTATATGCACCTATCTATTTGAAAAGGATATTGTTAATAAATTAAACAATCACAGAAATTTCTTTTCTATTTATTTATTTATTGTGGTGCATATCAAGTACCCCTCTCGCCCTTGGTAGTACGTTATGAAAAATTGGTTGGTTAATGAATGCATTTTAGATTACTGTAATTTTTTGCTTCGAATAATCGTTCCTGTTATGGTCCTGAATATCGACCATTCCTCCTTGGACAACTTGTATATTATAGATACTCTTCTCATGTAAGAATGGAAATAATTATAATGCTAAAATTCAGAGACAGTGGAGACGAAGATTATTATTCTTGTCACATCCCATGATAGTTTAAGACGAATACATAGCACCACTGGCTTCTAAATTTCGCATGGAGGAAAATATTTAAAACTGATAATTAAATCAAGACACTATGCTGTCGGCAGTCGTTGATATACAAAAACGGGGATAGAAGAAAATGTGTGGCCCGGCCGGGACTCGAACCTGGGATCTCCTTCTTACATGGCAGACGCTCTGTCCATCTGAGAAACCGAGGGCACAGAGGATAGTGCGACTGCACGGATTTATCCCTTGCACGCTCCCCGTGAGACCCACATTTCCATCTTAATGTCCACACACTACATTCGTAGTGCCCCTGCCCATTACACTCAATACTCGCGGCAGGCAATCTTACCGAGTCCTGTAAGAGTTCGGGCAATACGTCTGCATCCTCACAGAAGAAGAAGGTCAACGGCCGGTTAGCCTTAACTGTATGAAGATGGTATCTGTTCTTTCGGACATGTCCGAAAGAACAGAAACCATGTACCATCTTCATATAGGTATTTAAAAAGGTTTGCTACCGGAATAAAATAATGTTCGTCGTACATCACACTAAAAATAGTCGACTGAGAAAAAAATAATTTTAATAGGCAGCTTCAAAACTTCACTACAATTTATATAAGTTGGCTACTATGAGAACAGTATAATCGGTAGAGAAGAAACTGAAGCTTCGGAAAAAATTGTATTATCACTCGAAAAACTTTAAGTATACCAACGCTCGTGAAAACGCCGAAAAATACAAAGATAAATGCTATAAATATTAGTGACAGCAAGCAAATATTGGAAGTATAGAAAGGCATATGATCTATGTATGATTTTGGTATTTCAATGTGACCTGTAGCAGCCACGTTCTTCAGTCAGATAACTTAAATCAAAGATGAATTCCATTAAAATCCAGGTGATTTTTATGCAGTTCTACAAAAAATGATCGGCGCTTCGTACAAGCCTATACCGAACAAGCTGCTGGCCAGCCGAGGCACAGATATGTTGAACAGGCGATGTCTAAGCAGCACATAAAGTAGAGCTTGTTCAAAACGTAAGCTTCCTTTGTTGCATACTCAATTGTTTAGTACACACTTTCAGGCTGTTTCCTCATGTAAAATGGATGTATATCCTGTATTACAAAGTCTTTATGGAATAGTGTTTTGGTGTGGGGAGTCATAATGGTGCATGGTCATAATGACCTCCAAATGATTGAACACGGTACACTTACAGTTCAACGTTCTTGTAACACTGTACCCCTTCCCACTGTGCATCATTTCAGGGGGCATTCGGCCTGAGTTACTTATATGGATGATAATGGTTGAAGTCATCGAACAGCACTGGTGGAAGAACTGCTGGGACGAGAGGATATTCGGAGAATGGACTGACCTGTACGTTCCTCCGACTTAAATCCGATCGAACAAACACGTGTGGGATACGTTGGGAAAATGTACTGAAACACGTCCTTGTGCACCAGCCGTGATCTAGCAGTTGTCAACATACTGGCGGAGGAATGGGACTCCCTACTACAAGAAATCCTTACCAGTCCTGTGGCTAGAATGGGAGTACAATTAAGAACAATGCCTGTCTTTTCTAATGTCCTGAGACCGTCATGAATTTCAGTGACTTTATTGTAATTATTATGTCTGAATATAAGTGTCATTTCTGTTCGTGTTATTGCATATTACTTTAAGTTACCTTCTGTATTATACTGCAGCAGTTGTTGCTACGTATGGTTGAAGTTTGGGAGAGCTATGTTGCTTGGCAGTGATGCATCACGCGAAAGTTTTCGTCATTATTTTTTGAACACCATTTCATTTGTGCTGCTAAACATGAAATCACCAAGGTAGGATCAGTACAGTAAGTCTAATACGGTTTGACAATCAGCAGTCCATGTGGCCATTGCTGTCTCAGGAATTTGTGGTTTCTAGGCAGTGCATTCCATTTACACCTACCGCAAGCTCCCTCCAACAATCTATTCAGCACGGTGTCGAGAATTCTTCCTTCGTTTCGAACCTTCAATTTCTTTGATTTTGGCCAGTAAAAATGCGCATATTCTTTCACTGAATATTGCTACTAACACATAACATTTGAAACGTTACTTAATTATTTTATTATGATTATTATTACTGTTTCCCTGATATTATTACTGCAGTGTAACCAATTACAACACGTAACAAGTTAAAAAAGTGGTGGACATATAAATATCAATATGTATATAAAGTCAACAATGAATTGTAAAAAATAATTTTTCTGTTTATCTGTTCGTCGTCAGCTCGATCCTACGCCATTCATACCAGTAAACTGAAACGTTGGTGAGCTTCTGTGCGAACGCCCTCAAAGATTACTACTAGGGTAAGAAAAACCTACCACTCATAGTGAAAGAGGGGTGACATAGAAACTTAGCTCACAACTGTCAGGAGCAATTTTAGTTAAATATTGGTTGTGTAATTATATAAAAATATTGTGGGTATGATTGGGATGAGAAGACGTGGCAGGTAAAAAAAATAATCGTAACGTCCACTATCGAAAGTTTCTCGGGTTGCGAGACTTAATAGTGACAGCTGTGATGAAGTTTCACCTCTTGAGTTTGATGAAAAGGAGGTGGGGGGGGGGGGGCTGAAACTGCAAAACTGAAGATACAGTGACGTATCAGCACTTCTCTGTAACGTCTGAATGGTAATGTACTTGTGATGGAAATCCGTGATATAAAAGAATACCATAGCAACGTCGGAAGTAATTTCAAGCAAATTTGGTGTATAAATGGCTCAGTATGTGTATAAGAATACTGTGGGAGTAGGGTAAACCTACTGCCGCTAGTGTGGTGGGTGTCAATGAGAAGGAGCGACATGTAGAAAGTCCAAAACTGACCTTCTGCTATTTCTTTCCTGCAATTAGGTGACTTGGAACACTTTAAAAATATGAACGCCATCTGTCCCTTATTTGAGTTGTTGTGCATGACCACTGCAGTGGATCGCTATAATTTTGCTGAAGAGTTTCGGGGCCAAGTATCGCGCCACGTCCCGGGTTCGATTCCCGGTGGGGTCAGGGATTTTCTCTGCCTCGTGATGGCTGGGTGTTGTGTGCTGTCCTTAGGTTAGTTAGGTTTAAGTAGTTCTAAGTTCTAGGGGACTTATGACCACAGCAGTTGAGTCCCATAGTGCTCAGAGCCATTTGAACCATTTATCGCGCCACGCTGCTTAGTCTCACAAATACGTTCAAGGTCTTTGTATGTCCATCTTTTCAGAGATGACTACTCGCCTCGACTGCTCACTACAGTATGTCAAATCAAACACCTTTCAATCGTTCGAAACTTATTTTATTTGGTTATCAGTTTCGGCGATTTACTATGCCATCTTCGGGTCCCAGAACGACATGTAGGAAGATTCCACCTCGGTTCCGGTCAAAATAGGGGCCAGGATTCAAATACTGATATACGTGGATTTTTGCTTGCTGTAACTATCACTTCAACCATCATCCGCCGACTTTCAATGTAGTCTCTAGAGTCATAAAGAGTAAAACTGCGCACATTCAGTTGCCAAGGATAGTCTTTTTCTCGTAACGACAATCTGTCGTTGACAATATTGAAAGTATCCTCAGAAGTCAGATGAAACTTAAGGGCGAAATTCAATAGAGATACGGAGAAAATATTTGTACAGATATGTGTGTAATATGTTAAATGTACGTGTTTTATGTATAGCCGGCCGGTGTGGCCGTGCGGTTCTAGGCGCTTCAGTCTGGAACCGCGTGACCGCTACGGTCGCAGGTTCGAATCCTGCCTCGAGCATGAATGTTTGTTATGTCGTTAGGTTAGTTAGGTTTAAGTAGTTCTAAGTTCTAGGGGACTGATGACCACAGATGTTAAGTCCCATAGTACTCAGAGCCATTTGATCCAATTTTTTATGTATACAGGGTGTTACAAAAAGGTACGGCCAAACTTTCAGGAAACATTCCTCACACACAAAGAAATAAAATATGTTATGTGGACATGTGTCCGGAAACGCTAACTTTCCATGTTAGAGCTCATTTTATTACTTCTCTTCAAATCATATTAATCGTGGAATGGAAACACACAGCAACAGAACGTACCAGCGTGACTTCAAATACTTTGTTACAGGAAAAGTTCAAAATGTCTTCCGTTAGCGAGGATACATGCATCCACCCTCCGTCGCATGGAATCCTGATGCTCTGTTGCAGCCCTGGAGAATGGCGTATTGTATCACAGCCATCCACAATACGAGCACGAAGAGTCTCTACATTTGGTACCGGGGTTGCGTAGACAAGAGCTTTCAAATGCCTTGCAGACAAACAAAAATTACGCGAAGCGAAATGTAGTGTGAGGAGGGCTATGCGAGAGGCGTTCAATGAATTCGAAAGTAAAGTTCTATGTACTGACTTGGCAGAAATTCCTAAGAAACTTTGGTCTTATGTCAAAGTGGTAGGTGGATCAAAACAAAATGTCCAGACATTCTGTGACCAAAATGGTACTGAAACAGAGGATGACAGACTAAAGGCCGAAATACTAAATGTCTTTTTCCAAAGCTGTTTCACAGAGGAAGACTGCACTGTAGTTCCTTCTCTAGATTGTCGCACAGATGACAAAATGGTAGATATCGAAATAGACGACAGAGGGATAGAGAAACAGCTAAAATCGCTCAAAAGAGGAAAGGCCGCTTCACCTGATGGGATACCAGTTCGATTTTACACAGAGTACGCGAAGGAACTTGCCCCCCTTCTTGCAGCGGTGTACCGTAGGTCTCTAGAAGAGCGTAGCGTTCCAAAGGATTGGAAAAGGGCACAGGTCATCCCCGTTTTCAAGAAGAGACGTCGAACAGATATGCAGAACTATAGACCTATATCTCTAACGTCGATCAGTTGTAGAATTTTGGAACACGTATTATGATCTGGAGACTAGGAATCTACTCTGTAGGAATCAGCATGGGTTTCGAAATAATCGATCGTGTGAAACCCAGCTCGCGCTATTCGGGTAGACCGCTCGCCTGGTGCAAGTCTTTTGATTTGACGCCACTTCGGCGACTTGCGCGTCGATGGGGATGAAATGATGATGATTAGGACAACACAACACCCAGTCCCTGAGCGGAGAAAATCTCCGACCCACCCGGGAATCGAACCCGGGCCCTTAGGATTGACAGCCCGTCGCGCTGACCACTCAGCTACCGGGGGCGGACACCACAGTCGTTTAATGAACAAAGTAAGAGCATATGGACTATCAGACCAATTGTGTGATTGGATTGAAGAGTTCCTAGATAACAGAACGCAGCCTGTCATTCTCAATGGAGAGAAGTCTTCCGAAGTAAGAGTGATTTCAGGTGTGCCACAGGGGAGTGTCATAGGACCGTTGTTATTCACAATATACATAAATGATCTTGTGGATGACATCGGAAGTTCACTGAGGCTTTTTGCAGACGATGCTGTGGTGTATCGAGAGGTTGTAACAATGGAAAATTGTACTGAAATGCAGGAGGATCTGCAGCGAATTGACGCATGGTGCAGGGAATGGCAATTGAATCTCAATGTAGACAAGTGTAATGTGCTGCGAATACATAGAAAGATAGATCCCTTATCATTTAGCTACAAAATAGCAGGTCAGAAACTGGAAGCAGTTAATTCCATAAATTATCTGGGAGTACGCATTAGGAGTGATTTAAAATGGAATGATCATATAAAGTTGATCGTCGGTAAAGCAGATGCCAGACTGAGATTCATTGGAAGAATCCTAAGGAAATGCAATCCGAAAACAAAGGAAGTAGGTTACAGGACACTTGTTCGCCCACTGCTTGAATACTGCTCAGCTGTGTGGGATCCGTACCAGATAGGGTTGATGGAAGAGATAGAGAAGATCCAACGGAGAGCAGCGCGCTTCGTTACAGGATCATTTAGTAATCGCGAAAGCGTTACGGAGATGATAGATAAACTCCAGTGGAAGACTCTGCAGGAGAGACGCCCAGTAGCTCGGTACGGGCTTTTGTTAAATTTTCGAGAACATAGCTTCACCGAAGAGTCAAGCAGTATATTGCTCCCTCCTACGTATATCTTGCGAAGAGACCATGATGATAAAATCAGATAGATTAGAGCCCACACAGAAGCATACCGACAATCCTTCTTTCCACGAACAATACGAGACTGGAATAGAAGGGAGAACCGATAGAGGTACTCAGGGTACCCTCCGCCACACACCGTCAGGTGGCTTGCGGAGTATGGATGTAGATGTAGATGTAGAAATTACAGTCAAGATGGTTGAGGTCAGGAGAGAGTAGAGGCCATGGAATTGGTCCGCCTCTACCAATCCATCGGTCACCGAATCTGTTGTTGATAAGCGTACGAACACTGCGACTGAAATGTGCAGGAGCTCCATCGTGCATGAACCACATGTTGTGTCGTACTTGTAAAGGCACATGTTCTAGCAGCACAGGTAGAGTAACCCGTATGAAATCAGGATAACGTGCTCCATTGAGCGTAGGTGGAAGTACATACTGACGAAACTAAAATGACCTCTAACACGGAAATTAAGCGTTTCCGGACACATGTCCACATAACATCTTTTCTTTATTTGTGTGTGAGGAATGTTTCCTGAAAGTTTGGCCGTACCTTTTTGTAACACCCTGTATATTACTCATATTCTCTTCAGTATATCACACAGCCACAACCTAAACGTTAAAAAAAGTCACAGAATCGACAAATATTATCCCTTGCCTAATGCTACAATGTCAACAATAATGCCTGCCCAAACGTTCACAGAAAATCTGTGTTGATGACATGATTGCACAATTGCGTGCGGATTCTCGTCAGCCCACACATGTTGATTGTGAAAATTAACAATTTGATCACGTTGGAATGAAGCCTCATCCGTAAAGAGAACATTTGCACTGAAATGAGGATTGACAGAAGTGTACCCGTGGAGGCCAATCAGCTGCTGATAGTGCCTGCACACGCTGTACATGGTACGGAAACAACTGGTTCTCCCGTAGCACTCTCCATACAGTGACGTGGTCAACGTTACCTTGTACACTAGCAACTTCTCTGACGCTGACATTAGGGTTATTGTCAACTGCACGAAGAATTACCTCGTCCATTCCAGGTGTCCTCGTCGTTCTAGGTCTTCCCCAGTCGCGAGTCATAGGCTGGAATGTTCCGTGCTCCCTAAGACGCCGATCAATTGCTTCGAACGTCTTCCTGCCATGACACCTTCGTTCTGGAAATCTGTCTCGATACAAACGTACCGCGCCACGGCTATTGCCCCGTGCTAATCCATACACCAAATGGGCATCTGCCAGCTCCGCATTTGTAAACATTGCACTGCCTGCAAAACCACGTTCGTGATGAACACTAATCTGTTGATGCTACGTACTGATGTTCTTGATGTTAGTACTGTAGAGCAATGAGTCGCATGTCAACACAAGCACCGAAGTCAACATTACCTTCCTTCAATTGGGCCAACTGGCGGTGAATCGAGAAAGTACAGTACATACTGACGACACTAAAATGAGCTCAACATGGAAATTAAGCGTTTCCGGACACATGTCCACATAACATCTTTTCTTTATTTGTGTGTGAGGAATGTTTCCTGAAAGTTTGGCCGTACCTTTTTGTAACACTCTGTATGTGTAATATATGCGAAATGTGTATACGGGTGAAGTTGTGGGCAAAAACCTAATAGGTAACTACATAAATAATCTATCAGCCAGCTCCACACGAGGTTTAGTGTTTCACCGTTGAGCAGTAGGACTGCCAAAGGAACGATCGCGAACTACTAGTAGCTCACAGGGACGTTTAGAGTAAGTCGTCGCAACGCCCTTGTTGGCTGACCTGTATTGCTCCACTTTGAAGGCAATCACGAAAACAACTGCTTTTTCCCCCGGGAAGCTGCTGTTGTCAGTCAAAACTGCTACGTTATCAGCCTCAAAATCGATTTCTTGCGCGTGAGGTCGTGCTCATTATGTTTCTCGTGTATGTCAGATATTTGATAAACAGCATAGTTTGATTTACGCGCTGATACAAAGCTAGGTTCGTTTTAATGGTTTAGTGTTCGAGGAAAAAGCAAAAAAACTTGTCACTTTCAATCGGAAATTTCTGCACAGAATACGAAACCGTATGAAGATGGCGAATAAATCAAAAATTTTTAAAAGCCGCAAATTCATTGTCTAATAGTTTCCAAAATAAAACTGAGATAATTTCTACCTTCAAAGTCCGCAGGTCGTGGTCGTGCGGTAGCGTTCTCGCTTCCCGCGTCCGGGTTCCCGGGTTCGATTGCCGGCGGGGTCAGGGATTTTCTCTGAGTCGTGATGACTGGGTGTTGTGCGGTGTCCTTAGGTTAGTCAGGTTTAAGTAGTTCTAATTTCTAGGGGACTGATGACCACAGCTGTTAAGTCCCATAGTGCTCAGAGCCATTTTTTTCTGCTTTCAAATCTGTACAGCTTCTTGCAAATGCAGTAATGAGGAGAACTGAAGTTATGAGTCGAAGATATTTGATAACTTAAAACTGACTGACCGCTGCAGTCATTTTTTTCTACAACTTGACGAATCGCCTGATGTAGCTGATACTCAGTTGGTCGTTTTTGCAAGAACGGCTTTTGATAATTTCGAAATTTGAGGGTGTACATGCATGAAGATATACGTATACAGTGCAGGGGACTGTTTCACAGTCGTATTTGATAATTTTTTTAATGATTTATCATAAAATCGTGTCACTTGTGATATGAAACTACGGACACAAATGCATTGTTGTTGTATTATGCCATTTCTCTGATCCTATACCTTGCTGTTACTAAAGAACCATAGGAAATCATTTAGCGATTTTTGCTTTACTAAGTGTACTTCTCGTACTAATAACTTTCGGTTCTTTGCTTGTTTTTGAGGAAGAATTAGTTAATGAGCACAAAAGCAGGAACAGTTAATGACCACAGTTGTGATAATTTATAAGAGAACGTGAAAGTTGAAATAAGAATTCTGCAAATAAATGAGTTCTATCAGACAGAACCACGACTAATATTCACAACGCAATCAAGCTTAATGAATTTGCAATTCTACCTCTCTCTACGAAACTATATCTGTGCTCGCTTCCGACCTGTAAACAGGACTATCGCACACATATAATAGTATATTGCCAGCTTCCTTCCATAACAGGTTTCAAAGTACTGTTAAGTATTACTTTCTGAGCATTAATGATACCAGTAATCACAATTCGGATCGCAAATTTGATACAAATGTCTAAGGTAACTTACGAAGTTCCACGCTAGGTGGCAGTTCGCATTTTGATGTACAAAAGTTTCACCTATTGTTCAAATTACTATTACCTCGTAAAGTAGTCTTAAAAAAGATCACTGAATGAATGAAATAAAATATATATGTGCTCACCTTTGATTTTACTATTAAGGATGGAATCACTAGAATCCATCACGTATTTCAAAATCACTATTTCGAATTACTTACGACTGAAAAAGTACGTGAATCTAGCTGTGTAGCAGGGAGATGCCTGACTAAAATGTATCCGAAGGAGGCCTCCTATCCAACGCTTAGATTTTATTATCCTGCCGGAGGCTCTCAGCAAATTACATTAATACATATCCTGAAGTTGGTTCAAAGAAGGGCTACAAAATTCGTCATTGATTTCTTGTGCAAGCGCAAAAGCGTGGCAGAAGGGCTTATCAAATTTCAACGAATGGAATTATTATCCTCGCGATCGGTCAGATGGAACCTGCATAATCTACCGTGAAGAAGGGTAAAGGATTAGTCTACTTCACTAAATACGAAATGCACTGCATACAATTTCGGCATGCTGTCCACTGTTTCACATACGATGACTGCCACTGGCTATGTGAAATATGGTAGTACACTCACTGCGGCAATAGGTTGAACGATACTACTTCGAACCAACAACTGAAACTGGACCCATTTGTTAGCTTGTCCAGACATTTCAGAAACGCTGATGGAGATAGAGTTCTAGAAATAAGAAGATTGCCATACAGCGCCGAAATTGCTGACTCTCTTCAAAACAATGTTGAGGGCCAAGGATTCTAAGATGTACCCCATATTATCGTGAATACACTGCACGTGGTATTCGATGCCTGTGTGACTTTTTATTTATTATATTCCGTCGCACTTCCAATAAAACCAGTTATGGTAAGATGAAATGACTAACCGGTCTTGGATAATATGAAATGACTGATTCCCAGTCCAAAGACTCAAAACCCAAAAACCCACTACCAAATAGCTATACGAAAATGTATTAACGTCAACATATATAATCGCTTTATGTAGTTATTATGATTATTACAAACTTCTTAAAAAGATAAGCAATGATAGACAATTATTTGTACTTTGTTTTTGCAATGTATGTTCCAAAGATGATTTTGTATGAATAGTATTTTCTTTGCTACACGTTGTTGTAGGTAAATCTTTGTTCTTGTCCATTACGAGTATGGAGTACGAGTTAAGTACGTGTTGAGTTAGCATGAACTTAATTCTATTGCCAAGTAAAATAACTGAAAATATAACCATTACACTACAGAAACTCAAACAATATTCATACCATTTAAGAAAATGAAGCCGGGGGTTCCTTACACCAGTATATGACGCAGCATATCAGAATGTAGGCCGGCTGCTGTGACCGAGCGGTTCTAGGCGCTTCAGTCCGGAACCGCGCTGCAGCATCGGTCGCAGGTTCGAATCCTGCCTCGGGCATGGATGTGTGTGATGTCCTTAGGTTAGTTAGGTTTAGGTATTTCTAAGTCCATGGGACTGATGATCTCAGATGTTAAGTCCCGTAATGCTTACAGCCATTCAGAATCTAGCACGGGCATGAATTACGATCCTAAAGTTTTCTACAACGACGGAAAACAATAACCGACGAGTACTAAGAAAACTGTTTATTTAAATTCTACCGTTGCTACCTCTCTCTGCAATGTGTCACTACTCCATCGTGCCAAGTGCTGTGGAATTGAGACCAGACGCTCAAATTTAAACTTACTTCAAAATTAATGATCGACTTTGGGTTATAACAGAGTGGGGGATTAGACACTGGAGAAACATTTCCCATTACAGCTATCTCGGCGCAGTTAAAAAGTCAATCAGAAAAGCAGTTCTAGTGACGCAATCGGGGTTCGAAACGATTTTCTGCTAGTAAAACTGCACACTGCTTGAGTAAGATTCGAATAAGACAGAGGGACTAAACAGTATCATATTAGGAGACAGATAGCGCGTATGGGAGAATTCAGTGCGACAGTGTCTGTCTTTTGAAGGACGGTGCACCACGGCATGCCATAAGGCGTTAGGGACAGTAAACGGGACCACACAAGACGTCAGGCAGAACGAATTGCGCATGGCGGAATTACATTGCTTTTATACGGTGACACCAGCCAAGTGCTGCCGTTAGCGCATCGTAGGACAAGATATGACCAGTTAATTGCCTACTGAGGAATCCCGAGTACAAGAAACACCATCATACGTATGTCTTCAGCCTTGGTCGAGAGGCCACTGGAATAAACAAGAGTCTGAGATTTGTTAACTGACCAGTACATACAAGATTCATGAAGTGTTGCCATCACACATAATTTCAGCCAAGCAGCTGTCTTACATCGAGATCCATCTTCTCCGATCGGTAAACAGACGCAACTATCAAGCGAATACGACGTCTGACTGTATGCGAGAGCAACATACGATTCACCAGATAACGCTGAGTGGCCGCAGGTGATGGAAAGGCACTGAATGTGACGTTAGCCCTTTCACTCGTGAGTGCGCCATAAAAGTGCTGTCGGGACGCTCCGCAAGGCAGCGCCCGCCGTGCTGACACGATATTCCACCTACCACTGCAGCGCCTGCTACGCTTAGTCACTATCGTCGCAGGTTCTTCTCTATTCATTCTCATCAATAAGTTCTTAAAAAATTGTACTCTGAATATTCTTCGTTGCTGAAGTTCCCCAAACCAGATGACAATACGCAGAACCACATTTCGGAATAATGTCTTGTGTGATATATTTCAGAACAAAGTGCAACACACAGTCAAACAGTCCTTTCGTTTTTTTTTTTTTTGTTAATCTTGCTACATCTGTATGCAAGACGTGTTGTTTTACTGATAATTCAGCGGTGCTTGGAAGAGCCTTTCTCGAAGCCGCAATGTATTTTCCTCGTCTGATTGACGGCCTCCTGATGCTTTCCTTTTTTTGTGGTATGCCTCTGAATGAGACTGTGATTAAACTGAGTGAACCGTGTAAATAAAATAGGAATTAAGTACGTACACGTCTAAGGAGTGAAAAAACAGACACACACAGTACTCCGATGAAGGTTTGGGCTTGGCGACTGCCTGATGAACGCTACCTACCATCATGTGTAGGGTCAACAGTGAAGAATGGAGGTGGTGGTGTTACGGTATGGGGAAGTTTTTCGTGGTTAAGTTGTGGTCCCATTATTCTGCATAAGAAAACGGTGAATGCGAAAGTATATGAATACGTTTCACAGCATTGTGTACTGTATACCGTAGAGGAACAGTTCAGAGACGATTATCGTATTAGCATTGCTCCGGCGCGGTTCCTTCCGTCCCTTTACGACGAACCTGCACCTACCTGTGAACATTGTCGCAGCGTATCATCAGTAGGGAAGCCGAGAGAAACCTACTGTACTTCGACGTGAACCAGGCTGCAATTAAAGTCACTAAATCTACGTTTCGGGCGAAAGTTTTCACACGAAATGAAAGGTTGGAAACTTTTTCCTTAATTAATATATTCTGAAACTTAGGTGAACAAGTATCACTGCCAAGCCCTTGCTAGTCGTAACACAGTCACTCACAATACCTTTCACTCACGTTAGGAAGTTTACGGTGTGGCATTTCCCGAAAACGTAATAGCTACAAAAATATGGATTGTTTTTGATTGAGAACGCTCGACAAACATTAAGTCTGTCGGTACCTAATGCAGTCACACTTTTTAGCCACCGACCTGCTCAATAAGCCACGAGGAATTTATGTGTTTTCTCGTCACAAAATTCACTTAAAAATTCTACACACCCATCGGAATAATTATGCCATCACTTTACCACACTTTTGATGTATGAAACACTGCTAGATCCGGCAACTTATCGTTTCCATCGGAATTACTACTACACACGTCCGAACTGTTTCATGGCTAGGCTCCGACTCCTCTCTAGAATACTCTGTCTTCCCTACCAGCAGAGAAAGGCGCGCGAAGAATATTGCTTTACCATTGGTCAGTTTACTCAACAGCCAATAGCAAAACAACATTCTCCCGCGTCAGTCCGCGCTTTTCATCAATAACCAATCGCAAAATAGTAAACCTAACGACTGCACTTTTCAAAAACATGGTTCAAATGGCTCTGAGCACTATGGGACTTAACATCTGAGGTCATCAGTCCCCTAGAACGTAGAACTACTTAAACCTAACTAACCTAAGGACATCACACACATCCATGCCCGGGCAAGATTCGAACCTGCGACCGTAGCAGTCGCGCGGTTCCGGACTGAAGCGCCTAGAACCGCTAGGCCACCGCACCTGGCGACTGCACTTTTTACCGACGTAATTATCTAATACGCTGAAGTTTTGATTACGCATAAAGTTATTTACTATTGTTATTTATACCTGAAATAACTTTCCCTTTACCATTAACTTACTTTACAAATCTATTGTATAAAAATCCCCTTTGTCAACATCCATACTTCTTCGAAACGTTCCCACACTAAATCCCACTACATAACTCGTTAAACAATTATCTTCATATTAACCTTAAACCACACTCACGCAACATTCATACTGCTAAAACACATGTATAACATTTTACCTACACAAAAAGACATAATAACACTTTATGAAAATACTAGAACAGTTTATGAAGAACATTCTATTACTTTAGTGCACTCTAGTGGGCACAATCGAAACTAAATCTGTCCCCTATCCAATATTGTCCTCTATCGGCTGATACATAAACTACGTGTGCATCCAGTCTCGCGTCACCATCTGTCACTATCCAGCTCTGAGACACATCTCCCACTTAACCGCCTCCAAGGCAGGATCGATATACGGCGCTACGCTTCAGCATGACAGTGCAAGCTGTCATGAAGCAGCACCTGAGAGGCAGTAGTTTACTGACAATAGCTTTCTTGAAGTGGGCAGGATTGCCCAGGGTATTTACCTGAAGGCAGTGGAAAATCTTTGGGAAGAGTTTGAACGTCGATTCGCTCCACATCCCAGCGTCCTACATCTCTACATTGCGAAATTTGAAACCTTCCCAGCATAAAGACTGTTTCATAATATTTCGGAAGAAATGCCAGGTATCTGCAAACTGCTGTCAGGATATTTCGATGCAAAGTCTTCGGGCCATCTTCAGGCCTATAGTGATGAAAATTCTCTGAGCTCCGGTATTTAAGAGCCCACCTGCACATTCGCGGTGTATACGCAGTTGGCGTTACGTATGCGCAGCAAGAGTGCCTACACTTTTGCTGAGAGTCTGTGCGCTGCACCGCATGCCCTCTGTGGTGAAAGCTCGCCTTATCGATATGAAATCGATTGTCTTCGTAGGGTAATATTGCACTACGACGTCGACTGCCCAGAGCACGAAGCTTTTCTATGACAGAATTCTACGCAGAATTTAACTTGAAACAGGCGTGTCGACTAATAAGAGATTCTGACAGTCGTATTTCCACTGACTGATTGATGATGGAGCACCAGAAGTTTGCCGTATGGGTCACAATTTTTGTCTCGTTGGTTTTCATCAAATGACTAGTAAAAATGCAGTGTTCGGCTATAGCGGCGTGTGGCTTGGAGGAGGCGAGTATGCCGCAGATATTGCACAATGCGATCCTACACAGTGCGCGTCGTTTGCCGTATTCGCACGGAATCCTATAAACACCTGCCTCCCAAAGCTCTAAGAGGTCCTAATAGCTCTAACAGATCGTAATAGCACCGAGATTTTGGGAGGAGGACGAAAGACAAATTTTATGTTCCCTTAATATTCTGCATATTTTCGCTGAAACGTTTCCAGTATGTAGTAGATAAGCTATCGTTTTCAAGGTCTCATCCTTGTTCTGCCGTTTGTGCGCCTGCAGCGCTCTCTGTACTTGCTCAGACGAAGATCCATTGTTTAGATGTTCCACTTCCGTTAGCAGGCTACCAGCTGTTGGAATGATACGGGCTCTGGGGATTAAAGTCTTCAGATAGCCCATCGTTTGTGCCGGATGGTGGTAACTAGTGGCCTGTAAATACAAGTACGTGTAAGTGGGCTTTAGAAACACCGAATGCCCAAGTATGCTATCTCTCTTATGTCGCACCAAGATCTCTGAAAACGGCAGCACCCATCTTTCTCCATCTCCACAGTACATTTTATGTTTATAGAATTCAGATGTTGGAAGAACTCTCAGATAACGTGCCAACCATGAGGCACAACTATAAAAGTTTATTCAACGTTCACCAACTACTGTTGGTTGTAAAATAATGTCAGCCCGCCGGCCGCGGTGGCCGTGCGGTTCTAGGCGCTGGAGTCCGGAACCGCGGGACTGCTACGGTCGCAGGTTCGAATCCTGCCTTGGGCATGGATGTGTGTGATGTCCTCAGGTTCGTTAGGTTTAAGTAGTTCTAAGTTCTAGGTGACTGATGACCTATGATGTTAAGTCCCATAGCGCTTAGAGCTATTTTAACCATTTTAATGTCAGCCCCAGTTTTGTTACACTGATAATCAGGAGTCCCCATATGGGGATGTTCAGCGGCCGAGTTGCTAGTCTTTTTAGTTGACGCCACACTGGGCTACTTGGGTGTCGATGATGATGAAATGATGATGAAGACAACACAGCACCCAGCCCCTGAGCGGAGAAGAGCTCCTACCCAACGGGAATCGAACCCGGACCCACTGCATGACAGTCAGACACGCTAACCATTCAGATGATGGGCGGACCCTATTGCCGATAATATGTAGTAAGACGCACAATTGTTAGAAGCGAAACGACAGCGAAACTAACCAACGAGTCGTTGCTTTCCAACTTAAGAGACTTACGTCGGTTGATAAAATCACTACAGTTTCTCAAATGATGTGGGCACTTGCCTACAATGGGTTTGAGTAAAGACGCCATATACTTGACCAAATCATAGTTGGCTACAACAGTATTGTTCACTACATGACGTAAAGTCATTCCTTCTTTGTGGACGTTGGGCAGGTTGTATGCCTAGGTTGTATATACCTAGGTGGAACTGAGGTATTTGGTTTCAGTCTCTTAAAGACATCCTTTGATAGAGAACTGTTGACAGAAGTACTGCCGTTTTTCGCATCACTTAGTTAGTAGCCTCCTTATCTATCTGGCGATACATTGAGTGACACAATAAAACATTGATCCTATTAATGTAGTCCTTTTGTGGCATGAGCACAGTAACATTACCTTTATCTGACTTGATTCATACCGTATATGCTTGAGCATTCATTGTTCCAAAAGTCTAGTCATGCATACATGTATTTGTAAGCTACTAGTTGCCACCATCCGGCTCAAACGACGGGCGATCTGAAGACCTTAATCCACCAAGCCCATAACAGCTCAGATGCCTATTTCCTATAAACTGAACTGGAACACCTGAAAACTGTGTTCCTGAATAATGGATATTTGTCTCAGAAAGTACATAGAGCGCTACAGAGACACATACGACAGAACAAGGAAGAGGATGAGGTCCCTAAAACGACTGCTTATCTACTATGTACGGGGAATGTTTCAGCAAAAATAGCCAGAATGTTAAGAAGACATAAAGTTAGTCTTTCATCATCCTTTCAAATCTCGATGCTGTGTTTCCATTGGTCATTTGATTAAATACAATAAAGCGAAACTTGTCGCCCATAATTCAGACTTTTGGAGTTCCATATCAATGAATAACTGGAAATACGACTGTCTGAATGTCTAATTAATCAAGGCGTAAGTTTCCAGTTAAATTCTGTATGGAATCCTGTCATAGAAAAACTTCGTGCTCTGCATAGCAGGCGTCCTTCTCAGATTTTACCGTACAAAGACAGTCGATTTGATGTTGATGAGGTGAGCTCCGACCACGGAGGGCAAGCGGCGTGGTGCACAGACTTGGCTCTTGGCAGGAAGTGTAATCTTCAATGCCCCTTTGGCAAGAGTGTTGTCACTTTACTCCCCGAAACATAGTTGCTTGTGCCAGAGTAGGAATCTTGCTGACCAACTGCAGCAGACCTTGTAAGTGCTGATAATTTCGTGAACGAATTCAACTAATTCATACTCTCACGGATTTTTTCATGGTTAACCAATAACGATGTGGTGTGGGAAGGAAATCTCTCCCATTACAATACAGGTTTCCAACACCATCCAACTAAAATCTTTGCTCTTACAGGTGCACAGAAGAACATGCCTTCTACCTAAATAATTTTGGTGAGCCCATCACAGTCCTTCTTACTCAGGTTTAAACGAATATTCCTTTGTGGCGTGACCGCGGACAGTAACTAGTCTCAAAGTCTCAGGTTCTGAGTGCTCCACCTGAATTTAAGATCTGTATCTCGCCAAAATGGATTCCTTTTAGTGTCTTGTACAATGAAGTTTTATGGATCGTAAGACACCCCTCCCTACGCCTGCTGGGTGGAGATGGGACATAATCGCTTCCCTGTTCTTTATTTTCACACCAAACACGTTCATGACACCCCGGCCCTTCTAAATTACAAGTAACTTCCCAGTCGTCATCCATATAAACAAAGCTCCCAAATAAATAACAGGCCTCCGACCCGTAATAAAAAGATAGGAGATGCAGAAGTAATTAGCTGGGCAGTTATTGCCAGCAGCATGCAGTATGCAGTTTTCACGTAGCATTAAACAGTCGATTATACTGACTACCGTGATGTGCATAAATTATAGAAAAGGCTGCGTGCCCATTTGGACATACCTGTGACATCTCGTTTCAAATTCTGTCGAGCGCACGGACGTGTTGGGCATGTATGGAGATAACCTCATAAATCCGTGGACCCTGCATGTCAGCAGGGGACTGTTCAAGCTGGCGGAGGATCTATAATGGTGTGGGGCACATGCAATTCTGACAGGTGCACGTAAGGTAGCATCCTGTTTGAACACCTGTATCCATTCATGTCCACTGCCGACGGACTTGGGCAATTCCAGCAGGACAATGCGACACCCCACATGTCCAGAATTCCTACAGAGTGGCTCCAGGAACACTCTTCCGAGTTTAAACACTTGCGCTGGCCACCAAATTCCACCGACAAGAACATTATTGAGCGTATCTGAGATGCCTTGCAACGTGTTGATCAGACGAGATCTTAACCCCACCGTACTCTTACGGATTTATTGACGGCCATGCAGGGTTGATGGTCTGAGTTCTCTCTTGCACATTAGTCGAGCCCACGCCACGTCGTGTTGCGGCACTTCTGCGTGCTAGCAGGGCCCCTACAAAATACGCACATCACCCTGGTACCCAGACCTGAAGATAGACGTTGACTGTGGATATTGTATCACGGACACAATCCCTTTCACTGTTCAGAGATGTCGATAAACCCGCCCAAAGATGTAAACAACCATGCATGAGCAGCACCTATTAGACGGAGGGAGTCCGACAGGCGATCAGTTCCAGTCATTTCACCAGGAAGGAAGTACACGGCTGTTGTTGTCTATAGTTCAACCATGCCCATACGGTCAATACCGCGGTTCGATCGCGTCCGCGTTGTTACTTTGTGCCAGGAAGGGCTCTCAACAGAGAAAGTGTCCGGGCGTCTCGGAGTGAACCAAAGCAATGTTGTTCGGACATGGGGGGGGGATACAGAGAGACAAGAACAGTCGATGACATGACTCGCTCAGACTGTCCAAGTGTTACTACTGCAGTGGATGACCGCTACCCAGGATAATGGCTCGGAGGAGCCGTGACAGCAACGCCACCATGTTGAATAATGCTTTTCGTGCAGCCATAGGATGTCGTGTTACGACTCAAACTGTGCGCAATAGGCTGCATCATGTGCAACTTCACTCGCGACGTCCATGCCGAGGTCCATCTACGCAACCACGACACCATGCTGCGTTACAGATCGGCCCAACAACATTCTGAATAGACTGCTCAGTATTGGTATCACGTTCTCCTCACCGATGAGTGTCGCATATGCCTTCAACCAGACAATCGTCGGAGACGTGTTTGGAGGCAACCCGGTCAGACTGAACGCCTTAGACACACTGTCCAGTGAGTGCAGCAAGGTGGAGGTTCCCTGAAGTTTTGGCGTGGCATTATGTGTGGCTGACGTACGCCGACGGTGGTCATGGAAGGCGCCATAACGGCTGTACCATACTCGAATGCCACCCGCCGATTGATAGTGCAACCGTATCGGCAGCATACTGGTGAGGGGCATTCGTCTTCATGGTCGACAATTCGCGCCCCCTCGTGCACATCTTGTGAATGACTTCCCTCAGGATAACGACATAGGTTGACTAGAGTGTCCAGCATGTTCTCCAGACATGAACCCTATCGCACATGCCTGGGATAGATTGAAAAGGGCTGTTTATGGACGACATGGCCCACCAACCAGTCTGAGGGATCTACGCCGAATCGCCGTTCAGGAGTGGGACAATCTTGACCAACAGTGCCTTGATGAACTTGTGTGCCACGACGAATACAGGCATGCATCAATGTAGGAGGACGTGTTACTGGGCATTAGAGGTACCGCTGTATACAGCAATCTGGACCACCACCTCTGAAGGTCTCGCTGTATGGTGGTACAACATGCCATGAGTAATTTTCATGAGCAATAAAAAGGACGGAAATGTTGTTTATGTTGATCTCTATTTAATTTTCTGAACAGGTTTCGGTACACTCGGAACGGAGGTGATGAAACCTTTTTTTTGATATGTGTATTAGGCAGGTGTACGAGTTTCTTTGGCTATTCACTGTACATCTTTCCGTACGAGCTCTGATTTCCCTGATGTAGCTCGGCGTTAACAAAATATTTTCCCATTCGGAGGAGAAAGTTGGTGATCAAAATTTCATTAGAAGATTCCGCCGGAACGATAAACGCCTTTTCTTTTTTATTGATGTCCACACCAAACTCTGTATCATTCCAGTGACAATCTTTCCCCTATTTCGTGATAATACAAAACGTGCTGTCCTCCTTCGAACTTTATCGATCTACTCCGTGAGTCCTATCTGCCAAAGACCCTTCACTGCGCAGCAGTATTCTAAAAGAACTGTGACTTTTCTGAGAGGAAATCACGAATCCAGTCACATAACTGAGTAGGTAATCCATAAGCACACCGCTTGTGTGGTACAGTGTCAAAGGACTTCTGGAAATCTAGAAGTAGCGAATAAATTTGAAATCTCTTGTAATAGCATTCAACACTTCGTGTGAGTAAAGAGATAGTTATGTTCCACAAGAACGATGTTTTCTATATCCGTGTTGACTGCGTGGAAATATACGTTTTCTTCGAGATAATGCATTATGTTAGAATATAACATCCTGTTACATATCAGTGTTAATGATGTGTGCCTATAATTTAGTGGATTACTCCTACTACTTTTCTTGATTATTCATGTGACCTGTGCAACTTTACAGTCTTTGGGTTTGGATCTTTCGTCGAGCAAACGGTTGTATATGACTGTTAATCATGGAGGTACTGCATGAACACACTCTGAAAGAAACCTAATTTTTGTACAGTCTGAACCGGAAGATTTGCATTTATTAAGTGATTTAAGTTGCTTAATTACTCCGAGGATATCTCTTTCTACGTTACTCATGTATGCAGCTGTTCTTAATTCGAATTCTGGAATATTTACTTCTTCTTCTTCTTTGGTGAAGGAATTTGGGAAGTATGTGTTTATTAACACTGCTTTGGCAATACTGACGTCGATAGTATTTCAACTGCTGTCGCACGGAGAAGGCATTGATTGTGTCTTGCCGCTACCATACTTCACATACAACCAGAATCTCTTTGGATTTTCTGCCAAGTTTGGAGATAAGGTTTCGTTGTGGAAACTATTATAAGCATCTCGTATTGGTGTCCGTGCTAAATTTCCAATTTCTATAAAAGATCGCCAATCTTGGAGATTTTGCGTCCACTTAACATTGGCACGGTTATTTCATTGTTCCTGCAAGAGTGTTCTGACCAGTTTTGTGTACCAGAGAGGATCAGCTCCATCGCTTGTTAATTTATTTGGTACAGATCTGTCATTGCTGCTGATACTATTTCTTTGAATTCAAGACACATCTGGTCTACACTTACGAGGTGCGACAATAAAGTAATGAGACTGATTTTATTTGCAAGATGTGACAACCCTGCAGGCTTGCGTTGGCACAATATCTTTGACCTTGGTCTGTAAGCTGCTTCTAGTCCAAGTGGTACATCGATGCACCTGCTCAGTCTTGAGTTGTGCTGTAATTTATTTATTTATTTATTGTTCCGTGGGACCACATTTAGGAGAAAGCTCCATGGTCATGGAACGAGTCAATACATGAAATTATAACACGATTGTAGAAACAGATAAAATGAAATATAAGAAACATATTCAGGCGACAAGTCGTTAGTTTAAATAAAGAAAATCAAGAATGTAACACTGGAATTTGCTTAATTTTTTAGCTCTTCCAGGAGCTCCTCGACAGAATAGAAGGAGTGAGCCATGAGGAAACTCTTCGGTTTAGACTTAAAAGTGTTTGGGCTACTGCTAAGATTTTTGAATTCTTGTGGTAGCTTATTGAAAATGGATACAGCAGAATATTGCACTCCTTTCTGCACAAGAGTCAAGGAAGTGCATTCCACATGCAGATTTGATTTCTGCCTAGTATTAACTGAGTGAAAGCTGCTAACTCTTGGGAATAAGCTAATATTGCTAACAACAAACGACATTAAAGAAAATACATACTGTGAGGGCAATGTCAAAATTCCCAGACTATTGAATAGGGGTCGACAAGAGGTTTTCGAACTTACACCATACATAGCTCGAACAGCCCGTTTTTGAGCCAAAAATACCCTTTTTGAATCAGAAGAATTACCCCAAAAAATAATACCATATGACATAAGCGTATGAAAATATGCGAAGTATAGTACTTTTCGTGTTGAAATGTCACTTATTTCAGATACTGTTCTAATGGTAAATAAAGCGGCATTTAGTTTCTGAACAAGATCCTGAACATAGGCTTTCCACAACAGCTTACTATCTATCCGTATGCCTAGGAACTTGAACTGTTCCGTCTCACTTATAACATGCCCATTCTGTCTGATTAAAATGTCAGTTCTTGTTGAATTGTGAGTTAGAAACTGTAAAAACTGAGTCTTACTGTGATTTAGCATCAAATTATTTTCCACAAGCCACGACCTTATATCATGAACTACATTATTTGATAATGTTTCAATATTACACACAAGATCCTTCACTACCAAGGTGGTGTCATCAGCAAACAGAAATATTTTTGAATCACCTGTAATACTAGAAGGCATATCATTTATATAAACAAGAAACAGCAGTGGCCCCAGCACCGACCCCTGGGGAACGCCCCATTTAACAGTGCCCCATTGGGACTGAACATCATTACCACTGTCAATATTGCGGAGGATTACCTTCTGCTTTCTGTTCTTAAAGTAGGAGGCGAACTAATTGTAAGCTACTCCCCTTACTCCATAATGTTCCAACTTCTGCAGTAATATTTTGTGGTCAACACAGTCAAAAGTCTTCGTTAAATCAAAGAAAACACCTAACGTTCGCAACCTTTTATTTAATCCGTCCAAAACCTCACAGAGAAAAGAGACTATAGCATTTTCAGTTGTTAAGCCATTTCTAAAACCAAACTGTACATTTGACAGCAAATTATGTGAATTTAAATGCTGCAGTAACCTTGTATATACAACCCTCTCGATAACTTTAGCAAACACCGATGGCATAGAAATAGGTCTATAATTGTCAACATTATCCCTGTCTCCATTTTTATAAAGTGGCTTCACTACCGAGTACTTTAATCAGTCAGGAAACCGACCACTCCTAAAGGTAAAGTTACAGATATGGCTAAGTACTGAGCTAACATACGTGGAACAATACTTCAGTATTCTGCTAGATACCCCGTCATATCCATGAGAGTTCTTGGTCTTTAGTGATTTAATTATTAACTCAATCTCCCTCTTGTCAGTATC